>NC_030444.2:7320186-8047686 GCF_001660625.3 Ictalurus punctatus
GTGACATTCTTCTCTTATATACATATTAATGGGTAGCGTTAAATTAATCAAGAAGTTTATTAATCCAGACGTATTCAGTGTCATCCGTTTCCAGGGAATTTGCTTTCTCAGAACAGAAGACTGGGCTTGGTGGTGTTATTATACGCACAAGTGGTCTTGTGGTCTAACTGGATGGTTAGAATCCTGGATCTTACTCACTGTGAAACGCTCTTATGGTGGTTTCATCTGTACACAACAAATTAATTTTGGTTTTGAATTTGGTTTTAAGTGTCACGTATCGTGACGGAGCAGAGATATGACGGATGCAAGTGCAGTATGAACAGTTGTTTATTTTAAGAGAGAGACAGGCAGACAAATCCAAAACGTGATCCATAAACGTAATCCAAAACAGGCGAAGGTCAGTCGATCGGCAAACAGGCATACACAGGGTTAAACATGAATCAAGGTCGTGGTCACGGAAAACAGGGCCGATAAACAAAACGAGAAACATGAACTATGACGAGAACTGGGAGCGGATAATCCAGCGTGAACTAACTCTATACATGGACCGTGTCTATGACTACTATACGAACTAATCTAACTCTATAATAATCTTCCGCGTTGTGTGCTGGGAGGCGCGCGGTATATATGTGGACATGATCAGCGTCTAAACTGCTAGCAGCTGAGGGCAATACAGACACACGTGAAATCCCAGCCAATGACAGAACAGGGAGGAGACACGACAGAAACATAAACAAAACACACGTGTCCAGATGTCACTACTGTCAACAATGGAAAAGCAGGTGCTCGCGCATTCGTGCTTAGAGCACGCTGCTTCAAGGGGAAATCATGACATTAAGGAATAACATAATCACTATTCTTCAACAGGTGAGACCAGTTGGATGTTTGGACGTTGAGGTTGAGTACTAGTGTGTTTGGAATACAGAAGATACAGTAAAAATGGGAATATGTGGTCAGTCAGATTTAAGAGAACATGATACATTACTTTACATAAAATACTAAGTATGTGATTTAGTTGCTTATAATAAACTTAATTTTAAAAAGTTTTTAATTACTAGATTGAATTATGTAGAGTACCAAGAGCACAATGAAGACTCATTAAAGAGGCAAAGAAACAACCCCAAATGACAGCCAAAGATTTTAAGGCATCATTGGAACTGGCTAACATCTCTATTCATGAGTCTACAATAAGTAAAACATTGAACAAGCAGGGTATGTACAGCAGGACACCACGAAGGAAGCCACTGCTTACTAAAAAGAACATTGCTGCACGCCTGAAGTTTGCAAAAGAGCACATTGACACTACACAGCAGTACTGGCATTGATGAAGCTAAGACTGAACTATTTGGAAAAACCACACAGCACTACATCTGGCGTTGAAAGGGCACGGCATATCATCATGAAAACATCATCCCAACCGTAAAGTATGGTTGAGGAAACATCATGATTTTGGCCTGCTTTGCTGCATCGGGGCCTGGCCAGCTTGCAATCATTGAGGGGAAGATGAATTCCCAAGTATATCAGACAATTCTTCAGGATAATATGAGAATGTCTGTACGTCAGCTGAAACTGTGTAGAAGATGGGTGATGCAACAGGAAAAAGACCCAAAACACTGGAGCAAGTCCACAACAGAATGGCTTCAGAAAATTCAAATCAGCCTTTTGGAGTGGCCAAGTCAGAGCCCAGACATCAACCCAATAGAGATGCTATGGAATGACTTGAAGAAAGCCAGACACATGAGATGTCCAAAGAATATGACAGATTTAAAGCAGTTCTGCCAGGAAGAATGGTTAAAATTCCTCCTGAATGATGTGCAGGTCTGATCCACAGCTACAGGAAGCCCTGGTTGAGGTTATTACTGACGGGGGGTCAACCAGTTATTAATTCTAAGGGTTCACTTACTTTTTCCACTGCCATTTTGAATGTTGAATGAGTGTGTTCAATAAAGACATGAGGGATCAGAATTTATTTTGTGTTATTATTTTAGACACATTTCTGCAGAAAACCATGAAATTCCAAAAGGTTCACATCCTTTTTCTTGCCACTGTAGCTTAACAAGTGTAAATATCTTGAACAAAGGAAAAGTTCTCATATTATGAAATTATTATTTAACAAATTTTGAGCATATTTGAAGACACTTTACATTTCAGCTTAAAATTTCCCTCATTCTATTGGCAAATAGTTTTGCTTCTTTTTAAAAAATAAATGTGTGAAACAAGCAAAATGTTCTCACAATAAAATAGGCCAATTTCCCGATATTTTTGCAGTGTTTTTTTTTTATAATAAATTTATTTAAAATGGTATCACCATCTCTCGTTTTGCATACCCATTTTTTTCACTATAAAAGGACTAACAAGGTATTGAATTTGAACAACCACATATTCCCATTTTCAGTGTATCTTCTGTATTCCAAACACACTAGTACTCAACCTCAAAGTCCAAACGTCCAAGTGGTCTCACCTGAGGAAGAATAATTAATTATGTTAAGCCTTAAAACTAAATTCAAAACCAAAATTCATTTGTTGTGTACAGATGAAACAACCATAAGAGCGTTTCACAGTGAGTAAGATCCAGGGTTCTAACCATCCAGTTAGACCACGAGACCACTTGTGCATATAATAACACCACCAAGCCCAGTTTTCTGTTCTGAGAAAGCAAATTCCCTGGAAATGGATGACACTGAATATATCTGGATTAATAAGCTCCTTGATTAATTTAACTCTACCAATTAATATGTACATAAGAATGTCACCATAACATAACCTGTGCTACCTGTCACAAATCCTAATGTTAATTCATCACGTTCCATCCAGCATTCATTATTACTTTATAATGTTGTTCAAATGACAGTTTTGAAGATAGGTTGTAAAGTAGGAAGTCGCTATTTGTCCAATCATTTTAGCTAAACCCACTTCCTTTTTGGCAATACTGAACACAATATTCATTATTATCTTAATCTATCCAAGAACATCCTCATTCATCCTACTTTTATACCTGTCTACAGCAGCTATTTTTGTTATCTAGGGCATCTTGCTCGACATTTCATTTGCTGCTTGATGGTACTCACAGTCAAAACCTTGTTGGATTAGTCATAAAAGCCAATGCAAATCTTTAACCTATTGTGTGTTAAACTGATAGATTTTTGAGTGAGTTGAGAAACTGGAGAGATCAAACAGAGCAAATGAAAACAGAGCATGAAAATACACGGCTGAAAAAACTGATTTGGATTGTTTACTTTTGGTTTACTTTGACTGGCTCAATTAAGAAACTCTCATCTTCACTTAAGTGCTCTGTTTGTATAAAATATTACACTATTGCCAACAGGTATAGTGCCAATCACCCTGTCCACCGTCGCTCATGAGTTCCATCTGACCATGACGCAGATGACGTGGTCATCTGCTCAGAATTACTGCAGAGAAACATATGATGACCTGGCTACAAAGTTTTTTTGATTGGTTAAGGATCTCAGCAGAAGCACTGAGAAAGTTTATGATTTTCCCTGCCTGGATCGGACTATATGAAAAGGTGGACATCTGGCGTTGGTCCTATAACAACCTCCCATTGGAGAATACAACTCTGAGGAACTGGTATCCTATGGGTGAGCCTTCAGTGAATGGAATTGAAGCATGTGGTGCAATTTATTACAATGGATAATGGTTAGATTATCCCTGCACATACCTGAAATCCTTTATCTGCTACGATTTTGAGTCACCATCCTGATTTAATTTCCCTTTGTTTCTGTTTACTGATTAGTTTTGCAACAATTTATCAACCTTAGGATTTTAGCTATAGTTCAGTAAGATTTCCCTAGTACATTACTAGGCATGAGATTTTTAATAAGATGAAATGTCCCCTTTTAGTAACATATTTTCTAACCCCTTCAAAATTTGTTTCTCTGCCATGCCAGCACAACACACAGACGTTGATTTTAACCCATGTTTCAGACCTTTCTCAAGCCAGCCATGATAGATACCAGAGTTCACGTATGACAGTTCTCAGTAACTGCCTAACTGCCTTAGGGCAACATGATGATATAATACTGATATTATAATAAATTGTCACCATGCACTTTTCAGAGATCATACATATGCATTCATTCATGCCTCAATAAAACTGAAATGGTTTCACATGGACAAAATGTTTACAGCTGCTCAAACCGATCTGCTCCTTTGTCCCTTTAGCTTCATGCAGTATGTGGCTGCCCTCTCTTGCGACTTGGGTCCCACAGGATCCCAGTCTCCAATACACACCTGGCTGAAAATTAATGCATCACATGAAAGTTTTCACATTAAAATTCTTTGTAAAGTGTTAGATATGACACTTCAACGTAGGACTATTTAACCTTAATTGTCTTGAATGTTCTGGAAAGGTTAACTTTTAAAAAGTAATTTATGTACATTACCATGTACTGCTTGAAGCATTAATCATGTGGTGTTTTTTTTGTTTGTTTTTCACAGTTAGATTCAATGGTTTTGCCAGATTTGTCTCCTATGCCCTTCCTCTTCTAGACTGGTTTGGAGCTCAGGCTTACTGCAAAGTTTTTCACACTGATTTGACCACCACAGCCAGCTCAACAAACAACAATGAATTAAAGAATCTAGTGCTATACCTGACCTCTTCTTGGTTTGGCCTGTTTAGGGGCACCTGGACATGGTCAGATGGAACCATAGCTTCAAACATCGTGTGGGCTCCTTTCCAGCCGGATCACTTTGGCACGAAGTACTGAGGGACATATGCTCTAGGACTGATCAGGGATGACACCTGCAGCAATGAACATGCTTTCTTTTCTCAATCCAGTGAGTCCAGATATTTATTAAGAAATTGCAATGCTTTTCAGAAAAAGCAGTACCTTCATTACAGTTTATTCTTTCATGTTTATTGTTTGTTTGCTTAGTCCCTCAACATCACCTAGTTCAAAGAGAAGATAATTAGATTAATTAAAAAGATGAATTAATAATTACTTAATTAATTTTATGCAGTATAGATTTAACTTTATGTGATTTATAATCAAGTCCATGCCACACCTATCCTAAACTTAGCTACACTTTATACTGCATAAAACATGGCAAACACCTATAAGAACCCTAGCGTGTTCATTAACAGTATGTTACAATCATGCAAGGGTGTTGTTGAAAGAAATATAAAACATATACAAGCCTATGGTGCATTTTATCTAGTTTTTGAACTTTAATATGACTAAAATGAACTTGTCGAACTTGTCCTAAAATGCTGAATTATATGTTGTGTGTTTGTGTGTGTGTGTGTTCCACAGCTCCACTAGTGAGGCAACAGCAGATATTGAAACTGCAGATGAAGTGTGCTTGATCCTGATGTGCAGTCGTCCATTTTACAGCAGGTGAATCGTATACATTCTCAATACATTCTCAATAACAAACATTACAGCAAAGCTGCTGTATTTAATTTGTTAAGAGACTGCAGGGTTTTACTATCAAATCTCCTCTGACTAAGACACATGCTACTGCCACCCACAGGGATGCAGTCTGAACAGTCAGTAATATGTGATGAGAGTTAATTCTCAATAATATTTTGATGTGACGGTACTATATCAATAATAAGTACCTTTACACTACATTTTACATGACTTAAATGTCACCCATTCAACATAATTCTGTCCAGATAGGGCTTCACTTATTTATCAATCCAAAGATTTCTTGATTTTACAATCAAGAGGTTTTAAAGTATTTGGGAATTTCCTAGTTAATTTCCGGTGTGTTAATCACCAGGAAACATTTTCAAGTATAAACATTAACAAATCCAAGACATTAGGGTGTTTGGTAGCTCTCATCAGGGTTCATACAGATGCTTCATAATGAAATTCCAGGAATTTCAAGAACTTTTCAAGCACTATTTGTTTTTGTTTTCAAGGACTATACAAGAGATGTCATTAAAACATATTCTTTATTTCTTCTTTTTAAATTCCAAAATAAAAAATACTGTAAAAGCAGTGTCCAGCAGTACTGGCTACTCTTTTCTATGGAAAGTAGCTAAGGTTTGCCGGAAAAAGTCGCTAGATTTGTCGCTAGGTGTTTTTTGGAAAATAAAAACTATTTTTTTAAATGGCTAAAGGGGTCTGAAACGTGGACCAGAGCTATCTCTGTCTAAATGAGTAAGTGAATAGTGAGAGAGTGAGGGGCTGCAGCGGGGAGTCATATTTTAAGTGAAAGGATTATATTCGTGTTCTATCGAAAATGAACACTTTAAAGTTATTTAACAATTTCATATTTATTTACTTTTTACTTCTAATCTTAATGAATAGAATAGAAAAATGTTCAAAACAATATGACATTTTAGTATAGTGTAACCTGTTACGCTTTTCTAATGGCTCTGTTTGAATAGATGGTTTATACATAACTACATTATTGTGCTGTGATCATTTGGAGGTCGGTAGAATTTTTTTAGACTGGGAGGGGGACCTGTAAAGTTTGAGAATGCAGTAAGCATCATATTCAGTTAAATTATTATCACATTTTTAAATTAAAAAGAATGTACTAACCGTTAATGTTCTGTAGCTGTTTACATCATTAAATAATTTTTTTTTAAAAACAAACATTTTAATTGACTATTGTTGTAGGAGTGATTAAATTAATTCACTTATGTAAATCAGTCTGTCTGTATGTGCAATACAGACTTTAACCACAAGGTGGAGCAGAGCACAAACCATGAACTGATTGGGGAAGGATTGTGCTATAGGCAGAACACAAACATTTTAGGCTGTTATACAAACAAATTATTCAATATTTGTGCTCAGTAATCGTCACTGGTTCCCCTTCACTCACTCCATGCTGTGAAAGCTGAAGCAGATATTCCACAGAGAGACAAAGACTCATGACTGCAGGGTAACACTGATATGGCCCAAATTATTTTCTGTTCATTTTATGTAAGACCTCAGTGATAAGTTTACAGATATGGCTTAAAGAAGATTATTTATGTTTGAGTTGCCCGCATCACTGTGAAGCCCTAGGACTCACACACAGTAAATTCTATAAATGAGAATACTGGTCATGAAGTATTTGAAGTTGTGAAGTGGCAGATTAATAAAAATTGTGGATTCTCCATTTACTTTCTCACTGGTCTGTGTTCATTTCTTCCTTGCAACTCTGGTCAAATAATTTTCCAAACTAATTATTTAACACCCTTTAGCTTAACAATAGCACTGGTCTATAAATAGTCACTCACAGATTAGTTATTGCCTCTTGACAGTAAAAGAACATGGATGTTGTTGGCTGGTTGGTTTTTAAAGGATCAGAATAGATAGCACTGTAACAGAATAGATTATACAGTAATGTGTGTGTGTGTGTGTGTGTGTGTGTGTGTGTGTGTGTGTGTGTGTCTTTTATATAATGCAAAACTAAGTCGAACCCCTCTCTTTAGTCTTCATAACCCCCTTACTCTACACTGCTGGTCCTGTGGGGGGTGGGGGGGGGGGGCACAGTTGCTGGATATTACCCCCCTGCTTCACACAAAACCTGCACTGCTGTCTAAAACCCGCATACGTTGGGTTTTTTTGTTTGTTTGTTTTTGTTTTTTACGCGTACGTTAGCGTATACGCACAGTCTTTCAAAGTAAACTCCATTTGACATGTACGCGTCCACAGGCGGCCAACGCATGCGCATTGCGACAGCATGCACTACCCCTCCTGGCCTACCAGAGTCAGTACAGAGCAGTAAAGCAGGTCTTCTGGTGTGAAGGACGCCAAAGAAGAAGAATCACAGCAACACGAAGAACAATGGCGGAGAAAGATATGCTGCTTCTTTTGTAATTACTAGAGGAAGAAGAAAAAAGAGAGAGAGAAACAGAAGGTCTGTGCGAACACTCAACCAGAAAAGAGCTTGCATTCATTTCCGTCTCTTCCGTTTTTACTTCGGCTGCTTTGAGAATCAACGGCGCGGGGTCACTGCTGCCACCTTGTGGAACAACTAAATAGTGCAGAAGAATGAATACGCCTGTGCGACCTGTGGTTCAGTGAATATCAGTGCATGATGTTAGCTAGCTCTTCATTTCATGTTGTGACTAGCTGTAGGTTACAGAGCTAGCTTCTTTTCCCTTCATAGTTTTTCATCAGCAGTCCGAGCAGCTGTTCATTTATTCAAGGTTTTCTTTTTAATGTATGGATAGTTTTCAAATCTTCTCTTTTAAACTCACAGAGATTTCTTGGTTGTTATTTTCAAGGTAACAAGTTGAACATAGCTGAAGTTTTGCTAAAGCTGGGACTGAATTTACCTCGGGCTCGAGGAGAAAATACAATGAAGGATGTTAATGAAGAGAGGAGAATGGTGGGGATTATGGCCGATGTCATTTTAAAACACAAAGATGCTATGAGACCTGTCCGTTCTTGTGGAATTTGGTGATGTGGTAACGTCTCTGTGCTCAGAGGTTGCTGGTTCAAATCCAACTCAGCCCTATGTTTATGTTTTGTTCAAGACTGTGCTGTTTACTTTAACCTTTAGGGCAGGGTTACGCATATGAAGGTGAAACGTTCTATAAAACAGGTTTCTTGTAGGAGATTCTGTAGCTCGTCCATCCCTCCATCACCTAGCCTTCCACTGATTCCTCATCCTTCCACACTCATATCTTTGGGGTTTGAACCAGCAACCTCTCAACCCAGAGACAATGCTCTTCCACATGAGCTACAGGATCTCACACAAGAAATCTCTTTTATAGACGTTTTCACCTTCATTTACGTAACCCTGAACTAAATACCTCGGTTTCAGGTGATAAAACTAGACATTAACTCCCTATTTTACATTTCACCATCCAACACACTGCACCCAAGCTGGGTTTGAACCAACAACCTCCCACTCCAGAAGCCAGGACTTCACCACAACAAACACCCAGGTGGCATAGTGCCTTTGTGTTTTACAATTATATCCACAAAGAAATACATGGAGGTCATAGCAAAAAGACTTCCACGTGAATCTCTGCTCTTGTATTCAGTCATCACACAGCTGGAAAGAATTAAGCACTTAGAGCTTTGTATTACACATCACATCATCCCCTTCATTCCAATCATTCATTACACTCTCTCATACACTGGGTGGATTTAACCAGAACACAAACACACAGGGTTCAGTCATGTCAGAAATATAGTTTACCCACTGGAACTAAAATAGACCCACTGATCTAAAGCAAGAAAAACAACTAGACTTATTATATAAGATCAGGAAAATCATACAGAAGATCTAGAAACCATAGATGAATTGTTCTGTATTTCAGTGACTTGATATTTCACCTCCACAGCAAATTTAACATTTTCCTATATGTAATAAACAGCCTCTGAAGGAAAATATGAGGGTTTATTTATTTATTTATTTTTTTAATTTGTGCTGCTTTTTGAAAGATGTCTATAGACAAAAATAAATCAGCTCAGATATGTGGCCCAAAGTTTTAAGGTTCCTTAAATGCAAACTCATAACTCTTCACCAGTTACTTCCCTCTTTGCTTCTTCTCTCTCACACATCCTGTCTACTCACGTGAAAGAAACCAGTAATAATGAAGTCGTATTAAACTCATCAGGGTATCAGTGTTTTCCAAATCTGTGACACACCGGCATCGAGAACTTTAGAGAATCGTCACCTCTTGTGTTCCTATTCTAACATCTGAACCAGTTCATTTGAGTTATCACTACGACTGAGGACTTCTGTGTTAATAATAAAACATGAGGTTATTTTACACTTCTATAATCTGATTTTTATTTGTCTGTCATTACCCGAGACTGCTCCCAGTACTTCTGATCATGGATCAAATTACAAGGAGAACTGAAACATGTCATGAGAAAAAAAACTCTACTAAAAATGTTGTAATAAATTGATATAAACATGTAGATGAACACGTGAGTCACTCCATTGGTGTAAAGTGACTCAGCAAGGAGGCCGTCGGTACCAGAAGTGTAAAAGTCAGAGAGGTGGAGGATTCATAATCCACAGTGTTCCTTAAGAGAGACAGGAAACAGAGAGAAAGAGTCATTAGAGGAAAAATCCACACTGCATCACTATTGATTTCAAGCTTAGTGTTTTGTGTTGAACGTCAGTGCACAGGATTCAGAAGTCTAGAAGCAAAGTGGAAATCTCATGAAGACAAAACCTACACAATCTTATATAAACACTTAAATTTACTACAATTCATTGTCTTACCTGTGGAAGAAAGAGCAGTTATGATTGAAAAAGCATGAGTGTGTTAAAGTGATTTCTTTATGTGATCTCATCATTGCTAACACCTCTAACGTTCTGCACTGTGAAGACCTCGGCTGGAGAAATAAGAGCCTGGAGTTCCTCACATTTACACATGTTCTCTTCAACATTAACCACAGAACAGGAACTGATGTTAAACACGGTGCATCCATCGGACTCCACCACTTCAGTTTCAGAGCTCTGAGAGGTTCCGGCTCTGATTGTTACGAAATGTAGACTGGAGGCAGATGCAGGTCATAGTCTTTATTAGACACAAAACTCACGATTAAAGTAAACGCGGTCTTCACCGGAAAACAAACGATACTAACCCGGATGCACTAAAGACATGATATAATACTGAGCGAAGTGCTCAGTCACCCAGGCCTTTAAATAAAGAACATGATTAACTCAGGGCATGGACACCTGGGGCAAATTAAAGTCACTTAATACAAAATGCTCAATCCGGAAGCGAGCGAACAAAAACAATGTCACGTGACTCGTCAGGCGGCGAGCCAGTGCCCTCTCTGGCCGTGGCGTAACACTGATGAACTTTCCGAATTGGACCTCGGTCCCCGTATCCGCTGTGTAGGTGTTACTGGTGGCGTAGTACACGGTCGGACAGGTGTTTGTACGCTTCAGCAGACGCAGAAAGTCTGTTAGGAGGAGGTGAAGAGACTTGAAGGGAAATTCGTCTCTGTAGGTCGTGCTGTTGCTGTGTTTGCTATAAACCAAACTGTTTCAAACCTCTCAACCCAGAGGCGATGTTTTACGGATCTTTTCACTTTCATATACGTAACCCTGAACTAAAGTAAACTTGAGCCATGGATGTCAGGCAACAGCTTGCTTTCATTTTCATCACAAAAACCTGTAGCTCAGTTTGAACCAGCAACCTCCCACACACGGGCAAAGCTTTTACCACAAAGCCACGAAATTCCACAGAGAACAATCAGCTGCCATAGCGCTTCTTTTAAAATGACACCAGCAAAAAAAAAACCCTCATAAATGTTAATACTTTATGCTGTTATCAGTTATGAAACAACTTCTGTATCATTTTCAACAGAATCATGGACTTAGTTCACGTATAAATCTCAAATGTCATAACCATTTATGATTACACCAAGTTACTGAACTTTACCAGAATAGAAACGTACCAACACCATGAACATCCGTATATCCAAGACTAGAAGTAACGTCACTGAGAACGCAGTCACAGTGTTTGATTAACTGTACAGCTACAGGGAGTTACACACACGTGGTCTTTAGTTCAGTAGATGAGGTTAGTTGACCATGAAAACATTTTTCCAAACTGGCTGGACAAGTCTGGCATTGAAGGGCTAGAAATGTCTTTTTACAAATAGTGATACAATAGTAAACATTTTCCCTTTTCACATACATTAGGGAGTTAAGTAAGATTGGAGGCAAAAACATCAGCTTCACAAAGATCTTGAACAGGTATGCCCTGTTGAGAATTGAAAATATACACCACACATTCAAATCACAAGCAGTCATTCCTTTCATCTATCTCCACCTCTCCCTCCCTCCCCATCTCAATCTCCTTTCCTCCCTCCCTGAAATTCTATCCCTCCCTCCCCATCTCCCTCTATCTCCTTCCATCTGTCCCTTCCTATCTCTACCTTCCTCTATCCCCCTCTCTTCCTCCCGCTCTGTCTTCCACCCTCCCCAACTCCCTCTAACCGCAAACGTTTATCTGCAGTTATTGTTGCACAAAGGGGTCAAACCAGATACTGAAAGCAAAGGTTCACATACTTTTGCCATTCAGAGATACGTAATATTGGATCATTTTCCTCAGTTAATAAATGACCAAGTATAATATTTGTGTCTTGTTTGTTTAATTGGGTTCTCTTTATCTACTTTTAGGACTTGTGAAAATCTGATGATGTTTTGGGACATACAATAGGTAACAACTCCGTAACCATCTCTACTTGCATCAGAAACGTGGTGTAACTGTGCTGTCGTCACCTCTCCATAATCCATAGAATTAGGTTTGAAACATCTGTCAATTTTAATGTTTTCCAGCTCATGTAATCCATCCAACCAACTGATCCAATCCTGAGCATTCAAAGTAGGAATAATGTCATGTCAGCCAAGTTTCTTCCTGCACAGGTCTTGCAAGATATTTTTTGCATATAAAACCACAGGAGACATCAGATTGTATGCACACCTAAAATTCTCTCCATAAGAAGTAAATCCTGTTTTTTTGTTTCTGACCTGTACAAGATGGCCTTTAGGTTTATTTTTCTTTTTGCAAGCTCCAGGTAAGCTGTTACGTCCCTAGGGTTACTGTGGTTATTATTATACTGGTTATTCGCAAACACTCATTAGCTCTTTAAGGATGGCTGATTTACATGTATGACCACTGACATACATATTTCCTTGTTTATTTGCTCAACGTCTTGTTTTGTATCTTTCTCTCTGTTTCTCTCTCAGTGATCTCTGCCTGATAGGTGTACAAAGTTGTCATTGTTTATTATCCTAGCCACAAAGCCAGGCCAGTAGATTGTGCAGAGTCGGTAACAATGGCAAGAACTTTTCCTTTAAAACCGGCTTAGTTACCAAAAAGAGAGACACACATGGTACACACACCCTCTGGAAACCCCGCCCCCAAAAACAGCACACATCCGGAACATTTAAACTGATAAAATATTTAATAGGACTACAACAACGTGTTAAATCTAACACTTTACAAAAATTGTTAATGCTAATGCTAATTGCTCAGTGATTAAAAAAAGTAGCTTGTTTACTTTGCGGTCCTGTGCTGGTAGGGGGGGCACAATTGGGTCCCAGTTTCCCATAAACTGGGAAGTGGGCCTCATGGGGAAAAGTTTGAATACGTCTGCCCCAGAGTTTAGTGTAAGTAACGTGAAGTACATTTACATTTATTCATTTAGCAGGTGCTTTTATATAAAGTGACTAACAAATGAGGAAATACAAGCAAAGTGATATGATATGGGTGGCTACAGGAAGCCAGTGGAGGGAGATGAAGAGGGGTGTGACATGGGTCCTTTTGGGCTGGTTGAAGGCGAGACGTTTTGATATGACAAGAGCCTGGACTGGTAGTTGTGTAACCTGTTCAGTGAGAGAGGGTCTGATTTTCTTGATGTTGTACAAAATTAACCTACAGGACTGTGCAGTTGTTGAACTGTGGTCTGTAAATGTTGTTGAAAGCTGTTGTCAATAGTCACCCCAAGGTTCCTGGATGTCCTGGTTGGCTTGAGTGTGGATGAGCCGAGCTGTACAGTAAGGCTGTGGTTGATTGAGGGGCAGGCTGGGATGACGAAAAGATCAGATTTTGCCAAGTCGAGCTTAAAGTGCTGTTCCCTTATCCAGTCCAAGATGTCAGACAGGCAAGCAGAGATTCTTGCAGAGACAGATGGATTGTGAACTAAGTATGAAAAACTTTGGAAGACATTTTGCTAAAAAGTGTTTCCTTATATTAGTGTTTCCTTAAATTTAGACTTTTGTGACACCCTGTAAATTCCCTGAATGGATATGAGCATGACAACTATAGATATTGAAGATAAAAGGGGATTGACTTGCATATTTCTGTACCTGTCTAGGACAGTGAAATGCAGTAATTAACCAGACCCATCTGTATTAATGAGAATACATCTAGAGATATGATAATGAATCCACAGTTACTCTAGAACCATGAAACCAAGGCAGAATGATGAGATTATTTTACACAGTACAGAAGAAGCCAAGACCAGCTTCTATTGGAAGACAGTTTTAATAGGATTATGAATTATATCCTGCAATTTCTGTTTTTGATAAAACTTGTGTTCAACATGTTCCAATGTCGTGTCTATTCTGTTTTTTTTTTGGCAGTTATTAAGTGAAAACACGTGTCAGAATGTAGCTGCAGACCACATGTAATATTTCTTGTGTTACACTTATCAGCAACAAGTAGGAATTCCTGAGCTTGTGTGCCAATATTTACAACGAAGTTAAAATGAACTTAAATGCAACATACTGAAATGTTTTTGGGAGGTGGGAGGAAACCAGCGAAACTGGAGGAAACGCATACTCTAGTAAATATGTGAAACTCCACACAGACAGTAACCAGATCTCAGGATAGATCCAGGGAAATTATTCTGCTTCTGTGCAGTCAGATGCAAAATGGATTCCATGAATACATTAGTGCAAAGCTTCTGCTGAATGGTTAGATGTAACCGCTTTCTTGAGAAACGATTTTAGATAGATTTGACAATTTAATGATTTAAATTATTCCAGCTACATTAGTGTTCTTATTGTTTAATTTGTGTTTAATATGGGCCACAACAAATTGAAGAATTGTTGTAGGCTTCAAATACATATGTTGATGTGGTAATAAGATCCTAAAAAGGTCATTTCTTAATACAAGTAAATGCCTTTTTATTGCTGTTGCAGAACAGTGTCCATCCTAGAAGGGTAAGGAATAGTCTACATCTATGTCACAGAACAAGCCTATGATGATGAAAAGATTTTCTTACAAAATAATAATAATAATAATAATAATAATAATAATAATAATATATCGTGAGCAAAAACACCTGCTGGCTATCTCAGGTAAGATAATGTGCTAAAAGTGGTAGTGTGCCATTTCTCCTGTGAGGCATTTGCAGTTTCAAACCACTTAATCATGCAAATTAAGTTAAATAGTTGTATGGGTATATTTACTTCCCCTAAAAGCATTTAAACATAATTGCGGATAGTGAACATGATTGTATATTCATGTTCATATGTTGCTATAGAGCACCCCTTCGGATTAACCATCACTGAGTACAGAGACAAATTGTTATTATAATGTACTAAGACAATCAATAAACAATTGTCCCATATTGTTACTCTCACAACAGGTATGAGGGAAAGAAATAAAAGCAGATTTCGTGTAGACACATCAATAATCATGTAATCACGTCATACAATATGCACACTGGTGTGCTGTATGTCCTTTAAGCTCACTTTAAAATCTGTTTTTAAGTTTCACTGGTACTGGTATATATGAAAGCCCTTATAATGCTTGGTTTTATGAGAGGCAGCTTAGCAGCCCCCCCCTTTATTTACAATGGAACACACTAAACAAAAATTTAAAAAAGGGAAGAATAGTGAGGCAGTGTAAGAGCTTAAACATAACATGAGTAGGAGAAAGTGACTAATGACAATGACAAAAGCTACATACAAGTCAGGACTAGTGCTCATTAAACAAAATGTGAATCAGGTGCAAAAAGTGTAATGTGATGTGGTGAGGGTCGTGTTCAGGTGATGTGCAGGGGCTGATGGGTATTGTATTTTTGTGACTTATGCAGCGTAACCATGAAACCGTCAGGTTTATTCTGTGATCAATAGCCTTTCCCCACTTTTTCTATAACACAGGGTTGACTGATTAATCTAAAACCTCAACAATTTAGGAATAACATACAGAATCATTATTTTGGGGTTGGGAAATCTTCTACCATCAGTCTGGAACACGTTAGACACAGTGAGTATAACTGCCAGCTTCCATCATTGCCAGGTATGGCTTAAAGGATGAAGCGAATGTAATACAGAACCTTATCAAATAAGAACGTAATTACTCAAAAGCTTAACTAAGCAATAATACTTTTATTTCAAGCTAAAAAAAAAAGCCCACTGGTTAACAGAGGGTTACATATGAAGTCATAACCTAGTGAACATGACCCGACATGACTAGCCTGATACATCACAATCATCTTCTGGCCATCCTCATCAACCCAGGCTGCCTGATGGTCCTCCACTTAGTCAGAGCACTATGCTTACATTCATAACCTTCCATTATACTTCCATACATTCTGGATCACAGAGCAATTTCCTACAGGCTTATATCACACACCATGGCCACAGCACAAGTAACTTTATTTTCACATCTTTCATTGTTTAATATGGCAATTTGTACAAATTGTTTAGCACCAACTTTTGTGTGTTTTCCTCTTGATTGCATACAGCCAACACATAAATGGATAATGCACACTCATAAGAGTGTGTTTGACCCTTTGAAAACAAGCTAGTGTGCTGGGGCCAGACCTAAAATATCAAAGTGTGTGCTGTGCCTCAACAAACCTTGCATCTAGGACAGTAGGTCCAGTCTCATGGGTAGCAGGCATGGCTCATCAGTAATACAAACAATAGATGGAACTATGGTCTGTTTTGCCAGAATGACCAATAAAAATCAACAACACTGATTGTCAGATGCAATGCAGTATCATCCATAATAGCAACATCCTGTCCCAAAGCCTCTGTCTCTGCCTTGCCTCTGGACCACAGTGGACAAAGAATTATCTGTCTGTTCTCCAACAGATCAACTTCCTTTTTCCTGTAGGAGGTTTGCCTCCAAATTAAACCATTTCCTTATGAATTTGCCAATCCACATGCACATACTTGCTCTGGGACAGTACAGTACATCCACTGTAACAACCTGGCAGGTAGGCAGTATTCATAGTGTGCATCTGTGCACTTCGAGAGCTTGTTCTCTCATCACATCATGTCAAATACCATGTGGTGTTGTAAGTTTGCAATAGTATCTGCAACCCTCCTAGTGGATAGGCTTAAGTTGAGTTACACACGTTTGCCAGCTGAGCATCTGTTTTAGCCTAGCATTTCATTTTTGGGGGGAGAAATTAATGTCCTCTGGGTGAATACCTTGGGGCATGTATATACATACTACTGTCACTACTACTGACACAGGCCTTGCAATATGGATGACGGGCACTGAGTCAACACGGAAATGGTCTGAGGTGCAGCATCCCAACCACACATAAAAAGTCTGCATATACGTTACATGGCCAAAATTACATGGACACTTGACATGATCACACTCACATGTGGGGCACGTGGTGGCTTAGTAGTTAGCACGCTCGCCTCCCAGGTCCGGGGTTCGATTCCCGCCGGGGCCATGTGTGTGCAGAGTTTGCATGTTCTCCCCGTGCTGCGGGGGTTTCCTCCGGGTACTCCGGTTTCCTCCCCCAGTCCAAAAACATGCATGGTAGGCTGATTGGCATGTCTGTAGTGTATGAATGGGAGTGTGTATGTGATCAGTGGGGTTGAGGTCAGGCCACTTAAGTTATCACAGTCTGTTAGTTAGCACAGACTGTTAACAGACAAGATAGCACAGTCTGTGCAGGCCACTTAAGTTATTATACATCAACCTTGGTAAACTATGCCTTTATGTACCTCGCTTTGTGCACAGGGGCATTGATATGCTGAAACATGTTTGTACATATACATATTGTACAATGAAGGGAAACTGTAATGTTACAGCATACAGACATTATATACAATCGTCTGCTTCCAACTTTGTGGGAATAGTTTGGGGATTGTCCATATATGGGTGTCATGGTCAGGTGTCCAGCTTTTGGCCATATAATATATGTGGACTATGTGTGTCCATTTCTTGAATGCACCCGTAATTGAGACAGCTGTGTCTTCTGTCAGGAAGGCTCACATGGCCCAGTAATGAACTGCATGGTCCACAGTCCCAGAGCTTCCACATTTGAGCTCAGGAGCTCTGTCTAGCTTGTCACTTGCAGTAGCCAATCATCAAGATAAGGGACTACACAGTATACAGACCCTAGTGTTGCATAGGTCCCCTAGAGTTCTAGTAATTATGTATAATTATGTATAGCACACCATTTAATAGAAAAGCTGTCATTCATTTACTGTCCAATGTAAATATATTTTCACATCTTTAAATCATCTATGAAATTTCTCTTTAGCACTTCAAACAAAAAAGAAAACAAATAGCCTGACTTTCACCAAGATTATAGAGTTCCAAAATTTTTCATATTTTCATGAAATTTTTTATCGTAAATGAATATCATTTACCGGAGTGTATCAACCAGCAGTGGCTCAGGAAACACGACCTCCAGACTCAACAATGAATACACCTGGTTCATATTCTCTCCAGAATGTAGTCAGTATAACATCACAAGTGAGCAGGACTTCACCCCCCCCCCCCCCCCCCCATTACGAGATTCAGAGCCTCTAGCCAGCAAAACCCTGTCCTTATTCCCATCACTACAACATACAGCAGTGCCAATTAACACAGAAAATGAATCCATACAGAAACTTCTGAAATTCCCAAAATGTTAAAATCCTCCTTTTTGAGAAAGGGTTCTTTAGACGATAGAAGCTGAGGAAAAGACATAGAGGACCACATTGTTTTTGAAGATTGTATCTTCATGATGTATTCATCATTATGAGGAAAACCTGACAGTTTAAGTAAAAAAGGAACAGAGAGAGAGAGAGAGAGAGAGAGAGAGAGAGAGAGAGAGAGAGAGAGAGAGAGCAAGTCTTGTCAGGAGCCAAACTGAAGAATGAAGAATGTGCCAAGGAGCTGCTGTGTCCCACGTCCTGACATTCCCCAAACACACTGCGCTCATTACCGGCAATCTCCTGCATGTCCACCAAAGAAAAAAGTTTCACTTTAGGGCAAACATTATAGCTCTCTGAATTCAAGCCAAATATACTTAAGACCACAGAAGATGCCAGTGGCAGAGTCAGAAACTTTATTCAACAAATCTAAAGTCTACAGAGGGGCTTATAGGGGAAATAGGCGGGAAAACACATCGATTTTGTAAGCTACTAGCGCTGCTCGTTCTGAATTAAAGCGCCAGTACACAAGTTGAATGATTTAAATGAAGACGAGTTGTAAAAAGTTATATATTGCGATATATTGCACAGAAAAATATTTGTAGAGTAGTATATTTCATATGTATTTAATGTTAATTACTTAATATCATCAAAAAAAAAGGTTTATATTAGGCCTATATATTAAAAGTTTGATATTTAATGATGAAGTAGAAATGTTTTTGTTTGTGATGAGTGAATGTGAGACTAACAGGAGGTTTTTAGAATTTAGTCAGTGTTAATATGAATTAATAACATTCAATAAGTTAAGAAATCTTACTTTAATCTTCAGAATTTAGTTCATGTGTTAATGTTAATTTGAGTAATGTGATTTCTGTTTATGAGACCAGTTACTGTGAAACAACTTGTTGAAATGGAGAGAGTAAAGTTTTTATTTGCATTTCCTTCAGAATTCTGGGATTAATTAGTATTAATTTAAAAGAAGGCATGAAAGGCAGAACTATCGGTATTGGTTATCGGCCGATATCACTCTGAATAATCGGTTATCGGTATCGACTGAGAAATTTTGTATCGGTGCATCTCTGATCTATATAGCAAATAATTCACATGGGCACTCACATAATTAATTAATAAATAGAAAATGTAAATACCTAATATAATGCCGTTTAACCTTAGCGGTTCTACAAAGCACTTTACACTGTTTCTCACTCACCCATGTGCACACACACACTCACACACCAATGCAAGGTGCTAGCCTGACATCAGGAGCAACCTGGGGTTCAGTGTCTTGCTCAAGGACGCTTCGGCACATGGGCTGAGGATTGAACCACCAACCCTGCAGTTAGTGGACAACCCGCTGTACCACCTTAGCCAAAGCCACTGCCAATGTTTTTGGTTAATCTACTATCCACTGGCAGGTTTAATCTACTGGCAGGTTTTACACTGCTCACCATCAGACCAGGGGCATAACCTGGAATGGGCATTTGAGTGGACTACTTGGAGCGGTTTGTCACTATGTAACTGAATGTCAATTAAAGAAGATGGCGGATTTGTAATTTTGTATCTTCAGTGAATGAAGTGTTGTATTTTAACAACAGGCAAGACCAAACAGACAGGATTTATTTAAAGGGTTTAAAATATGTAGAAACATTCATGTCTTATTGACAGGTGTCAATTCTGCCAAACGCTAGCTCACACAGTCAGTGTGAGGGGAAAATGGATTTATTAGTAGTATTTTTAATGAGTTGAAACTGAAACACTAACATCTTCTGATGCTGAGCAGGAAAACAAGGTGTGTAAATGTCTATGAGTTCCAAGTTACGTGATCATGATATGAGCAGAGCATAAGGAAAGATAATGTACTTTGCATGGCACTGTAGCAGCTAAACCCATACAGCGACAGCTTAGTTGTGCCTCCCCTTGGCTAGCAACACCAAACTAGCTTAGTCTCATTTTAAATAGCCAAAATGTTTTATATTTTATCGGTCTGATAGTCCTGCTAACAATGATAACACCCGAAGAAAGTTTTATGATAAATCCAAATTTTTATCTGATCGTATCATGTCAATTGTGGTTCATATCAAGTAGGTCCATCAGCAATTATTTTACAACCAGATTATTAAAGTTTACCAGTCACTTTGAGTACTTGGCTGTTTTCAACTCTCATTTATAAAATTGCCATTGTATCATGGGTTTTGAGGATTTTGAGATTATATGGTGAATCAAATCCACTTTTTTAAGCAATTAACCCTCACATGCAAGAAAAAAAACCCTCATGGATAGAGTCTATTTAGGAGAACAATCTGGGCTCAGTCCCAGGATGCTTAACAGTCCAGCTAACACCCCTGCATCAGACCCCTGCAACTGATCCAGAATACAGCTGCACGGCTTGTTCTCAATCTCCTCAGGTTCTTCCTTGTTACCCCATTGCTGTGTTCCCTGAACAGACTCCCTGTAGCCACCTGCATCAGGCTTAAATCACTGACATTTATATAATAAACTAGCCCTGCAATCACTCATCAAAGCCTGGTTGGTACCATGTTCCCTTCAAGCCACAAGCACAGCTTGACTTGAGCCACCATCCTCATGATAAAAGGAAGACCTCCAACAAGACTCTTTTCTATTCCCTGCACCCAGGTTCCAGGCTGTCCTAGCATCTGAGTCACTCGCTGTCTTCAAATAAATACTGTCTTCTTTATTTCTTCTTCTTTATTTCCCTGACTTCATTAAACACCTAACTCAACACTAAATATACACAGTTTACTGTTTGCTTGTTTTTCAGTAGAGATTTCAATGCAATTATGTAAATCGCTCTGGATATCAGAGTCTTCTAAATGTTGTATTGCACAACCTTATTTTATTATGCTAACAATAAGTGTTTTGGATTTTGAGTGATTTCATTTAATGTATTAGTATGTTGTTTTAATATTAAATAAAATTGTAAGATGATAAGCCTGGTTAATAGGGTGGGAAATGAGGACACAGAAGGCAGGGGATGGAGAGAGCGGAGTTGTTCCTTTACATCAATGGGCTAACATTATCACACTGTTCAGCTTCATTTCAGCTCAGCTCAGGTCAAGGCAGGTACAGTCACCTTTCCCTCTATCTGGTGTGTGTCAGCCTACTGTGGAGGAAAAAAGCACCTAAATAGGCTGTTGTAAACCACAGACAGGTGCACACAATCACTTGGTACTTGCTATTTATCCATGACACACTGAGTTAACCAGTTTTTCATTATTTTGTGTTCTACCAGTTGAGAAAACATTATATTGAGGATGGAGAATAAGAATTGAAATGTTTAAATATTGGTTCTACTCAGAGCAAACTGGTGAAAAGTAAGAGATTTTTTTCCTTTGTCATGTCAGTGTTGATTTCAGCTACAAAATGCCCTACAAGAACTCCATTTCCCAGCAGCCTCACAAATCACGACTTTAAATCATTCGCATCTGTTTTGTCTTCTCCCTAATTAATAACCCTATTTAAGACCTTGGCTGTGTCCGAAATCCTGTACTACCCTACTACACAGTAGGCGAAAAGCAGTACTCCAGTGGGGTATTATGTCCGAATTCTCAGTAGGCGAGAAACAGTACACGAGATATACCCGGATGGTGTGATGCTCATGAGGCTGGAAAAGGTTACAGTACCATCTCTAAAGAGTTTGGATCCACAGTCAGACAGATTGTGTACAAATTGAGGAAATTCAAGACCATTGTTATCCAGGAGTGCTGCATCTGGGCCAGATATTGCCAAGGTATTGGCATCTACTGCACCATTAATCAGCCAAGAAACAAGGGGACAAAATAACTCTATGAGCTATACTGTAACCTTACCATTAATAAAAGATGTGTTTAGTAAATATTAAATAATTAAAGATCCTTACGAGATAAAAATGTTAAAGTGCTGGCTAAAAGAATCTCCTTAATGTTTTAAACTAGGAGATAAGTTTTTTTTTTTTCCCAGAGGTGTATTCCATTCGCTGTGTTAAGCGTTAATGAAAGTTAAACCGAACCGACCTCACTCTCTCGCTAAACCCCGCCCACACATAAGTGTTTTCAGACACGTCTGTCTCTCTCTCTCTCTCTCTCTCTCTCGTGTGAGCATGGACTGAGTGAGTGGGCGGAGTCGGAGCGGAAGTAAGTGAGTGTGTGCGGAGCGTGGCCGAGGCCGCTGCTCCAAGTTCGCTTGTTCATTTTTTCTATCTATTTTTTCTTAAGAAATACGATTTCCTTTAGGTCTTTGGTTTCTGAGAGAGTTCAAATTACTATTGTTTGTTGTGTGTGTGTGTGCGTGCGTGCGTGTGTGTGTGTGCGCGTGCGTGCGTGTGCGCGTGTGCGTGCGTGTGCGCGTGTGCGTGCGTGTGCGCGCGTGCGTGCGTGTGCGTGCGTGCGTGTGTTCAACATTCTGTCTGCGGCCCGGATGAATAGTGCTGTTGTGCTGTTTCTGAAAACGGTGGAGTTGGCAAACGAAATGGTGGACAGTGGAGTTGTGCTTGATGATGTGTTCCACTTAGTGCTTCCTTTGTCAACCCCGTCTAAAAAAATAATCCTGTCGAATGTTCCTCCTTTTATTAAGGACGAGGTTCTGTCCCAAACTCTATCCCGCTATGGTAAACTGGTCTCCCAGATCAAGAGGATCGCAATTACAAGCAAATCCCCTCGTGTAAAACATATCGTGTCTTTTAGACGGTTTGTGTACATGGTCCTGAAGGACAATAATGAGCTGGATCTGACACTCAATGTAAAGGTGGAGGATTTTAATTATGTCATTTATGCCACTACTACTACAATGAAGTGTTTTGGGTGCGGTTTATCTGGTCATCTGGTGAGGGCCTGTCCAGAAAAACGGGTAAATCCCGAAAATAGTGATAATGCTAACGTAGCCGCTGGTAACGAAATTACTGTTGGAGAGGGTGTTGGGGTGGATGGGGCCCACACACCGGGAGAGGGAACAGCAGTACCCTCTCAGGTGGAGGCACCTGAAGCTGGCCCCTCTCACCAGGGTATCAGTGTTCAACCAGGTGAAGAAGAGAAGGCTGAGAATGAGCCGGATTTAGGTGATAAGGGTACACAGGATAGTACGGTGTCACTAGATAGTGTGGATCCGTCCCTTGGTGATGAAGTTGCGGTTGATAGCTCTCATATGGATACAGAAGAAAATGTGTTCAAGGTGCCCCAGAGAAAGAGACGGAGAAATCGTCCTCATGCACAGGCTAAGAGGAAAGATGGCGCAGAGGAGCTGAATTCTGGGGAGGTAGAGAGTGAGGGCGAAGCCTCCGACTGCAGTATAACATGTAGTGTAAATCTAAGTGGCTTTTCGAGCCATTAATATAGCGTGGACGACATCAAGGTTTTTCTGAGAAAGACTAAACATGCTAGGAATGTGAGGATAGACGAGTTTTTCCCAGATGTGGAACAGTTCATTAGAAAAACACGTGGGTTTATGTCAGAAGGGGGTTTCACTGATCAGGAGGGATACCGTCTAAAAAAAATCCTTACAAAAGTCAATGTGATGTTAGACAATAATGATAGTGATAGGCAATCCTAGACATCATGTATGTAAATCTATTAGTTTTCATCATTTTTATGAGTGAGTTTCGAGTTGCTTTGTTGAATTTAAATGGAGCAAGGGAAAGAAATAAAAGATTTTTGTTATTTGAAACGGTGAAGCAAAAGAAAATTGACGTAATCTTTGCTCAGGAAACCCACACAGACGCTAATAATGCTGCGGACTGGGCCAGGGAGTTTAAAGGGTTATCCGTTTTAAGTCATAAGACATCTACCAGTGGGGGAGTAGCTATTTTATTTTCCAATAATTTTATCCCCTGTTCTTATCAAGTTGATGAAATTATAAAGGGTCGACTGTTAAAGGTTAGAGCTCAATATGAGAATAGGTGGGTCGTTTTTGTTTGTGTTTATGCCCCGACCACGGCCATTGACAGAATGGTATTTTTACGAAGCCTAGATAATGTCCTAAAAAATAGTGACTCTGATGATTTGTTGATTCTAGGGGGGGATTTTAACTGTACAGAGCTGGATATGGACAGGAATCATGTAGAGCCCCATATGCCATCACGTAGATGGTTAGTCGAGTTAATGAATTCCTGTGACCTTGTGGACATTTGGAGACATTTTCACCACATGCAGAAACAATATACCTGGGTGCACTCCTATAATAATATGCTCTCTATGGCCAGATTGGATAAATTTTATGGTTTTAAACACCAGTTAAGTGCTTTTAGAAGTTGTGTAATTATACCGGTAGGATTTACGGACCATTGTATGGTTCTGTCTACTGTGTATTTAAGTAAACTCAAGCATAAGAGTGCGTATTGGCATTTTAACACCAGTTTATTGCAAGACGGTCATTTTAAGGATGTGTTTAAATATTTTTGGAGTGATTTTAGAACAACAAAGCGTTCTTTTAAATCGGTGCAACAGTGGTGGGATTTTGCCAAAACACAAATTAAACAGCTGTGTCAACAGTATACCAACAGTGTCACGAGAGACACAACTCTACGCATGAAATCCTTGGAAGATGAAATAATGGCGCTAATGGAGCCAATGAAAAACACAGGACGGCAGGTATGCATAGAAAATTTAAGGACAAAGAAGAATTTATTGACCAAATTGCTAGACGTTACCGCACAAGGAGCTCTGGTCAGGTCGCGATTTCAGACTGTAGAGTGTATGGATGCACCGTCAAAGTTCTTTTTTAATTAGGAAAAAAAGAATGGTCAAAATAAGATGATACATGGCCTGTTTTCTGATGATGGGACACTTTTAGTGGACCATAGAGAAATTCGAAAGAGAGCAGTCGGGTTCTACAAGGAACTGTACATGAGTGAAATCTCCGATGAGCAGGCCCATGATAACGTCTTCTTGAAGGATCTCCCTCAGGTGTCAGAGGAAACACATGCAGACCTCGGAGGGGCGTTGACCCTAGAGGAAATGCTACGAGCCCTCCAGGGTATGGAGAGTGGCAAGGCACCAGGGATCGATGGTCTACCGGCTGAATTTTATAAGTCTTTTTGGCCTGAAATGGGTGCAGACCTAATGGAAGTACTGGGTGACAGTTTAGTCACGGGGCGGCTGCCACTCAGTTGTTGCAGAGCAGTATTGACTCTGTTGCCCAAGAAAGGAGATCTACACGACATAAAATCATGGAGACCTGTCTCAGTTCTCTGTGTAGAATACCGACTGCTCTCCAAGGTATTGGCAAACCGACTTAGTAAAGTCATGGAAGAGGTGATCCATCCGGACCAGACCTACTGTGTGCCGGGTCGATTTATTCACGATAACATTTCGTTCGTTAGGGATGTTGTAGAGGTCGGAAGGATTTTTAATTTGGAATGTGGTTAGGAAAAGGCTTTCGACAGGGTTGGGCATACCTACTTATGGAACGTTTTGTCTGCTTTTGGTTTTAATTCGGATTTTATCGAAAAAATAAGAGTTCTGTACCGTGACAGTGAAAGCATACTGAAGATTAATGGTGACTTGTGTGCTCCTTTTAAAGTTCACAGGGGAATAAGACAAGGATGCCCGTTATCAGGCATGTTGTATTCCCTGGCAATTGAACCTCTTTTAGCAAAACTGAGAACAGAACTGCAAGGTATAACAATTCCAAAGTGTGAGGGTGTTTTTAAACTATCAGCATACGCTGACGATGTGGCAATACTTGTTGGCAGCCAGAGGGATGTTGATACGATGCGGAAGATCACTGACGATTTTAGAACTGTTTCTTCTGCCAAGGTAAACTGGGAGAAAGCGTGGCGTTTTTAATCGGGGGATGGTTAGGCGGCGTCCCAAACCTCCCAGACCGCTTATTTGGGGGTGTTTTTAGGAGATGAAGGGTTTATGGGGAAAAACTTTGAAGGGACTGTCGAGAAGGTAAAAGGTCGGTTGGAGAAGTGGAATTTTTTAGTTAAAAAAGTGTCCTTTAGGGGGCGTGTGCTTATAATTAACAACCTGGTAGCATCATCCCTCTGGCATAGGCTTGCGTGCATCGATCCTCCAATACATGTTTTATCTAAAATCCAGTCAATTTTAGTTAATTTTTTCTGGGATCATCTACACTGGGTTCCACAGAGTGTTCTGTTTCTCCCCAAGGATGAAGGGGGACATGGACTGGTACACCTGCAGAGCAGGACTGCAGCCTTTCGGTTGCATTTTGTGCAAAGGCTACTAAATGGACCTGTAAATGCAAACTAGAAGGGTGTAGCATGTGCCATTTTACGGACACTTGAAGGGCTGGATTTACATAAACGTCTTTTCTGGATGGACCCGAAAAAGATGGACATCGGGAAACTTCCTGTTTTTTACCGTAATATTTTTAAAGTGTGGGGACTTTTAACAGTGCAGAGAGTACAATGCTCAAGTTCTCTCTACTGGCTGCTGCAGGAGCCAATTATAAAGGGTTCCATTTTTTATGTCTCTCAAAGGAAGCAGTTTCCTGCGCTCACGGAGGGGTTCCGCAGGGCTGGAGTCGTCACTCTGGGTGACCTACTGACCGTAGCAGGACCGGATTTTGGGAACGCGGTGGCAGTTGCTGGACACATAAAGATGAGGTCAGTCCGTGTAGTCACGCAGTTCCTTGTGGATTGGAGGTCCCTGTTGACTGAAGAGGTCTTGAAAATGCTGGAGGAATATTCCGGAGGGCTAATTAGTCCCAATGACCAAGATCCCTTACCAGATTTTAGTGTCTCGGCGAATGTACGTGAGTGCTCAGGTGTGTTTTTTAAATCTGAAAAACTAAGTTTTGTGGGTCCCAAGGTACCATCTGGGAAAGAACTGTATAAAATGTGTGTACTATCCCTAAATAAAAAGTTTCTGGACAAAAGAGTCGACACACCTTGGCGGTCTGTTCTACAAATAAAGGAACATGTAAAGCCACAATGGAGGGCTTTGTACAAGTCACCATTAACAAAAAAGTGTGGGGATTTACAGTGGAGGATTTTGCACGGTGCAGTGGCTGTTAATTCTTTTATCTGTGTTTTAAACTCTGATGTGAGTTATGTGCCGTGAGAGAATCTGTTTTTCACATGTTTATGCACTGTGTAAGATTGAAGCCTCTTTTTACTGTTTTACAGATACTGCTTGGCCATTTTAATGAGAGTTTTACAATCGAAACTTTTATTTTTGGTTCAAAAAAAAAAAAAGGTTTAAGTGTCAGTTGATAAATTTTATCATAGGGCAGGCAAAGATGGCCATATATGTCAGCAGGAGAAACAGAATTGAATCAAATTCAGGGGACAGCGTTTTAGTGGTTTTTGTGATTCTGTTAAAATCTAGGATACTAATCGATTTTAAGTTTCACCAAGAGATGAAAGACCTTGTAGCATTTGAAAATATCTGGTGTCTGGAAGGGGAATTATGTGTGGTTTTAGAAGAAAAATTGAGATTTCATCAACTGTTAGATGACTGTATACATACTGGTTGATACTTGGTTGCTTATTTTATATTCTTCTCTCCTTTGGGGGTTTTGAAGGCAACTGATAGGAGAAGTATTTTAATTATCTATTTATTTATCTTTTTATATATATATTTATATGTATATAAACTTATTTTACTTTTTTTCTTTTAAGGTCATTTGCAATGACTCTGAGGGACCGAAATAGGTCAATGTAGCTTTTAAAAGCTTGTAAATAAAAGGCCTTTGAAATTCAATTCTCTCTCTCTCTCTCTCTCTCTCTCTCTCTCTCTCTCTCTCTCTAAACACACCCATACACGTGTTTTCATCGTAGACAGTACGTTCTGTCAAGCTGTCAATCGTAGAGGTAGAAGTAGTAGGGCTAATTTATGGTTTGTGTTTTTCCTGACCGACAGTTCTGTAGGTACACCTAATTTATGACCGGGGTGGTGGGGGTGGTGGGGGTAACACTATCCACTGTATCAGTGGGTCATTTTGGCACCTGTATGTCTGGGTTCAGTCCTTCCTTTCCTGGGGAGGTGTGTTTTGTGCATTGTGGGAGACCTCCCCCAACAAATGTGTTTATGTTAATGACACTGTTGTGAAACGTGTTTCTCTCTGAATTAATCACACACAAATGTATACCTTTTGGTGGTATAAGAGAATGTTTGCTTGTGAAATAAATGAAAACAACTGTTGATTACGTGTTTGGGAGAATGGCATGACTTTGAATAAAAGTTATTCACTGAAATAAAACCCCTGAAACAGATAAACCATCGATATGGCCAAAGAAATGTAAAAAATGTTTTTACATACATTCTAAACATAAACCTTTAGGATTAAAACGTTTAAAAGTGCTGTTTAAAGGAATCGTGCGTTTTGTTTCAACTATAAACAAGATTTTGGAAAATGGTTCACCAACGAGGATACTTATACATAACTGCCGTTAAATACATACGATTTTGTCTATGCTTTGACATCCCATGTTCCCACTGGCTGACAGTCAAGTCGTGTACATTTAGGCCCTCTGTAACACTGTTTGATCTGAATGTGTGATCTTTCCTGGCAGTTGTCTGTCTGTGTGAGAGAGAGACACGTGATTTCTGGGGGGTTTTCCTGACCAGAATGCTTACAAATGTGTTTATGTTAACGAATTAAGGAGAGAGTCGTGCCTCTCAGAGCTTAAATAATGGTTAAGAAGTTGAAGTCAAAACACAGAAGAATCTCTGCAACTATCTGTTATAATGTCTGCTCCGAGAAATCCTAATACCCCTAGAGGAATGCTGTGTATTCACCAACAGGAGGACCTGTTGAAATGAGAGAGGACCTGACTTCTGCTCCAAGAAAAAAACCCAAGATTTTAGTTTGGATATTTATTCATGAAGATATTGTAAAGACGTTGTTGTTTAACCCTGAGCAGGGCATCAACAACTCCAAAGATCAATGTCTTAAGGCCAAGGGTTTTTTAGGAGGTAGAAAAAAATTTAAAGATGGTGTTTTAAAAGAAATGGGTGTTTCATCCATAATGGTAAAAAAGAAAAAATGGTTGTACTGCAATGTGAAATAAATCGGTGGAGACACACTGAGTACATTTCTGTTCCACATGCTATAAGGATCCCCACCATTAATGTAGTGTGAAAAATGTACATACCCCCATGACTACATTAGTTAAGGTTTAAACATTTTTATTTTGTGATGACAGAAAGACAAAACTGTTGTACATTTGGTATCTGGTGATTTTAGAATTAGACCCCAACTGTCAAATATGTTTTGACATAGAATCTGAATTGCTTTGTCAGGCAAAGAGCACGATGGTATGGAAAGGGTATGATGAGGTGATCTAATGCTTAGGAGTTCTACAGTACTTTGACTTGGGAACATTCCAACATGGCCCTCAGAGAGGCATTATCTAAAGTACATATATATAATATAGATCAGATCACCAGTATGTCTTTACCCACTCCTGATCTGGAGTCAAAATGATTACTGTTTATTTCCTTGTATGGGTTTATGACAGTGAGCAGTCATATACACTATAAGCCAAAGTTATAGAAACAGGCATATTTCCAACAGAACAGAATATTAGACATTTAGTGTAAACTAGGGTAAAAAAAAATTCTGAAATATATCGGTGAAAATATTTTTCCATTTTAAAGGCATCATATTAGAAACAATAGTACAGTCTTTGTTGATAAGTTACAAACTCATACTTTATAACAATTTGTTTAGGAGCATCTGAATCTGGCAAATAACTTTTATTCCATTTAGGCATGCAATAAAAGTTAATGAACAAATTAGGAAGAAATGACTTGTACACTGCTGCTGCGGATATTAAGGATATTGTTTGCCTGTATTTGGACTGCTGGGTGCCAAACCTCATGAAATGTGCCTCTGTTGCTATAAAGTTTCATTATAATGCAAATTAGTTTCATCAATGAATCATCATGCTGTAGAGATTTGTTAAGTCAATTACATCACATACATATCATATGAAGAAAAAACTTAACTCCATACATTAATACATTAGATGTATTGTAGACTAACATTACTGTCTGAAAATTAAGCTTAATTTCTGACAGGGGTTTGAATGTTTTCAGATAGAGAGTATATATTTATAAGCAAAATGATCAGGTACAGGTCTAATGTACAACTCCCGGAATATTGTGGATGTTTAAAACTAGTTGTATGTAAAAGCTTGTTCAGAGTACTCCGAGATATAATTCCACAGCCTATGATGAAAATATGGAAACACATGCCATGCAAAAAGTCATGACAATGAACTCATTAGTCTTATCTGGACTTCTGGTACTTTTTTGGTTTAACAGATCATGGTCCTATATGGTTACATTCTGTGTTTTGTTGTTCATAGATGAAGGAGGGTATGCCCCGGATTATATGGAATCCTTGGTGCCAAGGTTTGTGGCACATTATCTCCAATCATGGGAATCCTTTCATATCACAAATTGGCTCAGATTTTTAAAATAAATTAATTTAGTTATTTATCTATTTTTGCAATGCAGATTTAATGGATATATTTTGTGACATCAATCACAGGCAGAACATGAATCCACCAAAAGAGTGTTCAAGTTCATTTGAAAAATCATCCTCATTACAAATGCAGTAAATGACAAGAATACTGAGTCACCAGCCACTGTCCCACACTGTTTCATCTACTTGGTTTTCATATGGTTCGTATCCAACATTGCAAATATTATAAATTTCATTTCAAATATTCCTGTATGTCTTGCCTCTGTGCACAATATCATACCTTCTGTATCTGCATGTGAGTGTTTATTTGAAATGAGGCACAATGCCTAGGGAATCGGTCATCAATTTCTTCTGAAGACATCTGTGGAAGAAATAGCCTTAACATGAGCTTCATTTCTTAATTGAATGTAAATTTAATCATAGATATAATCTAAATAGGTGATGTGTTTTTATTTTCCTTACTCCGGAACTGCCTGATCTTTGAAGATTTGACATGTTTGACTTGCTTTTCAATTAGGGTACCGGTGGAGCACATGGTGAAAATCCATGTTCCTACATTCATACGTTATGTTAGATGACAGACTCTCCTAGGTTGAAGGTATTTCATAAAAAATCATAATGAAATGAATTTTTTTTAAAAAATCTGAATATGAAAATGAATCAAGACAGATCCAAATAAACAATAAAGTTCCAATGAACAGTAAAGCTACACGTTCTCTTCCTCTAACTTGTTCAGTACTTGTAATACAGATTAAATACCTGTGGGCAGATGATGTAAACTATGGATCTGGTCCAATGTTATTTTGGAACAAAGAGCAAGCTGAATTTTCTCATCATAAATGTTGTGTGTAGTTTGTTATCAGAGTGTCTAGATGTACATCACATATCTGATGAACAAAGATTTCCTCTCCCGTGCTGTAATGATGGCTGGAAACTAGGACTTAATGTCATATACTGTAGAAAGGTCATATAGAACATAGAGAAATCTCATTTAGCGCTTTGGGAATTAAGTCAACTTCCACTTTGCTTTTTATTCTGATCACAACCAGACAGTTATATTGATTCTGAGTTTAGTCTTTGTTTAGACTTTGTTGATGCAGAAGAAGCAAAAGTCTAAGGATCCCTTAACCTTCAGACTAATCATTTGCAATTTCTGCACACAATGCTTGAAAAGAAACACATATAACGAAGTTGAAAAGATAGAAAGGGGGTCTATGAATTAGTTAATGGGCTATTAATCGCTATTAAAGTAGTGTTTAAACAGCTACATAGCAGACGAATATCCATATAGACAGTTTTATTTTGTACATGCATATGAACTTAATCTTCACCCATCATCATTCCCTGTTAACCAAATCTGTCACCACCTAATAAAACAGTTTAAGACACTAACCAAAGTAAGTATACAAACTGAAGCTATGATAAAAGAACAAAAACAATGAACCTTTCTTTAAAAAATTCCTAAATCCTCTGACCAAGTATACGGCTGTGCCATCTGTCTATTAAATAAATGCCAGTCCTTCACGCTGAAAAAGAAGGATCAAAATATTCTGCCAGTAGTTTGGCACTGTGACTCAAAAAGTTGTCTTTCATCTGACATCTGAAAGCTAACTACTGTCCCAACTGCCACTAACTACTGTCCCCACTGCCGTACAATACTGATAATGCTCTTACACTTAAGAGGGCTGAATGTAAGACCTTGTTAAATAATATTATTATGTTTTTTCATTATAATGTCTTATATTTGCTAAAACATATTCTTATACATCTCATATTACTTTTTGCCTTTTCTTATATGTTGACATGGTAGAAGACGTGTCAGTGGGCAATGCTGGAGCGAAAGTGATCCTGCACAAGGATATGTCTTTGTAACTGTAAGTGACTGGTCAACTTAATCCTTCACATGGTATTCATAAGGTGCCATAAGTTTCTGCTGCTCTATGGATCACACTGAAGTTTGAACAAAATGGTTTGACTTAATATCCGCAGCAGTACAAACAAGTCATTTCTTCCTAATTTGTTTATTAACTTTTATTGCATGCCTAAATGGAATAAAAGTTATTTGCCAGACTCAGATGCTCCTAAACAAATTGTTATAAAGTATGAGTTTGTAACTTATCAACAAAGACTGTACTATCGTTTCTAATATGATGCCTTTAAAATAGAAAAATATTTTCACCGATATATTTCAGAATTTTTTTTTTTACCCTAGTTTACAATGAATGTCTAATATTCTGTTCTGTTGAATAGTGAGAGACAGAACAACAAGAAAATCCAGAAAAACACGTCAAAAATGTTATAAATTGATTTGCATTTTAATGAGGGAAATACGTATTTGACCCCCTCTCAATCAGAAAGATTTTGGCTCCCAGGTGTCTTTTATACAGATAACGAGCTGAGATTAGGAGCACCCTCTTAAAGGGAGTGCTCCTAATCTCATCTCGTTACCTGTATAAAAGACACCTGTCCACAGAAGCAATCAATCAATCAGATTCCAAACTCTCCACCATGGCCAAGACCAAAGAGCTCTCCAAGGATGTCAGGGACAAGATTGTAGACCTACACAAGTCTGGAATGGGCTACAAGACCATTGCCAAGCAGCTTGGTGGGAAGGTGACAACAGTTGGTGCGATTATTCGCAAATGGAAGAAACACAAAAGAACTGTCAATCTCCCTCGGCCTGGGGCTCCATGCAAGATCTCATCTCATGGAGTTGCAATGATCATGAGAACAGTGAGGAATCAGCCCAGAACTACATGGGAGGATCTTGTCAATGATCTCAAGACAGCTGGGACCATAGTCACCAAGAAAACAATTGGTAACACACTACGCCGTGAAGGACTGAAATCCTGCAGTGCCCGCAAGGTCCCCCTGCTCAAGAAAGTACATATACATGCCCGTCTGAAGTTTGCCAGTGAACATCTGAATGATTCAGAGGACAACTGGGTGAAAGTGTTGTGGTCAGATGAGACCAAAATGGAGCTCTTTGGCATCAACTCAACTCGCCGTGTTTGGAGGAGGAATGCTGCCTATGACCCCAAGAACACCATCCCCACCGTCAAACATGGAGGTGGAAACATTATGCTTTGGGGATGTTTTTCTGCTAAGGGGACAGGACAACTTCACCGCATCAAAGGGACGATGGACGGGGCCATGTACCGTCAAATCTTGGGTGAGAACCTCCTTTCCTCATCCAGGGCATTGAAAATGGGTCGTGGATGGGTATTCCAGCATGACAATGACCCAAAACACACGGCCAAGGCAACAAAGGAGTGGATCAAGAAGAAGCACATTAAGGTGCTGGAGTGGCCTAGCCAGTCTCCAGACCTCAATCCCATACAAAATCTGTGGAGGGAGCTGAAGGTTCGAGTTGCCAAACGTCAGCCTCGAAACCTTAATGACTTGGCGATGATCTGCAAAGAGGAGTGGGACAAAATCCCTCCTGAGATGTGTGCAAACCTGGTGGCCAACTACAAGAAACGTCTGACCTCTGTGATTGCCAACAAGGGTTTTTCCACCAAGTACTAAGTCATGTTTTGCAGAGGGATCAAATACATATTTCCCTCATTAAAATGCAAATCAATTTATAACATTTTTGACATGCGTTTTTCTGGATTTTTTTTTTTGTTATTCTGCCTCTCACTGTTCAAATAAATCTACCATTAAAATTATAGAATGATCATTTCTTTGTCAGTGGGCAAACATACAAAATCAGCAGGGGATCAAATACTTTTTTCCCCTCACTGTACTCAGTGTGTCTCCACCGATTTATTTCACATTGCAGTACAACCATTTTTTCTTTTTTACCATTATGGACGAAACACCCATTTCCTTTAAATCATCATCATCTTTAAATGTTTTTCTACCTCCTAAAAAACCCTTGGCCTTAAGACATGATCTTTAGAGTTAATGACGCCCTGCTCAGGGTTAAACAACAACGTCTTTACAATATCTTCATGAATAAATAGCCAAACTAACATCTTGGGGTTTTTTTCTTGGAGCAGAAGTCAGGTCCTCTCTCATTTCAACAGGTCCTCCTGTTGGTGAATACACAGCATTCCTCTAGGGGTATTAGGATTTCTAGGAGCAGACATTGTAACAGATAGTTGCAGAGATTCTTCTGTGTTTTGACTTCAACTTCTTAACCATCATTTAAGCTCTGAGAGGCACGACTCTCTCCTTAATTCGTTAACATAAACACATTTGTAAGCATTCTGGTCAGCAAAACCCCCAGAAATCACGTGTCTCTCACGTGTGAAAGATCACACATTCGGATCAAACAGTGATACAAATGTACACGACTTGACTGTCAGCCAGTGGGAACATGGGATGTCAAAGCATAGACAAAATCGTATGTATTTAACGGCAGTTCTGTATAAGTATCCTCGTTGGTGAAACATTTTCCAAAATCTTGTTTATAGTTGAAACAAAACGCACGATTCTTTTAAACTCAACGATTCTTTTATCTGTTTCAGGGGTTTTATTTCAGTGAATAACTTTTATTCAAAGTCATGCCATTCTCCCAAACACGTAATCAACAGTTGTTTTCATTTATTTCACAAGCAAACATTCTGCTCATATATATTCACATTCAACCATCATGCTTTTCTAACAATGTGTTTACACAAACGAAATAACCCACACAGTAACAAAAACACATGTCCATATTAAACATTGATATTCTTTTCAGACATATTTCACCTAAACCATCCTTAAGCTTCAAAATAAAACAATACCACAAAAGTAATTTCAGAAACAAACATTCTCTTATACCAAAAAAAGGTATACATTTGTGTGTGATTAATTCAGGGAGAAACACGTTTCACAACAGTGTCATTATCATAAACACATTTGCTGGGGGAGGTCTCCCACAATACACAAAACACACACCCCCAGGAAAGGAAGGACTGAACCCAGACATACAGGTGCCAAAATGACCCACTGATACAGTGGATAGTGTTACCCCCACCACCCCTGGTCATAAATTAGGTGTACCTATAGAACTGTTGGTCAGGAAAAACACAAACCATAAATTAGCCCTACTACTTCTACCTCTACGATTGACAGCTTGACAGAACGTACTGTCTACGATGAAAACACGTGTATGGGCATCGTGTATGGGCGTGTTTAGAGAGAGAGAGAGAGAGAGAGAGAGAGAGAGAGAGAGAGAGAGAGAGAGAGGCGTGTCTGAAAACACTTATGTGTGGGCGGGGTTTAGCGAGAGAGTGAGGTGGGTTCGGTTTAACTTTCATTAACGCTTAACAGCGAATGGAATACACCTCTGGAAAAAAAAATAACTCATCTCCTAGTTTAAAACATTAAGGAGATTCTTTTAGCCAGCACTTTAATATTTTTATCTCGTAAGGGTTTTTGTTTAGAAGTCATGTAATACGCGCTATTCTTTTTTAAACAACGCTTTTAAACATTTTTACCTCCTAAAGGTTTTATGTGGTTTTATTTTTTTTTTGGAAGACAAGACATGTAATACGGATTTCTTTTTAAACAACTCTAATCTTTTTAGTTCGTAAAGGTTTATGTTTTAGAAGGTATGTAATACACGCAATTCTTTTAAACAGATTCTTTTTTTTTTTTTTTTTAAAAAAAAACGCTTTACCTCCTAAACGTTTTTATTCAAAGGCAGACCAGCCTCCCTAAACGTAATCAAGATTTGTTTTCATTTATTTCACAAAACAAATGTACACATTTACACTAGGATAAAGGTGGCTAGAGGACTGTAAATGCATATCTAGATCTCAACCTCATTTACTCGATTTTAGTTCTATCTTATTGGGATTGTCATTCGTTGGCACAGATGGGATATTAATATGTTCGGTTAGTGTACACCACAAATTTTTAGACTAAAGGAATTTTGTTCTCCTATCTCAATATCTTTCTGGTAAATGAAAATCAGGAAGGGATAAGAATGTATAATTGCCAATTGGGATTGTATTATTGAAGTAAACAGACTAGAACTATTTTACAGATTAACTAAACATGAGAGTGGAATTTATGAGAGGTGTTAATCGTGTGATTAGAACAGTGGAGGTAGGTTACTTTAGTAAGTTTTAAATGATTTGATAGACCAACATTATTTAATCTCTGCAGCAATATTTCCTGATTCACTGTGTTGAGAGCCTCTTCTAAATCAACAGACAGGGAAGTGCAGAGGGTACCGTGACATTGTCTTAAGACTTTCAAAACAATAGTTGTGCTGATATGTTTGTATGACCTTAGACTTCTTGCAGACTGATAACATGTGAACGGTTCACTGAAAAGGCTTTCTACAAGGGACATAGGCCAGGAGGCCGTGTTATTGGATTGTAATGATCTAATATAGTTGCATGTCCCGGATTTAATGTAATAAATAAATAAGAAAACTGATTTCCAAATTTCTGGTATAACCCCATTGTCTAATGAAAGATTAACATGATAAATTAAAAGAGATGAAATAATATCAACTGCTAAGTTTAGAAATACAGACTCCACACAATCACGGCCTTGTGATGTGTTTATATCGAACTTGAGTGATCTGTAAACATCAGAAGTCTTAACACGTTAAAAACTGAACTCCTCATTTTGAATTGTTTTTAATAGCTTCCTGCTTTATTAAAATCAGGATATAGTAAATCACAATAAATATTCACCGTTTTAAGGCCTAGATCTGATGCATAAATTGAACATTTAATGATGGGTCTTGCAGTTGTGTGTTCCCAGTTGTCTGTCTCCAGTTTCCAGTACTATTGTCCTGTAAACAATATCTTCGATCCTCAGAAAAAGGATGAAAGGACATGCCCACTTAGTCTAGCATTATTACAGCAAGCTGTGATAACAAATGCGATAAGTTTTGCGATACAACCAACCCACCCAGTAACCATTATTTATAGTATGATGTATATAGAATACATATATATATATATATATATATATATATATATATATATATATATATATATAAATAAAATATATATAAATATATAATATATATATATATATATATATATATATATATATATATATATATATATATATAAGATGTCCCAATTGTAACCTGTAACTGTAATTCCACTCCACATGATATTATTATTGATCAGCGCTTTTTCCAAGTGACTGCATGTGAGAGCTCAAGGCCGTTACTCCCCTTAACAATTCCTAGATCAGTAGTACACCTGGAAGCGTCTCCTTCGGGGGCTGTGGGCTCCCCTGCGGTGTACTCCTCTGTGGTCATAGACTCCCTTGCATGCTCCCAAGGCCGTCAGGACATGATTGGGGTCATCCTCCGCCCCATAAAAGCACAACAAATGTTCCTGGACGTTATCAAGTATGGTCTGCAGTAGATCACTGATTGCTCACTAAAGGACAACATCCTGAGATCCGGGTGTTCTTTGGACAAGCCTGACATTGAATGGACTTATGCTTTGCACCTGAACTATGGCTGGCAAAACTACAACAAAGACTGTGTCTTACATGTGACTGAAAAGGGGGGGTGCTGCTGGGGGGGGGGGTCCCGGCTCAGGAGAATGGGGCGCTTACAGGGCTGTAGTTTATGTATTGAAAACATTGGATTTGGTGGCACAAGGATTGCCAGGCTGGAGATGCTCTCTTAGTGCGGATCATTGGGAAAATTGCTCTCTCACACATCGATCTTACGTTCATCACACCAGGTCATTTCTATTTTGAAAGAACAGGATATGGGGTTATGGGGTTAATCTATGTACTACCCGAACTAAAATTCTTAAACCTGTTAGTGTGCCTAACACACCAACTGTAGTGTTGTAGTGGTGTAATTAATTCTGTGGAGCCAGTCACTGAGAACACTCACGATTGCCCAGCCGAAATTCATATTTCCTCAAGCTTAAAAGTTTTGGGTCTGAAGTTTCACAAACATTATGAACACCCTGTTCTGCCCAATTGGCTGAATTGAAGTCTATCACTAAAGAGTGCAACCAGGTTAAGGGTAGAATTGTTAAAAAATATAAATATACAGATAAATACTGACGTTTAGGCCCATGGATTGTGTCGTCTGTTTAGAGTTGTTCGAATGCAATGAGGTTCTAGGAAAAAAATTGGAACGCCACTTATTGAACAAATAGATTAATTGAATTCGGACTGCACTTCTTGCTGTATGTATTACAGATGCCCATGATCTTAGCCAGTGTGCGAGGGGGAAGGTAGAGGAATGGTCTCTGTACTTGCAGGCAACGGTGGAGGATAATCTAAGTGTGATATTTGTGCTCGAAAATTTCTTCCTTGACCAGGGATAGGTCCCAGATCTGACATACCATCTCAAGTTGACGTAATTTGTGCTGATACTAAACGTAGTTCGATAGATGCTCTACCTCTTGCACTAATGACCTATCACATGCAGACTAACAGCAATATGTATCTAACACCGCATGAAATGCTTACGGGTCGACCCATGTCTGTGTCTGTTCCTTATGATGGACTGCCGCTGGAGTAATTGCAGATGAAGCAAAAACATATATGAGACCACTAACTATTATGTATGGAGCTATATATTCACAGGAACAGAGCTGAGTGCAGTGTTATGTGTGAGGCGTCACCGTCCCGGAGCAGCGAGAGAATGCTGACTACGAGAATGCTGCCGACAAGGCAGCAGCGGACTAGAACATGCAACCCCTGGAGGATGCTCAATGACGAGATGGTGGGGAACACGTGAAGGTCCGGTACGAAGCTGCTGTGTACGAAGCTGCTGTCAACGGGGGGTCTGCTCAGTCAGTGGCAGACAGGATGAGAAGATGTGAAGATCCATACCCTGGGTGTACGTGCTAGCCTAACCTCTCCCCGAAGGGTGGCTCTCTACAGTACGTAAAGTGCTTGAGCTGAAGACAACCAGCATACAGAGAGATACTGCATACAACAGACTGTCAAGTATTGTTATAAAATGTTATAAAATGTTTGTGATATGACGCAATCAGGCACAGAAAAGTATAATGGTGCTGCCGAGCACATAGTGCTGGCAGGGTGGGAATTTTTCCTCATAAGAGGTTTTTTCGCCCACCCCTTTCTGCGTAAGACTGGGGTTTGGTTTTTGAGGGGAAGCAAGAATCTGCAGGTCCCGACAAATACAAAACTGTGGGCTGACAGGCCTAGTTGAGAAAGATAGGGACGTGTAGATCAAGTAGTTAGTTACTGTAGTGGCCACTCATACGTACGGCAGTAGTAGTAGTAATGAATGATTAGGGGAACTCAGTTAATCACACTTATAATCGATGTAGGCAAACAAACGTATAATCAAGGTAGTTAGATTCGAAATAAGATATATATATATATATATATATATATATAGTTGAAAGGAGAAGTAAGTTAAGGGTTAAGAGTTATGGCTAGGTACATCTACACATGTCCGGCGCAAAGTGGATGTAGGGGGGACCTAAGGCCCATTCTCCAGCTGCCAATCTACTATGAGACCCCGGGGCGCACAACACTAGCACGTCTCCCACCAGGTCTACAAAACCTCCTCAGCTCCTATTCGGATCAGTGTTGCGTAGAAGTGGTTATTGTAAGGGACCCATTGGATTACGGGGACGACGGGCGTAGGGATTATGGCCTTGTTAGAGTAATCCTCCGACAGCTAGCGGGGGACGGCCATGGGGTGCGGCAGAACCAGTTCCTCCACAGATACCCGCTTAATTAAGGTAGTGTATGAGGCTTCATAGCCTCAGAGGGGGAAATGTTGTGGATAAAAAATGTCATAAAATAAACATAAGGGAGACCTAGCATCCAGCAAAGGGAGAAGAAGAAAAAACGGGCACCTAGACACATAGAAGCGGGATTAGGCGGACATTGACAGATTGGAATTACGCTTTAAAGATCTTTAAGAGCAGTAATAGTCAAAAAAGTCAAAAAGAAGTGTACGAGCTGAGGAGTGCTAAAAACACACACACACACGCTCGTACAGTCAAGGGCGGGCAAGTAGACACAACATACACACACACTCTCTCTTTCTCATACACACACATAAATAACTTTAATAATATCTTATAGTAATAGAGAAACTCTATAAAAAAACAGAATAGTAGGATATGCAGGACAGTAGAACTGTAATGATATTAAGAAGTTGGAAGTACAGTAAACCGCTTTTCAAGTAGTATAAATATATATAAAATAAGAAATATAGTGCAAATATGAAAATAAATTATAAACGAGAAATACAGGAAAAATATAACTTACTCATGATTCATATGGTGAAGATTCTCGTCTCGCAAGGAAAGCCTTAATTTTTTAGAGAACCATGAAGAGAGCCAGTTACAAGGGTGGCTGGGTCAAACTGCCCCCCCCCCGAGTTAACGATAAGACCAAGGTCCCTCCCGGTTGTTTAGTCGTCTTGTCTACGTCATTTTATTTCCCTAGGTAATTGAGAATTCTGGTTTCTGACGCCCTAAGGTAAGTGAAAACTCTGGTTACTGATTCTCTGTGTAATTCAAAACTCTGGGTTTTTATTTTCTGGGTTATTAGAAATGCCTGGGTTCTGATTTTATGTGTAAATTAAAACCCCTGGTTTCAATTCTATGTGTAAGTGAAATAGGCCTTTTCTGGAACATAAGAGTAAGGTAAATGAGATCTTTTTTAACCCTATTGGTAGTGAGATCATAGTCTTCTTGAAAAATATGGGTTATTTAGTGTGTAAGTACAGTATAAATACTGGAGCTTAAGCTCAGGGTATGGGGATCACTTTTGAGAATTCTCATCGGTGTGGATCTCGTGTGGTGGAATGGAACAATAAAGCTGGACCCTTGCTTCTTCTCACTCACGGCTGGTGTATTTTTTCTATCTCCAACTGGGCTCAGAGGTAGATGTGAGTATTGGCTTCTAAGTTGAGTTTTAAATGTTTTTGGGTAATAGGCTAAATTTGAGCCAACAGTACCTACAGACCTGTCAGTCAGGGCAAGAGAGGGGCCATAAATGATCAAACATACTACTTTGATTGACAGTTTGACAGAAAGTGTATGATATAACTACTAATATATCTGAAGTATATTACCATTGATATTTTACATTTTTAGTACACCTGGGTGACAAAAAAGAAGAAACTGTTCAACCATGACTTCCTGTTTTACAGGGGTATAAATATGAGGTAACACAGGACAAATTCTTTTAGTCATTCATAACAAATGGGTAAGACCAAGGAATATAGCTGTGATGTGCGGCAAAAGGTTGTTGAGCTTCACAAAATGGGAAGTGGCTATAAGAAAATAGCACAAGCATTGAAAATGTCCATTTCCACCACCAGGGCAATAATTAAGAAGTGAAATTGGACTATATTGTCTATATTGTCTCAAACCAAAATAGAGCTTTTTGGCAATAAACACCAGAGGTGGTTTTGGTGCACACACGGAGAGGTAGCCATAAGGAAAAGTACGTCATGCCCACGGTTAAATTTGGTGGTGGCTCTTTAATGTTTTGGGGCTGTTTTTTTTAAGATACATGGCATCATGGACTCTTTAAACAATGATCCATGACATACATCACAATCAACCCAAAAATGGTTTACTGACCACAAAATCAAGGTCCTGCCATGGCCATGCCAGTCTCCTGATTTGAAACCCATAGAAAACCTGTGGGGTGAACTGAAGATGAGAGTCCACCAGCATGGACCTCGAAATGTGAAGGACCTGGAGAGATTCTGTATGAAGGAATGGTCTGGGATCCCTTGCCATGTATTCTCCTACTTCATCAGCATTATAGGAGAAGACTCTGAGCTGTATTAGCACAAAGTATTAACTAAATGCGTGCCAATAATTAATCATTTAACAAAGATTTTTTTGGATAAACCTGTGTTTTGTTTGCAATTGTTTGATATCCATGAGAGCAGAGTATTTTTGTGATTTTGTTTTTTAACAAAAGATCAAAAGGTTAAACAATAAAGACAAATTTTCACAGCCTTCTTTACTCATATTTAACAAGGGTGCCAATATCAGTGGAGGTCACTGTAGTTACAAAACAACATTCTGGCTACACATGAAACTCTTACTGTTTCACCTGTGTGCTAGTAATTCACCAGGAAAGGAACATTGTATTGCTGAGTATATTAATTTATGAAGAACATCATCTCCTCCACATTTGTGCCATACCATGAGCTGGTAGCAGCTCTGGAGGCAGAGAAATGTGTGTAGTGCACAAGGTAGTGAAAAAAATTAAGCCAATTTGAGTGCCAAACGGAGTACTGAATTCAAATCGAGTTTCTCAGTACCTCCAAATCACCTGTATTCGTTGTGGATGCAAACTGTTTAGAAAAATCATCTTGGGCAATCTTTCTGCAAGGAGAAATTTATGGCAGGAGTCTCCAGTTTCAGCACTTTGTAGCAGTCAGTCATTTTCCCACCAGTGTAAAGTCTTCAAGAGAGAAGAGACTTTTCCGGTTTTTACGGTACCATGACAAGCTGTGTCTCATTGATATTAAGAGATTCTTCAGAGCGTTCCAGACAACATATGAACTGACATTAATTAATAAATTAAACATTTTTTATTATTAGCAAATCTCTGGTATGAGAAGAATTAAATACTATGGGCCACTCTGTTATCAATCCACTTCAGGGTGGTAACAGCAACTCTGCTTAGCATCAGGCTGCATCACACCACCCAGTCATTCATTATTTTCCTATAACAATATACTGAAAGCATGTTGGCAGCCACCTATACAAATGTTGGCACATGACGCCTACACATGCTTGTCGTACTGGTTATGGCTTTGCATCAATAATTGAAAGATGGCAAGCTCAAATTGCAGAATTGCCAGAGTGCAACTACTGGACCTTTTGAGGAAAGACCTTATGCTCAACAGCTTTATGCTGGTATTTCTTTCTGCCCACTTATTTCATAAATATAAAGAGACACAAACCTCTGAGTATAATCATGTTATTTTTAGTCAGCCATAACAGGAAGCATGTTTATGAAATTCTTACTTAAAAAAAAAAGTAAATTATTATTATTATTATTATTATTTTTAAACGTATTCAAAATTGATTAATTTTAAAAGGTGGTAACAAGCATGTCAGAATATAAATCAAATACAAGATTTACACAAAGGTATGTAAAAGATTATTGCTATATAAGAAGGTATAGATTTCAAATCACAGAGTAGACAAATCACTCATATTGAGAATGGCCTAGCGATGGCCGTATTTGGCAGACAAGCCTGTGCGGCCGTGAACGGGCTGGAGAGTAGGCCGAGATCGCATACCTGGTGTGCTCATGGTGGGAGACGACACATAAGACAACGGGCCCATGTGACTAATCAACCTGCTTGATTGCCACGTTGCATAATCTAAGATATGACAAGTTAATATGAAACAGAATTAAATACAGCTAGATCCCCCCGAAGATATTAAATACATGGGTATAAATGCACTAATTACACATACTATAGATATTTAAATATACACACAATGCAAAGACATCTGTGCAGACAAAGTGCAGAAAGACATCATGACATTCTCCCTACTATATTGAAATCTAAGAGTTTCTTTTTCTGTACACAACCGTGTGTTATAAAATAACCTTATGGGGGGGGGGGGGGGGGGCTTTTTTTGTTAATAAACTTAATCTTATACTTGGCATTTTGTCCTTGGGGGTTTCCTCTGGGTCAATCCAGTCAATCGATGCCAGTCAATCGATTGGCTACACAGCATGGGTAAATTCATTTTTGATAAACAGCATGGCTGGACATTATTTAGATGTCTTCAAAATGATTTTAAAATAAAAACTCTAAACACTGCTTAATTTATAAGTATTCACCCCCAGAGTCAAGAGTTAGAGTGCATTGTCCTTTTGCAGCAATTACAGAGGAGTTGTATCAGATGTGTCTCTACGAGCTTTGCACATTTAAAATTTGGCATCTTCTACTCAAGTTTTCTTGAACTCTCCCAAATTAAATGGAGAATGCTGGTAGACAGCAATTTTCAGGTCATGAAACAGATTTTCAATTGGATTCGAGTCTGGACTTTGACTCTTCCAGTCCAAAATACAAACCTTCATTTTTTTCAAGCCATTCCTTTGTAGCGTTTGCCCTGTGATTTGAATAATAATAAGAAGAATCTCACTGTCCTGATGGGAAGTACATTTTTGCCAGACACAGATGTCTGGCTTACCGGAACAGGTTCTCCTCAACAATTTGCTTGTATCTGGCTTTATCCATGTTTCCCTTGATTCCTCCTGCTGTAAAGCATCCCCAGAGCATGATGTTACCACCACTATCCTTGATAGTAGGAATGGTGTTAACTGGGTGTTGGGCAGTATTTGGTCTGTGCCAAACGTAACGCTTCACTTTTAGACCAAATGTCTCAAAAATCTTTTGTTCCAAAAGCTCTCAGATTTGCCCTGTAGCTAACTCCAGACATGCCTTTATGTTAGCCTTTCTCAGAAGTGGCTTTCTTCGGACCACTGAGAAGAAATTGTTGTAGCTGGCTTCTTGGACCCTTTTCTGACAACTGCTCTTCCTGCCCGTGCTCTCAATTTGGAAGGAAAGCCTGATCTTGGTAATGGCCATATATTTTCTACTTAAATTTGATTTTGCAATACAGGAAAAAGAGAAATAATATCTAGAATGGTGAATATTATAAGGTGGTGGCACAATAAACTCTATATAGATTATGAAAATGAAACAAGTAGAGGCCATGATATTTGAACATTTGGTATATTAAATAACTATTAAATGATGTCATGAGCAATTACACTATATAACAATTTCTTTTTGCGCCTGGGCAGTAAGTGTTATTTCCTAATTGTTTATACTGCAAAAGTATAGAATATTGCTATTAGTACCCTCAAACTTTGCTTTTGTGGCCAAGACATTAGTATTTTTAAATTGACCTATTTTCACTGAGAAAACGGGCAAATTTGCATCTTTTTTGTTGAGAGGATTACAACAGCATCAAGACATTGCTGGATGCCTTGAAGTATGAGGAGTATTACTGCGGGGGTCACCAGAGACTTTAAAATGGTGGCAGTCCTAATGGGTCTCCAAGGAGGTTTTACCAAGCTTCACTGCTATCTTTGTTTTTAGGGAGAGTAGGGGCACCAAGGTGCATTACCAAAGGCGGGACGGGGAGGAACATCATCATGTGGGAGCCATTGGTGGACCCCCTGCAAGTGCTGATGCCACCACTGCACATTAAATTAGGCCTTATGAAACAATTTGGTCACAGCTCTAGATAAGGAATCGGCAGCCTTCAAGTACCTTCAAGACTTCTTTCATAAGCAGTCTGAGGCAACATTCAAAGCGGAAAATCTCTCAAAGTCCATATCCTTAATGCTCATCTTAATACATTTTAGGAGAACATGGGAGCAAACGCTTCCACCAGGATATACTGGACTTGGAACGCCGCAACCACAGACAATATAATGAGAAGATGATGGGAGACTACATTTGGGGGCTGATTCAAACTATAGTATGAAAACAAGTTCATTTTGATTCACATGGTGTATTTTTCTGACTTAATGTGAACGAATGTCCTGCTTACAAAAGCAATGTTTGAGGGGATTAATGGCCATTTTCTATACTTTTGAGGCACAGGCAATTAAAAAAAAAAAAAAAAAAAAAAACACTACCCAGGAACTAAAATGGAGTTGTAACTATTCAATTGAGCTTGTGGTCTCCACTTGTTTTTCATTCCATATTTCATTCACATTTTAAAACATCTATTATTCTTATTCTGATACCTTTTCATTTCTACAGTAACAACCATCCCATCAGTGACCTTTCCCCTGTAACTGCATGCCCCATCATGTTTTATTTCTTACTTAAATATGTGTATGAAGTATGTGACAACTTTCATATGAGCAAATAAGTAATATCAGTTCTGTAACTCACTTGACAGTGTTGAATCAACTGGTGTGAGTTGCACTCTTTGGCCAGCTGAACCAAACTCTTTCTTATAAACTGAGGGCATGTATACACCTTACACAAATGTTTCTAGACTTCCAAAGGTGACACAGTCCAAAAACTGAGCAGTTACAAGCAATGCTGATGGTATGCTAACTGATAGCTACACTGACATAAAGTTCCACACAAAACGTACAATGTTTGTCTCTTACCATGGATGCATCCCTCCGACAATGCTGCCCTCCCACGTTTCCACTGTAGTCCTTTGCTGCATGAACGGCTAGGTTTTCCTTTGTGCTTAACTCTTTCAAATGTGAACGCATAATATACAAATTTATTAAATGAAGCATGATCTGAGGGCAAACTAAAATGTCAGAATTTATATTTGTTCCAATTACAGCACTTTAGCTACAAATGCTAAATGCCAATTGTGCTTTAAATAAGAGCAGTGCATAATACCAGCTGGAGAGCTGACACCCCCTCCTGGACAGAGTGTATGAACTGCAGTTGAGCTACAGTGCAGTCTATAAGTAACTAACTGAATGGCGACAAATTATTCTGCTTCAGCTCTGCACTCCAGCACACAAATTAAACACTGATGTGCTGTATTACAGCATTATTTATATTTTTTAAAATATATACTAATCCTGTTTTATAAGAGCAATAAAAAGTACATGGTCATGATCCAAACCAGCAATACCACCTCAAGTGTGGCTGTATAGGCATGTATGGCTGCCAGTGGAGCTGAAGCACTCTCTTCATGTGGTGACAGCTAAATGATTTCTGAAGTGTACAATAAGAATTCTGAAGAATATTAACTGCTCAAATCCAAGCAGAGCCATCAAACCTTACACGTTACAATGCTGTATTTTAATCCAGTTTAGACTATGTGATTACAGTGGTCTTTTAAGATTATTACTTGTATGACAAACTGTATAAGATATAGGGTTGGGCATCGTTAAGGTTTTAACGATATTACTACTCTTACCGATACCTCTGATCAATCCCGTTACTTTAACGGTATTCTTATCGGTACTTTGTGTTGTTTTTTATAATTGTGATTTTTTATTAATTAAATAAGTTTATTATTATACATCTGTATGCAAATGCACCAGTGTGAAGGCATTTTTTTTTAGTGTTTAAGATTTATATACTGCAGAAAATAATACTCTAAAGAGTTATATGTAGATTATTTAGAAAGTAACTGAAAGTGATGTGCATTTAATAGCCTAAATGTTTACATTCTGATTTATTTCTTTATTTGGGATTTTAAAAACTCAGAAAATATGTTGAATGCATACTGTCGTTTCACCCGAATGAAATCAACAATGTCAACATAAGGTAAGCAAACCAATTAGTGCGATTTTTTGTTTATTTTAAATGGTGTGAACAACATCGATTCAATATGAATTTAATGAGCAAAAAGATGTTGGATCGATGTCGGAGATGAACATTGTTTCAATGCCGCATAAGACCTTGATTATGCGATGATTTTATATCATTGTTATTTGGGAAGGCTGCTAGCAGACATATTTGACGTAGATGGGGAACCAGAGACAAGCTAGCTAGGCAGTCGAAAACTTTGCATTTCTCTGTCTGTACATAATGCACTTTTGATTGATGCTTTGACAGACTGCTTGTGTTTCTGCCCTTACAAGCAAAAATCTTGTTGCACTTGTCTGCATCAAATCTGCAAGCGTTGTCTGCATCAACTCTAGTGAAGTGTAACAATACTTTTGAATGTTTGGTTGTCTCCGCCATCGTCACTCTGTGTATTAAGTGGGAGCTTTTGTGTTGTGTGTGCATGCTCGCTGTTGCATGTGAAAGACCGCCTCTGCGTGTGAGAGATCTCACTTCTGGATTATGAATAACGAAAATGCAGACGAACGTCTTAATATTATCACAAATTAGAAATGGTTGGCGAGATAAAGTGTGCAAGATAAAGTTTATTTAGCAGTAATAAATAGGAAATATATTTTCTTAATTTCTCCAGTACCGAAAGCAGAACCGATAGCGTCAGAGTTGATTGATACTACGGTCTTTCATAATTTAGTACCGGGGCCAGATTAATACCAGGTTTCCCCACCGGGTACCCATCCCTAATAAGATCCCAGTAAAAATCTATAACAGACTTTGCAATAATGTGTACTCCATGTCCGTTAATTGACAAAGCTCCTCTAATGGTAGATCTGCGATTAAAAAAAATGACATTCTACTTACGTCATTAATCAGTGCAGGTGTTCAGAAAATGGTGAACAGGGAAGCATGAAACTGTTTCACATGACAAGTTTGAACAGAGCTACATAAATACAAGCTGTAATTCATATTTTACTTTTTTCCATGCTATGCCACTTTCTACCCTGTCTTGATTAGACTACGATTAGACATTGGACACAATGGCTGCTGGTGAGCACATCACATTATGCATATGCAGGTCCATCGATTTCAAATCATGACCAAAGAATCCTTTTACGATGAGCGATTTTTGTCTGCAACAGCAAAACTGGGCTGTAAAGCTTACGGTGTAAACTTATAGTGACTTTAAAGGAGGTTTTAACGATATTACTACTCTTACCGATACCTCTGATCAATCCCGTTACTTTAACGGTATTCTTATCGGTACTTTGTGTTGTGTTTTTTATAATTGTGATTTTTTTATTAATTAAATAAGTTTATTATTATACATCTGTATGCAAATGCACCAGTGTGAAGGCATTTTTTTTAGTGTTTAAGATTTATATACTGCAGAAAATAATACTCTAAAGAGTTATATGTAGATTATTTAGAAAGTAAATTTAAAAAGGTCACGTTTCCACTAGAGTCAAACTGTTATGGAAACGTGACCTTTTTAAATTTATTTTAAAGTACACCCATTAAAAATATTAAAGCATTAAAAATTTTACAGCATTAAAAATAAGTACACCCCATGGAAATTGTTTTCTTTTACATATTTGGACAAGCAGACATTTGATCCTGTTTGAAACAGTGCTTATTAATAAAGGTGATACACTATCAAATGACACTAAATTGACATTTTGTAGTAATTTTCAATTTAAATGAACAAAAAAACAGATCAGTCACATGGAAAAAGTAAGTACACCCCCACATTTATCACACTTATACACTGTTTATATATATATATATATATATATATATATATATATATATATATATATATATATATATATATATATATAAAACAGTATATATATATATACACTGTTTTATATATATATACTGTTTTATATATATATATATATATATATATATATATATATAAACAGTGTATACACACACACACACACACATATATATATATATATATATATATAAAAATAAAACAGTATATATATACACTGTTTTATATATATATATATATATATATATATATATATATAAACAGTGTATATACACACACACACACACACACACACAGATATATATATATAAATATATATATATATATATATATATATATATATATATATATATATATATATATATATATATATATATATATATATATATATATATATAACTGTGTGTGTGTGTGTATCCCCCAGGAAACACATGACTCTCTCTCTCTCTCTCTCTCTCGCTCTCTCTCTCTCTCTCTCTCTCTCTCTGTCTCTCTCTAACACACCCATACACACGCACGCACACCCACACACCCACATACACACACACTTCAGACTCTGTCACCAGAGCTCATAAATGTAAAATTTACACTATCTACAGAACTGTCACCCCGGGAAAACACATGTGAAGGACAGTGTGTATAGGCCTACAATACATCGCCCGAAAAATGTGTCTTCTAGTTTAAACAAAACTCTCGATTCTTTTAAGCAACACTTTAAACATTTTACATCCTAAAGGGTTAGGTTTAGAAGGCATGTAATACGCGCGTTTCTTATAAAACACCGTCTTTAAAACGTTTACCTCCTAAAGGGACCTATTTAGAAGGTATGTAAAAACTTTTTTTTTTTTTACATTTCTTCAGGTATATCAATGTTTTAGAGTATTTATTTCAGTAAATTTTTATTCAAACTCATGCCAATTTCTCAAAAGTGCAATCAATAAAGTTTCATTTATTTCACAAGCTTACATTCTGCTCATTTATGTTCACATTCAACCATCATGTATTTTCTAACAGCGGAGCTATACAAAACAAACCCCAAAATCTAAATTTAATGTGTGGTTGCAAGATAAAAATTCTAATTTATTGAATTAATTAAATATTTAAAGTTGTATACATTATTTTGATGAGTTGTGTTGACATAATAATGTTGATAATTACATCAACTTAATATTGTGTGTAATTTCTGCATTAATTGATTTAAAACAAAATTTACGTTGTAGTACATTTACATTTATTCATTTAACAGAGTGTTAGAGGACCTATAGACTGAACAAATACTAAGGACATTACAATGTGAGTATCATTTCATTTACAATTAAATTCTACTAAAGCAATGAATTTGGGGCATGTTCTCAATTGTGATATGATCAATAGTGGACTCGTGTTTAGGCTACACCTGCCAATACATTTGATGGACTATTTTGCACTACTACACGTAGCTAATGCTAGTCATATTTAGCAGTAGTAGACACAGAGTGTTTCTTTTTTGTCTATATTGCTCATTTCATTCAAGGCTTTAACGTCTATAAATCCTGCAGAGATGTTACGTATGAGATTTGTAATGTAAATCACACTGGATTTTACTTACTATTGTTATACAACTTAAAGGCAGTCATTTTTCCTGGTTTAAAAGACTGCATTCTACTGCAGACAATCTAAATGGAGAAACGTAATTTTAAAAATGATTGTCAACTTAACAACTTGTGTTCATAATTATGGTAATTTAGTACATAACACTTAAATTCCTTTTAAATAATGTGAAAATAAAGTGTGTTTGTGTGTGTCATATTTTTGTTTGGATGTGTGTGTGTAATACACATGGCCATACCATGTATGGTAACATTTGTGTCTGGAATGTATGGGAACCCGATTTAACATAACTATATATTTTTTATGATCTACCTCAGAGTGTTAGAAAGAACATGTGTGCAACGTGTGTCTGTGTTTATCCGTAACGGATGGGAACCTACATGGCCATTCCATGTATAGTAACATTTGTGTCAGGAATGGATGGGAACCCGATTTAACATAACTAGTAACATTTGTGTCAGGAATAGATGGGAACCTGATTTAACATAACTATATATATTTTTATGACCTACCTCAGAGTGTTAGAAAGAACATATGTGCAACGTGTGTGGGTGTCTGGAATACATATGGCCGTACCAGGTATGGTAACGTTTGTGTCAGGAATATATGTGATCCAGATTTAACATAACTATATATATTTTTATGACCTACCTCAGAGTGTTAGAAAGAACATGTGCAATGTGTGTAGGTGACTGGAATACATATGGCCGTACCAGGTATGGTAACGTTTGTGTCAGGAATGTATGTGATCCAGATTTAACATAACTATATATATTTCTATGACCTACCTCAGAGTGTTTCATATTCTATGTGAAAAGGAAGAACATGTGTGCAACGTGTGTGGGTGTCTGGAATACATATGGCCGTACCATGTATGGTAACGTTTGTGTCAGGAATGTATGTGATCCAGATTTAACATAACTATAAATATATTTTATGATCATGACCTTTGACCTAGATATAAAGAGTAAGTATATGTATCTTTTTGACTTTTGACCTATACCTGTCAAAAATAAGGTTACATTATATACAAACTATTTCTCTCTGGCATTATTATTTGTATGTAGAGAACATGCAGGCTCCAAATAAAATCCATTGTAACACAATTCTCATTGCAAAGGCAACAGGAGAAATCAATGAAAAAATTATTTATGGCCTAGTATACATAAATATACAGTACATAAGCTCATAAAAAATTAAGCACATGTTGTTTCTTTTCTAATACTTTGTTACGCCTCCCCTCAATGCGAACCAAAAGCACCAATCCAGTCAGGATTTCAGTCAATTTCTGCCCACTCTTCTATTGACTCAGTATACTAATCAGCTAAAGTTTGTGGTGCCTATTTTGGTGTTTTGCCTGCAAAATTGAATGGTTTTGGTTCAGGCCAATCAAAATATCCCAGTGCTATAAAATGCTTGTTCAACAAGTCATACACAGATTTGGCCCTCCATATCATACAGTTGTCATCCTGGAAAGGAGTGTTAGTGTTGTGTTTTGGATATGAAGCACAACAGCAACTTTAGAGTATGGCCAACAACTGATGTTCAAGTTGAAGAAGTTACATTCATTCAGATACGCAAGCTATTGACTGTGTACAATACGGCACTGCTATTAGCAGATTTGACCAAATTTCCCATCCAAAATTTTTGAATTCATAAGGTTCTATCTGGCCTATTTGTTATAAGAATGTTACATGCCACTGAATAGGTCTTGAAGGCCCAAACTTGCTAATCCAAACAACAAATAACAGCAAATCAAAGTAGAGTCAAACCAGAATGGACTAACAAAAAAAAAGAAGGTGATCTCGTGTTTGTGTCTTGTGCTTGTTCACGTGACTATTTTCAGAATTCACTGAAGATTGTGGGAAATGTTGTTGCTGATGCGTGTATGCTGCTTATATTAAATTCAGCAATGGACAATTATATTTGAGAAAAACCCTATTAACAGTTCACTTGGCATCATCAGCACCCTATTTCATTTCCATGGCCTGTCTATAATAACCTCCTTTTTTATTTGAAATGTTCAGGGGTTTGTTGAGTGTGTGATATCGATGGTTAAACCAGTGATTTCTTTCATTCCCAGTCCCAGAAGAAACTCAACCATGCCAACGTGATCAAGCTGAAGGAGGTCATCTGGGAAAATGATCAGCTCTACTTTGTGTTTGAGTATATGAAGGAGAACCTCTATCAGCTGATAAAAGAAAGGTATCCAATAAAATGAACAGCTGTAGGCTACAAGTTTCATAACATTCTCAAAATAGACATAAAGTATACTACTCAGCTGTGGTGTTTTTCCACTTATTTTACCAGAACTTGCATGTTTTCTGAGTCTGCAGTGAGGAATATCATGTTTCAGATTCTACGGGGACTTGTCTTCATTCATAAACATGGTGTGTTTCACAAACAAAGCTTTCTCTTCTAACAACCTGCCAAACAGAATTCAGAGAACAAATAATCCATTAATTGCTGTGCCATCATATTTAAAATTAAATTAAATATTAAGTGCAACTTCCCTGAATCGACTATTTCTTCAAAAATAAGAAGTGTTCATCAGAACTGAAATATTTCAGAAGCCTTTGTGGTAAGAAACACTGTTAATACTAAAGATCTGATGCTGAACATTTTTTCCAAATAATTTGCCATTCCTAGCTTTGTCTGTAATAATCAAATATTAAACTGTTTTGCCTTGCCTGTTATTTGTTAATGATGCTAACACATTGTCCGATCATGTCCGAATGGGCCACCATGCATCACCATTCATCCCATGTTCTGTCAGCTAAATGTATCCTGATGACACTAATAATTATTCAAATGTTCATGCTTTCAATAAATCTTTTTGGCCTGCCACCATATCAGTGAATTTAAACTAATGCTTGCATTCAGCTTTGCCAGTATCAGCTAGAGGAGGATGTCCTCCAGGAGAATTTTTTATTTAATTTCCATTTTATTTTATTTTTTATACCACACCGTGATATCGACTTTGGTATCGAGTACTTTTAGTGTTATCAGTACCGACTACTAGATTTTTGGTATCGTGACATCCCTACTATGCTAGCAACCTTCCCAAATAACAATGACGTAAAATCATTACATAATCAAGGTCTGTTGTGGCATCGAAACAATGTTCATCTACGACATCGAGCCAACATCTTTTTGCTCATTAAATTCATGTTGAATCGATGTTGTTCATTCCATTTAAAATAAATGTAAAATCGCACTAATTGGTTTGCTTACTTTATGTTGAAATTGTTGATTTCATTCGGGTGAAACGACAGTACGCATTCAACATATTTTCTACTTGTTTTTAAAATCCCAAATAAAGAAATAAATCAGTATGTAAACATTTAGGCTATTAAATGCACATCACTTTCAGTTACTTTAAAGATTATTTGTAGAGTATTATTTTCTGCAGTATATAAACTTAAACATTAAAAAATGCCTTCACACTGGTGCATTTACATACAGATGTATAATAATAAACTTATTTAATTTAAAAAAATCACAATTATAAAAAACACAACACAAAGTACCGATAAAAATACCGTTAAAGTACCGGATCGATAAGCAGTATAGGTAAGAGTAGTAATATCGTTAAAACCTTAACGATACCCAACCCTATATCTCATACAGTTTGTCATAAGTAATAATCTTAAAAGACCACTGTAATCACATAGTCTAAACTGGATTAAAATACAGCATTGTAACGTGTAAGGTTTGATGGCTCTGCTTGGATTTGAGCAATATTCTTCAGAATTCTTATTGTACACTTCAGAAATCATTTAGCTGTCACCGATTGGCATCGATTGACTGGATTGACCCAGAAGAAACCCACAAGGACAATATGCCAAGTGTAAGATTAAGCTAATTAACAACCCCCCCATAAGGTTATTTTATAACACATGGTTGTGTGAAGAAAAAGGAAGTCTTAGATTTCAATGTAGTAGGGAGAATGTCATGATGTCTTTCTGCACAGATGTCTTTGCATTGTGTGTGTATTTAAATATTTATAGTATATATAATTAGTGCATTTATACCCATGTATTTAATGTTTTCGGGGGGATCTAGATGTATTTAATTCTGTTTCATATTAACTTGTCATTTCTTAGATTATGCAACGTGGCAATCAAGCAGGTCGAATAGTCACATGGGCACATCCTCCTATGTGTCGTCTCCCACCAAGAGCACACCTGGCATGCGATCTCGGCCTCCTCTGCAGCCCGTTCATGGCCGCACAGACTGGTCTGCCAAATACGGCCATTGCTAGGCCATTCTCAATATGAGTGCTCATTTGTCTACCCGGTGATTTGAAATCCATACCTTCTTATACAGCAATAATCTTTTACATACCTCTGTGTAAATATTGCATTTGATTTATTACTGACATGCTTGTTACCACCTTTTAAAATGATTCAATTTTTAAAAAAATAAAAATAAAAAAAGGAATAATTTAATGAGAAAAAGTAAGCGTCGGTCATTTTGTTTAAGTATAGAAAATTTGGTATGTGAATTTCATAAACATGCTTCTTGTTATGGCTGACCAAAAACAACAACATTGATTTTACTCAGAGGTTTTTGTCTCTTTATATTTATGAAATAAATGGGCAGAAAGAAATACCAGCATAATGCTGCTGAGCATAAGGTCTTTCCTCAAAAGGTCCAGTAGTGGCATTCTGGCAATTCTGCAATTTGAGCTTGCCATCTTTCAATTATTGATGCAAAGCCATAACCAGTACGTCGAGCATGTGTGGGCGTCATGTGCCAACATTTGTATAGGTGGCTTAGGCCTGGACAATAATTCAATATATATCGCGATATAAATTTTTTCAATAACGGTGATATGATTTTTAAACACATTTCCGATATTTCGACATACATTAAAACATTTGTCACTGACTGACTTTCATGGCGCAGGCGTCAGTTCGTTGTATTCAAACCCAGCAGAAAGAGCAGAACACGATTGGCTACGTGCGTGATGACGTACACCACAGGCACGCAGCCAGTGCTCGGCAGTGTTAGGCTAAGCTCCAACGCGATAAGTTTTAGCTACAAAATGAGTACCCCTGATCGCAATACAAATGTGACTGAGCGAGCTTCCACAAGTGAAGAGAAAGCAGACGAAATAGTTGATAAAAGAGGAAAGACTAATTCAGTGGTATGGAAGTGGTTTGGCTATCTAAGCTCTTGATAAACTTCAGGTTTCAGTGCACTGCAAAATGTGCCGGAGAGTGGTGCCGACCAGCAGCGGGAACACATCAAATCTCTTCCACCATCTGAAGCAGTTCCACCCGATACAATATTCTGAGAGTCAGAAGATGAGGCATCATAAAGGTTTAAGCCAACCTGTCTCTGAAATATCACTGCCACCCCCATCCCCATCACCAGCTGTGTCAAAAGAGAAACCGATACAGCAAACACGGATCTCTGCATCCATGCCTTATGACAAGCCGTCTAAACGTTATAAAGATATTACTAAGGCTGTCAGAAACTTTTTGGCTAAGGACATGATGCCATTTAATACGATAGAAAATGTGGGCTTCAGGAAAATGATGTCCGTCATCAACCCCAGATACGAGCTCCCTGGCCTGAAATATTTTTCCCGCACAGCTATACCTATGCTTTATGGTGAAGTTAGGAAAAGGGTGGAGGAGCAGCTGAAGACAATGTCATATTTTGTGACCACAGCTGACCTGTGGTCACGCCAAATCTCGGAACCATACTTAAGCCTGACAGTCCACTTTATTGACCAAGATTGGAAGCTTGTCAGCTTATGCCTCCAGACGGTTTACTTTCCTGAGGATCACACGGGCGAAGCAATTGCAGCCGGACTTACGGACGCGCTAGCCTCCTGGGGACTCAGCGAGGACCATCAGGTCTGCATCACCACAGATAGCGGGACCAATATCATCAAAGCCGCTGAGTTGAACAGATGGACAAGGCTACAATGCTTCGGGCACCGACTGAACTCTGCTATTGGTAAGTTATACACAGTTAATATACATATGAGTATTATGTTAAGTTATTTTGCTTATGGTATGAGGATATATTACTACAATCATTGCAGTAACAAATAGGCGATATGCTTAACACAAAAACCTAAATGTAGCTTATCAGTGCTTGTATGTTTTTGATAGCTATTTTTATATTCTTTATATTTGTTTATAGTATGTTTATATTCACACAATTTTATGCTTGCTATGTGGTTGTTGCATGCCATGTCATAAGAATTTCATTGAGCATGTGTTATAATGTGCATTTGATTTGATAAATAAAACACTTGAGTTGAGGTGCTCTGTGTTGTGTAGGCTATGACTATGGATACCAAACCCAGACACTAGATATTACTTAGTATTTAGATGGCCTATAATTTTGATTAGGTGATTTCATTACCCCAATTTAAGTGACTGAATAGGCTATTCATTTATTCTTTAGTCAAGACATACATATTTGTATGGATTTATACACACAGCAGTTCTATCAATTAAATTCAAAGGTGTTTTACTGGAATGGAAACAGATGTTTACTTTGCCAAATCAGGTGTGAAATAAAAACAACAAAATGTACGTAAGCAGAAGAATTGTGATTTTGCTGTAAGAATAATATAAATAAATCAAATTTTGTAGTTAATGTTGGCTCAAATTTAGCCTATTACCCAAAAACACTTAAAATTCAACATAGAATCCAATACTCACATCTACCTCTGAGCCCAGTTGGAGATAGAAAAAACACCAGCCGTGAGTGAGAAGAAGCAAGGGTCCAGCTTTATTGGTTCCATTCCACCACACGAGATCCACACCGATGAGAATTCTCAGAAGTGATCTAATACCCTGAGCTTAAGCTCCAGTATTTATACTGTACTTACACAGTAAATAACCCATATGTTTCAAGAAGACTATGATATCACTACCAATAGGGTTAAAAAAGAGCTCATCTACCTTACTCTTATGTTCCAGAAAAGGGCCATTCCACTTACACATAGAATCAAAACCAGGGGTTTTCAAATTACACATAAAATCAAAACCAAGGGATTTCTTATAACCCAGAAAATCAAAACCAAGGGATTTCTAATAACCCAGAAAATCAAAACCAAGGGATTTTAATAACCCAGGGAATCAAAACCAAGGGATTTTAATAACCCGTAAAATCAAAAGTGGAGAGACTAAACAATCTAGAGTGACCTCGGTCTTACTATTATCTCGCAGGGGGGGGTGGCAGCTTGACTCAGCCACCGTTATAAATGGCTCCTCATGGTTCTCTCTTAAAATTAAGGCCTTCCTTGCGAGCCTGCATTTCTAGTTTATAATTTATTTTCATATTTGCTCTATATCTCTATTTTATATATAGTTATACTGCTTGAAAAAACGGTTTACTGTACTTCCTACTTCATAATATCATTATATTACCCTTCTACTGTCCTACATATCCTATTATTCTGTTTTTTATAAAGAGTATATATATTATTATTATAAGATATTACCCTTATAATATCTTAATATTCCTTTTTATTATTCTTATAAAGTTATAGTAGTATGTGTGAGAGAGAGAGAGAGACAGAGAGAGACAGAGAGTGTGTGTGTGTGTTATGTCTACATGGCCGCCCTTGACTGTACGAGTGTGTGTGTGTGTGTGTGTGTGTGTGTGTGTGTGTGTGTGTGTGTGTGTGTGTGTTTTAGCACTCCTCAACTCGTATACTTCTTTTTGACTTTTTTGACTAATAAACCATAGTGTATTACTCTTAAAGATCTAAGATCTTTAAAGGGTGAATCCAATTCAATATTCAATATCAGTCAATATCCGCCTCGCACCGCTTCTGTGTGTCTTGGTGCCCATCTTTTCTTCTTCTCCCCTTTACTGGATACTAGGTCTCCCTCATGTTTATTTCATGTCATTTTTATACACAACATTTCCCCCCTCTGAGGCTATAAAGCCTCATACAATACCCTAATTAAGCGGGTATCTGTGGAAAAACTGGTTCTGCCGCACCCCATGGCCGTCCCCGCTAGCTGTCGGAGGATTACTCTAACGAAGCCATAATCCCTGCGCCCGTCCCCGTAATCAAATGGGTCCCTTACAGTAACCACTTCTACACAACACTGATCCGAATAGGAGCTGAGGAGGTTTTGTAGACCTGGTGGGAGACGTGCTAGCGTTGTGCGCCCCGGGGTCTCATAGTAGATTGGCAGGTGGAGAATGGGCCTTAGGACCCCCCCTACATCCACTTTGCGCCGGACATATGTAGATGTACCTAGCCATAACTCTTAACCCTTAACTTACTTCTCCTTTCAACTATATATATATATATATATATATCTTATTTCGAATCTAACTACCTTGATTATACGTTTGTTTGCCTACATCGATTATAAGTGTGATTAACTGAGTTCCCCTAATCATTCATTACTACTACTACTGCCGTCGCTAGTTTACGTATGAGTGGCCACTACAGTAACTATTTGATTGGATCTACACGTCCCTATCTTTCTCAACTAGGCCTGTCAGCCCACAGTTTTGTATTTGTCGGGACCTGCAGAGTCTTGCTTCCCCCCAAAAAACAAACCCCAATCCTTCGCAGTCAGGGGTGGGCGAAAAATTCCCACCCTGCCAGCACTATGTGCTCGACAGCACCATTATACTTTTCTCGTGCCTGAGTGCGTCATATCACAAACATTTTATAACATTTTATAATAATACAACTTGACAGTCTCTGTTGGCAGTATCTCTCTGTATGCTGGTTGTCTTCAGCTCAAGCACTTTACGTACTGTAGAGAGCCACCCTTTGCGGAGAGGTTAGGCTAGCATGTACACCCAGGATATGGATCTTCACATCTTCTCATCCTGTCTGCCACTGACTTGAGAGTTCTATGATAGCAGACCCCCCGTTGACGGCAGCTTCGTACACAGCAGCTTCGTACCGGACCTGTGTTCCCCACCATCTCGTCATTGGAGGAGCATCCTCCGGGGGTCGCATGTCCTTGTAGTCCGCTGCTGCCTTGTAGTCAGCATTCTCTCGCTGCTCCGGGTCTCCTACCTCCGGGTGAACACCTCCCCCCGTTGAGGCGGTGACGCCTCACCCATAACAATGCACCCAGCTCTTTTCCTGTGAACAGATAGCTTCATACATAATAGTTTAGTGGTCTCATATATGTTTTTGATTCATCTGCAATTACTCCAGCGGCAGTCCATCATGAGGAACAGACACAGACATGGGTCGACCCGTAAGCATTTCATGCGTTGTTAGATACATATTGCTGTTAGTCTGCATGTGATAGGTCATTAGTGCAAGAGGTAGAGCATCTACCGAAATACGTTTAGTATCAGCACAAATTACGTTAACTTGAGATGGTATGCCAGATCTAGGACCTATCCCTGGTCAAGGAAGAAATTTTCGAGCACAAATATCACACTTAGATTATCCTCCACCGTTGCCTGCAAGTACAGATATCATTCCTCTACCTTCCCCCTCGCACACTGGCTAAGATAATGGGCGTCTGTAATACATACAGCGAGAAGTGCAGTCAGAATCAGAATTCAATTAAACTATTTGCTCGATAAGTGGCGTTCCAACGTTTTTTTTCTAGAACCTCATTGCATTCAAACAACTCCAAACAGACGACACTATCCATGGACCTAAACGTCAGTATTTATCTGTATATTTATATATATTACCAATTCTACCCTTAATAAGGTTGCACTCTGTAGTGATAGATTTCAATTCAGCCCATTGGGCAGATCAGGGTGTTCATAATGTTTGTGAAATTTCAGACCCGAAACTTTTAAGCTCGAGGAAATGTGAATTTCGGCTAGGCAATCGTGAGTGTTCTCAGTGACTGGCTCCACAGAATTAATTAGGCACTGCAACACTACAGTTGGTGTGTTAGGCACACTAATAGGTTTAAGAATTTCATTTTGGGTGGCACATAGATTAACCCCATAATCCCCATATCCTGTTCTTTCAAAATAGATATGTCCTGGTGTTATGAACATAAGATCGATGTGTGAGAGAGCAATTTTCCCAGTGATCTGCACTAAGAGAGCATCTCCAGCCGTGGCACGCCCCGTGCTGGCAATCCTTGTGCCACCAAATCCAATGTTTTCAATACATAAACTACAGCCTTGTAAGCGTCTCACACTCCTGAGCCGGGACCCCCCCAGCAGCGCCCCCCCTTTCAGTCACATGTAAGACACAGTCTTTGTTGATGTTTGAAAGCCCTAGTACAGGTGCAGAGCATAAGTCCATTCAATGTCAGGCTTGTCCCAAGAACACCCAGATCTCAGGATGTTGTCCTGTAGAGAGCAATCAGTGATCCACTGCAGACCATACTTGATAACGTCCAGGAACATTTGTTGTGCTTTTATGACCCCAATTATGTCCTGTCGGCCTTGGGAGCGTGCAAGGGAGTCTATGACCACAGAGGAGTAAACCACAGGGGAGCCCACAGCCCCTGAAGGAGACGCTCCCAGGTGTACCACTGATCTAGGAATGTTAAGGGGAGTAACGGCCTTGAGCTCTCACATGCAGTCACTTGGAAAAAGCGCTGATCAATAATAATATCATGTGGACTGGAATGGGTTACAGTCGGGACATCTTATATATATATATATATATATATATATATATATATATATATATATATATATATATATATATATGTCTACATATCTATATATATATATATATATATATTCTATATACACCATACTATAAATAATGGTTACTGGGTGGGTTGGTTGTATTGCAGAACTTATCGCATTTTGTGTGAAAGGTGTTATCACAGCTTGCTGTAGTAATGCTAGACTAAGTGGGCATGTCCCTTCATCCTTTCCTGAGGATTGAAGATATTGTTTTCAGGACACAGGATGACTATACTTCAATTTAGCTTACTACAGTGTACTTGTTACTTGCCGTGCTTCAACCTTATGTAGCCCACAATGTGCCAGGTATGCTAGCGCGTTCATGATGAGGGGTGCCATCATCACTGTCCACTTTGGAAACTGGAGACAGACAACTGGGAACACACAACTGCAAAACTCCTCATTAGATGTTCAATTTATGCATCAGATCTAGGTCTATTAAAACGGTGAATATTTATCAAGTAATTTACTGTACACTGATTTCAATAATGCAGAAAGCCATTCAAAAACAATGCAAAATGAGGAGTTCAGTATTTAATGTATTAGGACTTCTGATGTTTACAGATCACTCAAATTATCCAATACAAGGCCCTGATTGTGTGGAGTCTGTATTTCTAAACTTAGCATTTGATATCATTTCATCTCTTTTAACTTGTCATTTTAATCTTCCAGTAGACAACGGGGTTATACCAGAAATTTGGAAATTTTTTTATTAAACCAGGGAAATCCCACTATATTAGATCATTACAGTCAAATCCCAAAGCCTCCTGTCCTATGTCCCTTTTAGAAAGCTTTTTCTGTGAACCATTGACATGTTATCAGTCTGCAAAAAGTCTAAGGTCATACAAACATATCAGCACCACCGTTGTTTTGAAAGTCCTAAAACAATGTCACGGTGCCTTCTGCACTTCCCTGTCTGTCGATTTTAGCCGACACAGTGGGTCAGGAAATATTGCTGCAGAGATTAAATAATGTTGGTCTATCAAATCATTTTAAAAATCACTAAAGTAATCTCTACTGCTCTAATGAAATGAATAACACCTTAAAATACAAATGAGAACTATATATTGCAATTTTTTTTCTCTCTCTCTGTCTACAGAGAAAGTTCACCAAGACAAGTGAGTGGACAGAGCAGTTGGGGTCTGTAAAATGGTGGTGGCTGCCTTCTCCTACTCCTGGAAGAAGAAACGGGACCTTGCAGCTGCTCAGAAGGAGTATCACTTGCCAAAGCACAAGCTCATCGGTGAAACCCCAACAAGATGGGGCTCCTGTCAACAAATGGTGAAGCGGCTTCTGGAGCAGAAAAGGGCCATCACAGAGGTCCTCTCAAGAGACAAGAAGACCAGGTCGCTGGTTCCTTCTTGGCAAGATGTGGATGTTTTAGAGTCTATAGATGCAACTCTAAGCCCGCTCCTTGAATTCACTGATACCTTGTCCGGTGAGTCCTATGTCAGTGTGTCATTCCTAAAACCAGTGATGCATCTCTTCAACAGCTCCATCTTGAAGGAAGCAGAGGATAACACAGACCTCACCAGGACCATAAAGACAACAGTGATGGGATACCTGAATGAAAAGTATGATGACCCAGCCATGGATGATCTACTTGACTTGGCACGCCTTGTTGACCCAAGATTCAAGCTTGAGTACACTCAGGAGGAGAAGAAAGAATACATCAAAGAGAAAGCTTTGTTGGAGATGCTGAAGGGAGAGAGAGCTGTTGTGGTAAGGGAAGAGGAGTCCAGAAAAGAAGCCATGGGAGATGCTTCTGCAGCAGTGACACCAGCCAAGGAAACAAAGCGGTCTCTGGTTAGCTTTTTTTCAAACAGGTCCACCAGTACCAACATAGAAGGCTTGAGTGTACAGCAGGCAGTTGTGAGGGAGCTCAGCAACTACCTTCTGTGTCCATATTCTGACAATGACTCAAATCCTCTGGATTGGTAGAAAGTCTCTAATAAGAACTTCCCCAGAGTAAGCCAACTGGCAAAACATTACTTGTGTATTCAAGCCACAAGCTTCCCCTCTGAGAGGGTTTTTAGTACAGGTGGCAACATTGTCACATGTAAAAGGGCATCTTTGAAGCCAGATAATGTAGACCAGCTTGTATTTCTTGCCAGAAACCTCTAGAGCCAGTCATAGGGTGTCATCAGCCCTCAACAATGTCCCTGCCCTAGCAACATGTGTTCTTGTTATTGCTCACAATTTTTCTGTTTTCTTCAGCAACTGTGAGCTTTTTACATATTTTTTTATCCTGGCTGAAACACTTTTAATTCAATCTATAAGAATAAAATAATCAGCTTATGTTGTAGTTTAAAGATGTTAACATTGACAAAGGTGAGAGTTTTATGTTTGTTTGACGGTGATTTCACATTTCTTGTTTGTATGAAGGTTAAATTCAAATAAAAGGTGACCATTCATTTATTTCTGCCATTTTTATTTCTAAATTATTATATAGTTTTATAGGAGAAGGTTCCATAGATTTGGCAAATTCATTTTACAGAAGTTTGAAGGTATAGACATCTGTTGTGGGCATCCTTGGCAGTTTTTCTGAGGATTTATATTGTTCATGTCGATATCAGAATTATATCGTATCAACCGAAATTAAGAAATATATCGTGATATACATTTTGGCCATATCGTCCAGCCCTACGGTGGCTGCCAACATACTTTCAGTAAGGAATAAAACACTTGGGGGTATATTGTTATAGGAAAATAATGAATGACTGGGTGGTGTGATGCAGCCTGATGCTAAGCAGAGGTACTGTTACCACCCCAAAGTGGATTGGTTACCAATAACAGATTGGCCCATAGTATTTAATTCTTCTTATACCAGAGATTTGCCAATAATAAAAAATGTTTAATTTATTAATTAATGTCAGTTCATATGTGGTCTGGAACACTCTGAGAATCTCTTAATATCAATGAGACACAGCTTGTCATGTTACCGTAAAACTGGAAGAAAGTCTCTTCTCTCCTGAAGACTTTACACTGGTGGGAAAATGACTGACTATTACAAAGTGCTGAAACTGGAGACTCCTGCCACAAATTCCTCCTTGCAGAAAGATTGCCCAAGATGATTTTTCTAAACAGTTTGCATCCACAACGAATACAGGTGATTTGGAGGTCAGTACAAGTCAGGGGACTGGGATGGCCATAGCAGGACCTTGATTTTGTGGTCAGTAAACCATTTTTGTGTTGATTGTGATGTATGTATTGGATCATTGTCCTGCTGGAAGATCCAACCATGGCCCATTTTAAGCTTTCTGGCAGAGGCAGTCAGGTTTTCATTTAATATCTGTTAATATTTGATAGAGTCCATGATGCCATGTATCTTTATAAAAACAGACCCAAAACATTAAAGAGTCACCACCATATTTAACCGTGGGCATGAGGTACTTTTCCATATGGCTACCTGAGTACACCAAAACAACCTCTGGTGTTTATTGCCAAAAAGCTCTACTGTATTTTGGTGTGAGACAATATAGACACGCCCTCCTCCAGCTTCATTCATAACATTTCCAGTTGACTAGAACTTCTTAATTATTGCCCTGATGTGGAAACAGGCATTTTCAATGCTTGTGCTATTTTCTTACTTCCCACTTTGTGAAGCTCAACAACCTTTCGCCACACATCACGGCTATATTCCTTGGTCTAACCCACTTTTATGAATAACTAAGGGAATTTGGTCTATGTATTACCACATATTTATACCACTGTAAAACAGGAAGTCATGGTTGAACAATTTCCTCTTGTTAGTCCCCCAGGTGTACTAAAAAATGTAAAATATCAATGGTAATATGCTTAAAATATATTTTTTTCATATGATTTCATAGGGGTGCCAATAATTGTTGCACACCTATATTCAAAAATGATTTTTTAAAAAATATTTGTTTGTAATTATTTGATATCCATGAGTGTAGAGTATTTTTGTGAATTTCTTGAACAAAAAACAATAGACAATTTTTCACAGCCTTCTTTTCTCATATTTACCAAGGGTAATATTAGTGGCGGGTACTGTAATTTAAAAAGCCGTACAAGTACTTTGACTCATCCACAGTCCATGCCATGACATCATTCAAGAAATTTGCCCATTTCAGGATGCGCTACTAGAGGTTACCCAGAATGGTGCAAAAACAAAACAATAAAAGAAACGTCTGGGTTACACATGTAACCCTGTTCCCTCAGAAGGGAACGAGACGTTGCATTTGGCATAACACTATGGGAGCGCCCTCTCGTGACCGGCATCTGAAGATTGTGTAAAATCATGCCTATTTATAGACCTGCCATGATCAGGTGACGTGGCAATTAAGTGTGTCGCATGATCATGGCACCTGTGAACCATGCCGTCAGCCTCTATTATCTGAAGCGAAGACGCAATTCACAGGCCTTCCCTGGTATGACAAAGCTACGCAACGTCTCGTTTTCCCTTGTCAGGGAACAGGGTTACTTGCGTAACCCAGATGTTCCAATTCATAGGGAACTCCACATGGCGTTTAGCATAACACTATGGGAACGAGAATACCCACTCCTTCATACCGAGGGTACGGCCTGTTCAAAAACACCCAAGCCCGAAGATCACTGCAAGACACTCGAGTCCGGGGCGGAATGAATATCCAGGCTGTAATATCGAATGAATGTGTGTGGCATAGACCACCCTGCAGCAACATACACATCCTGTAAGGATACCCCTTTGGACAAAGCCTTCGAGGAGGCGACCCCCCTAGTGGAATGAGCGCTCATGCCCAGAGGCGTAGCGAGACCATGTGCCTCAAAAACGATAGAGATTGCTTCCACTGTCAAATTAGAGATGCGCTGCTTTGACACAGCATCACCTCTACTCTCACTGCCAAAGCAGACTGGCAGCTGCTCCGACTTACGCCAGTGGCCGGAGCGGTGCATGTAAGTACAGAGAGCCCTTACTGGAGACAGCAGGTGCATTCTCTCTTGTTCCGGTGTGTATACAATGTTTAATACAATAAGAAAGAATAATAATAATCATAATAATTACCCTATATGTCAAATTAACAATTTCCAGAATAATTCTATAACTGTATAACCTTGACTGGATTACAAAGGAAAACAAAAAATTATGTAGTGTAGTGTAATACAAAAAATTATGTAGTGTAATTGCTGATGGCATCATTTAATATACCAAATGTTCAAATATCATGGCCTCTACCTGTTTCATTTTCATAATCGATATAGAGTTTACAGTGCCACCCCCTTATAATATTCACCCCATAGAGATTATTTCTCTTTTTGCTCTATTGCAAAGTCAAATTTAAGTGGAAAAAAAATATGGCTCCTCTGACCTACGGGGAGGTCTCAGCTCTGGAGCTCCAGCCCGAGGTCAACATGGTGACCTTGGGGTCCTAGCCTGAGGTCAACATGGTGACCTCAGAGCTCCAGCTGGAGACCTGCGTGGAGGTCTCAGCTACTGAGGAAGCCAACCTGCTGTCCTGTCACACCGAGGAAGCTGTCCCGCTGTCTTGTCCTGCCGAGGAAGCTGTCCCATTGACCAGCCCTGCAGAGGACGTCTCTCCGAGCTCCAGCCCCGTAGAGGACGTCTCTCCGAGCTCCAGCCCTGCAGGGGGCGGTGCTCCGCCTGTCTGCTCCAAGCGGAGGCCACCCTGTTTCCTGATGCAGCGAAGGACAGGTTACACAGGGGACCAGGACCGCCATTGGAGGGGAGTGTTCTTTGGCGCTCCAGGAGGTTTTGTGCTCTAGTTTTGTGCTCCATGCCATAGTCTTACTTAAGTGACCATGTCTAGTTTCTTGTTTCATGCCATAGTTAAACGATAGATGAGTATAAGTTTAAAACGGGTTAGATATGTAAGGGTGCCACGCGGTAGGTTTTCCATGCCCAGCTCTTGTTTTATGTTTCAAGCCTCAGTTCTAGTTCCGTGTGTAAATGAGTAATTGTGCCAAGAGGTAGCTTTTCTATGTCTTGTTATAGTTTCACGTTTCATGCCTCAATTCTAGTTTTTGTTTAGACCTCATTTCCCGTTTCCTGTATGATTGACTTTAGTTGGAAATAAAGACTTTGATCCTGCACTTACTTGATGGAATTTTGTTTTTGAGAATGGTGATAACTTGGATAATAATAATAATAATAATAATAATAATAACAATAATCTGTATTTTATAAAGCGCCTTTAAAAGCAGCTTCTCCCAAAGTGCTGTACACAAAATACGCAGTAAACAGAAAAATAAAACATATCAAAGTTAATAAGAATAACAACATTATTAATAATAATAATAATAATAATAATAACAATAATAATAATAATAAAAGACATCAGCAGTCAAATGCAAGTTTAAAAAAGTGTGTCTTAAGTTGAGCTTTAAAAATGCCAAAGGTCTGAGCTTCCCTGAGTTAAGGAGAAAGAGAGATCCAAAGTGAAGGTGCATAGACAGAAAAAGCCCTGTCACCCATAGATTTTAAGCATGTTTGTGGAATAGTTAACAGATTACACTGTGAGGAGCGCAGTCTGCGATTTGGGGTGTAAGGTATTAATAAACTAGATAAGTACTGAAGAGAAAAAGCCATGTAATGCCTTGTATGTCAACATCATGATGTTAAAATCGACACGGACAGGTGAAACTAAAGAGCTATTTAGAGGGGCTAATATTTCCTTCCATATGTTTAAGTAATTTTGCAGAATAACATCACAAAGAAGCAGGGGGCACAGAGCAAAGAAGCAGGGGGACATCTCATTACCCTCAAGCAAGGACAGTCTTCAACAGCTGAATAAGCTTTAGAGTTTTGCACATTGGAATCAGATGGAATGGACCTGCTCTCCTTGCCATCCACTGCCAGGGTCTGAGAGGAGATATTTTCATGGATTTGGCTTATATACACAGAAAGACACTTTCTCATTGGACACTGTCACTAGTTTTAGAGTCCATCTAAATAAGCTCTTTAGTGAAAGGAGAATTCAGGCTTTCAGTTCTGTTTCCAACATCAATAATGAGATTCCTCAAGCTCCAGATCCCATGCAATTTGGTCCTACCAAGCTGACTATTGAAGAAAATCATAACCATATAGAGCAGGTGCTCACTTTGTTGCACAATGTTCAATCTGATACATTACCAAAGAGCCTCGACAATCTAGAGAGAACATGCTTAAACGACCATTCTCTAATGTGGTAAGTATACACTGTGCTATTTCTCCCAAACAATTCTATATACCTGCCATGGTCTTTTATTCACACAATTCCTTCTCCGTCCACTTTCAGCATTCATTGACATCAGGGTGGCCATGAACATAATGTCAGCATCATGTCAGGATTATTGTACAACCCCTTAAGACTCCAATTCCTGTTCAAGCATTGGATGGAAAAACCATTGGGAGAGGGGGGACATTACACTGTATTACTTCAATGCACCTTCACACCAGTGCACAACACATCATGGAGAGCTCTTTACTACTCACAGACTCTCATAATATCCGAATTGTTCCTGGTGTGCCCTGGCACCAGCTTCACAATCCAAGAATCATCTCATCACATCTTTTGTAAGAAGTGTCTGTGTTATCCCACAATAATAATTGCCTCCATGTCAGTGCTACACTGAATTCAAGAATGAGTTCAAGGTGTTTAGCAAAGCACCGTACACACAGGCCCGATGATTGTGTCATCAACCTGCTCTCAAGCATTATTTCATCTTTGTCCCACATCTATCCATTGACATCCACCAAAAACAAAGTTATGGTTGAGTCCATAGAAGCACTAAAGTAAGGATACATCAAGCCTCCCTGTCCCATATCTGCAGCATTTTTCTTCATATACAAAAAGGGAGGAGATTTCTGTCTCTGTATGGATTTTACCATGACCCGGACCAAATCACTGTTAAATATACACAGATAAGCCATAACATTAAACCCACCTGTCTAATACTGTGCAGGTCCCCCTTATGTTGCCTAAACAGCTCTGACCAGTTGAGGCATGTACTCCAAAAGACCGCTGAAGGCGCACTGTTGTATCTGGACTTAAGACATTTGCAGTAGATCCTTTAAATCCTGTAAGTTGTGAGTTTGGGCCTCAATGGATCGGACTTATTTGTTCAGCACATCCCACAGATGCTCGATCAGCTTAAGATAAGAGGAATTTGGAGGCTACACCCCGAACTCTTTGCCATATTCCTCAAACCATTCCTGAACAATTTTTGCTGTATGGCAGGGTGCATTGAAAGAAACCACTGCCATTGGGGAATACTGTTGCCATAGTGGATTTGGTCTGAAACAATGTTTAAGTAGTTGGTACATGGCAAAGTAACATCCACATGAAAGCTGGGATCGAAGTTTTCCCAGTAGAACATTGCCCAGATCATCACACTGCCTCTGCTGGCTTGCTTTCTTCCCATACTGCATCCTGGTGCCATCTCTTCTCCAGGTAGGTGACAGAAATTCATCCGGCCATCCATATGATAGAAAATAAAACATGATTCATCAGACCAGGCCACCTTCTTCCATTGCTCCATGGTCCAGTTCTGCTGCTCATGTGAACCATTGTAGGCATGTTCTGAGGTAGACAGGGGTCAGCATGGGCACTATGACCATTCTGCAGCTACGCAGCCCTGTACGCAGTGAGCTGAAATGCACTATGTGTGCTAACACCTTTCTATCATAGCCAATTTTAACTTTATCAGCAATTTGTGCTACAGTAGCTCTTCTGTGGGATCAGAGCAGATAGGCTAGCCTTCATTCCCCACACGCATAGTTGAGCCTTGGATGCCCATGACCCTGTCACCGGTTGTCCTTCCTGGGACCACTTTTGGTGTGTACTAACCACTGCATACCAGTAACACCACGCAAGACCTGCCTTTTGGAGATGCTCTGACCCAGTCGTCTAGCCATCACAATCTGACCCTTGTCAAAGTCGCTCAGATCCTTATGCTTGTCCATTTTTATAAAAGTGGTAATGCCGTGTAGCCTGGTCCGTGCTTTCTTTGTCTTTCAAGCATTTGATAAAGATGTCTTCAGGGACATTCTGGGAATATTCATGATCACCTACATAGACAGCATACCCTGATTCCCTAATCCAACACACCGTCATGTCAAAAATGTCCTACAGATGTTCCTATGGAATGACATCTTTGTCAAAGTAAAAAGAAAACACATGTGCTTTGTTAAAGACTTGCAAGAATGTCTTGGATCAGCAAACTTTGGAAATTGCACCTAAGGAGGAACTGGACTTGTCAAGGGGCACAATTATTTTCTCATGATGTCAAGGGCAAAAAGGCACTCTCTCTAAAGGTATGTCCTTTACTAGCCAAAGATGTGCTAGCAATTAACTAATTATGACAATTTGCCAAACAGACGAAGTATTAAATAATTTTCTGATATACTGAATTAAAGCTGAAATAAATCTGCCTCCACTTGATTGTTTTAAAGTCACCTCGGATGTGAGCAAATTCGATGCCCTTATTGACTTGCCAAAACAAGTGTATGGTAACATGAAATGTGTGGAATTGTTAAAAATGGAGATTAAAAGTCTTAACCTAGTTGGTTATGGTAATGAAAACAGAATAATTTAAGAACTATACTATTACTAAAATGTCTCTTCTGATATTTATCCTTTTTTTCACCCCAACATGACCAACATACTCAAGTAAATTCTCATTACAGTAATATAAACCCAAAATATCATCCACTGTTCTGTACTGTTGCTGTTTGGCTGGTGAAAAGCTATGGCTACATGGGACTGACTTGTCCCACTTACTCCAGTACATGGAGCATGAGAAAGTAATTACTGTAACCTAGAGGCGATACCAACTCATCCCTTAAAATCCCACATGCCCTCTACTGTAACCGGTGAACTGTGTACAATTACCTTCATGATAAATATGAACCCACCTCAATTTCTCTGGGGCTTCCTGCCTTCTGCTATGGTCATAATGACCTACACAATGAACCCATTTAATGGTCTCAAGACCATTAAATCAAACTGGTATTCAGTCACCCACACCCTCACAGGAACTCCTAGCACTCCTATAAGACCCTGTGTTTGTCCCAGAAGTGTGGAAGTATTGACAAGCCCAAAACCTGAATAGTCACCTGAGGATGTGATTTAAGTTTGGAATGGCCCTTGGGTTCATTCACTTATGAGCCATCTTTTCTCAGGGTGTTGTCAGAGGTGGAGAGAAGACCAAAGCTTCCTTTTTGTCATTTGCATACATACTGTGGTACATTTTGAAGCTGCAGGGTGAATAGATACTTCTCCATTGTGAGTGATAGAGTTTGCAGAAAATGCTCTAAAGCACACATATCTGAACTGTGTAATGTTTTACATTTGTATGATCGATCGATCGATCGATAGATAGATAGATAGATGTGTATGTGTATGCGTGTGTGTGTGTGTGTGTGTGTGGACAAGGAGGGAGATCGTGAACTCTCAGCACCCTCTCTCTCACTTTAATGAGCTGTCCTCTTACTTCACACACACACACACACACACACACACACACACACACACACACACACACTCGCGAAGACAAGCGCACAAGCACACACACACACAAGCGCGCACACAAGCGCGCGCACACACGGTCCGCTGAACAGGAGCTGAGCAGCAGGAGACACTCAGGTCGGGATATTCTACAGTCATGCTTTCCTTCTGAGATATTTCTCATCATTTGTACAGGACTATCACTGCCTGTAAGGGTAAGTTTTTCTCTATTATTTAATTATTTTCTCCTTATTTATATAGTCTGTGTTTATATTGTGAATTTAGATACACCTTTTTATTTTTTAAATAAATGTGTTAAATGATGCGTCCGTCCCACACGACCTGGTTTATACTGACGGAACACTGACATCTTATAAAACACCTCATGTTTGCTAGCATCTATCCTCATCTAAATAAAAATAAAGTAAACTATTCGCATAACCTGGTGAGACTTTGCGGACATGTTGGGGATTTATGATGTGCTAGGATGGACTTGACCCACTCGCCTTAAGCTGTTCTGCTGGAAACTTTCCCCTGCCTGTTCTACACGTGGCTCAGAAATAACACTTACAGTGTGCATATAAATCTTACACGGGTTTTTAATCTGGCTGTAGATTCTCAACACTGGGTTCAAATCATTTTAAACTCTGACTCCCAAGTTTACTGGATAGGATCAGAGTAAACTGTTTTTCTAGATAATAAACCAGAATGGATTTCAGAGATACACTGAGTTATATGAGTGGTATATCTAAGAGAGAGAGAGAGAGAGAGAGAGAGAGAGAGAGAGAGAGAGAGAGAGGGAGAGAGAGAGAGAGAGAGCATAGTTATAGAGAGACAGACAGACTGATATTTAGATAAACAGACAGACAGACAGAAAGACTGATCTTTAGATAGATAGATAACTAGATAGATAGATAGATAGATAGATAGAAAGACTGATATTTAGATAAACAGACAGAAAGACTGATATTTATATAGGTAGATAAATAGACAGACAGACTGACTCATATTTAGATAGATAGATAGACAGATAGATCGATAGATAGAAGCTCAAACACTCAGACTCTCTTTGCATCAGTCAGCTGTGTTTGCACAGCTTCAGGTTTTGCACCTTCTCCTACAGCATCAGCTTTATGTAAAGGCCGAAAAGTGTGAGTTCCATTGACACACAATCTCCTTCTTGGGATATCATCAGCCCGAAGGGGGTCACCATGGACCTAAGTAAGTTTCAGGCGGTGGTGGAGTGGCCCACACCATGAACCGTCAAGGAGTTGCAATGGTTCCTAGGCTTTGCCAACTTTTACAGATGGTTCATTAGAGGGTTTAGCACAATAGGACACCCCCTGACGTCCCTCCTACGTGGCAAACCGAGGCAGCTAGCTTGGACCCCAGCCGCCCAGGAACCATTTAACAAGCTCAAGAAAGCCTTCACTACTGCTCCCATCCTCAAACACCCTGACCCCTCCAAGCTCTTCGTCGTGGAGGTCGATGTTCAGAAGCAGGAGTGGGGGCCGTCCTTTCACAGAGATTAGGAGACAAACCAAAGCTTCACCCCGTGGCTTTCTTTTCCCATAAACTATCCCTGGTGGAACGCAACTATGATGTGGGGATCAGAGAACTCTTGGCAGTCAAACTCGCCCTGGAGGAATGGAGGCATTGGCTGGAGGGCGCCACACACCCAACGTCTCATGCCTCGCCAAGCCCGCTGGTGCCTGTACTTCTCCAGCTTTCAGTTCACCTTGTCCTATAGGCCAGGATCAAAGAACACCAAAGCCGATGCCCTGTCATGGCTCCACAGTACGGAGAGCCGAGTTGACCACGCAGATTATATTCTGCCCCCCTCCTGCGTCGTCAACTCCATTGAATGGGCATTGAATCAGGCCGTAACATGCCTTCCAAGGTCGCAAATACCTGCAGTGTGTCTGCCCGGGAAGCAGTTTGTCCCAGAACAACACCGGTTGGAGCTCACTACCTGGGCCCACACAGCGGGATGGGTCACCCGGGAGTACACCGTACCTGCCGTCTGTTGGCCCAGAAGTACTGGTGGCCCGACATGTCCAGGGAGATGCAGCATATAGCGTCCTCAAGCTCTACATGTGCCCAGGCCAAGGTACCATGGACACTGCCCACTGGCAAACTTACGCCCCTGCCCATCCCAGCACGTCCATGGTCCCACCTGTCCATAGACTTCATCGCTGACCTACCAGAGTCGCAGGGAAACACCACCATCCAAGAGGTCGTCGATCGATTTTCGAAGTCCCTGCATCTCATCCCACTACCTACCATCCCGTCAGCCTTACCACAGCCGAGCTATTGTTCCAGAAGGTGTTCCGGTACTTTGGGATGCTGGAGGAGATTGTGAGTGATTGGGGCCCACAATTTATGTCCTGAGTCTGGGCCAGTTTCATGGAGAAGATGGGCATCACCGTTAACCTCACCTCAGGGTACCACCCATAGGCTAACGGGCAAGTGGAGGGGGCCAATCAGGAAATCGGTAGCTTCCTCCAGACCTTTTGTGCCACAAACCCAGAGGATTGGTGCCGATTCCTCCCATGGGTGGAGTATGCTCAAAACTCCCTACAGCACTTGGCGACACAGCTCACCCCCTTCAAGTGCGTCTTGGGCTACCAGCCACCATTATTTCCATGGAACGCCAACCCCACCAATTCACCGTCAGTTGACGAATGGTTCTACAGGAGTGAGCAGGTTTGGGAACGTGCACACCAACACTTGGTGCAGGCCACACACACCTCCAAGAGGAAGGCAGATCGTCACCGGAGGGAACATCCCAATTACTAACCCGGTGTAGAGTGTGGCTCTCCATACAGGACTTGAAGCAGCCATTCGCTTGCAAGATACTGAACCATAGGTATATCGGACCCTTCAGGATTAGCAAACAAATCAGTGAGGTCATGTACAGGCTGGAGTTACCCAAGCATAGCTGCATTGCCCCATCATTTCATGTCTCATGCCTCAAACCAGTTATCCCGGGTCCATTAGCCACGGCGGTGCCACGTGACTCACCACATGAGCCGTTAGACATAGACAGCCAACCAGCCTACCGCGTCAAGACCATCCCTAACTCCAGGCGCAGGAGAGGCAAACTGGAGTACCTGGTCGACTGGGAGGACTAAGGTCCAGGGGAGCAGTGCTGGGTCCCATCTCAGGACATTCTGGACCCAAACCTGCATAAGGACTTTCATGTCGCTCACCCAGCGAAACCAGAACCCCGGAGGAGGGGTAGGCCTAGAAAGGTCTCGGCTCCTGGAGTGAGCCCTTTGGGAGGGCTCTGGCACATCGCAGTGAACCAGCCACTACAGTTCCCAGAATGCAATGCAAACTACAAACATGGCTGACGAGGACTACACTTGCCATACACACGCGCACCTTCTCCCGAGTTCTGATCATGGACACCTGCACCCAAACACACACACGTGCACACACACACACACACACACACACACACACACACACACACAGTATTTAAGTGACAGTTAAAGCATTACTAGCTCATGAAGTAAACGCTCAGCAGCCTCGTCTCTGTCTTGAACTAAGCCTTAGTTTCCGTATTTGCTAACCTGGTTTGATATTTGCATTGTTTGTTGACTACGATTATCTGCCTAAGCCTAGTACTGCCTGTTCGCCTGATCGTCTGACCACTGCCTGCCTTGTGACTACGCTTTCTGCCTGATCCTCGCATTTCGGAGTCATTCCTACCTGCGCTTGCTTCTGTCTCAGGTACCGTAACATAACAGACTGGAGGTAATGATTTAAATTTCCTCTACTAAAAGGCAATTTTTAGTATTCAAAACTTGCTGTAAAATCAGCCCTGCTGTTCACCTATTTAATTCATGACTTTAATTTACAATGACTATGTTTTTCCTGTGATATTTAGTTTTCTTTATTGTCTTAAATGTTTTAAGTTATGAAAACTTTCATTATTTAACTTTATTAATAAACACAAAAAACAATGCATTTTTACATTTTTATTAAGCAAAGGTTATGTCCAACTGCTCATTTACACTTATTTTTAGACATTTCCGTGGGTTTTCTTTTGCAGGGTGAATGTGTGGTGAATGAGTGAGTCTGGGAAGATAAGTGGTGAATGACTTTCACCTGCATGCCACACCGGTCTCCTGTTTCAGTGAGGGGTGACGTGAGTACTTAAGGAGGGTTCTCTTGTCTCTGTGTTCTCCACACTCATGTCTTCATCGGAGATCAGAGGCTCCTCATCCTCGGCTATCATGCCTTTCTAAATCTGTATATTTATCTGTGGTTTCAAAGGAAAGAGTCTTCGCTTGTTCCTTTTAAACATTCCGCACTGCCTTTTCCAGGCTTCTCTTGTCCTGTCAGCTATCTTGCCTTTCTTTATCTGTATATTAATCTATGAGTAAGTTTAGCAGTTTGTGGGAAAAGGATAAGTAAGGAAAGAGGAGGGCTGCGTTCCAAACTGTGTACTACCGCACCACGATACCATACCGTTTCTGGCATACTGTTCATTTAAGTGTGTAGTATTGCAGATTGGGGCATGGTCATGAACAGTATTCCGGCAGCTTTTAGAGTGATATGAGTCATGAAACACTAAACTACACTAAACTACAGAGGTGTTCGTGTCGCGCATCATAAAAGACAATGTTAGCATCCATTCATTTTAATTATAGGAGCAAACTGGTTAACTTTGAGCTTTTTCGCACTATATTCGTCTTCCGGGTTTAAAATGTGGTCTGCTTGGCTGCGGCTGGATGTAACCGATCGGCGAGAGGCATAAGCATCAAGTATATACGCTGCAGCCTGGTAACCTCCAAGTGGGAGGTACTTACACCGCAAATAGGCTAGGTTTTGGTAAAGTGGGGATACTTTTGGGCGGGATTTCACAAATGGGCGGGTTTTATGCAAGTATGCGGAAGTGCGTGGATAAATGATGACAGGAATAGCGGTGCTAGTGAAACACACCGATTTCAAACTAAATATCAACACCCTTTCTTGTAATTTCTTACAGCTTTGTCGTTATTGTAGGCATGTCCAATGCCATTCTCTTTGAAGATTGAAGTTGCAATTTAAACTTTAAGTTGAATTTTGCAATACTTACACACTGTGATGGTTTTGTATTAAAACCATTTGGTTGTAATATAATAAAAGTCTAATATTAAATATTAATTTTAAAATTCAACAGTATCAAGATGGAAAAAAGCTTCAAACAAAATATAACCTCTCAGTGAGGTGAATGTGTAACATTTGTAGGGAAATAGCCCATGAGGGGCGGAGCACAGACACACAGGAGATGTTGGATACAGTGATCAAGGGATTAACTTTATTTTTTCTTACTGTTGGAAGTGAGAAGGTGTGCGGGGGTGTGAGTGTGTGAGGGTTTGTGTGAGGCTGGCATGGCAGCGTACTCCAGGGCGTGTCAGGACTTCCCTGAAGCGTGAGGGCTTTCTCGTGCCGTCAGTAAACACCGCGTGCGAGCTCACCAAGCTGCGTCCTTTTCTGCACCCGAGCCTTCTGGAAAGAGAGACACATGTCATGCGAGCTATTACTCAAACTCGCACGGGCAGAAGAGCATCCTGTTATACCCTTCCCCCGTCTGCTGAGTGGTGGAATTCTCCCGACCGACTCCCCAATCGCTGGCCGTGGTTGTGTCGGCGGCTCCGTCCCATCGTGACGGGCCTTCCGGTTGTTGTCGGGGTTGACTCAAGGCTGTCCGCTTTGTGCCTGCGCGGCAGTCGGGGAAGGAGCGACTTTCCTACCATGCACGCCGGCTGTTGGTCCGACAGTACCCCCCCTCAGCTCCGAACCTACTGTCGCGGCGTGGCGGGCCCAGAGTTTGTCTCGTCGTGAGAGTCCATCTGCGTTCCCGTGTTGGGCCCCCACCCGGTGCTGGACCTGGAACGAGAAGTCTTGTAGGGCCAGGAACCACTGGGTTACCCTGGCATTGGTGTCCTTGGCCTTGGCCATCCACTGAAGTGGGGCGTAATACCATAGTTCTTCGATGGCCCATTTGATAGCTAGGGCCTCTCTCCCTACGGCCATATATCCCCTCTCAGCTGGGGATAACTTCCTGCTAATGTAGAGGACCGGGTGCTCTTCCCTGTCGAAGGTCTCTGAAAGGACCACGCCCAGTCCGGGCTCGAATGCATCGGTATGCACGGTGAACGGGAGGGCGAAGTCCGGGTTGCATAGCACGGGGCCGCTGGTGAGGGCTTCTTTTAAGGCCTGGAATGCTCGTTCTGCGTCTGTAGACCACTTCATCCGGTCCGGCTGGCCCTTCTTCATGAGATCTGAGAGGGGGGAGGCTAGAGAGGAGAAATTAGGTACAAACCTCCGGTAGTACCCTGCCAACCCCAAGAAGGCACGTACCTGTTTCTTTGACGTGGATCGATTGTAGTCCTTTACGGCTTCGATTTTCTTTGCCTGCGGCTTCAGCATCCCCTGGCCAATACGATATCCCAGGTACTGTGCCTCGGTCAGCCCTAGGTGGCATTTCTTGGGGCTGGCTGTCAGCCCGGCCTTCCGGAGTTCCTTCAGGACCTCCCCCAGGTGAAATAGGTGGTCCGACCAAGTGGAGGAGTGGATGACTATGTCATCCAGGTATGCAGCTGCAAACATACGGTGGGGTCGCAGGACAATGTCCATCAGCCACTGGAACGTTGCGGGTGCCCCATGTAGCCCCGAAGGGGAGAACCCAGTACTACCAGTGACGAGTGGCCGTGCTGAAGGCTGTCTTTGGTCTCCCATCCAACGCTAGCGCGACTTGCCAGTAACGTTTTGTCAGGTCCAGGGTAGATATGAACTGGGCCCTCCCCAGTTGCTCCACGAGGTCATCCACTTGGGGGAGGGGATAGCTATCAAACTTGGAGACCTGGTTCAGCTTTCGGAAGTCATTGCAAAGCCGAATACTCCCGTCCGGCTTCGGTACGATGACGATGGGGCTGGACCAGGGGCTGCTGGACTCCTCTATGATGCGGTCCCGCAGCATTCGGCCGACTTCTTCATCGTTGGCTGTGCGCCGGGCCTCTGGGACACGGTAGGGCCGCTGTCTTACCACTACACCTGGAGGGGTTTTAATCTTGTGGTGGACCAGCTGTGTCATCCCTGGGGAGGCAGAAAACACATCAGAGAATTGGTCCACCAACTCGGTGAGCTCCTGTTTTTTTGGGGGGGGTAAGATCCTCCCCCAATTTGACCAAGGTACCCTTGCCGTGATCTGTGTCCAGGGCCGCATACGCCGACACTACCGGTGCCGGTTCTACCCACTTCTTCAGCAGGTTCACATGGTAGGTTTCTCTTCTACTCGTTTACTGGGCTGCTGCAGGCGGTAATTGACGGGGCCTCTGCACTCGAGGACTGTGTACAGGCCTTTCCACCGGGCCAGGAACTTACAGGAGCTACTGGGCACTAGTAGGAGAACCCGATCCCCCGGTTGGGAATCCCGGGGCTGCGCAGGACAGTTGTACACCCTTCTTTGTTCTTCCTGAGCGGCCCGCATGTGCTCCTGGACTATCGGGGTTACCCGGTCAATCTTCTCTTTCATTTCCTGCACGTAGTCGATGACCGAGCGGAATGGGGACGGTTGCTCCTCCCATGCTACGCGGGCCACATCCAGCAGTCCCCGAGAACGCCGTCCAAAGAGTAGCTCAAAGGGGGTGAAGCCCGTGGATGCCTGGGGGCACTCCCGGACGGTGAAGAGCACGTAGGGAAGGAGGAGGTACCAATTCCTTCCTTCCTCATCTACCACCCGATGTAACATCTGTTTGAGCGTCTGGTTGAATCGCTCGACCAGCCCATCAGTTTGCAGGTGGTAGACAGACGTCTTAAGGTGTTTCACCTGTAACAGTCAACACAGATCAGACTTTAGCTTGGATACAAAAGGCGTACCTTGGTCGGTCAGCCCGTCTTTCGGGATCCCCACTCGACTGAACAGGACTACCAACTCCCTGGCGATGTTGCGTGAGATGGCTTTGCGCAGCAGCACTGCCTCGGGGTACTGTGTGGCGTAGTCCAGAATGACCAGGATGTACTCGTGGCCCCGGGCGGACTTGGGAAGGGTCCTCACGAGATCCATGCCGACCCGCTTGAAGGGGACGCCGATAATGGGCAGAGGGATAAGGGGCGCTGGCGGGGGCCTCCGTGGGGCGGTACGCTGGCACTGAGAGCATTGCTGGCAGAAGCCCCGGACCTCCACGTCCATTCCGGGCCCAACAAAGCGATCCCTCAGTTTCTCCAAGGTGTTTCGTGCCCCCAAGTGGCCGCCAAGGGGATGGGTGTGGGTCAGGTGCATTAAAGTTTGGGTCTTGGACTTGGGCATCACCAGGAGATCCACCTGCTCCCCACGGCGGCAGGCCTGTTGGTAGAGGAGGCCACCCAGGACGAGGAAGTAAGAGGCAAGGAGTCTCAGGTTAGGGTCCTGGTCGGCTCCCTCTATCACTCGCACCTGGGCCCAGCAGTGCTTCAGGCAGTCGTCTTCCTTCTGCTCCTGTCCAAAATTCTCACCTGGTGAAAGACAGAAGACACAGGGTTAGCATGTGTTCGAGGCTTACCTTCCTTGGTGGCATCTCCGTCGTCCCATGCCAAGTAGGCCTGCCGGGCTTGGCTCCTCTTCGTGTGTTGCTGCATCTTGCCAGACTCTAGAGCTGGGCCCATCGGGAATCCTGGCCAGTCCCTTCCAAGACGCAGGGGCACCGGGAGATCAGGGATCATGCCCAGCTGAAGGGGCCAGACCCCAGCTTTACCCCGGATCTGGACCTCGGCTGCAGGAACTGTCCCCATGAATGCAGGTTATGGTGAGAACCCCGCTCTGGAGAAGTCCTTTGGGCAGGATTGTCGGTCGGGCGAGGGTCACCATGCTCCCGGTGTCCAGCAGGGTGGTGATAGGGTTCCCCTTGACCCACACTGTCAGGGTGGGGGCATTTGGCGGGTGCGGTAAATGGAGGGCGCACCCTGCCAACCACGGCTTCTGGATTGGCTTGGCGGGTTCCAGCTCCAGCTCCGTGGGCATGGGTACGTCCACTTGGGTCACATGGACGGATGAACTCCTGCGGGTCCTCCAGGTGCCGGGATGGTGTTGGCGGTCGGACCAGGGGCCCATGCCCCCGAGGGGCGTGTTGTGGGTCCGCCGTTCATCTTGGCCAATCTCCAGGGTGGCCACTGTACACTCCAGGGCAGTTAGGAGCTCCTGGTGCGTTGCCAGCGCATGCACCCGTATGGCCTGGCGCTCCTTGCGTGGTAACGCCTTCAGGAAGCGGTGCGTGGCCACCTTTTCCGCCACCTCCGCAGCGGTATGCACATCCGGCTGGAGCCACCTTTTGGCTATATGGACGAGGGCGTTCAGCTGTCCGCGTGGTCTGGCCCGCGGCCAATAAGCCCAGCGATGGAATTCCGTCGCGGCCTGGTGGGGGGTTCGCCCACACCACGCCAGGACTCCCTTTTTCATCTCCCCATAGTCACCAGCTTCCTCCGGCGCGAGGGCATAGTAGGCGGTGCACGCCTCTCCTGTGATCAGTAGGCCGAGGGCGCGGGGCCAGTCTTCCTGGTCCCAATCTTTTTAGCGGGCAATACTCTCAAAGGTCTCGAAGTAGGCCTCGAGATCTTCCTCGGGGGAGAGAGGAGGAAGCAGGAGGCGGATCTCGCGTCCCGGATCAGGGAGGGGCGTGGAGGAGGCGGGAGTCTCGGTTCTCAGGGCAACGAGCTCCTGGGTTGCGGCTTGGAGGCTTGCGGCGAGCTGCTGTGTTACAGTTTGTTGCTGGATGCATTATAAAAAGGATAAAAAAAAGTCATTAAACAATTAAAATTCACTTCCTTTTGTTGATTCTACATAAACTGGGAATTCAGTGTGTCAATATATTGATGTATGATTACAAATTTTAATGTCAGGTAATTAACTAATTAATTAGTTAAATGTTTTTAATCAATTCACAGCCCTAAATCCATAGTGAAATGTTTTTAAAATGTGTCAAATAACAGACAGTAGGCTATTTAATTTGTTCCTTGTTATATAAGTCAAGTCTTTGGATCATCCAGGTAATGACACACAGTATTAAGAATCAAGGGTGTGTAAAGTTTTGAACTGGGTAATTAAAAAAAAAAAATCAGCTATTATCTTGCCTTATTATTATTATTAAGATTTTGCAGATTCTGCAAGGGGTATGTAAACTTTTGAGCACAACTGCATATACAGTGGGGAAAATAAGTATTTGATGCGTCAACATTTTTTTCAGTAACTATATTTTCACTGAGGCTACTTACATTAAATTTTCACCAGACATCAGTATTAACTCAAGAAACCCGGAAATATAAAGAATTTAACATCTTTTTCAAATGGATTCAAGTCAGGTGATTGGGCCATTCTAATGCCTTGATTTTTTTTCTCTGAAACCAACTGAGAGTTTCCTTTGCTTTATGCTTTGGATGGTTGTTCTGCTGGAAGGTCCAATCACGTCTCATCTTCATCATCCTGGTGGATGGAATTGAAAATATTTATGAATCATAATCAGTATGTGTAACTAACATTTGGATATGTTAATGAAGTGTATTCAATATGTGTAACTAACATTTGGATGTGTTAATGAAGTGTATTCAATATGTATTACCAACATTTAGAATTATTACCTAAGCATAATCGAATCATCAATATTGGTTAAAAAGCAGAATCTATATGTATAATCAAGAGTTAGAAGCATAATCTAAATCCATAGAACAATGTTTGATCGTTATATTCTGAGTGTGTATTGAGTTGGATGAACTCTGTGTCTTACTGTACAATAATTGTTCTTTCTGTACCAGCCTGCATCTTCCTCCACAGAAGCAGATAACTTTGAGGCCAGATACCAATTAATGACTTAGAAGGAGGCCTAAAAGGGAGTGTGGATTCAAGGTCAGGGCTCAGTCTGAGTGAAACCTTTTTTAAAAAGAAGAAACCATGTCCTCATGAAACCTTTTCAAGAAAAACATAACTAACTGTGCATGCTCCACAAATTTAAGATAACACATAGACATGAGTATTTAATTGTGGCAGAGAAGATCTGTTTTAATGAGGAAAGGCAAAACTCCGCCTACAATGACTACGCTGTGGAGAAAGGTATTCAAAGGGCTGTGAGTGTTTGCATAAGTTGGACTTTCTGAAGACTGTTACAATTTATTGGTTTTCAATAAAGTTCATTTACTTTTTGACATCTACTAAACTCTCTGTCTCTGAAGTTTTTGAAGGTTGATTTTCCCATGACGATGGCAGCAGATTCTTCTCAAGAACCTCCTGGTAAAAGGCTCCATTCATCGCTCCTTCAATTATATGAAGTCTGCCAGTACCATGTTATGAAAAACAGCCCCACACCATGATGCTTCCACCTCCAGTCTTCACTGTTGGTATAGTGTTTTAAGGGAGATCTGCAGTTCCATTTCTTCTCCAAACACACTGTGTAGTATGACAGCCAAAAAGTAAAATTTTGTTCTCTTCTGACCAGACCAGATCTTCAATTTACTAACCAGCTGATATTAATTTGCACAGATAGGGGGTATAATTACTCAGGGTTAGGGTTAGGGTTTACGGATTTCAGCTGGTTCCTTGCCTTACCTTGGCATGGAGAACTGCTTTTTCTTAGCGTGTACAATACTTTTTTCCTGTGTCATTCCACACATAACTTTATTTATGGACGTTAATGTTGTGAATTCTTTATTTTTCTGGATTTCTTGAGTTAATACTGATGTCTGCTGAAAATTTCATGTGAATAGCCTCATTGGAAATATATTTACTGATACAAACGTTGACGCATCCAATACTTATTTCCCCAACTATATATATATATATATATATATACTGTATATATATATATATATATATATATATATATATAGTATATATATATATATATATATATATATATATATATATATATATATATATATATATATACATATATAGCCAGAGGTGGGCGGAGCACAGACACACACAGGAGGCTATTTCAGTGTTATCTCAGTGTAGATCGGGCGATGAGGGTCTCAGCCGTCGGCGGTTACAGCCAAGGGGGCGGGGTGGAGCCATGGATGGTGGAATTCTTCCACACGGTGCACCATTCAGGAGCCGTGGGTGTGTCGGCGGCCCCGCACCGCCGCCACGTGCTCTCTGGCTGTCCAAAACATTTGGTGGCACTGAAGCGGAACTGTCTGTTCTGTGCCACTGCGGCAGTCGCAGGAGGAGCGATCTTTGTTTCCTGTGCGCCGGCTACCGGCCTGTCGCCAGAGTACCCCCCCCCCAGCTCCGAGCCTACTGCCGCTGCGTGTTAGGCCCACAGGGCGTCCCGTCTTGAGAGGCCATCTGCATTTCCATGTTGGGATCCTGCCCGGTGCTGGACCTGGAATGAGAAATCTTGTAGGGAGAGGAACTACCGAGTCACCCAGGTGTTAGTGTCCTTGGCCTTGGCCATCCACTGGAGTGGGGCGTGGTCTGTCACCAGGACGAAGTTGCTCAGCCAGGTAGTTCCGTACTTCCTCGATGGCCCACTTTATTGCTAGGGCCTCCCTCTCCACGGACACATAATTCCTTTCCCCTGGGGACAACTTTCGGCTAATGTAGAGGACTGGGTGCTCCTCCCCGTCGAAGGTCTGTGAGAGGACCGCGCCCAGCCCAGTTTCTGACGCATCTGTGTGCATGGTGAACGGGAGGGTGAAGTCCAGGTTACGTAGTATGGGGGCACTGGTGAGGGCTTCCTTCAGCTTCTGGAACGTCGCGGGAGATCCATGTAGCCCAAAGGGGAGGACCCGGTATTGCTAGTGGCCGTTCGCTGTGCTGAAGGCTGTCTTCGGTCTTGCCTCTGGGGCCAGCGCCACTTGCCAGTACCCCTTTGTTAAGTCCAGGGTGGAGATGAAACGAGCCTTCCCCAATCATTCCACCCCGGGGAGGGGATAGCTGTCAAACTCCAAGACCTGGTTTAGCTTCCGAAAGTCATTACAGAGGTGATAGGGCTGGACCAGGGGCTATTAGACTCCTCTGTGATGTTGTCCCGCAGCATCCGGCTGACCTCCTCCTCGATAGCCCTACAGCGGGCCTCTGGGACCCGATAAGGCCGCTGCCGCACCACCACTCCTGGCTGGGTCTTGATTTCATGCTGTACCAGCCGCGTCATGCCTGGGGAGGTAGAAAAAACATTGGTAAATTGCCCCACTAACTCTGTCAGCTCCTGCTTCTAGGCGGGGGTGAGTTCTTCGCCCAGTTGGACTAAGGTGCCCTGGTCATGGTCTGTGTCTAGGGCCGCAAAAGCAGACAGTACCGGTTCTGGCTCTATCCACCTTTTCAGCAGGTTTATCTGGTACGTTTGTGTGTCTGCTCACTTACCAGGCTGCTGCAGGTGATAGTTCATGGGACCTCTCCTCTCGAGGACTGCATATGGGCCCTGCCACTGAGCTAGGAATTTGCAGGAGCTGGTGGCACTAGCAGGAGTACCTGATCACCAGGTTGGAACTCGCGCAGTTGCTCGTTTCTGTTCCTCCTGGGCAGCTCTCCTATGTTCCTGGACGATCGGGGCCACTCGGTCAATCTTCTCCTGCGTCTACTGTACATACTCGATGACTGAGCGGAACATGGAAGGCTGTTCTTCCCAGGCTTCCTGTGCCACGTCCAGCAGTCCACACGGCCGCCGTCCGAAGAGGAGCTCGAAGGGTGTGAAGCCCGTGGATGCCTGGGGGCAGTCTCGGACGGCGAAGAGGACGTATGGCAGGAGGAGGTCCCAGTTCCTCCCTTCCTCGTCTACCACCCGGCGCAATATCTGCTTTAAGGTCCAGTTGAACCGTTCGACCAGCCCATCCGTTTGTGAGTGGTAGACCGATGCCTTTAGGTGTTTCACCTGCAACAGCCGACACAGATCAAACATAAGCTTTGACACAAATGGGGTACCTTGGTCAGTTAGGATGTCTTTTGGGATCCCCACACAGCTGAACAGGAGTACCAGCTCTTTGGCGATGTTCCGGGAGGTGGCTTTACGCAGTGGTACCGCCTCGGGGTATCTGGTGGCATAGACCACGATTACCAATATGTACTCGTTATGTGATCAATATGTACCAATATGTAATCTTTGTTTCCTGTGTGCCGGCTACCGGCCTGTCGCCACAATATATATATATAATGTGTGTATATATATGTGTATATTATGGATGCACAATATAGCAATGATAATTAAACTACAGCCCTAAATTAATCATCACTGCATTTAGTCCTATTGTTTTACTTATGTTTACCATTTTAAGCTCCAAGATTATTGGGACGCTATCTAGCTGATGTCTTGCTTTCTCAAGCCAGCATCAAAGTTTGTCGTGATGAACTTTACCTATCTAGTTGCACATTACAGATCTTACTTGTGCTCCCACAGTTTATCACTGTGTCTACTTTGCAAGTGAGGAGCAACGTGGCCTCGTTACTAATAGATCACTTACAGATCGCTCCCATTATAATAAATGACAGGAGTTACACTGCAAGTGTGCAAATAGAGAATATAATAGCAATAAGCTTAATTAAACTAAACCTTTTAAGCAATTCGCATCAATTTCCACAACCTCTTTCACACAGTGGAGCATTCTGGATATAAAAGTTTGTGCTCTGTGTTGCACATGCTCTGCTTTGTAAAGTTTACAAGTTACAATCTTCTTTGTGGCATTTAATGTAAAATGCCCCCCTGACTTAGAGGACTTGGAGATTGTACACTTTTTTCCGCTGTCACGGAAAAATGTTGGGCATAAAACACTGACATAAACACTAAAATTAAGAAATTTGTTTTAGTTGACTCTGGGTATTCTGCTAAAGTTTGGCAGCGTCGCATTATGTGCGTTTGACGTCATGTGCCATCGATTAGGAAGCGGCTTATACTTTCGGTTAGTAAAGAAATGCTAGTGTTTACCATTACCAAATGCTAGTCATTTACCATTTATTAATAACGAGATTTGTTGAAAACGATTTTCATAATCAATTATTATCAATTTTATTGCTTAGTTTTTGCAGCTCTACTATAAAATTTGAATGCATATATCCTCTAAATGAAAATGTTGTCATTGTTTTGGCACACACTATCTTATAGATAACCTTAAGGCTAATACCTTCATACTAAAAGCCAAAAACATCCATTTTGATTTCATGGGGACTTTATATATTTTTATTGCCATAGAAAAAAAAAATTACTTTGCACATTATGGGTGATCAACATACACACCAGAGTATGAAGAAAAACAGTGTTTCCAAAACCTTTGTAAATTGCCTCCTCACAGCTCCAGGTTCCCCGTTTTGTTGATGAACTGTGGTTCTTGTGTGGTTCATGTTCATGAGGATTTCCTCCAGACTCTCCAGCTTCCTCTCATTTCCCTAATTTATACAAACTACTCTGCAGGATCTCAGTATAAGTATTATATTTTTCCACAATAATCCTTCCTAAGGTATCTTTTTCCCCCACGGTCTTTTAACATTGAAGAGAATCCTTGCCCTGGGGACACTGAGGGAGAAAAATTTACAGCAGATCTTGGCAATAAATCAGGAAATCACATCCCTTTGGCAGCTGCTTCGGTCAGACAGGTCTGAGGTTGTGACAAGCCTTCATGCCCAACTCAACCAGCAGAGAGCAGATGCTAAAATGAGTGAGAGTCATTTCAGTCCCTCAAACAGGAGACAGAGATGGTGAAGAACAATCTGGCAGCTGCAACTGCATCCTGCATCTGAATAGTGTCTTCAACAAACACTTTTGTGTTTCCAAACACAATCCACAGCTTGCACGCAAGATGGCAGCATTTGTACACATAAAGAAAATATGATATATTTGATATAATATATTAGAGTTTATTTCGATTTTTTTTATTGGTATAAACAGGTGTGAAAATGATTGCTGGTGTGGTCAAAGAGAAATTTCAACCTTGGTTGACAATAACGTTTATAAAAGTATTGTATTGTATACACTGGTATTTTGCTGAAACATTACTGTTTAAATCATCTAAAGTAGCTCTATATGTGTACTCTTACTTTGAGCCCTGGGGAAGAGAAAAGAGGGAAACTCAATCAGAGCCATTGCATAAGCATTGAGCATAGCCAATACAGCACTTTGGAATGTCCTAAAAAAGAAACGGACCTCTGGTGTACTGAGCAACAGACACTGAATGGGTCGGCCAAGGAAAACAACAACATTTGATGACAGAATCATTGTGAGAGCTGTGAAGAAAAACACAAAAACAACAGTCAGTCACATCACCAACAACCTCTACAGGGTAGGGATGAAGGTATCACAATCCACCATTCGAAGAAGAGGGCAGAAATATAGAGGCCATAGCACAAGATGTAAACCACGCATCAGCATTAAGAATCAGAAAGCCATATTGGAATATGCAAAGAAATATAGAGATGAGCCACAAAAGTCCTGGATCAAGATTAATCTCTACCAAAGTGATGGAAACAGTTTGGGGAAGGCTTACATATGGCTGTGATAGTCAGGTGTCCACAAAACTTTGGCCATATAGTGTATATTACTATATACAATATTGCAACATTAAATGTGTGGAGCTTTGAAAAATTGAGCTTGAATGTCTTTAGCCGAGGTGTATGTAAACTTCTGGCCACAGCTGTACAATATTTAATGGCTAGTGTGGGTTTTTTTTGTTGTTGTTGTTGTTGTTGTAAATAAAAAGTCTAAAAACATTATTAGGATTAAAGAAGAAACTGATTCATTTGATTAGACTGTCTTTTATTTGTGGACAGAATGGCACTGCAGATGGCCATGCTGCCACCAGAAACTCATTGATTCAGGAGCAGCTGAAAGATGTGAGTGCGATTTCATGCTCCCAAGGTGCTTTCTCACCAATTTCATCTCTTGCACAATCGCAACATCCTGTTACAGTGTGATAGAAATGATCTTGTGGAACATGATCTTGAGACATCTTTGTTCTTAAAGAGAAAGTTTTTGTTACCTTCTTCTTTATGTTTGCTGTTGAAAAGGCCTTAGAGAAGAATCAGCAGTGGCTTGTGTATGACCAGCAGAGAGAGGCTTATGTGAAGACGGTGCTGGCAGAAATGTACTAGCTTGAGCAGGAGCCACATCAGGCCAAAAAACCCTATGACAAAAAGAGAAGTTGTGATCATGAGCACTTTTGCAGTCATAGAACCCCAGTTAATGTGTGATTTGTAATATTTTTGTTCTCCTATATATGTGTATGTGCTCAAATAATACCAGAGTGATAAAAAAAGATGCCGCAATCTTTGGTTTAAATAGAGACGGTCCAGAGTAATGTTCAGTTTGCAGCTATAAAAATTCCCAAATAAATACATACCATTTTACTGACTCCTTAAAAGCCTGGACTTCTAATCAACCAGCAACAAATACAGAACAGCCCTCACATTTGCATGTCATTGAGCTTCTTATTTTCACTTACTCTGCCCTTCATGTTGGTTTTTCACACTTTCCCTCAAAGCTGTGCCCTGATTCATTTGGATATAGAAAGTTAGTCAGTTACAGTTTTTTTAGCGCTTTTTTAGGCACTGAAAGCACTTTTTACATTATATTCGGGAAATCTCCTCAAATACCACCAGCGTGTAGCATCCACCTGGATGATGCAACGGCAGCCATAGTGCGCCAGAATGCCAACCACACACCAGATATTAGTGGAGAGGAGAGAGTGATGTAGCTATTTCAGGGATGGAGATTATTAGGGGGCCATGATAGATAAGAGCCAATGGGGGAATTTCGCCAGGACACCGGGGTTAAACCCCTACTCTTTATGAGAAGTGTTATGAAAAGTGTTTATATTACAAAAATTATTTTTTTTAAATATTGTAACGTAACAATATATTATGTTCCATAAATGAAACATTGCACCATTTATCAATGCCACTCTGCTATTTAGTTGATAGTTTAACTACTTTCAAGCTACTTGATTTTAAAATAGCAACATTAATGTCCTAGCTGATGGAAAATGCGATAAAATATTGTTACAACTCTAATACACCAAATCTAATTATCTACCTTAGTCAGGAGTGGCATGGTTGCACAGCGAGTAGTGGTGCCACCTCACAGCTCCATGGGACCCAGTCGATCCTTAGTTCAGGTTATCGTCCAATGTCGTGTACATTTCCTCCAGGTTCTCCGGTTTCTTCCCAGCTCCCAGGAATAAACCATTGGGTGGACTGGTTACTCTAAATTTCCCCACCTTGCACCCAGTGTTCCTGAACCACAGGCTCCAGATCTGCTATGACCCTGACCAGGATAAAATGCTTACTGAATATAGACAAATGAAGGAAGTCCCAGAGTTTTCCAATCTGATTTATGATAAATGGAGTCATAGTTAATGGTATTCTTTTTTTGTGGAAGAGCGAGATGTGGAGATACAGCAATGCTCAGAGAAGCTTGTAGGCGAGCTCTAGAGAGAACAACTGAAGGGGCAGCAGCTGCTGACCGAACACCAACAGATCAGGAAAGAACTAGAGCAGGAGAGGCTGAAGTCGGCAGAGCTTCAACAAAAGGTTTAACAGTTTGTAGTGAACTTTATTTTAGTCAAATGTAATACTCTAATAAAGCATAATAAAGTTTTTGATAGGGGAATGTTTTTAGCAATGTCTTTGAATTATAACACCAAATCCTACCTGCATGTGTATTTTGAGTGATAAATATGGACAACAATTAATGACTTTTAGTATGCAAATATGCTCATCCCATGACAAGGATTGATTCATGCCTGCAGACATATTTTGATGCTTGCCACTGATCTGACATATTCTATTTGGCAGTGACCTGGAAGTATATATGGATTCATTCAAACATTATCCTCATCCCCAGTAATAAATCTGTAGTACTTACGGTGGAACTGGCCAGGTGTGGAGTTCAAGCTGACCTTGAGCTCCACAGACCCTAGGTCACATGGTTGATCCTTTGGTTATACTGGTTACTGCATTCATTAATATATACAGTATATAGTTACTCTTATTTAAAGTTTTGACTTGTGCTAATGTTTCCTTCTTCAAGGTGAATGTTCTTCAGAAATCCCCACTGAATCAGCATGAGGACCAGAGTCAGATGATAGTAACAGGTACAGAGAGAAGCCTGTAATTTATAGTATTCTCAATCATTAATTAATCACTATCAGTGTCAGCAGGATTAAAGTAATTTTACTTAAGGAAGTACTTTAGCCCAAAATTCTTATTACACTGTAGTCATTCAACCAAGATAATTTTAGAGTCTAAAGTTTGCATCCGGGTAGCTATAATGCTAACAAGTTTATAGTCTCTACTTTATGGTACTGCATGGTTAAACATCTTAAAGGAGCACTAGACAAAATTGGTCTTTTTTTCAAGTTTAAGTCTCTGATGGTTAAGGGGGTGGGTTCAACATGCAACCATCCACTTTCTGTACGCTTATCCTACACAGGTTTGCAGGAAGCCTGGAGCCTATCCTAAGGGAACGTCGGCAAAAAAAAGATTGCTTCTTTAAGTAGCAGATATAGCACAGATCCAAATCCTGAAGGCAGAATTGTCCATTAGACATGATTTTGATGCTAACATCGTACTTACTTCCATATACTGTGAGGTTTAATCCATGCTGTGAGTGCACTTCACTGGACTTCTCCCAGGCAACGCAACAAAACAGTCAGTTATAACCTACATAGAACCAACAAGGCCATGAGACAATACAGACTTCAACTGGAGCAACATTACTATGTGTAAATGTCTGCAACAGATCACAGACTATCGAAACAAGAACAGAAGGTAAACTCCGCAAGCTACTGATGTGTCTGATGAGTTGAAAGATTTTGTTATGTAGTTTATGTTAGCTGACTTGGCTGTCTTCTCAGTAGATAGTGGTCAGTTGACCTTCTAATTACCTGTTGACATATGGAAAATATATGTAACCAAATTTACAATTCAGGCTCAGCTGCCAGTAGCTGTTGCTGAATCCATGGCACTCCATCTGACTCCTCCATCAACTAGATGCACAAATATTAAGGGTTATATCCACCACCAATGTTGGGTCTTGCTACTACAAAATGTTAATTGTCTTTTATTAGTACAATAGTTTGTGGGAATTGAATTAGCATATTATATATATATATATATATATATATATATATATATATATATATATATATATATATATATATATATATATGTGTGTGTGTGTGTGTGTGTGTGTATGTATATTTTATTATATTGTGTTATAATTAATGTTTTTCCCCATTCTACTCATTCATTCATTCATTCATTCATTCATTCATTCATTCAATGCTTTATCCTGGTCAGGATTGACAGTAATTGTTTAGTTGTCCACCATCAGATTCAACTGTCTGCCAAGGACCTTGAAGATGATATGCGTAATCACCATCACCAATTACAACTTCACAGAGTTTTGAAGATGCTGAGTAAGGCCATGGACTAAGTCCATGACTCACAAGTCACAGTACATCCACCACACAGATGAAGGCATATTAAGTATGAATTGTTGAATCATGCTGTACATTGTGGACTGCAGAAAGCACAGAGAGAGACATCATCATCTGTGTCAAAAGCCTACACTGTACTGGAGAGAGTTCCCAAGTAAAGTCCTTTTCATCACCCCCAATGGCTCACAATCTCCTGGATGAGAGTTTTCTGGAGCATCCCAATTGTAGAGCTCAGTATCTAACCAGTCACCATAGAGAGCTTCTGGTACATAATGACAAGTGCTTTGGTACACATTAATGTTAATTTAATGTTACCAAATTAAACTTCACACCATTTTCATTTTGAAAACAACTAAATGTGCATTAGAAAAAGTCTAGATTTTGATATATAGTAGATATTCACTAATCACAAATCCTAGGTTGGCCTTTCATGGCCCTTTCATAAAGGGAGGCATGAAAGACTTTAAACACATTCACCAAAGGATTGAAATTCTCATGTCTTTGGACAATGACACTGTGATAAACAAAGTTGCAGAGACCAGTGCATTGCTCAGGCGTTTATTAATGTTTTAGGGTTGGCCGTGTTTCCTTGAAGCTACACTTCTGCAGAGGAAAAAGAGATGAAGCCGTCATTACAAAATTATACTGTGAAAAGAATTCTTGCAGAGAATAGTGCAATACTTGTTTTATTCTTTATTTGTGTTTAAGGATTGGATATGTGTGAACAATTTTGCACAGAATATATATTCAGATATTGCAGAAAAGGACATTGTGATGTGTTGGAGATTTACCCTTTAAATAATGTTCTTATATTTGTCTTGAAGTTGTAAAGCAGCAGTTTCCTTAACTTATGCAAAGGAAAAATAGATGATGGTGTCATTAGACAGTGCAATACATTTTATTTTATTATTATTTTATTATTTAATTTATTTTATTTTATATTTGTATTTATGTGATTTTTTTCATTTCAAGGTCTAGCTATTTATTAACACTATTTATTTATTTATTTATTTATTTATTTATTTATTACAGAAAATAGATTCTGATACTGTTAAACATTACATTGTGTTGTTAAATAAATCTTCACTGTGAAGCAACACTAAGGCACTGAATTGGAAATGATGATATTTTTGAAAAACACAATGAATTACAAGGCTGTAGAGAACAGTGCACTATTGCAGACTTATATACTGAGGTTTTAATTACATTATTTTAATATAGACAGTCGTGAACTAAAGTGGGCCGGTCTAAGGCATAAAACTCCAGGGCTTAAAATGAGTCCCACTCCGGCCCTGATCACAAGTTATGTGTGCTTACCTTCTAAAAAACCATTACGGACACCAGGATGGATCCCTTGCACATTCTCAACAATACGATGAAAATTGGAGATGATTGTGGATGTCAGATGAGATTCAAATTCCTACTTTACCTTATAGCATTTTTCCATGAATGAGGTGCCAGTACTGGTTTTGGAGCCAATGCCTAACCCCAAACTCCAGTAGAACTGTTGCCCCAAAATTGTCAGCAAAATTGTTCTGTCCCAGCATCAAGATGCTGCTGGTCTGGAACCTAGAACCAGTGAAGTGAATTGTTTAGAGGGCAACATCTGTAATGACAATGATAATAATGATAATGATAATATCTGTATACCATGTTGATATTTCTGTAAAGCTGCTTTGAGACAATGTCTATTGTAAAAAGCGCTATACAAATAAAATTGAATTGAATTGAATTGAACATCATTTCATCATTATGAAAACTTAAGTACTTGGGCCCGGTTGCATGAAAACCCTTAAGTGGTTTGACTTAAGAGTACCCCTCAGGGGAAGCAAATCCCTTTTACTTTCTTTAAGAGAGTTGCAACAAACGTTTTAAATGTCATCCTTACCAAAGTGTTTATACTTAGCATTTTGCGATAGTTTCTGGCAAAGCACAGTAATAGGGAAATGGTTGCTATGCTTACGAAATCTCCCACAATAAACAGAACATAATGGATCATAAAACAAGTTTAACTTATCTTATACCAACTGTACTACAATATTTCAGTTATGGAAAATAGTAACAGTACTGAAACCAAGAAACGTAAACCAAACTGGACTGAAGATGAAAAAAGCCATTCTTTTAGAAGAATATGGGAAAAGAAAAAACTCCCTCCAAAGCCGCTTTAACCCATATGTCACTCATGCGCACAAGACTAAAGCCTGGCATGAGATAACAGAAAAAATTAATTCAAGAAATCTTGCCATCAAGCACACAATAGAAGAAGAAATTAAAAGTATGAAAATGTATTTGTGTGTTCCAGAAAAGAAATAAATAACTATAAAAAGGAATCAGGAAAAACTGGTGAGTTAGTGGCATTGAAGCTAAAGTGTTTTACATCAACCTTACTTTTTGTATCAAAAAGAATAGCACGCATGGTATGATAGAGTTTAGCAAATATTTCCTTGTGTAAAGGAGGAGGGCCACCGCCACAAGACCTGTCCGTGACAGCGAAACTGGTCCAAGACATTATAGGGAAGGATTCTCCTACTTTAGTTGGTATTGCTGATGTTCCTCAAAGCAGCTCGGGAAGCAGGTAAAATAACGTTGATGAACACTAATAATGTTTTGACTTAATATTTTAGCTTGCACTTTGTAAAATGTATTTTGTTTTGTAATGCAGTCTCTTATTTGCTCTGATGCAAAAAGACATTGAGCTTGGGTAAGACATTATATTATATGAACTATTTTTTGATCACTAAAAATGTACCTCGTTACTTCCTCCTCTTCAGTTAACACAAAATCAATGATTGCGTTTGAGTTCAGCATATGATTTAAGGGACCTGTTTTGGTCCCTTCATTTTTTTTTTTTTTTTAGGGTGAAATGGTTACTAAGGACTTTGTAGCAACACATAACGGAACTTAAGGGAACACTTAAGCAATTAAGGGGAAATAGTTAATGATGGCCTTAAAGTAACCTAAGTGGACCCTTAGGGTTTTTCTTGCAACCCATGTTTGACTAAGGGAATGCTTAACCTTATAATTTAGGGTTTTCTTAAGGGCTTAGTTGAAACCGGGCCCTGAAGCATTTTCATGACCACAAAAAAAGTGAAGTGAGTTTTATTGATTGTTGGAAAAAGACATGTATTTAAATATGCAGTCAATACAAGGAGCTCCACACCCAGGATACATTTCAAAAAGCATAACAGCTTGTCTCACTGATTTTCCACATATCTGTGCTGTTTTACCTTGGATATTCTCAACGCTCATAGAAAGAAATGTGTCAAATCATCTACAGCTGACAAAACAGTTATAAAGTTCCTGGTAACGAAAATATATTGATTACTAAATGGACTTTGTGCAAATATTGTGCAAGTAGAATAAAATGAATGAGAAGACAGGAACAATACTGTATTTACCCAACAGGGCAAGTGTTATTGTAATCGCTTTTTAAACACCTCTGTTGTCAAGGAGGTTTTCATGGCTTTGATGCCACATAAGATTAAAGGTGGTTTATGTATATTACATTTTTATGTCACGGACAGTCAAAAAAAAAAAACTATTTCACTGCATGCTGTACTGTGTATGGTTGTGCATGAGAACAATAAAATTTTTATTTGAAGTTGGAGTAATGTAGTAATCACATAGTCAAGCCAGCTAGCGAGCACTAATGACATATTAGAAAATCAACAGAGAGCTTGGATTGCACCAACCCCCTGAAAAGTCCCCCAAAATAGAGCTGTACGTACCTTTTTATATCAAGAATTAGTTTATAGGGTTCAGGGCAGTACAGTTTTATATGGATTTAGCAAACAGCTGCAGGAAAAAGGAAGTCATAATTATGGTAGGCAGGGTTATACTAAAAGGGATGACGCAAGGAGTTTAACTCCACAAAAGATCCCAGTTCTAGCGTCACAGTCCGTGTCTCAGTGAGGGAAGATGTTACTCTTGATTGAACCTACATCCCATCTCCTTGTGCAGAACTTCTCCTATTTCTCCTACTTCTCTGAGCTCCAACATTCATACTGGTTTGTACCAGTAATTGAGACCATGGTTCTACTGATCCTCTTTTTAGTCTCAGTGGTTGGTAACCTTGGTGCACTTATACTGGTCATCCAAAAGAGGCGGCGAGCTAACAACACCATCTTGACCTTGAACCTTTTTCTCGCGGACCTTTTGTTTGTCAGCACTGTCCCTTTTGTCATTACCGTGAGGTGGACCAAGGCATGGAAACTGGGCTCTGCTGCCTGCCATTTGATCATGTACTTTATCAGCATGAGTGGCACTGTTACCATCACCACGCTGGCCGCCATCAGTATCGAGAGACTGCTTGCAATCTTGAAGATGGAGACTACACCCAGCCTAAATCCAAGATGGACACTTGGAGTGCTGCTTCTTATCTGGTTCTTCTGTGCTGTTGCAATGTTACCCCTCTCTCTATTCTCCAGGGTGATACCAGTCAGCTCCTCTCAAGAGGTTACGATGGTTCCCTATGTTTGTTTGTTTTTCATATTGATCTACCAAGGTTTGAGTGTGCATTACAGCTTTATGTCTTTGTTCACAGGGAGAAATGCATATATGTGCTCTGATATGGCCACATTTAATGGGCGAGGTTGTGTGGTATGTTATTTTCTTTGCATTTGGCTTCCTGGTACCGGGTTTTAGCATTGTAATCAGTTACACCAAAATCTTACAGGTAAAAGATATGCATTCATGGTTTCCACTTCTTCTATCTAATTGAAACATTTGGCAAATATTGAGAGCGAGAAATTGCAGTCAGCTGTTGACTATTAGTATTATTTTTCATTAGAGAGTTTATATGATCATTGCAGAGGGCAGCAAAAAAAGACATCCTGGTCTATTCTCTTAGCAATTAATTATTTTTCTTATCTAAAGTGGGAACAGATGGTGTCATGAGAAGGTGTGATAGAACAGTGAAAACTCAAAATTGCACAGAACACTGGGTTGCAAATCTTGAAATTGAGAAACAGTGTTTCATATAATAATAATAATAATAATAATAATAATAATACATGACACTGATTCATTGTTTCTCATTGCTGAACACAGATCAAGCAGCGTTGCAAAAGGAGACTTCACATGACCACTTCACAAAGACAAGCACAGTCAAGTGCAGTGTCTAAACAGGACTTCAAACTTTTCCGTACACTCCTTATTCTCATGATTTCCTTCTTCATCATGTGGAGTCCCATCTTTATCTTCACCTTTCTCATTCGTATACACAACTTCCAAGTCCATTTTCCCATAACCTCCTCCATGTTTGTGTGGGTGCTGACCTTTACCCTGGCTAACTCAGCCCTTAACCCTGTTCTCTACAGCCTTTGCCAGCTGAGGCATAAATGGCAAAGGCTTTGCTGTGCAACAGCAGTCACAACAGGTCAAAGAGCTGTTACTCAGTAATGAATTAACACTACTTCTCTAATTCCTGTTATATTTTATCTTTATCTAGTCATTTGCCTAGTACTGGTTGTATTATATGTTTTACAATGCCCTTTTATTTTTATTCTTAGGATATTTTGATTAAATCTCAGTGACATAATTATTTTTCTAATTATTTGCATATATATATATATATATATATATATATATATATATATATATATATATATATATATATATATATATATATATATATATATATATATACTTACATCAGCAAGAACCATACTGCAAGAACCAAGCACCTCACCAAACCATAAAAAAAATGTTTACACAGCTAGTTTCATTTTGACAATGTTTACATAGCTCCTTTTCATTATATTCAGTATATCAAGCAATAAAAGAAAACAATAAGCCTATGTAAATGTTGGTAGCGTGCTATAGTTGTGAATTTACTTAGTGCCACCTTTTAGTCTTATTAAAAACATTATAAAGATAGTTATCAGATGTAGTGCACGATAAACAGTGATTACAAGGTTTGCTTTAATTTGTCACATGATATTACAGAAAAAGAAACGTTGTAGTAGATTGTATTCAATGAGCATCTCATAAGAACCCTCTGTGTGTGTCTAGAAACATGTGCTTCAGAAGCCAACTGCTATTCTAAAAACATTTGACTTTAAGAAGCCTAATAAATTGAGGAGCCAATTTATTATGCTGACATGTTAGGGGGAAAAAAGAATCTTGTACACTGTGAGCAGCACTGTTTGTTTTCTGTGATTAATACCAATTGGTATAGTAAACATCATTAGCTCTGAATGATTTGCCAAGATTAATATGACAAGTATGGATTTTCGGGTTTTGAATATCTCAGAGATGCTTTTGGTCCTGATATTGAATCCATTAATCTACTTGCTTGTAATTTCCTTATTCAGTACGTTACCTCATTAGGTTTTCCTGTAATAGGTACACTGTAAAACATTTCCGGTGGTTAAACCTAGAAACGGAAGTTCACCTGCTGCCTTAAAAGTGTGAATAAACTCAACTTGCAGATAACCTTTGTTTCAACTCAAAAAGTTACATTTTCCAAGTCAAGACAATGAATTACTTTAAGTTTAGTTTGTGAAAACTTGTAAACTTAGTCAATGCTATATGTCTAAAGATATGTCAATATCTAAAACCTATCATGACAACTGGAGTTAAAGAGAAGAAATAAGTTCATATAATTTAATGGGGCTACCATGTTTTACAGTGTAATAGCAGTGCAGTTTCCATTTACTTTAGAGATTGAGTGATGTGCTCTGCATAGTCATGTCAGTCTAGGAAAGCATCATATACACTATATGGCCAAAAGTTTGTGGACACCTTGTGGACCATCACACCCACATGTGGGTCTTCCCCAAACGGTTGCCACAAAGTTGGAAACACATAGGTGGATGTTGTAGCATTATAGTTTACCTGGACTAGAACTAAGGGGTTCATACATGTTCCAGCATGACAAGACCCCTGTCCACAAAACAGGGGCCATGAAGAAATGGTTTGCCAAGGCTGGTGTAGAAGAACATGAGTGGCCTGCACAGAACCCTGACCTCAATCCAATTGATCACTTTTGGGATCAACTGGGATGCTGACTGCGAACCAGGCCTTCTCACCCAACATCAGTACCTGACCTCATTAATGCTCTTGTGGCTGAATGAGCACAAATCCTCACATCCACGCTCCAAAATCTTCTATAACAGAAAAAGCGGTCTGGAATGGGATGTTCAACAATCACATATGGGTGTGCTGATATTGACAAACATAGAGAAGATTAGCTGTCCTCAGATCCCTAAGAAATGAGACAGTTTTTTTATTTATTTATTTTTGACCTTTGAAGAAGTTCCAAGTTTGATTCTCTACTGATGATGAAAAATCTACTTATTTGAGATTGCATTCCCTTTGTATATGGATGATCCAGATGTTCATAAAAGCAAACTCTAGAAATAAATGGTATGTCTTGACCTTAGTTGTTTGTCTTTTTGTTTTTGTAAGATAGTCTATTAGGTATTATATTTTCAGACTACATTATCATCATTACATTTTCAAGATCATTATCATGTTCATTGATCTCCTCTACAATGAAATTTATTTTTATGTTTAAAAAATTATATATAAAGTAAAATTATTATACAAAATCATTATGCTTCCCTGTTTCAAGTAGTTCAGTTTAAATCTGGCAAGCATTAAGTTTGCAAATCTGATATTGTTTATTTGAATAAGAATTAGAATGTTTTTTGATTGTTTTTTTGTTTTGTTTTTTAAACATATGACAAACATGTATTTAATGTTTGTATGAGCTCAAAGGCTAGAGGTTCCCTGTCATGTACTCCCCCCCTGCACTGGGCGCTGCATGCAGAGGCTCACAGTGCGTATAACAGCACACAGCACTACGCATACCCACGCATTCTTCTGTGTTGTTTATGTTAACACGTATTTTGTTTTGGTTTATGTCCTGTCTCCTCCCATGTCTTGTCATGTGTTGTCTCCATCATGTGTCTTAATTACTCTCACCTGTTTTCAGTTTTCCCCTTGATTAGTTTGTGTATTTAAACTCTTGTGTTGCTCGGTTCAGGGTGAAGGATTGTTCAGTGTTAGCCCACCTGACGTTCCCACTCACGTGGGATGAATTGGTAATACACCACTTATTGTGCATTTAAAAAGTAATAACCCCCTCATATATTTTCTTATTTTGCTATGCTACAGCTCCACTCTCAAAATTTATTCAATTATTTATTTTCTCATCAACACAAAACACAACATAATAATGCATACATGTGTCATAATGTTTCACTATAGTTATATAATAGTCTGCTAGCTAGTAGGCAAATTAGCAGGCCACAAGATAGCATTGTATATAAATCAGCATACATCAGATAATTCTGACAGAAAGCACAGGAATGTAAACAAAATATAAAGACAGAAGTTTTGCAGATAACATAACCTTTCATTTTACTAAATAATTATCTTAATGTTACACATGGAAACAATTTAATTTGTCTACTTATGGCTCTAAATTGAGAGGGTTGTGCTTGGGCTCTAAATGGAAATAAAGATCTTATGGGCTTGTACAAGGTGCTTGAAGTGCTTGAATTTGGCTTTTTGAAATTTTAGTACAGGAAAAGCTTGAAAATAGGTGTTTTTTAATCTAGTGGTGCTTAAAAGTGCTTGAATTATTAAAAATCAATAAATATGAAATTGTTAAAAATTTTAGTGTTTATTTTCAATAGAACATGATTACAAATCTTTCACTCAATATATGACTCCCAACTGCAGCCTCCAAAAGTCCCTATCTTAATTATTATTTATTATTTCCATGATTCATTTAATCAGAAGTATAGATTATTCATGCTAATTATCCATGATAGAGCGGGAGATGGCGACTGATTCCGATAAACCAGTTACCCGTGGCCTGTTTTGTCGAAGTTCATGTGCCTTAAGGAATCAAATAATAAATCTTACACCTTTATATGTAATCTTTGCAAACCAAAGATTAAGATATTTCGTCCAATTCTTTGATTATAATACAAGAGTTCAAGCACAAATTTCAAGATGCACATTGAGATGAACGCAATTGTCATTTGAAATTGATTAGTAGCTTGATGTGCACATTATAAATTCGTAATTGTTTTGAATGATTAAATTGTGTTTAATTTTTATGCAAAATTATAGAGTTATTCATAAGCTGATTTACAATCATGACATATTAAAAATTTTGCCCATTTAAGTAGCTTGAATGTAGTTAGTTACTTATTGTTATTAACTTGTAGTGTAGCTAACTATGTTTTTAAAAGGGTAGCTTGACTGTAGCTTACCTACTTCAAACTATGAGTAGCTTGTAGCTTGAAAAACTACAGTTTCATATTACAGTTGTCTTTAATGTGTATGATGATTTTGTCAGATGATGTCGCGGTTATAAAATCAGGATTTTAGCAGTACAGAGCAGCAGCTTGGAAGTGACTGCTGGTTAAAATGTACAATCTTAATGCGTCGCGTTTCAGTCACTATTTCATACTTGTTCCATCATCTGACAATAGAAACAGGAAAATATGTAAATGAGAACAGCTTTACTGGGAATTCAGCTGGTTTAAATTACATTATGTGAGCACAAAGAGTAGGAAAGAAGCAAACAAATGTAAAGGGCTGACCCTAGGCAGAATGAAATATGATGCGATGATGCAATGAAATGTTAATTAGTGCATGACATCATATAGCAACATCTAGCAATTTTCCATTGAAAGTTGTTGGCATATTGACGTTATGGTGAAGACGAAGCAATGCGTACGAAATGCAAATTAAGTCCAGCCTGGCTGGAAAAGGTGCTATAAAAATTGGTTGTATTTTCTCATCATCATCATCATCATCATCATCATCGTCATCATCATTATTATTATTATTATTATTATTATTATTATTATTATCATTGGAATTTGAAAAGAAGAATTAAAGAATGTTTGAATGACAGGTCTTGTATAGTCCTTGAAAAAATAAAATAAAATACTCCTTGAAAAGTCCTTGAAAGTCCTGGAATTTTATTATGAAGCATCTGTACGAACCCTGTTTATAGCTTTCAGCTGATAGAGACATACCCCAGAATATCTGCAGCTGTAATTGCAGCCAAAGGTGGTTCTACAATGTATTGACCCAGGGGGCTGAATATTTATGCATCCGATAAAAATCTGCTTTTTAAAGATTTAATTAACCCTTGTCACAATCAAAGTAAATATTGTACCTAAATAATCAGAATAAATCTATCATGAGCCATACATAGTGTAGTGTGGAAATGCAGTTATTGAAGATGAATGAATGAATTTGTGTGCTCCTGGATGATTGTGACATTGTCAGGACTGTAAATTTGCAATCTCTTGAGGATAGGAGGGTAAAATCATAGCCATTTGGTCAGTATTTCCTTAGAAAAGGGTTCTGCATGGGTTCTCTAATGGTTCATTGGAAGGGTTTTAAGCTTTCAATAAAATGTTTTTAAAAAAGAACCCTTTCTGATAGGAAACCACTGATATTTGGTTCTACATAAAGTCTTTAAGGGTTCTACCATAGGCACAACTGACCCTTACAGGTGCACAGTACATATATGTTGCCTGATGTTATCAGTAAAGCCCTATTTAACAAAATTATTGCTTTCTGCTTAATTCTTTACCATACAATTAGAAGTCATGATAAGAATAAGTAAGGAATAAAACATGACAAGGCATGGTGTTATAAGAAAGTAATCAATGAGGGGGTGTTGGGATGTCTTTACCACTATGAACTTGATTATTTTCCTATAACAGTACATACAGAAGTGTTTTATTCCTCTTATACCAAAGCAATTTGTCAACACATTTTGCTTTATTAATTAAAGAATGTCACATACATTTAAAAAAAAAGCAAGGCATAGTTACATTTAATGTTGTGTAACGTCAACAAAACAAGTCATTTACATTATAGCAGCTATAAACAGCCATTTCCCCACCCAGCCTATTTTCTCTCACTTAAAGTTAACAAGAGTTTTCACCGAATTTTGCGACAGGACACGATCACACACGGCACTTCTCAACATTTTACGGCGAACAAGAGAGTTCGGCTGCGTCCCAAACTGCATCCTTGCTTACTATAGGCCTGTAGTGGGGAAAAATACATGTATCTTGGCTACTATATAGATGGTAAGTACGCGGTTTGAGACGCAGCCCATGGCTTCATGCAGTTGTCTATTAGCACTTACAGCATGACAAATAATTAACTGCACTTTAAGCGTTCGTAAAAAAAAAAAACAAAACAAAACATAAAAACACCCAAAACTCTATACGGTACCATAACGAAGACGAACTGTAGGTTGATACTTGAAATTCTGGAGGGACGTTGGATGGCGTGGCGCGATGACGTAATGATGCGGGTTGATAATCTAATTATGTTCTAAAACATGTAAAACGGGAACATGACAGGAGTATTCTAAAAGCGACTCATGTAAACACCTTAATCAAATTATTATCTTACTCAGAGAAAGGTCAGTAATTAGATTACTGCTGTCCATGTAAACGTAGTCATAGTCACAGAGGAGCTGGATGTAGATTTATATTTTGATCTGTAACGAGCAACCCAGAAGCAACAGTGGCAAGGAAAAACTCCACGAGAAGACATGAAGAACAAAACAAAAGAGACTGAAAAGGGAACCCCATCCTCTCCTGAGTGACACTGAATAGTGGTCTTATAAATCATTACACTTCTACAGCTGTATACTACCAGTACTTGAAAGGAAGTTCAGTTCAGCATCACAGTCTTCATAATTACTGCAAATCTACACAACAACAATAGAAACCCTTGTAGAAGTTGATTAATTTACTGTTAACACTCTCCCCTCTTCGTGAACACCCCCCTCTCCATTTCCTGGTTCCTGTGTTGGCACCTTTTCTGTTTCTTTGTTGACGCAGGTGTGGAGGGATGAAGCTCCTCACCATTTGTCCATTTACATACCTTCCTGTCTCTTGCTAATATGCCCTTCCACCTAGCCAATCAATAGTTAACCCTTTGTCTCTGCTCTGTGTCAAGCATGATATATACTCGGCCTTACTTGGAATAAATGAGAGATCTTGCCAACTGAACTTTGTGTCTGTGTGTAATTCGGCAAACACTCCCAAGGCCTTAGTGTGGGAAGTGTGTAGTGAGGCGAGGACACCTTCTTTCTTGTATTTTCACTTTCTCTCTTCTTAAAAATCGTAACCCAGAGATTCTCTAGTTTCAAATCCTAACAGTTTTCTGGGGGCTTGTTCCGGGATATAGATTCACAAATTCTAACAGAAGTTCTAATGGTTTTAATGGTTATAATGGGAATTGTATTGGTTTAATTGTAAACTGTAATGTTACCTGTAGTACCATTACTGGTACCACTGGTAACATCTTGCCTTCTATTGGTGGCATGTTATGTCTATTGGGTACCATTAAGGACCAATAATGGTAATGGTTTGAATAGTTAGCTGATGGATTGTAATGGTATTCGTTGTGGAAACCATTAGAATTTCTGTGATGGTTTCTACTGTTTTTTTTCTCCCCCGCAGCAGAAGGGAAGAGTATCCAGGTGAGACTGTGCACAGACAGCGTTACATCCACAAAGACATGTTGGACACTGTTTATGAGCTTTCCATGACAACGCCCACCACCGTCTCCATAGAGACCTGAACGAAACACCCACCAGTGTGGAGCAGAGGGTGGCAGTGCAGCGACTCATTTTGCAGTCCCCCGGTCACGCAGCCTAAAATGTGTTGAGAACGAAAACAACACAAAATCCCGGTGAATGCTTTATGTGCTGTAAGGACCGTCCCTTTCCTTACTGTCCTCCATTCCTCTGGAGAACCGTCTCAGAGCATCATGTGGACAGGTCTGTGCGTTACGCAGCAAACCCCCACCACGCGGGAGGGAACCCGTTGTTAAATGCAAGGCGTGGCTGTGCGGGAGGGAGCGAGCTCATCTCTGCGGTTTTGATCTCCGGCTGCGTGCACCTGTCTTTACACACGGAATTTCCCCCAGTTCTGCATCACTGGAGAGAAGGGCGAGGGAGCGAGCGCGCGCCGCAATCTCACGGGGGGGGGGAAAAAAAATCACCAACCGTATCGGGGTACACGCGCGCAGGGCTTTTTTTTCTTCCGTTTCATGAACGGGGATATCGTGCGCGCGGGTCGGAAGCTGGCTGACTCGTTAACATGGATGTGGTTAGCGCGCGAAGCTTTTGCTTGCTCTGCGTGGTCGCGCTCGTGTTGCTCTCCGCGCTGGTAGCTGAAGGCAAGAGGCGGTCGACGCGCTGTCCCCCGACCTGCACGTGCACCAAAGACACCGCGCTGTGCTCGAGCAGCTCCTCCATTCCGCGCGGCTTCCCTCCCGACGTCATCTCACTGTAAGTCCCTCACGAGAACATGGCTAGCTTTAGCTTTTTTTCTTCTTCTCACTGAGGAAACATCAAATATTGAGATCTAGCAGGTAATAACGCGTTTATTGGACCGTTTTGGTTTTCACTTAAAGACATGAAGACTGACTGTACCCTGATAACCCACCTCACTTTATCTGTTAAATATGTATAAGAATAAGAAGAATTCATGCTTATTTTTAATGACACTCGCTTTTAGGCTGTTGTTTAACATGTTTTTTTCTCTCTTATGCAATCCTTCATCTTTCCTAATGAATCAAATTATTTATTTCTTATTATTTTCAAGATCCTTTGTGAAGTCCAGCTTCAGTGAAATCCCCAAGGAGAGCTTCATTCACACCCCAGCACTCCACCTCCTGTAAGATCAATAACAACAACAACAACAATAATAATAATAATAATAATAATAATAACAATGTGTAATTAAAGTAAAAAAAAATAAAATAAATAATGTTCATTTCAATATCTTAGTGTGCATTCAGTCTTATGTAAATTGTACCCAAACAGTCCTACAGATTAGTGTAACAGTCGCCATGTTGCAGTAGGGACCCCTAAACGTGACAGTAAATAAAACAAGCTCACAAGCTTTCCCTTCCTCTCTATAATTCCAACATTATAACTTTTCTGGCTTAAAATCACTTAACCTTATCTTTCTTTGTTACTGGGGTGGTGTTGTATAGAGTACAGCTTTCCTACCTGTACTATCCTTATTGTATCTTTTACATGGCAAGATGAAAGTACTGTACATTTTAATGGTTAGCACATTTGCCTTTCACCTCCGAGGTTGGAAGTTCGAATCATTCCTTGCTCTGTGTGTGCGGAGTTTGCCTGTTCTTTCCGTGCTTCGGGGGTTTCTTCCCCCAGTCCAAAGATATGCGTTGTAGGCTGACTGGCATTTCCAAATCAGCCATACTGTGTAAATGTGTGCCATTATGCCCTGCGATGGGTTGGGGTGTCCCCTCCCTTGTTTCCCAAGTATCCTGGGAAAGGCTCCAGGCTCCCCGGTGAAGGATAAGTGGAACAGATAATGTATGGATGGATTAGATTTCAGAGTACAGTTTGTACACATTTCCAGGTAAAAGATACACACTAAAGGTACAGTAGATGTACCATAGGGCGTACCACCCCAGTGACAAGAAAATTTACAGTTTAGTAAAAATTGTTTTCTTTTTTCCTGACACTGCACAGGAATATACAAGGTATAATAAAAGCTGGGATATATAACTTATCAAACCTCCATTACTGAAAAGCAATTACACATATACAGATGCAATCAAAATTATTCAACCCCCATTGCAAATCAGGTTTATTGTAAAAATTTACAGACTTTCAGCTGTTTGCAATGAACAAATTAAACAAAAGCAATTCAAATAGTTCAACACAATGAATGCTTCAAGTGGTTTCCACAAATTCAACTGAAAATACAACTTATAATGACTTCTCCAGTTTCAAAATTATTCAACCCCTTCATGGCACACATCTTTAGTAGTTAGTAGAGCACCATTTTGCTGTTATGACCTGCTGCAACCGAGATGCATAGCTTCTAGCAGCATTCCCGAGGAATCTTAGCCCATTCCTCATGAGCAATGGCCTCCAGTTCAGTAATGTTCTTAGGTTTGCGTGCTGCAGCTGTCTTCTTCAAATCCCACCAGAGATTTTCTATGGGGTTCAAGTCAGGTGTCTGTGATGGACCTGTAGAATCTTCCAGGACTTCTTCTGCAACCAAGCCTTGGTGGAATTTGAGGTATGCTTGGGATTACTGTCCTGTTGACAGGTCCAATGATGCTCAAGCTTCAGCTTCCTCACAGACGGCATGACATTTTCTCCTAGGATTTCCTGATACTTCAATGAATCCATCTTGCCTTCAACATGCTGCGGGTTTCCACTGCCAGAGGATGCAAAGCAGCCCCAAAGCATCACCGAGCCACCACCATGCTTGACTGTGGACAGAGTGTTTTTCTTCATTCTTCTTCCTCCAGACGTACCGCTGATCCATCGTGCTGAAAAGTTCCAGTTGTTTTTTCCATCACTCCACAGAACAGAATCCCAAAACTTACATGGCTTATTTATATGATTTTGAGCCGACTTTTCTTGTGCTTTTGGGTCAGTAGTGGTGTACGTCTTGGAGTTCTGGCATTGAAACCTTCTGCGTTTAGTACACGCCTCAGTGTGCCCACTGAAACCTCAGTGCCTGTTGCCACCAAGTCTTGCTGCAGGTCTTTTGCATTCACTCGAAGGTTTTTCATAACCTGCCTTCTCAGAAATCTGGTTGCAGCCGTTGATAGCTTCCTTTTTCTGCCCTGTCCAGGTATTTCATACATTTTCTGCCCCTAGCCAGTTCAGGTATTTCATGTCTTCCAGCTCAAGCACACCTGGTGCAACTAATGAAGCCCCTTGATTAGTTCCATCACGTGTGCTTGAGACAAAACCTGTTTTGCATATTTGTGCTGTTGTGAGGGATTCTGTTCAGGGGGATGAACAATTTTAAAACTAGAGAAATCATTATAAGTTGCATTTTCAGTTGAATTTGGGGAAATCACTTGAAGCATTCGTTATGTTGAACTATTTCAATTACTTTAGTTTGATTTGTTCATTGCAAACAGCTGAAAGTCTATAAAATTTAACAATAAACCTGATTTGCAATAGGGGTTGAATAATTTTGATTGCAACTGTAAATAATGCCAACTTGGACCTAAAGTTCTGGCATAGAAACTGTTATAGTCCTAATAAATAGACAAAATGTTATTCTATACAAGTAAATGTGTACTGAGGGTGAATATATTTTACCTTTAATACATTCCTCAAGAGTTCTTTGGAGGGTTACAGTTCTTATTTCTTAATTTCCTACTTGGAACCATTTCCGATGATGGAATATATAAGGGATTCCCAAGAAAGACAAACTGAGATGGACCTTCCCCCCCCAAGTGTGTATATTTATATAAAATACAGTTAACACAGTACTGACTGTGCTTGTTTATACAGACTGAAATTTGTTTTGGATTATTTTAATTAAAGATGCACCGATGGCCAATAATCGGTATCGGTTAAAGGCAATTTTTCATGCCATCAGCCATCGGCCGAAAGATTAAAAAGATCCGATGATCAGGGCCGATTATATCCTGTCAATCAAAAGAGGGTGGGAAAACACATGGGATTTGTGCTGTGTGTAAAGAAGATGTCTCTTGTGTGGAATTACTTTGAATTGGGTGACAATGACGACAAAAATGCAGTCTCTAAGCTCTGCACTGCTAAAATTTTACACTGGACGCTGCAGCAGTGAAGCGGGAGTTTCGGCGTTCAGTAAATGTATTTTTTTCTTGCTGCGCTGCTTGAGCTGCTCGCGCTGAATTAAAGCACCAGTACACCGCTGAAAGACTTAAATGAAGATGAGTTGACAAAAAAAAGGTATATATTGCACAGAAAAATATATTTGTAGAGTAGTATGTTTCATATCCCGTTAATGCTAATATGAGTTAAAAAAAAGTTAATCAAAAAAAGTTTATATTATATATTACCAGTTTGAGAAATTTAGTATCGGTACATCTCTAATTTTAACTAAGCATATCGGTTTATTATATTTATTTATTAAAACTAAGCTCTTTACACAGTGTCTTTTGGTAAATGACATACTGTATATTGGTACTGCCAATGTTGGTATGTAGCCATGTGTAACTAGATGAATAGAAAGACAATTACTAATGCACTAAAATATTTATACATACAAAAAAACAAAACAAATAATATACCCACGCGCATGGTCTGAGCCAAATTTGAACTGGCTATTTAACTGCTGTAGCTTGTCATGACAAAGCCTGAGGAACTTTTACATTAAATGTATTTTGTAAATGATTCTACAGTGTCTGAAGCAACTTACACAGATCAAACTAAACAGTAGTGGTTTAAAGGTCTTGTGTCTCTGTTGCAGTAACAGCCCTGGGATTTGATTTCACAAACTTACAGTTTAATACAGAATGCTTTCAAACAGGAGGTTTAAAGCTCCTAAAGATGGCCATGTCAAATCTTTAATAGTGTCTGTCATTTCCGTTGTGTAAGACTTTTCACAGCCAACGTGTTCGAGTCCATAAATGAGGACGCCTTCCTTGGTCTTCCACATTTGGAATACCTGTAAGTGTTGCTTGCTTTTGATTTGAAAGACTTTGGAAGTATTCAAATGTCCAGTGAGGTTATGTTTTGCTTCTTCTTTTACAGGTTTATTGAAAATAATCAAATCAAGTCTATATCACCTTTTGCCTTCCGAGGTCTTAAGTCCTTAATACACTTGTGAGTATTGAAATCTGTATGAAGTAGTCAGTAACTGTAAGTTCTTTTTTTCCTTTGAAGGTTTCTTTGGTTTTATTTCCAGAAATAACGGACAAGAGTGCTTAATTCTTTCCTGAGATGGTTTGAGATGAATTCTGTGATCAGTTTTCATTTTCACAACTGCAACCGTAAGGCACAATAACAAGGCTTTTAATGCTTCCCAAGACGTTACTCCCACCAAGGCTGCTTTATTCATTCACCCTGGCAACAAGTGAAAGCCCTAGCAGATTAGGTTGTTTTCCGGTCCTCAAAAAGAATCACAGCTTTTCAAAAAATCTCTTTTATCCTGGCTGACACCTCATTCAATACATTACTTGCAAAAGAGAGAAGCTTCATGTGATTGGGGTCTCAACAGTGAATTAAACAATCCCAGATTGTTCCTTGTGTCCCTTGGGTTTGGGGTGAGGAGCTCTGGTGAGGACATTCAGCTCAAACTGGGCTGAGCTTCCCAAAAGCACTAGGAAGCAATCATCATCTGAGTCATTTCAATGTTCTACAATTCTGACAGTGAAATCATACTCCAGTTCTGGGAAGCCACGTCAAAGTAGCATTTTCACATTCAACTTGAATGGACTTGTCTTTTAAAATCCCTGATTTAACATGACTTTAAGGCTAAGTTGCATCACAAAATGCTCCCTGATCACTCCATATAATCACAGTAACATTCTGTGATAAAATAATAACAACAAAAACAAAACAAACAAATCAGCTAAAATCAACAGTCTTCCAATACATGGCACTGGAAATTTATGGCAACTAAATTCATAGAACTGAAGTGTAACGTCTCTTCAAATCTAATGTAGAGTCTGATACAAAATAAAAAGCAAAGGTTTACGGTTATAATGCTCTGTGATTTGTGTAACTCGCTGATTTTTAATATATATTTCCTAATGGATTTCTAGAAACAGCATATATTTTGAGATAGAAAGACGATTAGTGCATAGCCATGACACGCTGATCAGGTAGGCAGGTACTTCACTTTCATCTCCTCAGTACCAATCCATTTGATCTATGTATCTAATAGGGTGGTGTGATACCGAGGGCTGTTAACACACTGAAGGGGATTATTTTCCAACAGCACATCCTGAAGGGTTTTAATCCTCTTATACCACAGCAATTTGTCAATTAAAGGACAATTTTTATTGATTTATAGTTATGTTTAATGTTGTGGTTCACAAAATAAGGGCATTGCTATTATCCTGTAATCATGTTAAAGCAGCTTTAAACAGTGTTCGGTCACTAGCCTCTCTATTTTTCTCTTAATACATCAAGTTACCAAGAAACTGTCCTGAAGACTTCTTTTCTATGTCAGAAAACGTAAGGAACAGCCTGGAGACTCCTTTGGAAAATGCTAAATAAATAAAATCTCACAGAAAACTTCACCACGCCAGCAATTACATGAAGTGGTTAATCCATTAATGAGTAGCATCCACCATACAAGTGCCTGTGTAAATCTTATTGTAGAAATAGATGTGTTAGAATGACCAAATCATAATATAAACCTGTGACTCGCTTTGATCCAAAACTTTTCCAAGCTGTGTTGCTACATTAAATTTATCAACACCTATCCATCCGTAGATTTTCTGTAACGCTTATCCTGCACAGGATCATGGGGGAGCCTGGAGCCTATCCCAGGGAACTCAGGGCACAGTGGGGGACACTCTGGACGGGGTGCTAACCCATCGCAGGCACAATCACACACTACAGACAATCTGAAAATGCTTACAATGCATGTCTTTGGTCTGGGGGAGGAAAACAGAGTACCTGGAGGAAACCCCTGAAGCACAGGGAGATCATGCAAGCTCTACTCACACAGAGCAGAGACAGGAATCGAACCCCCAACTCCAGAGGTGTAAGGCAGATGTGCTAACCATTAAGCCACTAGTAGTACTAGTGTGCCTTCCTGTTTTGATCAGTCTCATCCTACTGTTATTCAATTCAATTCAGTTTTATTTGTATCGCGCTTTTAACAATAGACATTGTCCCAAAGCTGCTTTACACAAACATATAAATTCAGGATATAGATTGTAAATGTGTGAATTCATCCCTAATGAGCAAACCAGAGGTGATTATGTATCATGTAGCAATTCTCAGAAAGAAGGTTGAAGGTTTATGGCATGCTCTTCTTACAGTTCAGCGTGAGACAGACAGCTGTTCGAGAACAGAGAGTTGGCCCTCCTGTCTGATTTGATCTGTAGCATTTTATAGCACAACCTAAAGTGTCCCAACTGACAGTTTAGCTCAGAGGTCTGGAAACAATAGAGGCACATTCATTAACTGCACAATGATTCAACATGTGGTTGTAATTATCCAGTAAGAATTCAGTGGTAGTTTTGGACTTCATTCAGTTGGACAGAAAAGGCGTCATTGTTGAATGTTTTTAGCATTAACCGTGGGGATGTCAAAACATGTCCTATTGTCCTATCAACAATTGTCCTAGCAAAATGTCCTAGTAATGTACTGTTACATAAATGTCCTTGCTTACAAAGGTCTGGATACACAGCTAACATGACTGCATGAAAACAACAGTTACATTTATTGCTTAACTATTAATGATTAGTTTCTATCAATAAATAGGACAACAGTATGACATGGTCATGTTTTGTTTCGTAGTGTTCACACTACCACTATTGACAAGCACCATGGATGCTGAGATAGCAGTTTTGAACTTCAAGTAGAGAATATATGCATACTTTTCTGTCTATTCATTTTTAATCATTCTCTTTCTGTCATTAACTTAAAAAAAAAAAAATACAAACCATGTTTTTAGTTCTGTGAAAACCTTTCCCTTTCTGAGCTAATGTTAGCTAGTCTCTGGTCTGATAAGCTGCCTTTAGATAATTGACATAAATGCATGTAATTGGAAAAAGTGCAACAAATGTCGAAAATGTGACGGGAGATATGGTGCAGTAATAATATAGTTATGATTATATGCTCTTAAATGCCATTTTCACTATCAAGGTGAACCAAAAGATCATTCAGGTAGATTTACTTATATGTCAAATGCATTTAATGTAAATCTCAAATTAAAGACAAACATGTGTGTGAACATGTGTAAACAAGCTTTCATTGAATAAAAGGATTTTTACTAAAATGTCCCCACAGGAGCCTTGCCTTCAACAATCTGGAGTCTCTGCCAAAAGATCTCTTTAAATGGGTGGACACTTTGACAAAAGTGTATGTATTAATTTAACATCCAGCAATACTATGGACTGGTTACTGGATGAGCTGATGGTAAAACTGTTCACTATTGTGTGCTGTCCAGTGACTTGCGTGGAAATCTGTTCACCTGTGATTGCAAACTGAAGTGGCTGGTGGACTGGATTTACCACACGAACGCAACCGTAGACCAGATATACTGCAACAGCCCTCCAGCCTATCAAGGAAAGAAAATCAACGATCTTACTCCGCAGTCATTTGACTGCATAACAACGGGTCAGTTTATTGTTGTATGTGGTGTTCGTAATAGTCATGAACTATGTATCCCATGATTTGGGATTCATATTGCAATATTAATCTAGCTTTTGTTGCAGATTTTTCCCTGCTGAAGTCTCTCGAGTTCCAGTCCATTTCAGTGGAGACATTTACTTTTGGTGGTGACCAGTATGTGGTGTTTGCCCAGCCTTTCATTGGAAGATGTAGCTTTATGGAATGGGACCATGTTCAAATGGAATTTCGGAATTTTGACAATATTACGAGTACGTGTTGTATATTGTAATTAGCCAAGCATGTCATTTCATTTCATTAAATGTAATGTACAGTCCCCTCCAAAAGTATTGGGACAGCAAGGCTAATTCATTCATGTTTGTGCTGCACACCAATGACATTTGGGTTTGAGATCAAAAGATGGAAATGAGAAGAGAGTTTAGGATTTCAGATTTTATTTCCTGGTATTTACATCTAGACGTGTTAAACAACATAAAACATAGAACCTTTTGGTATCAGAACACCCAATTATTAGGTGAGCAAAAGTATAGGAACACATAAGTCATGAAGTAAATGAAAGTAAACACTTAATATTTGGTTGCACATCCCCTTCTTGCAATAACTGCATCAAACCAGCGATTCACTGACATCACCAAACAGTTGGTTCCTTATTTTGTGATGATCTTCCAGGATTTTACCGCGGCCTCTTTCAATTGTTTGTTGTTTGTTTCCCTTCAGTCTCCGCTTCAGGAGGTGAAATGCTGCTCGGTAGGGTTAAGGTCTCGTGATTGACTTGGCCAGTTTAAACAGTGTGTTTTGGATCATTGTCTTGCTGCATGATGAAGTTCCTCCTGATTAATTTGGATGCATTTCTCTGTAAATTGGCAGACAATCATCAATAAAGATTAGTGAGAGCCTGTTCCAGAGGCAGCCATGCAAACCCAAGCCATGACACTACCACCATGTTTCACAGATGAGCATATACCGTGCCCTCCACTAATATCGGAACCCTTGGTAAATAAGAGCAAAGAAGGCTGTGAAAAATTGTCTTTATTGTTTAACCTTTTGATCTTTTGTTAAAAAAAAAAATCACAAAAATAATTGTTCTCATGGATATCAAACAATTGCAAACACAACACAGGTATATAAAAAACAACAACAACAACCCTATATCTTTGTTAAATGTAGACGTGCAACAATTATTGGCACCCCTTTGAATTCATATGAGAAAAATAAATTTGAAGTATATTCCCATTCAAATTTTAGATTTTTTTTTAGTACACTTGGGTGACTAAGAACAGGAAATTGTTCAAGCATGACTTCCTGTTTTACAGGGGTATAAATATGAGGTAACATATAGGCCAAATTTCCTTAGTCATTGATAACAATGGGTAAGACCAAGGAATATAGCTGTGATGTGCGGCAAAAGGTTGTTGAGCTTCAAAAATGGGAAGTGGCTATAAGAAAATAGGAAAAGTATTGAAAATGCCCATTTCCACCATCAGGGCAAGAATTAAAAGTTCAAGTCAACTGGAAATGTTATGAATCAACCTGGAATTGGACGTGTGTCTGTATTGTCTCAACGAAGAGGATGGTTCGCGTGGCCAAAAAATCTCCAAGGATCACAGCTGAAGAACTGCAGAAGTTAGTTGTGTCTTGAGGTCAGAAAGTCCCCAAAACTACAATCTGAAGTCACCTACATCACTACAAGTTGTTTGGAAGGGTTTCAAGAAAAAAATCCTCTGTTCTCATCCACAAACAAACTGAAGCATCTCCAGTTTGCCAGACACTACTGGAACTTCAAATGGGATCGGGTTCTATGGTCAGATATAGCGCTTTTTGTCAATAAACACCAGAGGTGGTTTTGGCGCACACAGAGAGGTAGCCAAATGGAAAAGTACCTTTCTTTGCTCTTTAATGTTTTTATGCCAAAAGACCTGGACATTTTGTTATTACACATGGCATCATGGCCTCTATCAAAAATCAACAGATATTAAATGAAAACCTGACTGCCTCTGCCAGAAAGTTTCAAATGGGCCATGGTTGGATCTTCCAGCAGGACAATGATCCAAAACATACATCAAAATCAACAAAAAATTGGTTTACTGAGCACAAAATCAAGGTCCTGCCATGGTCATCCCAGTCCCCTGACTTGAAACCCATAAAAAACCTGTGGGGTGAACTGAAGATGAGAGTCCACCAGCATGGACCTCGAAATTTGAAGGATCTGGAGAGATTCTGTATAGAGGAATGGTCTCAGATTCCTTGCCATGTATTCTCCAACCTCATCAGGCATTATAGGAGAAGACAAGCTTGGCAAAGGGCGGTAGCACAAAGCATTGACTAAAAGGGTGCCAATAATTGTTGCACAGCTATATTTAACAAAGATTTTTTTTGGATAAACCTGTGGTTTGTTTGCAATTGTTTGATATCCATGAGAGCAGAGTATTTTTGTGAATTTTTTTAAACAAAAGATCAAAACAATAGATATATTTTCACAGCCTTCATTGCTCATATTTACCAAGGGTGCCAATATTGGTGGAGGACACTGTATGGTTTGAATCATGAGGAGATCCTTTCTTTCTCCACACTTTGGCCTTCCAATCACTTTGGTAGAGATTAATCTTGGTTCCAGAACTCTTGTGGCTCATCTCTGTATTTCTTTGCGAATTCCAATCTGGCTTTGTGATTCTTATTGCTAATGAGTAGTTTGCATCTTGTGGTATGGCCTCGATATTTCTGTTTTCAAAGTCTTGTTTGAGTGATGGATTGTAATACCTTCATCCAGCCCTGTGGAGGTTGTTTGTGATGTCACTCACTGTTGTTCTTGGGTTTTTCTTCACAGCTTTCGCAATGTTTCTGTTATCAGCTGCTGTTGTTTTTCCTGGCCAACCCATTCGGTGTCTGTTTCTCAGTACACCATTGGTCTAACAGGACACACCAGGGTAACAAGAAACACCTGTCAGTCACATGGTCCAATATTTTTGCTCACCTACAAATTCGGTGGTCTGATACAAAATGTGTCATTTAGCACATATAAATATAAACATCGGGAAATAAAAGCTGAAATTTTTAAATCTTTTTTCATATTCATCTTTTGATCTCAAACCAAAAGTCTTCAGTGTACAGGGGACTGTATATATGGGGCAGTTATTTAAAATTAGAACTGACTAACCACAAAATGATGATGAACAAGTTAGGATTTGCAATCCAAATCCCTCAGGCTAGATATCACTTAGATATTATTACTTATTTCTCTAACAGGCACCTCCACTGTTATTTGCAAACCTCTGGTGATCGATGACCAGCTGTTTGTTGTAGTGGCTCAGCTCTTTGGTGGCTCACATATCTACAAGCGAGACATCTCCGCCAACAAGTTCATCAAAATCCAAGACATTGACATCCTAAAAATCCGCAAGCCTAATGATGTGGAGGTGTTCCGCTTGGATGGAGAATCCTTCTTTGTCATTGCTGACAGCTCCAAAGCTGGTTCTACCACCGTGTACAAGTGGAACGGCAACGGCTTTTACTCACACCAGTCGCTGCACCCGTGGTACCGTGACACTGACGTGGAACATCTGGAAATTTCTGGCAAGCCACACCTGATCTTATCCAGCAGCTCGCAACGGCCTGTCGTCTACCAGTGGAACAGGAGCTCCAAGCTGTTTGAGAGGCGTACTGACATCCCTGAAATGGAGGATGTCTATGCTGTGAAGCACTTTCAAGTGAAAGGTGAGCTCTATGTGTGCCTAACACGCTTCATTGGTGACTCCAAGGTGATGAAATGGGACGGCGCCATGTTTGAAGAGGTCCAGAGTGTGCCCTCACGAGGTTCCATGGTCTTCCAGCCGTTTGCGGTGGCGGACTGGCAGTACGCCATCCTGGGCAGTGATTACTCCTTCACTCAGGTGTACCGCTGGGATGCCAAGAAAGGCCAGTTCATTCACTTCCAAGAGCTCAACATCCAGGCCCCACGAGCATTCTCACTGGTGTCCATTGATAATCGAGAGTTCCTCCTGGCATCCAGTTTTAAGGGGCAAACACGCATATATGAACACTTGATCCTTGACTTGAGTGATTGATTGAATGATGAATGGGGGTGCGGGTTACTGATAAACCAGTGATACGTTCCACTTTGTGGGTAAATGGGGAGAAGATACTGATAAATCAGTGATACTTCAGCTTGAGAATGGACGACATGGGTAGCACACATGCATGCCAACGCCTTTACATAGGTGTCCACCATCGCTTGAAATCCATATTGTTAAGCCAAGCCATGCTCTAACACTTCACTGAGTGTATTGTTATCTTAACTAAAAGATTACAGATTTTGGTGATTATTGTAAACACAGCTACTGAAAATAGATATTTTATTCTATTCTATTTATGATCATGTTTGAAACAATATGCTAAATTCAATGTTTACATTTTATCCCTGCTTTCCATTTGTAAACTGAAAATGTATTACGCTTTTGTAAGACGTGGGGTCAAACCAGCAAAAGAATTTGATAGGATTTTGAAATCATTTTTATTGATGTTGGTTTGTATGATCTGTAAACGCAACTAAAGACACTGTTTTAATAATTAAATCCAGTAATAGTTATGTGATTCAAAATTTTTAATAGACCGTACTATCATGACATTGTTCTATTGGACCAACAATCATTTGCCACAAATGTATTCAATTCATTATGCCTGCATTGTATGGAAACCAAAGGTCAAAACTGAAGCCATGGTTTTAAATTGAAATAAAAATATAAATCACATTACATGTGTTGATTTTCTGACTGCAGTGTTTTCGTTTTACTCCCCTTCACGAAATAACAAGGGTAGCCAGCATGATATTGGGGGTTGATAAGTAGTCACATATGTCTTGTTTTGTAATGCCATATCCATTTGTGCTTTATGGTTCCAGAGTATTCCATGTTTATTCTGAAACATTATAAGTAGTTTCCCAGTATCTCACATCCTTGCTTTACAATCTCTTCGGGGTCTGTGGTTACACAAGGGTCTGCTTTGAACTCCAATATCTTGGAAATTTTGAACATTTTCCATTGTGTCTCTGAAGCATTGGCTGCCACTCCTTGGATAGCCATGTGTTAACAGGCACATACAATACTGGCTTTGTTGCCATGATTCACTAGCAAGGCAGGACAAGTTCATGTAGGCTCCATGCTCTGGCCTGAGTGTTGCTGAAGGATTCCAGCTCATTTCATGTTGCCCAGAGCAACACATTTGCCAAACTGCCTCAACAGGGGGCTGCATCTGCTGTTGTGCAGCAGGAATCTCTTATTTTCAGGGATAATGCTACATCACAAAACAGCAGGGGGCTACATTCAATGACCTTCATGCACACTTGCTGTAATAAGGATGTTTTTGGATATATTACTAGATAAATATATTATGTGTGCCATTCTTTGTGCCTATTTTAAATCCCAAAATAAAGAAGCATCAGGTTTTAAAACACACAGTCATGAGTCCCTACTTAAATATTTAAATATTTGGATCTCAGCAGCAGTGACCAACATACACACGGCATTTATCCAACTAGTCATGTAAAAATGGTCATGAACACACTTTCATATTGTGTTTAATTCAAGTAAGTTTAATATTGTGCACTAGTGAAATGGAATCAGATGGTCCTAAACAAGAGCCATGCACACACAAATGCCAGAATGTATTTTTTAACACTTCAGATTTTTAGCAAAGCACAAACTGTGCTTTGCTGCAAGGGCACAGAGACCTTTTCTGTGTGTTTCTGACTATTTCAAACCCTCAATGAGCCACAGATATTGTACCCACATACACGGCTTGTCAACTCTTCTGGTCACAGTTCCATGTGTGATCAATTAGATGCATTATTTACTACATTTTTATAGCCCCTATAAAGTATCCCCCCCCACACACACCCCACACCCAAATTAACCCTTGGGGACTTAAATTTGTTTTTTGCTTTCTATTTAATGTCACACATTTCTTTTCTTTCTTTTTTAAAATCTCTCTCCCTCTTCTGTGACAAAACCTGAATATCCAGCATAAAGTATTATATTGCATGTGGCAATGTATAGCCATAAAACAAAATAAAAACAAATATAATTCCTTTCTCATTATTCTTTTATCAAACACTAAATGCCTCTCTAATACAAAGCAGCACATAGCAGGTATAGTGTAATGGAATAAATACAAGAAAGGCTAAGTATATTTAGCACAAATGAGCAAAATAAAATGTATGATCACAATGTGTTTCAAATGTCTTCTCCAGCTCTCAATATTTCTCCAGTGTCAACAGGTTGTGCAAGTAGAGGGCTTTGACCACTCGATGTAATACTTAGTACAACAAATCCTTGTTATGAAGTCCCCTTGTTTCTTTTTTTGTGTGTGTGGCATCATCAGCCTTAAACTCTTCCATGGCTTCTTAATGTAATTAAAAAAAAAGAAACAATGAAGGAACAACTAAAACTATAAAAATGTTCACAAACATTATCCTGTACAGCAATCAAAATATTCATACCACACCTGCAGGATGACATATGCATATTCATGTAATACAGTCTTTGATAAATAGCCGTGTCTCTCTATGTACTAAACTGTACAGTTTGAAAGTCCATACTGGTTATTTGGTAGCTCAGTCAACACAGAAATCATTTAAAATGGCTATTGAACATGTAGCAGATTATTCTCTTAGTATCAAGTGGATAAAGGTGGGAATGTAGCTGCAATGAAAATGCAAATGTGTCTAATAACGATGAAAACTAATAGCTACAAAGTAGCACAGTAGAACTTGCATAATACTAACTGTCATTAATGTTTAGCAATGTTGGCATTTTTGGTTATGCTATTACAAAGGAGGGTACAAATTTTAACTTTTAATCTTCAGAGTTATTCGTGTTTATCATCTTCACCATATTGGCCATAATGTTTTCCTACATGTAATGTAATATTCCCCACTCCCTTAACGTTACACTGTTACACTCGGTCAATAGTATTCAGGGGTTTGGTGTACATTCTGTGCAACGATCACACTATACAGTGCCTTGCAGATATGAGCACCCATTTGATCTTTTCCAAAAAATGCACATAGTTTGCTAAATTATTTCCAAATAAAAATATAAAAGCTGTGATTGCATAAGTAATTCTCTTCACAGGACAATCATAGTCCGGGGGCTCCACAATGGGGAAAAGTGTTGAGAAGAGAATAAAAAGCCACAGGTTTCCCAAAAGGCATTTTTGAGGCTCCACAAGCGTGTGGAAAAAGGTTCTCTGGTCTGATGAGACCTAAAGTGGACTTTTTGGCCTAGGCACAAAGCGTTACCCAACTCATATTGTGGGGATGCTTTTCATCAGCGGGGACAGGGAAACTGGTCAGGGTTGAGGGCAAGACTGATGATGCTAAATAGGCAATGCTAGAAGAAAAAACTGTTCCAGTCTGCAAGAGACTTGGGACTGGGGCAGAGGTTCACCTTCCAACAGGACAACTCAAGGCATACTGCCAATGATACACTGGAGTGGTTCAACACTAATGACCTGAATGTGTTAGAATAGCCTAGCCAAAATCCAGGCCTCAATCTGATCAAGAATTTCATTCAATTGGATGGAGCTTGAAAAATGGGCAAAAAAATCTCGATCCAAATACACAGGGCTGATAAAGACGTATCCCAGAAGACTTTCAGCTCTGGTTCTACCCATTTGGGTGAATACTTATGCAACCAACTAATGTGTTTTTTGGTTTAATAATTTGGTTAAAGAAATTCCAGTTACTGAAAGTTTATTTCAATATAAGGTTGTTGAAGAGATGTGAAAATGTGGAAGAGATTTTTTTTGGGGGGAGGGGGGTGAATACTTCTGCAAGGCACTGTATATGTGTGGCGGCCTGGGAAAACCCTTCACATGGTGAAATTTTGACATTTTCTACAAAATATATAGTTCTCAAATTGGTTTTCTGAAATGAAATATGCTTCTCTTTTGCGTTTATCACAACCACACGCTAGAGCATTGTAAACTGGTGTTACCCCAATTAGGGCTGCAACAACTAATCGAAAAAATCGATAACTAAAATAATCGGCATGTAATTTCATTACGGATTAGTCGGGTCTGTGACATCACTGTGGATAACCCCTGTCAGTGACGTCACTTCACAACGGTGAAAAACGCATTTCTATGAATAAAACACATCTGAGAAACAGCGGAGGTCACAGAGCGAGCTGCTGGGGGAAAGTGCACGATCCAGGTCATCCAAAACAGGAGAATGTTTTATATTAAGTGCTTCAAACAAACTCGTAAGTGTATTAACGTGGCTTGTCGTGTCAGATGCTGCAACAGATGTGTGTGCTGTTTAATGTGTTCTAGACGTGTTTTCTTCAGAGCAGAATGATATTTTTACATTTATATCCTTATCTGTAAATGTTAGAAATTCACGCCAGTATTTCCATTTTACATAAAGACTCATCCTGACCACGAGTGAGTCTCCGTTAAACTTCACTGAATGAGCGCGAGTCCACGCATGCACTTCAATCAAACAGCGTGTGATAGGAAAGAACCGCAATAAATCTGACTAAAATATTCATTTTGATCAAATATGTTGTTGATGCTATATTTCTCTATATTTAGGAACAAAAGTAATTGTTTTTATGAAAGCACAACTCTAATGGGGTTAGAACATGTAATAGTATATAAATCTAAGAAGTATCGTACATTTACAGAATAAAGAAACATGTTACTGTGTTCAGATGAGTGAATGTGTGTGTTACTGCAGAACATCAACGTCTTACCAGTTACAATTACTCTTACAAGTTAACACTTAGTTTGTGTTTTTGTTTTTCTTTCTTTTTCAGCAAATTTTAATATTATGAGTTAGCTTCTGCTTTAAAGCTTGCAGACAATCAGTTTTTTTGCTTTTAAAATATAATATGAATATTTTTAAAAATCCTTTGCACAGTGTGTAGCATAACTCCCATAGACACACTTAATACTTTTTTCATAGCCTTCAATTTGCACAATGTTTAAAGGACAACATCGGGCAGAATGTGAAATAACATGTTTTTTCGAAAAAATACAGAAAATAAAAACTGGCCATTTAATCCAACCAATCGATTAATCGAAGAAATAATCAACAGATTAATCGGTTATCAAAATAATCGTTAGTTGCAGCCCTAACCCCAATAGTGGTTTAAAGATTTTGTAGTGCAGAAGCGTCACAGACATTCTGACAGCCTGCATAAGAACTACAAACTGAATTGATTAGGCTTATGTCCAGTTTTCTACAGCGCAAAGCTCGCCAACAACTCGATCAAAGCTCAATCACTATGTGAGGAAATCATACTTAACTAGCAAGGTTGTAAAAATTTTTAGGCAGACTGACTTTTTTTTTTTTAACCACCGTGGCTCTTTCCCCAACATGATCTTTGCAGTAAGACAGCCAAGGCAGGATTAGAAAGTAAATAAAAACATTCCCATGCTGTTTTGGTGAAATATTTTATATTTATGGTTTCCTAAGTTGTAATGCCATAGTATGTATGCAGAAAAATCCACTTTTCTTCTTTTTTTTGGATTTCTAACAGAATTTAGCCATAGCAACAAGTTTTCCCAGACCAGCACACATATAATTCCATCAGCATCAAAATAAAATCACCGATTGGGGCCTACATCAGATGGGAAGGTTAATGGAAAAGCAAAACTTACAGGATGAGCACCGCACATTCTGTTAAGGCAGCACCTCGGCTCTAACCAAATGCGAACCAAACTTACCGCTGCAAGCTCACATTGAGCCCCATTGTTTCCTTTCTGTCCTTTCTGCGCGTCAGAGCTTCAGCTCATCAGCAATTTTGCAAGCGATGTTCTTGAAGGCGATGGATGTGCCTGAAATGCGCTTAAAGCGCACACCGTTGAGCGAGAGGCGTGGTAGCTTGCAAACCTCCATCTCCCACTGAACCAAGTTGTCATGGCGAGCATCACCATGCACGCAGAAAAGCAGGAAACGCTCGCGCTGCTCGTAGTCACAGCCATTGTCGTCTAGCGCTTTGCGGATTTCACGCATCATGTCGCCTGGCTCCATGGAAGATGTCGTCTTCATGCTCCACGTGAAGCGCAGTGAGCGTGGCTTTGAGTCGCGAGTCTCGTCTTTCGATTCTCCCAAAGTGCTCCTGTCAGCAACGTGGAGAATTTTATTAGGTAATACTCACTTCTAAAGCCTGCACAAAAGGTTTTCCTTCAAAAACCTCACCTTGGTGACTCTGACTTGCCACTTGCCTCCCCTTCACTTGGAACCCTCAAAAAACAACAATAATCAGAACACACAATTATCACCATATTCTGCTTCACGGACACATACACAACACGGTCTGAACGATCTGAGATCCTTTCCGAGTCAGAAAGCAGGAGCAACATAATGTGCTCAAATAGAACACATAACAAAAAACTGTGGTAATGTCAGTGAGACAGGAAGTGAGAATATTTTGACAGGGTCATCCAGAAGAGATCTACTTGAAATGAAGCTGGCTACACGCTGGGCAACACCAAGATCAGGATATCACAGGTTTAGGAAATGAGTGTGCTACTGTTAAAAGGGGAATATGAAAAACAGACAGGACAGATTAGGTATGTTTAGTTCAAATGGTTTTGGAGAGACTATGTGCAAACATACAGGGCTTTATTAGCATTCTATAACAGAAGAATAGAAAAAAAAAAAGAGGCGTCAGGAATTTCCCCCTCGCCCCAATTGCTGAGTGTAGGAGTGCTCAGCGCGCATAAGCAGCCCACAGCGCTCCCTCCCGTGTTGTCGTTTACATTGCCACGTGTGTTTTCATTTTGGTTCATATCCTGTCACCACCATGTTTAGTTCATATCATGTCCCATCATTAGTTCCTTCATATGTCCTTATTACTCACACCTGTTTTCAGTTCGTCCTTTAATCAGTTTGTATATTTAAACCCTTGCATTTCTGTGTTCAATGCAAGGTAATGTTCAGTGTTTAACTGTCTGTCTTTACCGAGCCTTTGTTCAGTGTTCTGATTTCCCGGTTCTCGATATTGTTCTGTTTCCTCATTTCTGTTCTTTGGATTACCTGATGGTTTTTGTTCACAAATCACCTGACCTCTGCCTGTTTCCTGTTTCCGAGTGGATTCACACCTTGGATTTGTCTGCCTGCGTCTCAAATAAAACGCTTTTTGCTGCAATTGAATCCGCCTCCGTACCTGACACGAGGCAATAAGACATTCTGCAAGATACAGCTGGAAAACTTCCCAAGGATTTGTTGTCTGAAGTTGTACATTTTTTACATCCATAATAACAACATATGACACTCTCGTTCAAATGTACAGCTGTACTTAAGTGTGATCACCGTGCTGCCTTCATCACTATTATTATTATTATTATTACTATTATTATTACTATTATTATATTGATGGCTATTGAACAATAAAACAATTAAGGATGAGCATTATAGTGTGTGTCTCATCGCAGGCATAAGAATGATGTGAGGTAACTCACATCACTCACATAACACATTTGTTCTTCCTATTATTTAAGTTGAGTATAACAAGTCAGTAATGCCTGCTTGAAACCGTGTCTCCTTTGAATAGCAAGAGCGGTAAACAGAATACCTAATTATGTTTATGCCTGTTAGCCAGCCAAGAGCCAAGAAATTCATCTGTTTTTGTCATTTTTCCTTTTGTGTAATTTGTACTTTGATTGGACAATGTAAGCTTAGTCTATTTACTTTCAGTAGCGTCTCCAAAGATGTTAATAAATCATTTCATTATGTGTAATGATTTGAGATAACTATTACTTAAAAGAACATCAACTACTGTATACCATTCTATAAATTTTTTCCTACTGGAAACGATTTAACTTTGGGGTGGTAACAGTAATTCTTGAGAGCTGATTATTTCCTTTAAGAGCAAGCCCCGACGTGTCTTACTACTCTATTCAATTCTATTCTATTTTAATACAACAATGAAGAGAAAAAGCAATATCATAAGTATTGCTTATGACATTAATGGCACACAGCTTGCACCACTTACCTGCGGGCAAACTTGGAGGTAAGTTTGCTGATTATGCCGGTGGATGTGCCCCGGCGTGCTGGTGCTAGGGCGCCTGTGTCATGGCAGAGGGTGGGCGAGGCAGGCGGGCCATTGTAGGTGGCACTGCGGCGCTCGTGTAGCTGCGCTCCATGGAAGGTGCTCCTGCTGGATGTCCCTCTGGGGAAATGAGTGCGCTCTGGAGTGCTGATGCTGTGATCGGAGGGTGAGGCAGATGGAGGCCTGGCACTTGGACTGAGAAAAAGTACAAATGCTTTATGAAGTCCAAATGTAGACTACGTGGATCATACTATCACAATACTGTAGTGCAAAACAGCACTTTAAAATGTAGCTTGCATGGACTCGAAATTAAATGGCACCACCTGCAGGCAAAAGTGGATGAACGCAAAGCATGAGTGTGCTGTATTCACCGGCTTTTTGCTCACCTTCCCTTGTATTCGCTGTTGTCTTCTATAGGTGGCAGGGTGGTTTTGGAGGATGCGCCTGTGGAAGACACAGATTTCAAGTATCTCTGTCTTGTAGACATCAGAGCTGAAGTGGCACCGGAGGCTGACATAGTGCTGCCCGAAACCTCTGTTAAACTGGAGATAGAGAATGTGAGAGAGAGAGAGAGAGAGAGAGAGAGAGAGAGAGAGAGAGAGAGACTGAGCTACTAAAATGCACTTTACTGATTGAACACTACACACCACAACAGTGTATTGTTTATAGTTGGGTCAGTGTATATAGCCGTTTTCATTACCACTGGCTTTCTTATCTTTTTTGTTGTGCTTTTATTGGTTATTGGATCCTTAAGTAATTTAAGTAATTTGTGTTCCTATTTAGACAGACTAATTTGGTGTTTTCCTTTCATATGGGGCAGTGGTGGCTTGGCAGTTAAGGCTTTGGGTTATTGATTGGAAGGTTGGGGGTTCAAGCCCCAGCACTGCCAAGCTGCCACTGTTGGGCCCTTGAGCAAAGCCCTTAACCCTCTCTGCTCCAGGGGCACTGTATCATGGCTGACCCATATTTTTGATTCACTTCATTCTTTCATGGTTGTTGATTATCTATACTTAAAGCAACACTTCCAGTATGACACTGTTAAAGGAATCCATCCCTAACTTAATACAATACATTACAACATAATAAACCAGCCCCTCTATATAAATGCATATAAAAAATACAGTCGGTTTTACAGTCTTAGCGAAAAATCCTAGAATTTGCAATATTGAGTGAAGAGTTCTAACCTGCTGTCCTTGCCATTGGGTATGGCAGACGACCGGTCAGCTGAGCGCTCACACACGTATGTATTTCTGCGTGCCATGCCTCCATTAGTCTGCAAAAAAATGTCAGAATGGTGAGAGTGAGTGCAAGAGAGCACAGATACTAGAGTGGACTGTCGATTTTCTTTAATGCTCCATTCGAGTCAAAATGCCCTAATTAAAATGTTTAATAAAGATAAATCTCTGCTTATGATATTTTAACATGCAAAATTATGTGCTTAGCATAAACATGAACAATCATTTTAATATTATAGCAATTAATGCTGTTTCTGTTAATAACAAGTATTTATATACAAATAAAGGAAAAGGGAGATTTCAATCAAATGGCCATGCAGTACTTATTTATTCAGGTCAATATTACAGTTACAAATAAAATATTTACAGATTTTTATACTTTTTTTTAACTGTTGAAGACCTTTTTTGGTGATTTATGAACAATAACAGTAATTACGGGAAAACGTATTTAAGAGAAAATATATTTAACGTCTTCAGCAGTAAAACCAGTACAAAATCTGTAAATATTTTATTTATAATACTGAACTTGTTCTGTATACTGGATATTGACCTGCATAAATATCTACTGCAAGGCTGAAAATGAATAAATATTCTGTACATTTCCCCATCATTGCTGTTTTCCACCAAATAATGAACAGTAATTACTGACTGGCCATTTTGGTCTCTTTCTTTTTGGACAGTAATGTGCACTGTATACTGGACATCTACTGACACTTGTACAATGCATGTATGGAGACCAGAGGAAAGAGATTGAGTGCAAGTTCTCACTCCAGATGAAGTAACAGATTTTTTCCTCTCCAAGGCGGCCAGAGGAGATGCTGGTACATCTCCCTTTGAGTTGGAGCTCAGCAGCTTGCGCGAGTTCTCACACTCCTCCTTCTGTTCGCTCTCTAGACAGCTGCGCTTAGTGTACGACACTACAGGCGGGACTGAGGGACCCACTGAAGGTACACACACAACACACACACACACACACACACACACACACACACACACACACAAATCAGGTCGTGGTAAATAATACTACTGCTACTACTACTACTACTACTACTAATAATAATAATAATAATAATAATCATCATCATTATTTATTTATTTGTTAACGTACTTAGACTTATGTAATAAAATGCGTTATTTACTATTTTACAATCTACTGTATGTAGTACATATATAAATATCAATTAATCAAACGGGATATAAATGCTAAAATATATTAAAGTCAAGCTGGAACATGGTAAAGCCATTCATTCATCATGCTGTAGGATTCAGTACAGATACTAGGCAGTCCATGTGAGAGAGCACAGGGCACTAAGCATGCTGTACTGACACACAGAGGAAAGCGAGAGCTTTCTTGCTTTAATTGGTGTTATATCATCCTCACCGTGATCGCTAAATCGCCGCGGCTGCTTCTGATTGGCCGATACACTGCGCTGGACCTTGGAGTGTGAAGGGGATTGGCTTGTGCTGGTATTGATGTCACTGGTAGGGCGGGGCCTGGGACTCAGATTGCTGATGGACGCAGACTCAATGCCTTCAATCTTTATATTAAAAAAAAAAAAAAAAAAAAAAAAAAAAAAAAAAAAAGGCTGATGTTCAGATATTACAGTTTATTATCTTTTGAAATATAATATAAAATGGACAAAAAGACACTAAGACATAAGCTGGAATATTGATGTCTCTGATGTCAGCTGATCGGAATGACTCACTACAAGAGCACATAGTCTAGCATCTTGTAAATCTATATGCTGTGTGATCCATGTATCCAATGCATGCATTCTATAGTATATAGTGTTAAACAGTGTATTACCTTTGGTAAACATTTGCTCAAAATAGAGCAAAAATTTTTCCATATGGCTAATAAATGTTCTAATTAGGGTTGCCAAATGAATTTAAAACCTATGTTTTTAATTAAATTCGTCTTGGGAAGTGTACCACTTAACCTACACAGGCTCAAGGAGAGCCTGGAGCCTATCCCATTGAATTTGGGCCACAAGGCGGGGCACACCCTGGACAGGGTGCCAACCCACTGCAGGGCACAATCCCACACACATTCACACACTATGGACAATTTGGGAATGCCCATCAGCCTACAATGCATGTCTTTGGATTGGTGGAGGAAACTGGAGTACCCAGAGGAAACCCCTAGGGCATGGGGAGAACATGCAACCTCCACACACCCAGGGTGGAGGCGGGATTCGGACCCCGGCACCCAGGCTATAGTGATTAAAAAATAAATCAATAAAATAAATGGAAAATTGGAATTAATCAAAGATGTCTTAAGTAGAAGATTATGCTATTTTTGTTTTTTAGATAGTCTATTATTTTGAAGGATAATTGGAATTATATTATATTCGATCTTATATTTGGAATTGCAGTCCATCTATCCATCCATACCCTTCTTCCATGTATTTATCTACCAGTCTACACATTAAAAGGATGACTCCTCAGTTAAAAACCTTCACCCCGCCGCATAGGCGTCTGTACAGGGTAGCTTTGGCTCTCCAAGGATTAACTTAGTGGGAAAAATCAATAACACATTTCAGCACACCTCACTACTGTACTGTATCAGTGCAGTGAGCATGATGGACAGCACAAACACAACCTGTCTATTATCACAGCTTTCTGTAAGTATGATGGCTGTGTTATAGAAAATACTCTTAAATGGTGATCTTATTAAAACTAGCAATATAGGACAAAGTTCATGGTGTGCATTGTCTATTACTGCATTATAGAAATCAGCTTTTTTGCCCTTTGTGTCAATGAATAATTCCTCTGTATTTATTGTGACACTGTGAAACTCTTATCAGTGCTGTAATACACATACTGAGCTCCTTCCCCTTCTGTGTGCTAACCTCTGGAGGTTTTCTTCCCAGTAAGAGATAAGTAGCCATGACTTCATCGTATTTCTTTCCCTTGAGAGCCTCTGTGATTTCATCCTTTGGGAATCCCATAGTCACCATCAGCTCTGAGGAATACAGACAGCAGAGATGTGCTCACTATCATCTATCTCTATACAAATCACGATGAAAGGACCAATTAGGAAGCTAAAATACTAATACAGGGAATGATGAAGCAAAGAGTTTTATAATAATAAAGATACGTAATGTCTACAAGATTGTTATTTACTATATTATGGTCATATATGAAGTATTCCCAGGGAAACACAACAATTCATCTCACACCATGTGAACAGATGATTATCATGGATCACCAGAAGATGGCGTAAACACACCATACACATTCACGACTAAAAATAACAGAAATGCTTCTGAAATCAGAGAATATGCCAGGACTGTAATTCAATATGTATGTAATTCAATAATAATTGAGGTTTTATGAAATCCATGTGAACTCAATAATCATGCAACTACAGAAATATTAATGCACCTAGAGTTTCTTGCGTAACTGTAGTAGCACTTATTAAATGGGCTTTTTTGTTTTGTTTTGTTTTTTGTTTTTTTGTTTTTAAATGTGCAGCTTATTTCCTTTGTGCTTTTGATTGGTTTATTCCAAACCACAGTGTTTAACAGAATTCAGTATTCAGTAATATGTGGTTTGGGAGCGTGTACACAAATAATGAATCAGAAATAAGCGTGTCATAAGTTCTATTACATTATGCCTACATAAATCCCTGACAGAAGCACAGTAAATATAATTAATGCTTTATTACATTAGCTGATGATTTGAATGTTAAATTTGCAAACATTTTTCTACTTCCAGATTTTCTTTCTTTTTAAAAAAAAAAAAAAAAAAAAAAAAAAAAAAACCTGATCCATTATAATTGTAGCGGTACTTTCTTTGTCAAGCTCTACATATACTCTGAAGCAGTGATGATGAATGACGCTAGTGCATGATACTGACACACTTCTAATGCATGATTTATCTTGCTGCACTACTTCTGCACTTGTAACTCACCTTCTGTTGTTGTGGATGGTCTCATGGATACGCCATGTGAGATTTGCACTTCCCTGATACAGTGTATGCCCCAGACTCAACCTTGTTTCAGTGGATCATCTGACCTTGACACTTCAGACTCATTAGGGATCTAAATCTACATCTGGATTTCTTTAAATCTGCTTTGTCTAAAGACCTATTCAATAAAATGCAATTTAATTGAAAACTAATAGTTTTCTAGCCACTGAATCTATGAGGTGTCAACACTTGAAAATCATGACTATCGAAGAATTTTAAGAATGGATTCTAGCATATAGAATATTTCTTAACATATTGCGAGATGATCTAATACACAGGCTGTCAAATTCTGGTCCTGGAGTACCCTGTCCCACATATTTCAGTGTTCTTCCTCCCAACAAACCTGATTCAGTTAATCAGCTGTTTAACAATTGAAGTTAGAACAGGGAAAGCCCTAAAATGTGCTGGAGTACTGTGTTCATGTATTAACAGTAGCATATGAATTTGGGACAGAGTAATCAGGAAAAAAAAAATCTGTCTATATCACTGTACTGACATGCTGATTAATCTGTAGTGTTTGAGTGTTGTAGGAGGCATTTACCGATCCTTTTACTGTCACTGAAATCATACTCTGGTTCATTATAAGGCTGCAGCTCCTCCTCGTCATGGCCCACATTCATCCATTTATCCTTCATGATTTGCTAAAATAAATAAATAAAATCAGACCAACAACAAACAGTAAACAAATAGTTATGAGAATGCATTAAAAAAGGAACAAAGAAAAACAGGAATGTTACCTCTAAACTGCCCCGCTTGATGGGGTTCAACACTAATAGCCTTTTAAGCAAGTTCTCACAGTCTGTGGACATGTAGAAAGGGATACGGTACTTTCCTCTCAATACTCTCTCTCTCAGCTCCTAATAGACAACAGACAAGCCCAAAATAATGTAAAGAACATATGCACACATAATAATAAGCACCCAAGCACCCAGAGTCTGTGAGCTTCACATTCACAGATGCACTACAATTGTTGTATAAGCATTCACAGGAAAGCAGAGCAATAACTACAGGCAAAGGGATTCAAGAATCAATTTAATAGCTTCACGTATTTGCCAGACTGTTATGGGACAACGGTTTTGAATATCAGAGTTCCTTTGATAACTTTTGTTTAGATAGGTCTCAAGATGATATATGATAGCTGTGTAATTATGTCACTGTCTCTGATACAGCTATAGCAAAATATAAAGGAAACCTTAAGGTTTTGGCCATCGAAAGGTAACGATCCGCTGACGAGTGTGTACAGGATCACGCCAAGACTCCAGACGTCAACTTCAGGGCCGTCATATTTTTTGCCCTGGAAGAGTTCAGGGGCAGCGTACGGAGGACTGCCGCAGAACGTGTCTAACTTGTTTCCCACCATGAACTCGTTGCTGAAGCCGAAGTCGGCAATCTTGATATTCATGTCGGCGTCCAGCAATAAGTTTTCAGCCTTGAGTTTGGAAAGAAGAGGTGATAGTTATGAATTCAAACTTAGCAGTTCTTGCATTACTAGTAGTGGTAGAATTCTAATAAAGAACATCAGACCTGTCTTAATTACGAGTGGCTTAACTTTCAGGTAGTGTGCATTTAAATGCTCATTTTCTACAACTAATACTTACCTTAAGATCTCTATGGACTATTCTCTTTTGATGGCAGTACTGCACTGCAGATACGATCTGAAACACACCAGTAACATGCACATAGCATCGAAAAGGACATCCAAGGTATAATGTTGCTGAATGAAAAAAATTTAAAAATGTAAAAAATAATAATAATAAAATGAAACATGCTGTCATAACCCAATATGACATCATATCAGGGTATCTGTGTACATGGGCCTAAGTTCAGTATGAGATAACTTAAAATAAAGTGTTAGTTTATCACGGTCACAAACTCTCGCTCTCATGCAACCTGTGTGTTACTCTCCAGGTTATCATTATCAGCCAGTAGTTATTAGCCGTTATACCACAGTGCTGTTGAATTCTCAATTTGGATTGGTCAGAAGGTGGTGATTACTTTTGTTTGAACAGCAGCTCTGACAGTAATTCAAGTCACAAGTTTTTATTCATGCTGATGAGGCAACTACTATTCACAGCTGTTATAAGTGATAACAGAAACTAACTTGTTCCATTGACATTCCACAACATTAAAAGTAAGTATAAACAGATAAAAATTATGACATCTTTCTGTAAAAAATACAAAAAAATGTTGGTGTTGGTAAAATGCTGTGTTGTAAGAGGAATAAAATACCACATCACAAAACACCGCCAATGTTTATTATCCTATAACAGTCTGTAGACTCATGTTTTATTCCTTACACACTGATTTTATGATGTACTTGACAAGAATTCCAGCTTTTACAAGAAATTACAATACTACAGAATGTGTGTCGTGCTTAGCAGTGCATTATTGTCTCTGTGCATTACACCAACTTCATTAAGAATTGCAAAACAAACCAAAAAAAGTTTGGCATAGAATTTACTAAGATGTCATTGTATGTTCCTTAAAATTTTAGTGCCCCAAACTCAGTACGTCTTTCTGTGCCCTTTCTCGCAGCTTCATGCTTTCACACTAAATGGCAGTGCCAGTGTAGGATGAAGGTAAGGCATTGGTTTATTAGTATGCAAAACCTAAAGCAGGGTGAACTGCTTCGAAAAGATCAGATCAGCTACTGGTCTGCACCAGCACTGCAGATGTACAGCATGAGAATGAGGGAGGCTGCAAGCACTCTGTCACGAATCGTGACGGAGCAGAGATAGGACGGATGCAAGTGCAGGATGAACAGTTGTTTATTTGAAAGAGAGGCAGGCAGACAAATCCAAAATGTGATCCAAAACGTAATCCACAAACATGCAAGAGGTCAGGCGAGTGGCAAACAGACATACATGGGGCAAGGCTGGAATCTAGGTCGTGGTCATGGGAAACAGGGTCGATAAACAAAACGAGAAACGAACTATGATGAGAGACTGGAAGCGGATAATCCAGCGCGAACTAACTCTAAACATGGACTGTGACTATGACTACGATACAAACTAAACTAACTCTGTGCTGGGAGGCGCACGGTATATATGCGGACATGATCAGCGTCTAAACCGCTAGCAGCTGAGAGCAATACAGACCCACGTGAAATCCCAGCCAATGACAGAACAGGGAGGAGACATGACAGAAACAAACAAAACACACGTGTGCAGATGTCATTACGGTCAACAACAGAAAAGCAGGTGCTCACGCATTCGCGCTTAGAGCTCGCTGCTTCAAGGGGGAATCATGACAGAACCCCCCCCCCCCCCCAAATGAGTCATCCCATTTCATTGGCGGCCCGGCCCCCTGGGCTGAATGTCCCAAGCAGAGCCAGGAAACTGCACGGTGTTCTTGGCGGCACAGGGAAGCAGAGCGACGTCCTCGGCTGAACAGGGAGGCTGAGCGACGTCCTCGGCTGAACAGGGAGGCTGAGCGACGTCCTCGGCTGAACAGGGAGGCTGAGCGACGTCCTCGGCTGAACAGGGAGGCTGAGCGACGTCCTCGGCTGAACAGGGAGGCTGAGCGACGTCCTCGGCTGAACAGGGAGGCTGAGCGACGTCCTCGGCTGATCAGGGAGGCTGAGCGACGACCTCGGCTGAACAGGGAGGCTGAGCGACGACCTCGGCTGGGCAGGCAGGCTGAGCGACGACCTCGGCTGGGCAGGCAGGCTGAGCGACGACCTCGGCTGGGCAGGCAGGCTGAGCGACGACCTCGGCTGGGCAGGCAGGCTGAGCGACGACCTCGGCTGTGCAGGCAGGCTGAGCGACGACCTCGGCGTAGCATGAGGGCAGAGCGATGTCCTCGGCAGAGCATGAAAGCGGGGCGATGACCACAGCCGAACAGGAAGGCAGAGCGAAGTCCCCTGTAAGGCCAGGGAGAGGAGCGTGGGTCTCCGTGCGGCCAGGGAGAGAAGCGTGGGTCTCCGTGCAGCCAGGGTGAGGAGCGTGGGTCTCCGTGCGGCCAGGGAGAGGAGCGTGGGTCACCGTGCGGCCAGGGAGAGGAACGTGGGTCTCCGTGCGACCAGGGAGAGGAGCGTGGGTCTCCGTGCGACCAGGGAGAGGAGCGTGGGTCTCCGTGCGGCCAGGGAGAGGAGCGTGGGTCTCCTCGAAGCAGAAGGGGGAAACGATGTTTGCCATGGAGTAGGAAGGCTGAGCGACGACCTCAGCTGAACAGGAAGACTGAGCGACGACCTCAGCTGAACAGGGGGGCTGAGGCTCTGAGGTCACCAGGTGAACCTTGGGCATGGGCGGAGCTTGGCTGTGCGTGTCAGCAGACTGGGGCGTGAGCAGAACTTGGCTGTGCGTGTCAGCAGACTGGGGCGTGAGCAGAACTTGGTCATTAGGCTTAGATATTAGCAGAGCTTGGTCAACTGGATCAGCAGGCTTGGACGTGAGCTCAGGGACGTGAGACTTGGCCTGGACCTCAGGGACTGGAGACTTGGCCTAGACCTCAGGGACTGGAGACTTGGCCTGGACCTCAGGGACTGGAGACTTGGCCTGGACCTCAGGGACTGGAGACTTGGCCTGGACCTCAGGGACTGGAGACTTGACCTGGACCTCAGGGACTGGAGACTTGGCTCGGACCTCAGAGACTGGAGACTTGGCTCGGACCTCAGAGACTGGAGACTTGGCTCGGACCTCAGAGACTGGACACTTGACCTGGACTTGGATTTCAGGGACTTGAGAGTTGGCTCGGACGTCAGAGACTGGAGACTTGACCTGGACTTGGATTTCAGGGACTTGAGACTTGACTCGGACTTCAGAGACTGGAGGCTTGACTCGGACTTCAGAGACTGGAGGCTTGACTCGGACCTCAGAGACTGGAGGCTTGACTCGGACCTCAGAGACTGGAGACTTGACCTGGACTTGGATTTCAGGGACTTGAGACTTGGCTCGGACGTCAGAGACTGGAGACTTGACCTGTACTTGGATTTCAGGAACTTGAGACTTGACTCGGACTTCAGAGACTGGAGGCTTGACTCGGACGTCAGAGACTGGAGGCTTGGCTCGGACATCAGAGACTGGAGACTTGGCTCGGACCTCAGAGACTGGAGACTTGGCTCGGACGTCAGAGACTGGAGACTTGACCTGTACTTGGATTTCAGGAACTTGAGACTTGACTCGGACTTCAGAGACTGGAGGCTTGACTCGGACGTCAGAGACTGGAGGCTTGGCTCGGACATCAGAGACTGGAGACTTGGCTCGGACCTCAGAGACTGGAGACTTGGCTCGGACGTCAGAGACTGGAGACTTGACCTGTACTTGGATTTCAGGAACTTGAGACTTGACTCGGACTTCAGAGACTGGAGGCTTGACTCGGACGTCAGAGACTGGAGGCTTGGCTCGGACATCAGAGACTGGAGACTTGGCTCGGACGTCAGAGACTGGAGACTTGGCTCGGACGTCAGAGACTGGAGACTTGGCTCGGACATCAGAGACTGGAGACTTGGCTCGGACGTCAGAGACTGGAGACTTGACCTGGACTTGGATTTCAGGGACTTGAGACTTGGCTCGGACGTCAGAGACTGGAGACTTGGCTTGGACGTCAAAGACTGGAGACTTGGCTTGGACGTCAGAGACTGGAGACTTGACTTGGACTTGGATTTCAGGGACTTGAGACTTGACTTGGACCTCAGATACTGGAGGCTTGACTTGGACTTCAGAGACTGGAGGATTGGCTTGGACTTCAGAGACTGGAGGCTTGACTTGGACATGGACCTCACTGACTGGAGGCTTGACTTGGACTTCAGGGTTGAGCTCTGGTGCTGGTGCCTCCCTGCTGACCTCTCGCTGGAGCTCGGCAGGTGAGCCCACCTCGTGGGGCTCAGGTTCGAGCTCTGAGGTTGCCAGGTTAACCTCCGGCTGGGGCTCTGGTGCTATGACCTCCGACGGGCGCTCCGAGGTCACCCTGTCGATCCCGGGCTGGGTCTCTGCACGGGCTCTCCGGTGGAGTTTCTTATGCTCCGCCAGCTGCTCTTGAAGCATTCCTGAGAGCAGAAGAAAGCTTCCTGGAGGCCCAGCTTCTTGCAGGTGGGACATTGAAGCTGAGTCTCTCTCCCGCAGCCCTCGGTCATACATCTCGGAGATTTCGCCCCCGCGTTGGCCAGAAACTGAAGTGGATTGCTGGTTACTGCCCTGTCCATCTCCTCATAATAGAGGTTGAATGGTGGGTCCACCTGGGGCTGTCCATTGACTCTCCACCCCAGTAAATCAAGACCACGAAGTTGTCCAGGCTGTGAAAACTCCTCCATAAACAGCTCTGCAAACTGAGTGACATCATGGAGGGCTGGCGACCCAGCACACACCAGCTGCTCCGCCCAGTCACGGGCCGGACCGCAAAACCTGGACACCAGGAACCCGATCCACTCTCTCTTAGTAGGCTTGGGAAACGCCAAGCTGCAGAAATACTCCTGGCAGCTGAAGAGGAACTCCAGCGGGTAGCTCCCCAATCCCGCTGTCTCTGGTGGCAATTCAATGGCGTACCTTTGGGGAAATTGCACAGACGAAAAATGCGGCCAGTAATCCGAGCGTTCCCCGATGAGGTATTGTCCTACTACTTCCCAGGTTTCTGTGGCGTGACTTCTCTCTCGTCCTCGTGCTGCATCCATGTTGAGGCGGAAGATTCTGTCACGAATCGTGACGGAGCAGAGATGGGACGGATGCAAGTGCAGGATGAACAGTTGTTTATTTGAAAGAGAGGCAGGCAGACAAATCCAAAATGTGATCCAAAACGTAATCCACAAACATGCAAGAGGTCAGGCGATTGGCAAACAGACATACACGGGGCAAGGCTGGAATCTAGGTCGTGGTCATGGGAAACAGGGTCGATAAACAAAACGAGAAACAAACTATGACGAGAGACTGGAAGCGGATAATCCAGCGTGAACTAACTCTAAACATGGACTGTGACTATGACTACGATACGAACTAATCTAACTCTATGGTATTAATCTTCCGCGTTGTGTGCTGGGAGGCGCGCGGTATATATGCGGACATGATCAGTGTCTAAACCGCTAGCAGCTGAGAGCAATACAGACCCACGTGAAATCCCAGCCAATGACAGAACAGGGAGGAGACATGACAGAAACAAACAAAACCCACGTGTCCAGATGTCATTACGGTCAACAACGGAAAAGCAGGTGCTCGCGCATTCGCGCTTAGAGCACGCTGCTTCAAGGGGGAATCATGACACACACACATACACACACACACACACACACACACTTGACCCCCAGCCCTCTGATTCACCAGCCTTGTTGAAGCAAATCAGACCAAAATACGCAAAGCATCGCTGGTGACTCAAGTTTCCTCTGATTCATGATATACACAGCTGTCACAAAACAGCAACAAAAGAAACTAACACCGTATTAATAAAGCTCGGCTAAAGACAAATAACAATTATATCACTAGTTTATATCACTACTTTAGTGCACATCCACACTAGGACCACTACATGATCACATGCTGGACAGAGAATGAGTGAGAAGAGTGGGTTCATGGGATTGATGGGGTTAAGTGAAATTAATGGTTGCTTGGTTGTAGTTTACCTGACGAAACTTTGCCCTGGCTTCCTTCTCTTTCATCCTGCCATGAGCCACCAAATAATCAAACACCTCACCTGTAATGAAGAAGCAGAGGGCTGTCAGGTTCAGTATAATGATGTCTCCACTAATTAAGTGTGTTTAGTGTCAGCAGCAGCGCACAGTCCTACCAGTTTGGGAGAACAAAGTCTGCAACATTATTTTCCAATTCAATTAAGTTCGCTGCATCATCTTCTCCAATTAACAGTCTTCTTTACTTTGCATTGATCCAAAGCAGTTAGGTTATGGTTAAGGATATTGCTCAAGGATACAACTGTGGCTGTGCTGGGTTTTGAATCAGTAACCCAACGCCTTAACCTCTGAGCCATCATACCCCCTTACTTTCTGAGAAACCTTCAAACTTTACAAGCAGTGCTATGATACAATCCATGTTCAGACAAGTAACACGTTTGATTTTTTTTAGGTATAGCCGATTTGAGCAGACCACATTCGAGCCACATTAGAATTTGGGTTCAAATAACATTAAAAATCACAGTATGAGACATGCAACTCCTCAAATTAGATTTCGTGTGTTGTTGTTTTTTTTCACCATTTAGCAAGCACAGTTCTTGAAAAAACACAGATGAAAGCCAGCACAAAGTCAGGATTTTATTGGGTCAGTCTCATGGAACCTGTCCCAATTTCCAGTCCGGTCACTTTCAACGTTGCCTCAAGATAATCAAAAAATTTTGAAAACAACACAAAACTATTTGTGGATTGTTCTTTAAAACATGATCAAGATACATACACTACCAGTACCACTACCATTTGCACACATTCTTTATTTATTATTTTTACCCCACATTTTAGAATAATAATAAAGTCATCAAAACTCTGGAAGAACGCAAATGGAACTATGGGAATTATGTTGTGATAAAAAAAAAAAACCTAAATAAATCTAAATAATTTAGTATTTGAGCATCTTCAAAGCCCCTTTTGCCTATAATTTCCAGAAATGTATTCTTGGCATTTTCTCACACGATTTCTTGAGGAATTTCCCTGAGATGCTTTTTAAATAGTATTAAAGGAGTTCACACCTACAGTGGACACTTATTGGCTGCTTTTCGGAATATTTCACTCCGAGTCGTCCGTTTAAAAAAAAATTGTAAATAAAATGTTAGTTTTCTAATGAGAGAAATGAAAACATCAGCACTATTATATTTTTGCTACAACACCGATTTCAAACATTTAATCGTACACCTTCAGATCAAAAGGCTTTTAAGATCATTAGAAACATTTCAGTCAAGTGTCCCCAAACTTTTGACCGGTAGTGTATATAACAAGTGTCTTAAACTTGGATTGTATTTGCATTATACAGAATATACACTACACTTATGTGCAAGGTCACTGCCGCACGCATCCTGTGGTCCTTCGGAGTGGTATTTATCCACTTCCTCAGGAATTAGCTTTACGTGTCCATCTGGTGCAATACCAACATAAATTATGGGCAATTACAGCAACATGTTAAACTGTGCCAGTCTGGCCATTGTCTTCTGACCTCTCTCATCAACAAGGCATTTCCACACTTCTGCTCACTGGATGTTTCTCTTGTTGTTGTTTTTGTACCATTCTGTATAAACTCTAAGAGACCCCTGCATGCAAATTCTCAGGAGCTCATGAACTGGTTAGCAGGATTGCATGCACTGTGCTGCAATCACATGATTGGCTGACTGAATAAATGCATAAATGAGCAGGTGTACAGGTGTTCCAATTAAAACAGCTGGTGAGGTGAGTGTATAATACTAGATATTTTAATGGATTCTATAAACATATAAACAGTTCCTGCAATGCAATACTGATGAAAAACAGTATGAATTGAAAACTCACCTCCACTGGCATATTCCATTATTAAATAAAGTGTCTTCTCAGTCTCAATTACTTCAAATAACTTTACTGAAAATGGAAAAAAAAAAAATTATATATATATATATATATATATATATATATATATATATATATATATATATATATATATATATATACACACACATACATACACACACACACACACACATATATATATATATATACACACATATACATTATATATAAAACATGTCAAGTGCAAAAATATCTGCAGCCTGTAAAATGTTTAAAACACTCAAATATTACTGGGGTAATAAAATATGTATTATATGCTTTATTAAACTATTAATATTAATGACACATATACATACCTATATTTGGATGATTCAAGATCTTCATTATTCGGACTTCTCTAAAGAGCTGTTGGAGGAAGAAAAAGAAATATTATTACTGCTGTCATTCCTGGTGTCACGTATTCCCCCTCGTTTGTTTATATCACCATGTGCAGTTTGTTCTGATTCATTTTTTTCTCCTCCCCGTCTTGTCATTGGTTTATCTTCCTACCGTGTCATGATCATTCTCTACTGTTTTCAGTTCCTCAATTAGTTTGTGTATTAAAGTCTCGACGTGAAGTCTTGTCATGTATTTAGTTTCGCTAAGGTCTGAGCCTTGTTCTAGTTTCCCCATTTCCTCATTTCGATCCTCGCTTGTGTTTCCTGATGTCTGATTATGGATTATGGTTTCTGATGTTGCCTTCCTGTTGTCTGACCCCACTAAGGATTAGGACTCTTGGATTTGCCCTAAATTAAGCTCACACTGAGTTAATGCGCTTGCGTCCTGCTTCTCACCGCATGTTATACCTGGACTGAAAAAGTAATTCTGCTTCACATTAATAATTCATCTAAATAAGGGCTGAGTATATAATGATGGACCGACTAAATGTAAAACTACGTACAGTCCCCTGGATAAGTATTGGCACTCATCATAAAAACAACACTGTAAAAAAACCCTTACACATCATAATAAACATTTTCCACCTAAACAACAGGAGAAACTATCCGTGTTCTAACAACCAATCATTCTCATTTCACCTACTTTTTTTTTTTTTTTTAACATAAGAGTATTTTCCCCCAAAATATATGTTCCACAATTATTGACACAACCCATACGGAATATTTAAAATTAATGCAGACAAACTGTCGGTTTTGAAAAACCTGAACCATATCCTATTTTCATGGGGCATAAATATGTGGTTGCACAAAAGTAAAATCCATCCATTAACATGAGGAAAACTGTATAATTTTTAACAAAAAGCCATATGGTGTTTGACCTTCACAAATCGTGCAATGAATATAAAACAATCCATAAGTAGCTGAAATGCCATTAAGCACAATTCTGGCCATAATAAAACGTTTCTCCACGTGAAACAGTTGGCAATTTGGAACTGTCCCACCACACAGAGAGGATGTTGGTGAAGGAGGGAAACAAGAGTTTAGAGACAGTTTTGTTCGACTCTTGTGGCTTAGAAAATGAACTGTTAAATGTTGTTAAATTTCACAACACGCTGTTTGTAAGCATCATTCAGGAAGAAAGAAAAAGCTCTTCCTGAGAGCATCTCCCAAAACGGAGTGCCTGTACTTCACCCAACTCCTGCTACTGTACGTTGTGGTCAGACGAGACCAAAGTTGAACATTTTGGTCATGCACTCCATTAACATGTGTTGTCCTTTTTATATATATATATATATATATATATATATATATATATATATATATATATATATATATATATATATATATACATATATATATATACATATATATATATATATATACACATATATATGATTTTTTAAATGAAGGGCACTGTATTGTAATTATGCCAACATGAGTTTAGCGTGCAGTCCTGTCAGATCGAGGAAACTGGTAAACTTCATGTTCAATTCATCTGCAATGGATGAAAATAATGATGCGCTTGCAGAAAAGAGGTGATCAGCCATACAGCTCACATTAATCGACATATTTGGGTGAGGATACTGTACACTAACCAACCATAACATTAAAACCACCGACAGGTGATGTGAATAACATTGATTATCTCATTACAATGGCACCTGTCAGGGGTTGGGATATATTAGGCAGCAAGTGATCAGTCAGTTCTTGAAGGAAGAATGGGCGAACATAAGATTCTGAGCGACTTTGTCAAGGGCCAAACACATGAGCATCAGAACTGGACCGTGGAACAATGGAAGAAGGTGGCCTGATCTGATAAATCACAGTTGTGTGTGATTTGCTTACCTTGGGAACAAATGGCACCAGGATGCACTATGGGAAGAAGACAATGTTGTTCTGGGCAATGTTCTGCTGGGAAACCTTGGGTCCTGGCTTTCATGTGGATGTTTCTTTGACATGCACCACCTACCTAAATATTGTTGCAGACCAAGTACCCCCCTTCACTGCAACGGTATTCCCTAATGGCAGTGGGCTCTTTCAACAAGATAATGATGACAAAGAGTTCAGGGTGTTGACTTGGCCTCCTATTCCCGAGATCTCAATCCGATCGAGCATCTGTGGGATGTGCTGAACAAACAAGTCTGATCCATGGAGGTCCCACCTCGTAACTTACAGGACTTAAAGGATGTCTTGGTGCCAGATACCACAGAACACCTTTAGAGGTCTTGTGGAGGCCATGCCTCGAAGGGGCAGAGCTGTTTTGGGGGCACAGAGGTACCTGCAAAATATTAGGTAGGTGGTTTTAACGTTATGGCTGATCGGTGTCTATCTCTTAGGGTATCATCCAAAAAAAAAAAAAAAAAAAAAAAAACACTCTCAAAATATAAAATTCTACAAAATGCATAATTGGTTCTCTCAGGATGCATTTCTGCTTGTTTAATCAACCTGCATCCCTTACAGTGAGGCGACAATGTGCTGACAGTGCTTGGCCCAAAATGAGATAAAAGTGAGGAAGGAAGCCAAGGTTAAGTAAAGCAGCAATGTGGAGAGTCGAAACCTGATTTCAAATCAGGAGACTCAAAAATCATCAAAATGGGATTATTAATCCCAAAATTACAGACACACATTATTGTGGAACATTGCACAATGTGGTCTACTCTAGTGATTAATGTACACACATCAATTCTTTCCAGATTATCTGCTTTGGAGAAAAGCTTAGATGATGACATTGGGACAATTTTTGTTTAAAAAAAAAGAACACTAAATAATGAATGGTTTCAATATTGAATGTAAAGAATGCATCACTATGTGTTTATAATGCCTTAATGTTCTGCGGCCTCATGATGTTTGTAAGCCACTAACTCTGATATATACTACAGAGTGCATGAAAATCTCTCTCTCTCTCTCTCTTTCTCCCTCCCTTTCACACACACACACACACACACACACACACACACACAAAAACACTGGCCCAAGATGCATCACTGACCTACATACAGCTGTCCAGGGGCACCGACTCATCCAAATTAATGAAATGTCATTTAAGAATTGAAGAAAACTTCACAAAGAATAATTCTGTCCTGAGGCTTTCATGCTGATAAAACACACGGAAAGGTTATACAGTTAAGTAAAAGCTACCATGCCCTGCCCAGTCCCACGTTTTGGTTGTGAGGAAACCCAGCTGACAAAGCTAAAAATTGGTGGATAATGTAATATAATAAGACATAATAAGTTAGTTAAACCAGGGGTTCCCAAACTTTTCCAGGGCAAGGCCCCCCAAATGGCATTAACATTTAACCGAGGCCCCCCTTTTGCAAGATGTCTTTAAAACACATTAAAAATACCGGCGACTTCTGAATATATACCCCTTTTTTTTTTTTTTTTTTTTTTAAATTAATAATTACGTTGATGTCTTGTCTGTTTAGCAATTAGAAAGTTAGGTATAGTAAATGTGATTTTAATATGTCTTCTTACAAATAACATGTTAGAGTAAAGCATATTATATATATATTTATTTATTCTTCACACCAAATTGTTGAGGGCCCCCCGGGCTCCCCCTAGCGGGGTCGCAGCCCCCACTTTGAAAACCACTGAGTTAGACAGTTACATGCTTTAAAACAGTGTGAAGCAAACCAATATATGATCATGACAGAATGATTGGATTGGATGGACTGACCAAACTTTTTATGAATAAAACTATGAAGTACACTTATAAAACATCAAAAAGCCTACATCTTGCACACATACAGTATTATGGCTTCATTACCTTAATTTAGCATCACATGGATACATCATGTAGTGCACACTTAACTAAAATAAAATAAAATGCTAAATAATAGGATGTGCTGGATCAAGTGCTATTTTCAAGCTGCTGAATAATGAGGGTGAAAGCCATATTGTTAAAGTAAACCAAAAGTTGCAGTGATTAATGTGATACTTACAACTAGGATTATTCATGCAGCAATAAACATATGTTTATTAAATGGCATCTTCTCATTCAAATATCAATATACTGGACTTTATGTTCACATTATAGTAAATTTGACAGCAAAGAAAAAAACCTGTTTCTTCAGTCCACTCAATCTTTTGGTCCAGTCCTAGAAGGTCAGGAAGATGACTACTCCTCTGTAAATTTTGAGGCCTGAACTACATACAAAATTTGAGTAAGTGAGTAAGTATCTGACTCTGCATATGAGGAACTTTCCCCACTTAAATAATGACATCACTTTTGAGCTAACTCATGAATATGGCCTTCCGTATCCAAATACCCTCAGTCACCAATGTTATTTTCACCTACCACTGGGGTGTCCAATCTTATCCGTTAAGGGCCGGTGTGGGTGCAAGTTTTCATCCCAACTAAGCAGGAGCCACACCTGATTCCACCTGTTTAATCAGTTGATCATGGCTTTCAATAAACTCAGGTGTGGCTTCTGCTTGGTTGGAATGAAAACCTGCACCCACTCCAGCTCTTTGTGGATAAGCTTGGACATCCCTGACTTACTGTACAGGTGCATTTGTAAGTATGCAACTGTGGTCCATCTGTTGCTATGTTAAAGAATTTGAAAAAATAGTGCTTGTCCATTAGTAAGTTCAAAAACTAGCTGAACTATTTAGGATTCTCGATTAAAATTTGCAGTGATGCTACTGTCAAATGAAGATGAACAAATAGCTTCGCTGTTAGCTAAACAATTAGCCAGTTAGTTAATTATGTGTCATTATTGGGGCATCACTACTCTCATACACTCACAATACTAACTGTGGCCTGTGGAGCTCCAATTTAGCTGGATTTGTAACACTGATTGTGATTTAAAAGGGCCTTATGTCACACAGTGCATGTCTGGTTTTAAAGGCAGCATCATGTCGGAGGCAAGCATTGGAAAAAGGAAGGCTTGTGGCGATGCAAAGCTCCGTGGGAGTCAGGAGAGTATTTTTAGAATGATATTCTTACAAACATCAGGGTGTCGCAGACAGGAGTCCAAACACAACAGACTAAAACATTTTACTCTGGGGCAGAATCAAATGGTTGATTTTTTTTAGACCAGGGGTTATCAGTTTGACATGGATTAATATCCATACTCAAACACAGGTACATCATACGACGTGGATTAATATCCATACTCAAATACAACTACATCATACGACGTGGATTAATATTCCTACTCAAATACACCTACATCATACGATGTGGATTAATATCCATACTCAAATACACCTACATCATACGACGTGGATTAATATCCATACTCAAATACAGGTACATCATACGACGTGGATTAATATCCATGCTCAAATACACCTACATCATACGACATAGATTAATATCCAGTACACTAGTATAAACTCATCCTGAACTTGGACAGCATTAAACAGAACCATTTGAAACATTTATTTATGGACCTATTTATAGATGACTATAAATGTTTACTTACACTTTTATAATGGTTATAATAGTTAATAAGTTTTATTTTTTCTTTTACTTGAATGGTTTTGATTTGTGCCTTCTCATATTTGGAACCTTTATTACTAAGAACCTGTCTGTGTTTCCCAAAATGTAAATAATAAAATAATTCATCATGGGATACTGTGAAGATAGAGATAACAGAGGTAGATAATTGATATAGATAATAAATCATTAAATACATAAAAAGAATACATATATAACAAATACACGCATACATGAATACACACATTTTATCATTCTATAAGAAATTTTCCTATTCTGGTAACGTCTGACCCCCTGCTACTGGGGTGTATTATGACAGGATTTCATCATTATTCTCTACTCAATGCAGTATTAAAGCCACAGCGAGGAATCCGAGTACAGCAAATTGGCAGCCTGGCCCTGAATTTCCTAAACCACTAGGGAATGAAAACATGGATATGCCTCCTTTTTATAGCTGATACATGCAACAGTACATCAAACGACATTTTTAACAATTTACTTGTGAATTTGGAGTAGAAAAAAGAGGCATTAAAATACTTTTTCCCCTACTATAGGTTACTGTCATGTAAAGCAGAGAAGGGACTCTGAACAACAGTTCCCAGCAGCCACTGCACCTCACCGCATCACAGTCACATGACCACCTGCACCTGAATCTCATTCTTGTTAATGAGCACTAATGTGTATATAGCCACAGTTTGCACTGTACTCCTGGTCTTATGTTTGTCTTTCTTTGCTGCTGTCTTTGTTGCTGTGTTTAAGCATCTAGTATATGTTTAGTTTTTACCCTAGTGTTTTGCATCAAGGTCATAGTGTCTTTATGTGTTTTGTTTTGTTCTTTATTAAACTTTAGTATCTGCACTTGCATCGGTGTCCACCTTGAATTCGTGACAGTTACAGTAATTTAGCATTTGGAAAACAAGGCATTAGCTATTTTTTGTACGAGAATGACAGAACTTAATTCAATCGAATACATTTCTGCAAACCAAGGCAAAGTGTAAGTAGATAATGTCTGTGCACCAGAAATGCGTGCACGCCACAGCGAACCTGAAGGAAAATGTCTCCTTTTTCAAATGTTCTTATTTTTTGTGTCTAGTTTAAAGTTTTTATGTGGTTTTTGAAATGAAATTGGGCTGGAAAATTGGCTGAAACTTGGCAACCCTGGTTATTAATTCTTCTGTGTGCACCTTGCTGGGAAGCATACTGTGTGTATCAAAAACAGCTGAACAAAGGTACATCTAAAATCGATCAAAACCAGCTGCTAGGCTGCACGTTGGCCTAGGCCTGTTATGCTAATTACGTTAGCGACTTATCGGATATATGGACATGACCTCGATCATTTCTGCTGTTCGTTTGAATGAATGTCACCAACAGTTTAGTCATTTGTGCTGCTTCTGTCCTCTCACCTGCTCTAGGGCTGTCAAATTAAAACTCAAACTTTGAATATTCATCGAATTTAAGATAAAAAGCAAATGTGAATGCAAAAACTGTGCATCAAATTTAAGATGTACACCAAGTACCAACACTGATTTTAATTAAAACATACTTTTGAAAAAAAAAGAAATGCAAGATATTAACAATGCACTAACTATGTTGTGTGAAGAAGAAAAATCTAGAAAGAAAAAGTTGTAGTGTTTCAAATAATCCAGTCGTAGTCAGTAATGTCGGGGATTGAGCCATTTTAAGCTGCGTGAGCAGAAGCTGAACAGTGAATGAACAGCGGTAAACTGAAGCGCTTTACTAGCGGGTTAATTAACTCACCCAAACGCATCCTATACACATATGAGCTTAATCAGACATCTACACAACATAAACCTAATATTACAACTTGTTTCTGCACAAAATGATGTGAACGCACAAGTGAAGCTGAACTTAAGTAAGGCGCTAGTTAGAACTGTAAATCACGTTGTGAATACGGACACTAAAACACGGACAACGTATAACTAAAGCATAAAGAATTCACAGTATTGTATTACAGTAGTGTACTCATTGCAATGTTATTGTTAGGTTTTCACAACAAGAGCAGTTTTGACATGTTTCTGTTGATATATAAATATGTATAAAATGTGTGAATATATGGTTTGCCGTTGATTAATATTCAATGCCATATTAATCTGAGTAAAACTGACGAAAATGAATAAATATGGCATGACGAAATATTGACTAAATTTAAAGGATATTTTTGTCAGAAGACAAAAACTATGTCTGAAAACAGGGTGGAAAATTAACACTGGAACTGGCCTGAGAGCCTAGATTAATATTTAAATTTTGTGATTTTATGGACTTTAATTGAAAAATAAATGCACTTTGTTGACAGCCAGGTTTGTTCTTTGCATAACACGGAGCTGTTTGGTTTGTATTTGTACGTTGATCGGTCTTCTGGACTGTTGATTTGCAAATATGGTGCTCACTAGTAGTTTCCCTAGCTGAAATAATATCTTTAAAATCCATATTTAACTGAAATTTATAATTATATCAGTGGTATAAAATGTCTTAAAATGACAATAATATTGTTTACCACAATTATTTCTGGAACAATATATCGCCCAACAAAAGTAGTTACTGTGACAGGCCTATGATGGATGACTGCATATGCTGTGGACACTCAGATGTCTGATGATTACGGGGTCACTCTAAAAATTCACTACATAGTAGGCTATTTCATCGAGTCACCTGCGATTACTTCATAGCTTAATTTCTTTTTGAATTCATCAGATAGACGTTTTAGTTAGTGAAAGCTTTTTCCAGCTGGTGCCCTAACACAGGTCTCTAGTGTGCTGCGGTAAACGATCTTATGCCAGGTGCTATGCATGGTGCCCAGAGGGGCCAGATGGTAGGTCCACGGTTTCAAATGACTGTGCATACACACACACACACACACAAATTCTTCTGAGGACCTTACGTTGACATAATTATTTATGCTATTAATGTATTATTAAAGTTAATTCATGCTCTGCCTTTACCTACATGTAAACCTAACCTTAAGCTCAGTAACCAAAGAGGAAGCCTTTGGCAACTTTTTTTTTTGTAAAAAAAAATTGTTTTCCCCATGGGGCTAGCCAACCTTTCAGATACATTATATGGCCAAGGTTTGTGGGTACCTGACCATCACGTCCATACTGTATGTGTTTCTTCCCAAAACTGTTGCCACAAAGTTGGAAGCAAACAATTGTCTAGAATTTCCTTGAATGCTTGTAGTTTTACAATTTCCCTTCACTGTAACTAAGAGGCCCAAAAATGGTCCAGCATGACAATGTCCCTGTGTACAAAGCAAGCTCTATAAAGACAATGTTTGCGTGACCTCCTTTGGGATGAATTGGAACGCCATCTGCACACCAGGCCTCCTCACCCAAAATCGGTGCCTGACCTCACTAATGCTCTTGTGTCTAAATGAGTATATGGGTATATCCCAATAGTCACGCTCCAAATAGCGTTGGTGTTACGGTACCGCCGGCAGATGGCGCTGTGGCGACAACATGCATGAGCAGCTTGAGAACACGCACGTGCACGTGATTGAAATGCGCATGGACACTAAAGCTGGGTTAAGTGTCGCCAGCTGTCGGCAATCAAGAGACTGTTTACTTAAACCCCTTGTGGTGTTGCGCATATGGCGCGGCATTAAAGTGACAAAGTATCAAAGTGTTGAAGTAACGTAACGTCCCATAAAGCAACGTAACGTAACGTCAAGCCAAGTAAAGTAAAGAGGAGAATGAACTAACAGAAGACGTATGTATAATGTATACATTATAATGTATAATGGTGCCAGGTTGTGATGTTGCCATGCTTTGTCTGTTTTCCTGTTACTTAGTTTAAACCCTGTCCTAGTTGAGTATTTGTATCCTGTAGTAGTCAAGAAAGTTTAAGTCCTGTCATAGATAAGAATGTTGATGCCATGCCCTAGATAAGAGTGCTTATGCCACGCTATAGTTAAATGAGATGTTCCTGCTCTTGTTAAATGAGAGGTTCCTGTTCTGGTTAAATGAGATGTTTCTGTTCTTGTTAAATGAGATGTTCCTGTTCTTGTTAAATGAGAGGTTCCTGCTTTAGTTAAATGAGATGTTCCTGCCTTAGTTAAATGAAATGTTCCTGCCTTAGTTAAATGAGATGTTCCTGCCTTAGTTAAATGAGATGTTCCTGCCTTAGTTAAATGAGATGTTCCTGTTCTAATTAAATGAGATGTTCATGCTTTGGTTAAATGAGATATTCATGCTTTAGTTAAATGAAGTGTTCATACTCTAGTTATATGAACTGTTTATGCTCTAGTTAGATGTGTTCCTGCCATTGTTAGAGGATTGTTTCCTGTCTTGTTTATAGTTAAATCAGAACTGTTTGAGTTAAGTTTCATGCTCTTTGCTTGAGTTAGAATTTTATGTTTAGATCTGGTTTCCTGCCTCCTCGTGTTTTTATTTAAGTGGCACAATAAAAACTGATCTCCTGCGCTTACTTCCTGTCTCCAAGTCCTGTTTCGTAACAGAATGCCGCGTGCCTAAACATGGAAGTAGCAGGAGAGCACCTGTCGGGAGGCACTCGGACTACTGGCTACAAGTACAAGTCCATGCAGTTTCCACAGAGGACAGCCGCCGAACTCCCGCTGGAAACGCCTGGGTGGGGACACCAACCGCTGCTCTTCCTTTTCCACAGCTAGGTGTAATTTACCAGCCTGGCGCCCCCCCAAGCCTACCAAGAAACAGTGGCTGGGCTTCCTAGTATCCTGGTTTTATGGCCCGGCCCAGGATTGGGTAGAGCAGCTGGCCCGTTCAGGGTCTAGTGCCCTCTACGACGTCACCCAGTTCTCGGAACTTTTTCTGAAGGAGTTCTCACAGCTGGGGCAATCAAACCGCCTAGATGTACTGGAGAAGGGATTAGAAGTGATGGACAAGAAGGACTGGCCATTCCACCTCTATTACGCATGGCTGGACTTGACAGAAGCAGCAGCTTCTCTTCAGGTTCCGGTCGACGTGGTGGAGAGGACGTCTAGATGCATGTCTGAGGGCTGCCGGAGGGAGACCAAGCTACAATGCCGTACCTGCAAAAAGCTGGATCTCCAGGAAGCACTCTACTGCTTAAACGAATGCTTCAAGAGCAGCTGGCGGGAGCATAAAAAACTACACCGGAGATCCCGTGAAGAGATCCAACCCAAGGTCAACAGGGCGGCATTGGGGATCCCGTCAGAGGTCAACCAGGTGATCTCAGAGCCCCAATTTGAGACCTGCGGGGAGGTCTCAGCCCCAGAGCTCCAGCCCGAGGTTAACCTGGCGACCTCTGGGCCCCCATCTGAGGTCAACTTGGCGGCCTCAGAGCTCCAGCCCGAGACCTACGGGGAGGTCTCAGCTTCGGAGCTCCAGCCGAGGTTAACCTGGTGACCCCTGGGCCCCCATCTGAGGTCAATACGGCGGCCTCAGAGCTCCAGCCTGAGACCTGCGGGGAGGTCTCAGCCCTGGAGCTCCCGCCTGAGGTCAACACAGCGACCTCAGAGCTCCAGCCTGAGACCTACGGGGAGGTCTCAGCTCTGGAGCTCCAGCCCGAGGTTAACCTGGTGACCTCGGAGCTCCAGCTAGAGACCCGCGGGGAGGTCTCTGCTGCTGAGGAAGCTGTCCCGCTGCCCTGTTCTGCTGAGGAAGCTGTCCCGCTGCTGCTCTGTCCTGCTGAGGAAGCAGTTCCACTGTCCTGTCCTGCTGAGGAAGCAGTTCCACAGTCCTGTCCTGCTGAGGAAGCTATCCTGCTGTCCTGTCCTGCTGAGGAGGCTGTCCCGCTGCTCTGTTCTGCTGAGGAAGCTGTCCCGCTGCCCTGTCCTGCTGAGGAGGCTGTCCCACTGCCCTGCCCAAGAAGCTGTCCTGCTGTCCTGTCCTGCCGAGGAAACTGTCCCGCTGTCCTACCCTGCCGAGAAAGCTATCCCGCTGTCCTGTTCTGCCCAGGAAGCTGTCCCGTTGTCCTGTCCCGCAAAGAACGTCTTTCTGCTTTCCTGCACCGCTGAGTACGCTGCTCTGTTTGACTGCTCTGCTGAGTATGGCATTCCGTTTGCCTGCCCCACTGAGTACAGTACTCTGTTTGCCTGTGGCAATGAGGATGTCACTCTGTTTTCTTGCTCCGCAGAGAAAGTCAATCAGCCTTCCAGTCCCGTTGGGGACGTCACCCAGCCTTCCAGTCCCGCTGGGGACGTCGCCCAGTGTTCCAGTCCCGCTGGGGACGTCGCCCTGTGCTTCAGTCCCACTGGGGGTGGTGCTCCGCCTGTCTGCTGCCCGGCGGAGGCCGCCTTGTTTTCCAATGCATCAAGAGACAGATTACAAAGGGGCCCAGGACCCCCATGGGAAGGGGGTTTTTGGCGCTCCGGGAGAGGCACCTTTGGAGTGGGGTTCTGATATGGTACCACCAGATGGCGCTGTGGTGACATCATGCATGAGCAGCTTGAGAATGCGCACGTGCACATGATTGAAGTGCGCATGGACACTAAAGCTGGGTTAAGTGTCGCCAGCTGTCGGCAATCAAGAGACTGTTTACTTAAACCCCTCGCGGTGCTGCACACATGGCACGGCATTAAAGTGACAAAGTATCAAAGTGTTGAAGTAACGTAACGTCCCATAAAGCAACGTAACGTAACGTCAAGCCAAGTAAAGTAAAGAGGAGAATGAACTAATAGAGAAGACAACGGAATGTATAATGGTGCCAGGTTGTGATGTTGCCATGCTTTGTCTGTTTTCCTGTTACTTAGTTTAAACCCTGTCGTAGTTGAGTGTTTGTATCCTGTCGTAGTCAAGAAAGTTTAAGTCCTGTCATAGATAAGAATGTTGATGCCATGCCCTAGATAAGAGTGCTTATGCCACGCTATAGTTAAACGAGATGTTCCTGCTCTTGTTAAATGAGATGTTCCTGTTCTAGGATTGTTTCCTGTCTTGTTTGTAGTTAAAGGAGAACTGTTTGAGTTAAGTTTCACGCTCTTTGCATGAGTTAGAGTTTTATGTTTACATCTGGTTTCCTGCCTCCTCGTGTGTTTATTAAAGTGGCACAATAAAGACTGCTCTCCTGCGCTTACTTCCTGTCTCCAAGTCCTGTTTCGTAACACCTGGAAAGCCTTCCCAATCCATGATTCCAGTCCCAGCTGAAGAGAAGCAGCACCATAGCACAATGCTGCTGTCTTGCTTTTGTGCAAAACATACTGTATCTTTTAGAATTATGCCCAAACTGTTCTACATTTACCTCATCAGACCATAACACATTTTGCCACATCAATTTTTTTTTTTTTTTGTGAGAAAGGGCTTCTGTCTGGCCATCCTACCTCGTAGCCCACACATGTGAAGAATATGAGAGATTGTTCTCACATGCAGGGAGTGACCAGCACTTGCCAGATATTCCTGCAGGTCCTTTAATGTTGCTGTAGGTCTTTCAGCAGCCTCCCTGAAAGGTTTTCTTCTTATCCTTTTTTCAGATTTGGAGGGTTCTGTCCAGTTCTCCGTAATGTCACTCTGGTGCTCCATTTTATCCACTTTTTGATGAAGGCCTTCACAGTGTTCCATGGTACAGCTAATGTTTTGGAAATTATTTTGTACCCCTCTCCTGATACCCTCTCAATACCCTTTGACAATGAGATCCTGTACATGGTTTGTAAGCTTTTTGTCTACATGGTGGTGTGGGGTTCTTCCAGGCATTGTTAGTTAAGGTCAGAGAGTTCAGAACATCTGCATGATTGGCTCATCTCCTAGTTTACTGAGAGAAAAGTACAGCTCTCTTTGTGTAATTAATTAGTGTAATCTGATGTTAAACTGCAGAGCTCCTGTGTAAAATCCACCCATCCATCCATTTTCCATATCGCTTATCCTCAAGGGTATAACCATGGTATGGACATTGGGGGGTCCAAGCCCCCAACATCCAAAGTTTGATACTGAAAATTTGCATATTTAGAACATAGTTTTAGGATTACAGTTACCGTTTGAATTCACGTGATTTCTGAGTGATAGAAGCTCCCACAGCATGGGGAAATTTTAGGGTGCTGTGGACGTCCTGTGGGCAGATGAATTCTCTGTTCCATAACCTACCATGAAACCTACTATACCAAGTAGAGGCAAGCTAAGATGTGTGCAGGCAAACCACACATGCTAAATCTTAATTTAAACACACAATCATGACTTTTAAATAAACTCAGAAAGGATGGCTACCTATGAAACCAAATTCAACACTATATACAGTATCTCACAAAACTGAGTACACCCCTCACATTTTTGTAAATATTTGATTATATCTTTTCATGTGACAACACTGAAGAAATGACACTTTGCTATAATGTAAAGTACTGAGTGTACAGCTTGTGTAACAGTGTACATTTGCTGTACCCTGAAAATAACTCAACACACAGCCATTAATGTCTAAACCGCTGGCAACAAAAGTGAGTACACCCCGGAGTGAAAATGTTCAAATTGGGCCCAATTAGACATTTTCCCTCCCCACTGTCATGTGACTTGTTAGTGTTACAAGGTCTCAGGTGTGAATGGGGAGCAGGTGTGTTATATTTGGTGTCATCCCTCTCACACTCATACTGGTCACTGGAAGTTCAACATGGCACCTCATGGCAAAGAAAGAATTATTGCTCTACATAAACATGGCCTAGGCTATAAGAAAATTGCCAAGACCCTGACACTGAGCTGCAGCACGGTGGCCAAGACCATACAGCGGTTTAACAGGACAGGTTCCACTCAGAACAGGCCTCGCCATGGTCTACCAAAGAAGTTGAGTGCACGTGCTCAGCGTCATATCCAGAGGTTGTCTTTGGGAAATAGACGTATAAGTGCTGCCAGCATTGCTGCAGAGGTTGAAGGGGTGGGGGTCAGCCTGTCAGTGCTCAGACCATACGCCGCACACAGCATCAAATTGGTCTGCATGGCTGTCGTCCCAGAAGGAAGCCTCTTCTAAAGATGATGCACAAGAAAGCCTGCAAACAGTTTGCTGAAGAGAAGCAGATTAAGGACATGGATTACTGGAACCATGTCCTGTGGTCTGATGAGTCCAAGATAAACATATTTGGTTCAGATGGTGTCAAGCGTGTGTGGCGGCATCCAGGTGAGGAGTACAAAGACAAGTGTGTCTTGACTACAGTCAAACATGGTGGTGGGAGTGTCATGGTCTGGGGCTGCATGAGTGCTGCCGGTACTGGGGAGCTACAGTTCATTGAGGGAACCATGAATGCCAACATGTACTGTGACATACTGAAGCAGAGAAGGATCCCTTCCCTTCGGAAACTGGGCCGCAGGGCAGTATTCCAGCATGATAACAACCCCAAACACACCTCCAAGACAACCACTGCCTTGATAAAGAAACTGAGGGTGAAGGTGATGGCCTAAACACTATTGAGCATCTGTGGGGCATCCTCAAACAGAAGGTGGAGGAGCACAAGGTCTCTAACATCCACCAGCTCCGTGAAGTCGTCATGGAGGAATGGAAGAGTACTCCAGTGGCAACCTGTGAAGCTCTGGTGAACTCTATGCCCAAGAGGGTTAAGGCAGTGTTGGAAAATAATGGTGGCCACACAAAATATTCACACTTTGGGCCCAATTTGGACATTTTCACTTAGGGGTGTACTCACTTTTGTTGCCAGTGGTTTACACATTGATGGCTGTGTGTTGAGTTATTTTGAGGGGACAGCAAATTTACACTGTTATACAAGATGTACACTCACTACTTTACATTGTAGCAAAGTGTCATTTCTTCAGTGTTGTCACATGAAAAGATATAATCAAATATTTACAAAAATGTGAGGGGTGTACTCACTTTTGTGAGATACTGTATGTTGTAAATACAGTTTCGCCACGGATGCTTCCAAGCAAAGGTGTTCAAAGGGAAAAACATTTTAGGAAATTTTCTAAGAATGTGATTCAAAGATGTAGAATCTTTACAGACACATGCAAGCAGGCTACTTCAGATTCACCTCTTACAGTAGTGAAAACGCAATCAACATAAGAAATGGTTAATTTACTCAAATATTTTTCTATTTCAACAAGACCCACTAGATGGTGCTAAAATGCAAGAAATCACACCTGCCAAATAAAATTATGCATTTTCCAGTAGTAGCAAATATAATAACTTCTAATGGGTACAAATTACATATCCAAAATATGTTAACAACCAATGCTGTACTTGAACATATGACAGATTATTCCTTTATCAATGAAAAAAAAAATCGCAATAGACTTCCAATAGATGTCCAACTGCATTGTGACCAGGTACCATTATTTTCCCAGAAGAGCAATGACTCACTTAGATGATCATTTTAATTTGATAAACTGAATATTCTGTTTGTGTAACTGGTGTCATTTATTATGTAACCAATATATATCGCAAACTGCCATAACTAGTTCTAAATGGATAACTACAATATGGCCACAACTCAGACGTTAGTTCCATATCTCCCGTTGCCAAGATAGCACATCTCAGCATATTATTCTGAGCCTTATATTTGTAAAATCACTTTGTTGTCCTTAGCCCAAATGTAGTGTAAAGGAACGAAATGCTGTGCAACTTTCCTCACTTTCACTCACATTTATACAGTAACATTCTATCACAATGTGAGGGTTCACAACGAACTTGGCAGGAGGATATGCAAGTGAGTATAACGTTAATGGTCAAAAACTGGAACTGACGTTAGCCTAGCCTACTTCGTGAGTGTACAAATACCAAAAGTTAATTGACATTAAGAACAAACCAAGCCATGGTATGATGCCTTCTATACTAAGCTAAGGTTACCTAATATTTAGGTATCTAGTTACTTACTGTCTGAATAAAACCTCGTATGTTCTGATGCACTTTCTATGCTTGGCTGCTGTCTCCATTTCTTACAGACTGAGTTGCTAAAATATATCAACGAACTTGCATTGAATATGGGAGCAACCAAGTGTACAATTTGGGGGGGCACACACCTATTTTCCTTAACAAATGGAAATATATTATAAAGGAATAGACAAATAAATAGAATAGATGAAGAAAAGACAAATCCGTTCGCAGGGTTCCTTAAAGGGGGACATATAGAAAGTATTTTGTACTGTATATTGGGGGGGACAGATTGGTATTTCCTCAACATTGTGGGGACACAACCCCCCCAAAGAATGCGTGGTTACGCCTATGTTTATCCTACACAGGGAATGCTAGAGCCTATTCCAGGGAACTCTGGGCGCAAAGCAGGGACACCCTGGACGGGGATGGGAGGAGCCCATGGCAGGGCACAATCTCACACCCATTCACAAACTATGGACAATTTGGAAATGCCAATCAGCCTACAACATATATTTTTGGACTGTGGGAGGAAACTATAGTACCCGGAGGAAAATCCCAAAGCATGAGGAGAACGTGCAAACTCCGCACACACAGGGTGGAGACAGGATTCAAACCCCCAAACCTGGAGGTGCGAGGAAAAGTGCTAACCACAAACCCCTCATAACCCCCAACACCCCCTTCCCCCAACCAAACACAATAATCTAAAATAATGAAAGTGTGAAGATTACACTTAAAAAATGCCACACAACACCTCTTCAACAGACATATTACTACTAGCACTATCAATCCTATACACAATGGGCCTATCAATACACATCTCACTCAAAGTGAAAATCACCTTCTTTATGCCCTTGTACATCTAGAAAGCTCAATATCAACCCTACCCCCATTTAACTGCCACTTTAACCTCAAAGTAAATCCATGAGCCATGATTCAGCAGCCTTTCGAAAAGCTGAGTGTTTGCTAGATATGTCTGCTTAGGGACCGTCACTGGGATTTTAAAGTGGCTAACTCAAGCAAGCTATGAAGTATTTTGTAGTAATTTGTGTTATTTTGTTGTATGCTAGCACATTTTGCTTACTGAGCTGGTAAGGAAATGCAGGGATCTTAATGTAGCACATGAGAGACTGCTGGGTTTTAAGTTATAGAAAATCAATAAGTGAGTCAAGGGCAGAAGGAAAAGGGAGCAATTACCGTCTGGATGTCTCCATTTTAGCTATCATGGCATAAGTGGCTGAAGAGGAGAAGTCTGAAGAGAAGTCTGAAGAGGAGACACAGCTATATGTGGTGTATAAATTGCTATTTACTATTAGGAAAAGAATTAGACTTGTACACTTATGTTACTCTTTCATTCACATTCTCTCTTCTTTTCATTGCACGTGAACCAAATCATAAGCCCTGTAGGGGGGCATGGTGCCTTAGTGGTTAGCATATTTGCCTTGCACCTCTGGGGTTGCGGGTACAAATCCTGAATTTGCCCCATGTGCATGGAGCTTGCATGTTCTGTCTGTGCTTTGGGACTTTCCAAAGACATTTCTCAAATTGTCCCCCCCTCGTCCCCCACCATGTGTCCTGAGTCTCTTGGGATAGGCTCCAGGCTCCCCTGAGACCCTGCGTAAGATAAGCAGTACAGAAAATGGATAGGGCTGGGTGATATGACAAAAATATCATCTCACGATACTTGAGGACATTTCTACAATAAGCGATGCATATCATGATATGTAATTTAACTAACAAACTATCCACAAAACAGTAGTAATATAAACGCTAAACTGACTTCAATGATAATTTTCTTTAATGCCTACAAAGACAAAGAATTTTTGTTTTAATTACATGAAAATCAACAGCATCCATTCAGTACCATTTTAATTAGTAATTATTAAAACATAAAAAATACATCAACGTACCAACGATATCTCAGAAAAGTCTATCGTGTAATCATTTATCATGATATCGTTATTATATCAATATATCGCCCAGCCCCGGATGGATGGACAAGTCCTGGAGGGGAACAATACCAGCATATCATTTGCCTTAGACAAGTATTCAGCAGTCTGGAATTCTGTACCAGCTATTGTGGTTATAGAGACTCAATCGTGAGCTCATCTTGCCTCTCGTGACTCAGAGAACAGTAGGATAAGGATGAACAAGTGTGGGCCTAGAAGATGAGAGAACAATATTGAATGCCCAGCTATGACTCACATGCAGACAACATGGCATTCTGGAGTGAGAATGATGAGCCTTGACTTGCCATATCTTCTGAGTCTTATGCAGCGTTACGAATTGTTTGCAACATCCTTGACTTTTCAGATCACCTCATTCCTTTCATAAGATTTGCGACTTTATATGTGAGATTAGAAGTGGAGATAAGACAGCTCAGATCATTCTGATGTTCTTCAGTTTGCTATGAATCACATGTTCAATGAGATTAGCAGGTATAACGAGGTATGATATTATATCAGGCCCTGCACAACTGAAAAAAAATCAATCGCATCACACAAACGTCAATGTAGACTGTATTTCACCCATGCTGTTGAGAAACCGCCACCTGATATTGCTTACCACGGTCTGTAGTTGTGTGTCTACTCTAAAAATAAATGTTTTTTTTTTCTTTTAAAAAGAACCTGTGCACAGTGCACTGAAATCCTGCAATCACAGCCATGCTGACTTCCTGTTTCCTATTTAAAGTACGATTTCAATGAAAATGTTCACAGACTCATTCATTAACAAAAGATGAACGGCATGTGAAAAGATAATTATTATTATGAGATCACAGCATTATATGAAAGGGGAAGGAAACACTCCTGATGTATTCTATTAACATGCATGAGCAATGAATCAATGAGATGGGGGATACATGTGATTAATAGTCACAGAGATTACTACACAATTAGCAAAATATCAACGTGTGATTTCACGTGCGAGAGTAATGGTTTCTAGCCCAATCCCTGGAGACTCCTTGACTTGAGTGGTTTCATGTTTTCTCTGCTGTAGCACAGATGAGGTGCTGATAACTTGCATCAGGTGCATTAGGAGAAAAAAGCATAGAATCATAAAGAAAATAAACAATAAATAAACAGGACAGTTTGGTAAAATAATTGTAAGGCAAATAAATTGTGTTTACCTTAAACAAGGAAACATAAGGAAATGCTTGAGTGGTTCAGTGATGCGATTTTTTCAGTCTGCAAGCTATCACAGATGTGCCAATATTTTCATGTATCATTGGCAAGGAGTAACAGTCAATGACAGCTGCCCCCATCTCTCCAACTGCTCTCATGTTTATTTTGATGAGAAAGCAGGACTTGGGGATCAGGCATGTTCTGTTGGGGACCTCAGTATGGAATTAAAATTTGTGCCAAAAGTAACAAAAGTAACCAAAAGTACCAAAAGTAACTTTTCAAGAAACGAACAAAAATACACAATGAGAAAGAAGAAACATTCTGAAATGGAAAACAGTGAACTCAGTGGCAATAAACAGCATTCTTTGTTAACAGGTTCCTTTGTGCTGAGCTTCCTTTTCGCTAATTGTGGTTTATGAATGCAATGCCAGGATGCTGATGAAGATGGCGATGCTCCGTGCTGCTCCGGAGAGCTCATCTCGGAAAACCATAGTCGCAAGAGATTACCCAAACCTCAAATATTAATTACAAACTAATATACTAACTGAGTAAGTAATTAATTTCCACTACAAAGTACAAACACTGTGAGTAAACAGAGCACTGCATCCAGAACGCTCTCCAAAATTCACACCACTGAAGTGTCTACTAGAGTATATTCATCCTTGAATAGAGCTAATGGTGAGCATTAGCCCTTAACCATGGTGAACAACGAGCAATGGTGACTCAACAGTTAAGGCTCTGGGTTACTGAGCCAAAAGTCATGGGTTCAAGCTCCCATTGTTAGGCCCTTGAGTACGGCCATGATTGATTGATTGATTAAACTTTATTTTATATTTTAGTAATATTGTCACAACAGCACATACACAATAATAAAATAAATATAAAGACATTCACAACAACAACCATAATTTTACAGTATCAGTTCTGCAAGGCATTATGATTATATACACCAAATTATCCTATAATATAATCCATCATCTTGTATAGCACTGATTGTACAGTCTAACAGCAGTTGGTAAAAAAGACTTTCTAAATCACTCTGTGTGACAGCGGGGATGAATTAATCTTGAGCTAAATGTACACACTAATGCTCGAACTGTTTCATGAAAGGGTGACAATCATAATTCTTTATAGATACCAATTTATCAATCATTCTACCATGCCCAATCTCGTCTATAGTGGGTAACACACTCCCCACAACAGAGCTTGCCTTCTGTGTGAGCTTATTTCATTTGTTATTCTCCTTTTCCAACAATGCCCCTCCCAAACATGTGACAGCATACAAGATCACAGATGATACTACAGAATCATAGAAGGTCTTTAGTACTGGACATACCTCGAAGGATCTCAGTCGTCTTAACAAATGAATACGACTTTGACCCTTCTTTTAGACTTGTATCATATTGTCAGACCAATCAAGCTTGTTATTGAAGTATACGTAAATGTTGTTACAATCCCAATTTCAGACCCTCTTATGTTTACTGGTACAACTTGCTGAGGATATCTACTAAAATCAATCACAATTTCCTTAGCCTTACTAGCATTTAGTCTAAAACCATTTATCTCACTCCAGTCCACAAAACTCTTTAATAGCTCTACATTCATCCTCATCGTGGTCTGTTAGACAGCTGATTGCTGAGTCGTCAGATAATTTCTCAAGGTGACAGGATTCAAAGTTGTAATGAAAGTCTGATGTATAAAAAGTAAACAAAAATTAAGTCAAAACCATTCCTTGAGGGACTCCAGTACTGCACTTCACTACTTGAGACACACAGTCATGCATCCTCACATACTGTGGTCTATTAGCGAGATAGTCAGTTGACCATACTCTGATGTACTCCAGAATTTTCTATCTTACTTCTAAGTAGTGTAGGCTGAATAGTAATAAATGCACTAGAGAAATCAAAGAACATCATTCTAACAGTGTTACCTGGAGTCTCGAAGTGACTTACTGATGTAAGAGATAAATAATTGTATCATCAACCCCAACACCAGTTTTACAGGCAAACTGTAGTTTATCCACAGCAGCATACATCACCTGCTCAATATGGTTTAATACCAATATCTCAAAGACCTTCATCAACTGCGTTGTTAAAGTAATTGGTCTGTAATGCAAAAACTCCGTAGGGTTTGTTATCTTAGGTACTGGTACACACAATGTCTTCTGTAAGGCGGGTACCCTTCCAAGCGCAAACTCAAATTAAAAATATAATGAACCACCCCACAGCACTGATCAGCACAGGCTTTAAGAACTCTAGGACTGATACCATCTGGACCTGCAGGTTTCTTCTTAATCTTAATTCTCTTTAACCCACTTCTAACTTGCTCCACTGACATAGAAAACCAAGGAACATACTCACAAGTGGGGGGAAAAAAGATGGATTTAGAGCTGGAGATGGATCTGATGAAGAAATCCACAGTATTCCATTTAGTGAGGAATGTTTGAAATCATTAGACCCACTATCAAATATATTAAAAAATAAGTTTAGTTCATCTACCCACGTCTGACCACCAGAGGCAGTGTACCTCCGTACTTTATTTTCACATCCTATTTAAATCTTTCCAAACCTGTCTCACATTATTTTTCTGTAATTTTTGCTCCATTTTTAACTTATAGCACTCTTTCCCCTCTCTAATTGTAACTTTTAAAACTGTTTTAATACTTCAGGGATGCTGTATCATGTTTGACCCCAGCTTCCTACCAAGCTGGGATATGTGAAAAAAAAATTTCATTGTGCTATAATATATATGTGACAAAGGCTTCTTCTTCAACTGACTCAGTGATATAAACTGTGTGTTGAATTGGTATGAACCAACATTGCATTGTCATATATTGATAATTGTAGTTGTTTTAATGTTGGTTTTATTCAAAAGACCAGGGCAGACTAACAGGTGGGTCGAGAGCAATCAGGAACAATAATCAGTCTGATAAAAAGTCTGGTGATCAGGAAACTTGTAAACTAGGCAAGGATAATAATCAGTACTTTCTTTTTTAAATGAGGAAGATGAGAGAAAAGATTTGTAACGTCACTGGCAGAAGCATGAGTGACTGAACATTCGCACTGAACATTTGTCTGGGTTATTTAAAGGACTGGGTGTGACTGTGAACAGGGTGCCTTAATAATCAGGGGACTGTGAACAAGGATAGGCTTCTTGAGATGGTCATGGTCATGTGATCATCCTTGTGGTTTGTTGGTAAGGCGGGTTTGATGGGAATTGTAGTTCAGGATTTCAGTAGAGATCAGTCCTGGCAAAAATGTGACACTAGCGTGCTGAGTATGTGCTATCTGTTTATAATCACTCATTATCACGATCAATCACTGTTTGTGAAAAACACAAGTAGGTCACTACACAGAAACAGCATAAGGCACAGAAGCACCTCCATATTTGCATAACATGAATAAGCAAATGTGAAACATAAGTGGCAGTAATGTAAGTGAGGCTGATATTGGACTCAGGGATCTCTCCTGATGCACTGGAACAAACTAACTGCCACTGCAGAATAAAATGCACAAAAGCAAATACATCATTATCAATCTGTGAAAAATATGTAAAAGACGGGACACAAGGAGACCGTTCTGAGCCTTCGAAATCAGCACAGAGGAATTTTTGACCGTTTTGTCACGCAGGAAGCAAATTTTCAGATGTTTCAAATGCTGGGCATGGAGAAGTGATCATGCATCAGAGAGGACTGGTTTTAATGGTTATTATTCTAAGCAGATGTTTCTAATGAGTAGAAAGAAGCATTAATCTTTGGTTGAACTGTTTTAAGAAACCTTACCTTTTGTAGACTAGTGGGGTTCAGCTGGGTTTTGTCTATTATTTTGACAGCCACCTGTATGGAAAAAAGTTACATAGCAGTTATGTACTGGCATTTTACACACTCTACGTACCTACACTTACATTTATTCATTTAGCTGACGCTTTTATCCAAAGTGACTTACAAATGAGGAAATACAAGCAAAGCGATATATCATGCAGAGAACAATACAATAGTGCTACCATACAAGATCTTTTAATTCTAGAAAAGTTCTAGAAAAGCAAAGTGAGCAGAGTCCAGGTGTAAGTGTCAGAGTAAGCTTTTTTAATGTGGGATAATGTGGGGTTGGCATTTTAGGGGTTAGTTAGGTGTTCACAGAAGAGTTGGGTGTTTAGCTGTTTTTTGAAGATAGTGACAGATTCTGTGGTCCGGATTGAGGTTGGAGGTTAATTTCACCACTGAAGGACAGTTAGTGTGAAGGTTCTGGAAAGGCACCTTGAGCCACGCTGAGTAGGCAAGAGGCTTTTCTTTCGTACCTCTAATATATATCATCTACATGAACTCAACTCCCATTGCACATATCATCTCCTGTAAAAAACAAACATTTTCTTTCTCTAATTCAGGTTTTAATACTGTGTTTTATTGTGATACAGTGAGAAATTATCAATCTAAGAAAGTCGATTATGATGTTTTATTATCTCTGTGACTAAAACTAGGAGAGTTTTTCAAAATAATAACAGAAATCATGATCATGAGTAAAATTCCTCTAAATTTCATAAAATTTGCTATAGTTTGGTTATTTTGAGATTACTAATCAATAATAGAATTTTATAAATGCAAATTATCCTACTGATACTGGAAATTTGGCATACAGTGCCCTCCACTAATATTGGCATCCTCAGTAAATATGAACAAAGAATGAAGTGAAAAATTGTCTTTATTGTTTAAACTTTTGATCATTTGTTCAAAAAATTCACAAAAATACTCTGCTCTCATGGATATCAAACAATTGCAAACATCATAGTTTTATATATATATATATATATATATATATATATATATATATATATATATATATATATACACCTATAACAGATTTTTTTGATAAACCTGTGTTGTGTTTGCAAGTGTTTGATATCCATGAGAGCAGAGTATTTTTGTGATTTTTTTTTAACAAAAGATCAAAAGGTTAAACAATAAAGACGATTTTTCACAGCCTTCTTTGCTCATATTTACCAAGGATGCCAATATTAGTGGAGGGCACTGTCAAATGCAGGGGTGGACGAATAACTTCAACAGCTAGCCCGTCTTTCATATTCCAGTGTGAAGCAAAACAAATAATTTGTACAGTAAAAAACAAAGCAAATGAATTGGCCTTGACGTTCCAATAGTTTTGGAGGGGACTGCAGCTGAATTCATGATTTTGAATCTGGGTTCACGATGTGTTTCCTCTGAATACCAAACACAATAAATAATCATGGGCTAGAAAGAAATCAGTCCCAGTTACACTTTTCATACCATTCTGTGCATTCGTCCCTATGAACTACCCTAGGGGCGGCTGTGGTTCAGGTAGTAGAGCAGGTTGTCCACTTATCATAGGATTGGCGGTTCGATTCCCGGCCCACATGACTCCACATACCAAAGTGTCCTTTGGCAAGACACTGAACACCAAGCTGCTCCCGATGGCAAGTTAGCGCCTTTCATGGCAGCTCTGCTACCATTGGTGTGAATGGGTGAATGAGAACAAGTGTAAAGCACTTTGGAACCACTAAGGTTAAAAAACTGCTATACAAGTGCAGACCATTTACCATGAACACTTTCTGTGCTGCATCTAGTTTAAGGTCATTTTTTGCTGGCCATTTCAGAACATTGTTTTCAAGCCTGGCAACGGTCTAGAGATCCACTTGAGGAAAATAATATTTAAAAAATAGCAAACAGGTGATTACTAGTGTAATCATTTTGCAAACCTAAGGTAAGTGGACAACCCGCTCTACCACCTGAGCCACAGCCACCGGGTGTGATGGGTTTTTGCTGGGTGTTCCCGGTATGCAGTGGTTAGTAACTACCAAAAGTGGTCCAAGTAAAGTCAACCAGTATAGGGGCAACAGGGATTAAAGTGTTATATTATCTTAACTCTTGTCATCGAGGAACATCACAGATCATTCCATCAAGAAAACTCAATGAATGATTTGAAATGTTTTTAAATAAGACAAAGGTTGGGAAAAAGAAGTTTTGCTCTTAGCTGTATACTCCGAAGTGGCCTTAAATGTGGCCTTCTACTTGCATATGGTGATAAATACTGTGCATTCCAGCTACTCATTGCAGAACCAAGCTTTACTGTAGACAGTATTCACATCTGGGACATCAGTGCGCCTCCAGCATTGTCCATTACTGTCAATAATTTCATTAGTTTTACTGCAAGTGAATGTTTGTCCAATATGGTATATGGAGATAGAGAAATGATGCCAGGTTGGTCATGAGTTGTTCAATAGCAACTCTGTCTAATGTGGGTGTCAGAGAGAGAGAGAGAGAGAGAGACAGAAAGAGAAAGAATGAGAGGCTGTGTGTGAAAAAAAGACAAAGTAAAGGAGAGAGAGACAAGATGTGCGCAGGTGGCTTCTATTTTCAGCTCCTCTCGGGTGGGTAGGTGAGCAGACGGCGCACGCATACTCTCTGCAGTTCATAACAAGCTGAGCTCATTACAGTAATGTCCACACTCCGCTCTTGATCACAACCTCTCTCACTGCTCACAAATCGGTGCCCTGGACCTAAAGCCTCTGCTTCCTCCCCAGACTATAATACGGTCAGCTCCAAAATTATTCGACCATAATGCCACAGTTTTCTCCTAAAATACTTGATGTGATAGGAGAATACAGAGAATGGAATCTGAGACCACCTCAAAATATAACCTCTTACGGTCTGAGGTCCTCTCTTGTGGACTCTCCTCTTTGGTTCAAATTTTCAATGGAGTTTAGATCAGAGGACTGGAGCTTGATTCTGTGGTTCTGGTATACTTGCGAAACGACTTCCGCATTATATATTTACCACAGCTCCTCCATTGCAGTTTCATTTACTGCACTGGTAATTGCAGTATTTTACAGTCGGGAGCTCCAAAGACATTCATCAGATATGTACTGTAAGAACTGGTCTTAAATACACTACTATGAATGTAAGAACATGTCTATTAACAAAAATGAACACCCAAGCTAACTTTACCACGGACAAAGTAGCTTGTGCTAATGGTAACGGGATGTATTCAGTCGAAAATGGATACCACCCATGACGTTAGCTTCTAGGTAAACACTTTAAATTATTATGTGTGACAATTTATTAGGTCAGGCTGTCTTTTTTTTCCCATAACAACCCACATGCTATAAAGGTCAATATTAGCAACACATATTAGATGTTATTAGCATGTAAAAGGTCTCTCCCATGCAAGATAATTTGGTGTGAACTGCCTGCTATAGACCTCTGTATTGGTGGAAATGGTGACAGTGACGGGACATAGGTTTGCTTTTGTCTCCTGAGATCACCCTGAGCTGGGAAGCAGTGGAAGATTAAAGCTGTGCAGACAAGTACGTAGAAATGCTCATGATATTTCTTAATTTGTCTTTGAAAATATTCTGACTTAAATACTTTACAGCAAAACATTAATTTCGATAGAGTTACGAAGGACAAACAGTACTGAGTGATATAAACTCTAGAAATGAACCTTTTAAAAATGGAAATGCGTCATAGCCCTGAGTGCAAGCAGCTCATTAAACCATCTTTGTGTGTATTTGAAAACTTGATTTGGATCACTGCCCTGCAGGAAGATCCAACCGTGACCCAGTTGTAACTTCCTGGCAGAGGCAGCCAGATTTTCATTTAAAATCTCCTTGTATTTCATGGAGTCCCTGATGCCACACATCCTTCCATACTGGGCATTAGGTCTTCAGTTACATTTCTGAGGGTTCCACAAAAAAACCAAAAAAAAAAAAAACCCTTTTTGATAAGGGGTTTTTATTTTCTTATAATGCACACATTTTAATTAATGTTTAGCTTGCTTTCATGGTTTCAGTGTGCAATCTGATCTGGTGCAGTCGTTTGTCTGTGTCCATTTGAGTTCATATGTTTTGCAGTAAATAATTTAACCTTCACTGGACAGAAGGGCAACATGTGCGTTGTGGTGCATTATTCATGGAGGCAGGGACACATGGTGCGGGTGTGCTGATACTTCTAGAGAAAAGTGCAGTATGACTTAACAATAAATAATGGAACAGGAACTAATATGTTGCACATTATTAAAAAAAAAAAAAATATATATATATATATATATATATATATATATACACACACACACACACACACAGACAGTACTGTGCAATAGTCAAGCACATGCAAAGAAATAAATGCTGTAGAGCAATTGCCTTCAAACAATGAAATTAAATGTTTCTACATTTAAAAAAATACTATAAAGAGCAGTAAACAGAAATAAACGAATATTTGGTATTTGGTGATATTTCGCGTGATGACCATTTGTTTTAAAAATGTATTAGTAGTCTCAGGTAGAATTAGTGTAGTTTTATAAGGAAATGAGCTGTAAGCTTTATTGAGCATTTTGCAGAACCAGACACGGTTCTTCTGGAGACTTTGATTATCACACTTGCTTCTTATTTTTGCAGCAAAATGAAAATTTTTTTTTGCAGCCTTCATTGTGTTTTTTTTGTCTGAAAAGTGTCTCTTACTGTACATAATATTCTGCTCTCTTTAATGATATACAAACATTTTTCTGTAACATTTCATTTTGTGCTAGAAAACTAATGTTCTGAAATCTAAAGTGTTTTTGTACTGATCTGATAATGCAGAAGTCATGAAATAAAAATCTGTAACAAAGTTCATACTAAAAAAAATAGGGTGCCTAAAACTTGCACAGTACTGTGTGTGTATATATACACATGCGTGTGTTTGTGTGTGTGTATATATATATATATATATATATATATATATATATATATATATATATATATATATATATATATATATATATACAGTGGGGGAAAAAAGTATTTGATCCCCTGCTGATTTTGTATGTTTGCCCACTGACAAAGAAATGATCAGTCTATAATTTTAATGGTAGGTTTATTTGAACAGTGAGAGACAGAATAACAACAAAAAAATCCAGAAAAATGCATGTCAAAAATTTTATAAATTAATTTGCATTTTAATGAGGGAAAAAAGTATTTGACCCCCTCTCAATCAGAAAGATTTCTGGCTCCCAGGTGTCTTTTATACAGGTAACGAGCTGAGATTAGGAGCACACTCTTAAAGGGAGTGCTCCTAATATCAGTTTGTTACCTGTATAAAAGACACCTGTCCACAGAAGCAATCAATCAATCAGATTCCAAACTCTCCACCATGGCCAAGACCAAAGAGCTCTCCAAGGATGTCAGGGACAAGACTGTAGACCTACACAAGTCTGGAATGGGCTACAAGACCATTGCCAAGCAGCTTGGTGAGAAGGGGACAACAGTTGGTGCGATTATTCACAAATGGAAGAAGCACAAAAGAACTGGTCAATCTCCCTCGGCCTGGGGCTCCATGCAAGATCTCACCTCGTGGAGTTGCATTGATCATGAGAACAGTGAGGAATCAGCCCAGAACTACACGGGAGGATCTTGTCAATGATCTCAAGGCAGCTGGGACCATAGTCACCAAGAAAACAATTGGTAACACACTACGCCGTGAAGGACTGAAATCCTGCAGCGCGCGCAAGGTCCGCTGCTCAAGAAAGCACATATACATGCCCGTCTGAAGTTTGCCAGTGAACATCTGAATGATTCAGCGGATAACTGGGTGAAAGTGTTGAGGTCAGATGAGACCAAAATGGAGCTCTTTGGCATCAACTCAACTCGCCGTGTTTGGAGGAGGAGGAATGCTGCCTATGACCCCTGGAACACCATCCCCACCGTCAAACATGGAGGTGGAAACATTATGCTTTGGGGGTTTTTTTCTACTAAGGGGACAGGACAACTTCACCGCATCAAAGGGACGATGGACGGGGCCATGTACCGTCAAATCTTGGGTGAAAACCTCCTTCCCTCAGACAGGGCATTGAAAATGGGTCGTGGATGGGTATTCCAGCATGACAATGACCCAAAACGCACGGCCAAGTCAACAAAGGAGTGGCTCAAGAAGAAGCACATTAAGGTCCTGGAGTGACCTAGGCAGTCTCCAGACCTAAATCCCATAGAAAATCTGTGGAGAGAGCTGAAGGTTCGAGTTGCCAAACGTCAGCCTCGAAACCTTAATGATTTGGAGAAGATCTGCAAAGAGGAGTGGGACAAAATCCCTCCTGAGATGTGTGCAAACCTGGTGGCCAACTACAAGAAACGTCTGACCTCTGTGATTGCCAACAAGGGTTTTTAAACCAAGTACTAAGTCATGTTTTGCAGAGGGGTCAAATACTTATTTCCCTCATTAAAATGCAAATCAATTTATAACATTTTTGACGTGCGTTTTTCTGGATTTTTTTGTTGTTATTCTGTCTCTCACTGTTCAAATAAATCTACCATTAAAATTATAGAATGATCATTTCTTTGTCAGTGGGCAAACGTACAAAATCAGCAGGGGATCAAATACTTTTTTCCCCCACTGTATATATACATATATATATATATATATATATATATATATATATATATATATATATATATATATATATATATATATATATATATATTACACACACACATTCTCATTAATCAACCATAATCTCCACTCTGTGGACTTTCAGTTTTAAAATATTTAGAAGTAGAGACTTCATGCGTCTCTAATTTTGAAATGTTGGTACTCTGTGGCAGTAATAAACAAGGTCAGTTTATTCCCTTAGAACTGACTAAGCTACTAAGAACCTCGAAAAGCAATAAGTGGACCTTAAAATTCTGCAGTGTGTGCTCCTGGCATTACACTTTATTTACGCGTCCCCATTCATTCATGAATCTTAGGGGCGTGTGAGAGGTCAAAAAGAGATAAACATCATGAACAGTTCAGTAAACTCATGCTAGTGCATACTGATGTAAGTAAAAGGCCTCCCACACCTTAAAGGCATTAAAAGCCATTGTTTACAACAGTGGTGGGAAGTAACAAGTACAAGTGTGGTTTTTAAGTATTCCCTGGATTTTTTCCCACCACCTTTTGCAAATACTACATTATTACATTTCTCTATAATGATGTACTTGGTAAGTCATGAGGTGACTTAACATCACAAAGCGTCAAGGACATGCTCTAGATTCCTAATGAACCTAACTTCAACAGACGTGACAGAAACGAGAAGCCATAATACCCATCACTGTAAGTTTGTGAACCCTTTAGAATTTTCTATATATCTGCATAAATATGACCTAAAACATCATCAGATTTTCACACAAATACTAAAAGCAGATAAAGAGAACCCAATTAAAGAAACAAAACAAAAATATTATACTTAGACATTTATTTATTGAGGAAAATGATCCAATATTACATATCTGTGAGTGGCAAATGCATGTGAACCTCTAGGATTAGTAGTTAATGTGAAGGTGAAATTAGAGTCAGGTTCAGATTTCAGTCAATGGGATTACAATCAGGTGAGAGTGAGTGCCCTGTTTTATTTAAAGATCAGGGATCTATCAGAGCCTGATCGTCACAACACATGTTCGTGGAAGTGTATCATGGTTGAGGACCTTTTTTTTTTTTTGAGAAAAAGAGCTGTTGATGCTCATCAAGCTGGAAAAGATCACAGAACCATCTCTAAAGAGTTTGGACTCCACCAATCCAGTCAGACAGACTGTCTAGAAATGGAGGAAATTCAAGACCAGTAACAAATCACTCCAAGGGCAAGACGTGTAATAGTCTGTGAGGTCACAAAGGAACCCAGGGTAACTTCTAAGCAACTAAAGGTCTCTTTCACATTGGCTAAAGTTATGTTCATGAGTCCACCATCAGGAAAACACTGAATAACAATGGTGTGCATGGCAGGGTCGCAAGGACAGAGTCACTACTCTGTAAAAAATAACATTGCTGTCCTTCTTCAGTTTGCTAAAGATCACATGGACAAGCCAGAAGGCTATTGGAAAAATGATTTGTGGATAGATGAGACCAAAATACAACTTTTTGGTTTAAATGAGAAGGGTTATGTTTGGAGAAAGGAAAACACTGCATTCCAGCATAAGAACCTTATCTCATCTGTGAAACATGGTGGTGGTAGTATCATGGTTTGGGCCTGTTTTGCTGCATCTGGACCAGGATAACTCACCATCACTGATGGAACAATGAATTCTGAATTATACCAGCAAATTATAGGAAAGGAAAATGTCAGGACATCTGTTCATGAACTGAATCTAGGGTTAGGGTTAGAGAAAATGGGTCATGCAGTAAGACAACAAAGTAAGTACACAAGTTGTTCTACCAAAGAATGGTTAAATAAGAATAAAGTTAATGTTTTGGAATGGCTAAGTCAAAGTCCTGTTCAGATACTTTTGCCACTTACAGATATGTAAGTGGCAAAAGTAAAATCTGAATCATCTGATGATGTTTATGTCACCAAGCAGTGGTGGATTGGTGGTTAAGGCTCTGGGTTACTGATCGGAAGGTTGGGGGTTCAAGCCCCAGCACTGCCAAACTGCCACTTTTGGGCCCTTGAGCAAGGCCCTTAACCCTCTCTGCTCCAGGGGCACTGTATCATGGCTGACCCTGCGCTCTGACCCCAGCTTCCTGACATGCTGGGGTATGTGAAGAAAATAATTTCACTGAGCTGTAGTGTATGTGACCAATAAAGACTCATTCATTCAAAGTCCTGACCTTAATCCAATAGAAATATTGTGGAGGGACCTGAAGTAAGCAGTTCATGTAAGGAAACCCACCAACATCCCAGAGTTGAAGCTGTTCTGTAGTGAGGAACGGGCTAAAATTCCTCCAAGCCGGTGTGCAGAACTGATCAACAATTACCAGAAACTTTTATTTGCAGTTACTGCTGCACAAGGGGCTCACACCAGATACTCAAAGCAAAGGTTCAGATACTTTTGCCACTTACAGATATGTAATATTGGATCATTTTCTTCAATAAATAAATGAAAATCTGATGATGTTTATGTTATATTTATGCAGATATATAGAAAATTCTAAATGTTTCACAAATTTCAAGCACCACTGTATATGAACATTGTATTTATCAAGCCAGTTCAATCCAGGAATAAAACCCTAACACTAATTAGCCTCAGCTAATGTCTTCCCGTTTTTGTGAAAGGGGCTTAATTTAAAATCAGTAAATAAAATAGGTGTGTGATCAGAGACAGACGTCTTTCTTGTACACTTTCTTTCATAATTTTATTATATTTAAGAGTTTATACGGTTCTACCATAACTTGAGTGAATATGTTGAAGCAGTGCTTGTGGCTTAGTGGTTAGCACGTTTGCCTTGCACCTCTGGGGTTGGAGGTTCGAATCCCTCCTCTGCCTCTGGTTTCATGTTCTCCCTGTGTTTCAGGGGTTTATTGTAGGCACTCTGGTTTCCTCCCCCGGTCCAAAGACATGTGTTGTGTTTGCGATGGGTACCCTATCCAGGGTGTCCCCTGCCATGTTCCCTGAGCTTCATCAGTTACAAATTGTGACCAAGTCCCTTGAAGCCTTTCTCCACAAGAGGATATCAACACATAAATGTAAGTTAAACTGCATGTGAACGAAGTTAAAATGTTGCTGAGATTTGCCAGTTTAGGATTAAGGATTAAGTTATTTCAGGAGTTTGTTCGTTCTCTGATATAACCGTGAGACTAGCAAGCTAACATTAGAGATGTCTGTATATAACCAGATTTTGTTGAGGGAATTTTTCTAATTTTGTGATGAACTTGCAGAGTCTGTTGTGCTTTTTTGTGGTAAACTACTTGAATTGGCGAAAATGCAATTGCACAAAATTGTTTTGCATGGTCTTTCGCAGTGATGTTTGTTGGTAAATTTGGACCTTTTAGGCTGGGCTTTGGCTGAATGCATGTTGTGATGGTGTAACATGACGCATCTTGGCCCAAATCTGCAGAAAATCTGTGGTAATTTTGAAAACTTGCAAGCTCCTCCAAATATTGTGGAGTTTGCTTGATTTTGTGTTAAATTCTGCTATCGTAAAATTGCGAAATCCTGGAGGGACTGTATAATAGTGGCTTGCAGACTCAAACAGCTACAGTGAGGGAAAAAAGTATTAGATCCCCTGCTGATTTTGTACGTTTGCCCACTGACAAAGAAATGATCAGTCTATAATTTTAATGGTAGATTTATTTGAACAGTGAGAGACAGAATAACAACAAGAAAATCCAGAAAAATGCATGTCAAAAATGTTATAAATTGATTTGCATTTTAATGAGGGAAATAAGTATTTGACCCCCTCTCAATCAAGAAAGATTTCTGGCTCCCAGGTGTCTTTTATACGGGTAACGAGCTGAGATTAGGCGCACACTCTTAAAGGGAGTGCTCCTAATCTCAGTTTGTTACCTGTATAAAAGACACCTGTCCACAGAAGCAATCAATCAATCAGATTTCAAACTCTCCACCATGGCCAAGACCAAAGAGCTCTGCAAGGATGTCAGAGACAAGATTGTAGACCTACACAAGTCTGGAATGGGCTACAAGACCATTGCCAAGCAGCTTGGTGAGAAGGTCACAACAGTTGGTGCGATTATTCGCAAATGAAGAAACACAAAAGAACTGTCAATCTCCCTCGGCCTGGGGCTCCATGCAAGATCTCACCTCATGGAGTTGCAATGATCATGAGAACAGTGAGGAATCAGCCCAGAACTACTCGGGGGGATCTTGTCAATGATCTCAAGGCAGCTGGGACCATAGTCACCAAGAAAACAATTGGTAACACACTACGCCGTGAAGGACTGAAATCCTGCAGTGCCTGCAAGGTCCCCCTGCTCAAGAAAGCACATATACATGCCCGTCTGAAGTTTGCCAATGAACATCTGAATGATTCAGAGGACAACTGGGTGAAAGTGTTGTGGTCAGATGAGACCAAAATGGAGCTCTTTGGCATCAACTCAACTCACCATGTTTGGAAGAGGAAGAATGCTGCCTATGACCCCAAGAACACCATCCCCACCGTCAAACATGGAGGTGGAAACATTATGCTTTGGGGTGTTTTTCTGCTAAGGGGACAGGACAACTTCACCGCATCAAAGGGACCATGGACGGGGCCATGTACCGTCAAATCTTGGACGAGAACCTCCTTCCCTCAGCCAGGGCATTGAAAATGGGTCGTGGATGGGTATTCCAGCATGACAAAGGCCACAAAACACACGGCCAAGGCAACAAAGGAGTGGCTCAAGAAGAAGCACATTAAGGTCCTGGAGTGGCCTAGCCAGTCTCCAGACCTTAATCCCATAGAAAATCTGTGGAGGGAGCTGAAGGTTTGAGTTGCCAAACGTCAGCCTCGAAACCTTAATGACTTGGAGAAGATCTGCAAAGAGGAGTGGGACAAAATCCCTCCTGAGATGTGTGCAAACCTGGTGGCCAACTACAAGAAACGTCTGACCTCTGTGATTGCCAACAAGGGTTTTGCCACCAAGTACTAAGTCATGCTTTGCAGAGGGGTCAAATACATATTTCCCTCATTAAAATGCAAATCAATTTATGACATTTTTGACATGCGTTTTTCTGGATTTTTTTTTTTGTTATTCTGTCTCTCACTGTTCAAATAAATCTACCATTAAAATTATAGAATGATCATTTCTTTGTCAGTGGGCAAACGTACAAAATCAGCAGGGGATCAAATACTTTTTTCCCCTCACTGTACACTATAGTTCAGAATTAGCAAATAACAAAACGCTAAAAATCTTGCACCTGAATAAAAGTAGAGGTTTTCTATGTATGTTTCTACTTGAGTTAAAGCAGAAAAACCTATAAAGGAACTGTGAGGAACTGTTATTGCAGTTAATGGACATTTTTTACTACTAGTACTACTACTAAAATTAATAATAGCATTATTACAGTATAACAGCACTAGCTTACTGTTAGTTTACTACATTTACAAGCAAGCGCGGAACTGATATTTACAAAAATAGGGAATACGAGCTGCTACTTACTTTTGTGTTGCAAAAATCAGGTGGACAGACAACAAAATGAATTGTGAAATCTGACAATGCTTTGACACCATGAACATAACTTGTAAGCACCACTCTCTCATGACACTCACCTCTCGTCCAGTGAGCACATGCCGTGCCAGTTTGACCTTGGCGAAGTTCCCCTTGCCGATGGTCTTGTGTAGGCGGTAGTTGCCGATATGCGGATGCTCGTCCACACTGGAGCTCAGTGAGTTCCTGCAGCGAGGCAGGTTCTGGCGGCTCGCCAATTTGGTAGAAAAGCCATCCAGGGATGTGTGCTGCATAGAAAGCAGTTTGGTTAGCACCATCATCATCGTTATACATACTCACTTCTAACGTGCTGTGCAAGCTTCTCAGTCTGGATAACTGTAATTGCATAGTAAGTCTCAAAATTAATAATATTGCTTATGCCATGTAGTATGGCTTAATGTCTCTTCTGGAACTAAAGCTTTATGACAGAAATGTACATTAGGAATGCATTCAAATCTAAAAAGAGACTCTCATAACAATTTATGTTGTCCATCCTGACAGAAATATGCAGTGCTATTCGATACATCTGCGCAAATGAGTTAGACTGCATCACAAAGAGACAGTGTGTAAGCTGAATCTGAGAGCCTGTACACTGCAGCCAAGGCTACTAAGTGCTCTGTGGCTCCAATAATCTCTGATAATGGCCGCCTGAGAGCTCAAGTGCTGGCTTGCCCAAATTTAAAACACTACAGGGAGAGAGACCTGGCATATCTGGGCAGTAAATGAAGTAAATAGAGGAAGTATAGACAGTAGAAGTGCACTGATCCGAATTTTTAAAGACTGATTGGGAACCAACTATTTTATCTGAGTACCACAATGAATATGAAATGAATTTCAAAAATATGGATTCAACCCTAACCACTGCACAACGTTAGCACCTGCAGTGATGATCAGGTACTATACAGCGTGATAAAAACAGCACAGCATGCTGCTCACGCTGCATCGCAGGGCAGCGTAACTACCTCGTGACTACTTCATAACTGCTCTCGATTCTGATTGGGCAGAAGGTGTGGATTCATTTTCAATAACGGCAGCTCTGACTGTATGTTTAGCTGCAAATCACAGGTTAATATTTATGCACTCATTTTAATACATTAGTGCCTCTATATTAACAATTTACACAATGTGGTGGACAAGCTACATAATCTAAACCTAAAAACAATCAGATTTTAAAAAGTATTGACGTGTAGAGAATTATTTAGCATTTTGGAAGCAGTCTCCAGTGTCAGCACTTTGTAATAGTCAGAGGTAAAAATAGAGGTTTAAGTTTTCTGCCAATGGAATGCTTTCAAAAGAGAGATAGAGAACTTTTTGTTTTGTGCTTTCTCAGGATCAAGCTGCATTTTTTTGTCTTATTAACTTCAAGAGGAAGTGAGGGAATTACTCACGGACATGTTTTATGGACATCCCACAACATTAAATGAAACGGTAAACTGATGAAAAGTATTACATGCTACAGTATATAGGGGTGTAAAGATACACTGTGGTCATGATTTGATTCCACTCACGATACACAATACATTTCGATTAAATTTGATTCTTAGAATATTTTGAACAAAATTTTAATGACTAAAAATGATGACGGAAAACAACACAAAACAGTGGGCATGTCTGTATAAAACTAAATAAGTCTACGAACAGAGGTTTAATAAAATTGCGATGAACAGAGGTTTAATATTATAAACAAAATGTAACAGAAGACCACCCTATCTTAAAAAAAAAAAAAAACATTTCTCCAAAAAATGCACGTGAATTGCATTAGATATTACATAATTAATAGAATGCTGATTTCCACAATATGAATCGGTGGCAAATTCCTTTGGTATTCAGTATGCTGCTGCAGGACAGTAACCTCCGGGTGGTAACGGCCCGCCACACCCTGTCATTGATTATTTTCCTTTAAAGGAGCGTGCAATCATGATTTATTAATTAATTATAGCATTATATACCAAATAGCCATGATACACTACATGGCCAAAAGTATGTAGAAACCTGACCATCACACCCATGTGTGGTTCCAACGTTGGAGGCACACAGTTATTATAGGATCTTTGTTTGCCCAGGTTGGAGTAGAAGAACTCGAGTGTCCTGCACAGAGCTCTGACCTCAACCCCTCTAAACACCTTTGGGAAGAACTGGAACAGTGACTGCACCCCAGGCCTTCTCGCCCGACATCAGTGCATGAACTCATTGTGGCTGAATGGGCAAATCCCCACCACCATGCTCTAAAATCTGGTGGAAATCCTTCCTATAAGAGTGGAGGTTATTATAGCTGGGTAGACCAACGCCATGTTAATTCCCATTTTATGGAACGGGATGTTCAACATGCAAATGTGGGTGTAAATGGTCAGGTGTCCACATACTTTTGGCCATTAGATATGTTCAGGCTGAACTGCTCATGAATTATACAGTATGTGGTGAATTATATGTGGTTATTTATGTGGCATTATATATTGGACCTGTTGTAGCCCTGCTGTATGTTTTCATTCAAGTTGATGCACTTTTATTTATTTTAGACAGATATAGAGAGCCAATTTAAATCAAATCCCCTCCTGGGTTATTTTTTTTCCCCAAAGTTAGATCATACAAGCCTGAAAAACTATAGAAAACTAGTGGTGGAACAAGAATAGAAGGCGAATAAGATGCTCCGGTGCCACCAGGAATGCCTGGGCAGCTGGCACTATCTGTCTTTGGCGTTGAGAACAAAATCTGTTTCGGGTTACTCGGCCGCCAACACACTCCTGTTACGCTGTAATGCTACACTGCGCATTAATGAAGTGCAAAGTTCGGCATGTTATAACAGGTTTATGACAGTATCACTGTATTGTAAAAAATAAACATCTTTAAAAGATACATTTCTTAGTAATAGCTGTTTTCATTACAGTAAATAAATATATTACAATAAATTAGGCAACTACAACAAATGAATCAAGATAAAGAAGTTAAACGACATATTGTGTCTTCCATGATTTGAGGTGCCATGTCATCTGCTGGTGTTGGACCACTGTGTTTTCTCAAGTCGAGAGTCACAGCAGCGTCTACCAGGAGATTTTAGAGCACTTCATCCTTCCATCTGCTGACAAGCTTTATGGAGATGCTGATTTCCTTTTCTAGCAGGACTTGGCACCTGCCCACAGTGACAAAACTACTAGTAACTGGTTTGCTGACCATGGTATTACTGTGCTTGACTGGCCAGCCAACTCGCTTGACTAGAACCCCATAGAGAATCTATGAGAGACACCAGCTCCAGCAATACAGACGAGCTGAAGACCGCTATCAAAGCAACCTGGGCTTCCAGAACACCGCAGCAGTGCCACAGGCTGATTGCCTCCATGCCACGCCACATCGATGCAGTAATTCATAAAAAAAGGAGCCCAGAGCAAGTACTGAGTGGATAAATTAACATACTTTTCAGAAGGTCGACATTTCTGTATTATAAATTCTTTATTCTAATATTTTGAGACACTGGATTTTTGATTTCCATGAGCTGTAAGCCATAATCATCGATATTAAAAAATATATATATTTCACTTTATGTGTAATGAATCTAGATTATATGAACGTTCCAATTTTTGAATTGAATTACAGGGAAAAAATGAACTTATATTCATATATTCGATATTCAAATTTTTTTAAATGCACCTGTGTATATATTTTTTTAGATACACTGCCGCTTTATATTTGCCTACGCCACAAAATAATTGTTGCTTTCTATAAACAAATATATATTACAATGTGTTCACCGGGTGTCACGCAGATATCTGGGTTTGCATGGAAGGAAATGTGCTTAAACCTCGTTTGTGCCTTATTATGTTCATTTAACTGCCTGGATGAGAGTTTTATTGTAGAGGAAACATTACAGACACTGTACTGAGAAACTAACATCATCAATAAAATGATTTTTATAAAGAATTTGTGCTACTACTTATTATAAGTAAAGAATAAAACACTTGGGGTGTGTGCTGTTATAGGAAAGTAATTCACAACGTGGTGGTGTGGTGTGTTCTGATACAAAGAAGAGCTACAGTAAATTTGATTATTTTTCTATATTAACATGTCTTTCCTATAATACCATATTTTATTCCTCCTGTATCACAATGATTTGCCAACAATTGCAATTCTAATTTGTGAATGATCTTTGTTTGTTTTTTACCGTGTATAGTTACAGTTAAAATTTGGAATAGTCGTTCTCTCACCGGCCTCTCTTTAACTTAACAAGAAAAAAAAAAACACCTAGCCTGTCACGTTACTGAGAACCCCATAGTCCTAAAACCAGTAACACTGGAGACTCCTTCCATAAATATTAAATAAACATCTCCTTACAGAAAGCTTCACCATATTAATGTTTGTTTTCCTTTGTTAAATAACAGCATATCTTTTAATCTGTTTATTATTAGCCTTATACAATTACCTGAGAATTGGAATGTGCACCTTAATATAAACCATTTGAATTACAGCCAAGACTACCATCAGAGATGCTATTATAGCAAATAAATCAACACCTTCTGTCCAATCAGAATCAAGAATTCAACAGGGCTGTCCAATCAGAATCAAGAATTCAACAGGGCTGTCCAATTGGAGAGATATAACCACTTTAGACTGTTAATGCAACACTGGGGCTTTTGCTATGTGTAGAACAGACATTCGTATAACATACCAGGTTCAGAGACTGAGGGGGTGGTTCAGTACTTTTACTGTTCCTCAGATTTTTTTTACGTTCTCTCTTCCACGTCTACACAGGTGATACAGCCCCGGGTGCCTTGGTGTTAACCTTCATTTTCTCCAGCACTCTTTTAGTTCATGGTATTTCTCCTTCTTCTCTTATTCCTCCCTTTGGCTGTTAATGTCACTTGGGATTCCAACAATAAGTTTTATTTTTTTCCCCTTTTATTTCTTAATATTGTTTTGCTTTGATATGTAGGTCCAGCAGTCTCTTATTACTTTCTGAGGTTCTGATGACTGGCTGGGTATACAATATGTGTTGATTTTATTCTACACACTCTCCTGGCTTATTATTGATTGGTTAGAGGGGAATCAGGCCTGTGTAGTGCAGAAGGGATATTGCACCTCGTTAGTATTTAACACACTTTATTGTTATGGAGTTATAGTGCATCCAGAAAGCATTCACAGTGCTTCACTTTTTCCACATTTTGTTATGTTACAGCCTTATTCCAAAATGGATTAAATTCATTATTTCCCTCAAAATTCTACAAACAATACCCCATAATGACAATGTGAAAGAAGTTTCTTTGAAATCCTTGCAAATTTATTAAAAATAAAAAACAAAAAAGCACATGTGCATAAGTATTCACAGCCTTTGCTCAGTACTTTGTTGAAGCACCTTTGGCACCAATTACAGCCTCAAGTCTTTTTGAGTATGATGCTACAAGCTTGGCACACCTATTTTTGGGCAGTTTCTCCCATTCTTCTTTGCAGGACCTCTCAAGCTCCATCAGGTTGGATGGGGAGCATCGGTGCACAGCCATTTTCAGATCTCTCCAGAGATGTTTAATCGGTTTCAAGTCTGGGCTCTGACTGGGCCACTCAAGGACATTCACAGAGTTGTCCTGTAGCCACTCCTTTGTTATCTTGGCTGTCTGCTTAGGGTCGTTGTCCTGTTGGAAGATGAACCTTCGCCCCAGTCTGAGGTTCAGAGCGCTCTGGAGCAGGTTTTCATCAAGGATGTCTCTGTACATTGCTGCATTCATCTTTTCCTTGATCCTGACTAGTCTCCCAAAAAAACCCATCCCCACAGCATGATCCTGCCACCGTCATGCTTCACTGTAGGGATGGTATTGGCCATGTGATGAGTGGTGCCTGTTTTCCTCCAGACATGACACTTACCATTCAGGCCAAAGAGTTCAATCTTTGTCTTCTTCTTGGTCTGAGAGTCCTTCAGGTGCCTTTTGGCAAACTCCAGGCGGGCTGTCATTTGCCTTTTATTGAGGAGTGGCTTCCGTCTGGCCACTGTACCATACAGGCCTGATTGATGGAGTTCTGCAGAGATGGCTGTTCTTCTGGAAGGTTCTCCTCTCTCCACAGAGACACGCTGGAGCTCTGTCAGAGTGACCAGCGGGTTTTTGGTCACCTCCCTGACTAAGGCGCTTCTCCCCCGATCGCTCAGTTAGGCCGGGTGGCCAGCTCTAGGAAGAGTCCTGGTGGTTCCAAACTTCTTCCATTTATGGATGATGGAGGCCACTGTGCTCACTGGGAGCTTCAATGCTGCAGAAATGTTTCTGTACCCTTCCCCAGATCTGTGCCTTGATACAGTCCTGTCTCGGAGGTCTCCAGACAATTCCTTGGACTTCAAGGCTTGGTTTGTGCTCTGACATGCATTGTTAACTGTGGGACCTTATATAGACAGGTGTGTGCCTTTCCAAATCATGTCCAATCAACTTAATTTACCACAGGTGGACTCCAATCAAGTTGTAGAAACATCTCAAGGATGATCAGTGGAAACAGGATGCACCTGAGCTCAATTTTGAGTGTCATGGCAAAGGGTGTGAATACTTATATACATGTGCTTTTTTTGTTTTTTATTTTTAATAAATTTGCAAAGATTTCAAACAAACTTCTTTCACGTTGTCATTATGAGGTATTGTTTGTAGAATTTTGAGGAAAATAATTAATTTAGGAATCCATTTTGGAATAAGGCTGTAACATAACAAAGTGTGGAAAAAGTGAAACGCTGTGAATACTTTCCGGATGCACTGTAGATTCCAGTTTGTCCTCCAGTGAGTCACTAAAAATTTGATTAAATCTCTCAGGGCCAAATGATAGCTAAGCTGTTTGCAGCTGTTTTCAGGTGCAATTAGACTGCATTCAGCACTGAAACCCTTACCTCAGCGAAATTTTCTGCCTGACAGCCAACAAATTTACTGTTACCATTCTGAAGTTGATTATTTTCTTATAACAGCACACCTGAAGTGTTTTATTTCTCTTATACCACAGGTTAAGTAAGTACCTGTTCTCACTAATGTTATATCAGGTATACTGTACATCATTCCTTCACCAGCCAGGATTACCTTTACATGGGGCCCTGGGATAATTTCTTAATTTACAGGTGCTCCTCTGTTATTTTATTTCCATCCAGATCAGCCATGTTGGTGTTTTTGTCTGTCCTCCTCTGAGAAAATTAAACTACCTCCTATTTTTGCCAAACTAAGCAGCGGTCTGATCATTTTAGCCCTATTTAGATGCACATGTCCTTGATTTTCTATGCAGGTGTCACCTTGCGTTGGGAAAAATAGATGCCCGACTGTTGTTACTTTCCTACTTACTTTAATCGTGTAGTGCATGCATCCGTGACCCTCTCCCAGATATGAAACATTTTGTGAGTTGTAAAACAAACAAAAAAAAAAGGATGCTTTTTGTATACTTTGTTATTATTAATTTATTGTATTTACTAATTGCTGCTGGAACTTTGATTCTGCCCAAACTAATAAGAGCCAGGGTGTCCTCTACACCAGTCTCTTCAACTGCTTGGACGTCATGTTGGGAATGGAGATGTGACCACATGACACAAACATCTGGGTTTGTAGAAAATATAGTCCATGAGAAACTCACGAGTTTTATCACTGAGGAGACGTGTAAAAATTTATTACCGATGTCCCCCTGATAAATTTATCCAATCCAATTAGGGCTTTAGAAAGCTGATTAACCAGCGGACGAATTACTGCCATTGCTTACCAAAGACATGTGACAAAGTTCCGTCAGTTATAAATTTTTTTGATTAAACAGCCTAACATTCTTTAAATCCGCACACACTTGGCTCTGTTTACTTCATGGTTTATTTTGACAAGAATAATGAGTGAAACTTTGATTAAAATCAGGCCGCATGGTTGTCCTGCTCTACTTCTCATGTCCTATTGATTGGGATGTTATGCACTCTCATAGAGGAAAGCTCTACATGACCCACTTCTCTGTTGACTTCTAAACCATATTTTCCTCTCAGCAATGTCTTTTTCAAGCTTTCTATGCATTCATCTGCAAGTTTTCTTCTGCCTCAATTGTCTTTAACCACTGCATTGGTCTAAGACTCTGAAAGTGCAGAAAATAAATAAATGCCATGACCATCACAACAGCGAATGAAAGCTAACAGTGACCAGATGGCATGATCTCATTCACACCATGCTAAGTGGCCCCTACTAGGTTGCATTCATTTTTGGCAGTATTAGCATATTTTGGCTACACAAATCCACCCTGGGGAAAAAAAAATAAATAAATAAAAAAAATTCACCTGTATGCCCAGAGCCACTGAGCTCATCAGTGATGTCGCTACTGTGCTGAAGAGCCAGCAGCACTTCTAGTTGGATGACTCATGAACGAATATGTCTATGATCTCCTGGTGGAATAGCTTCCTTGAGAGTGGACATGCAGAGCTGACTAGCCACAACAATCTGCTAAAACCAAAGGAGCTCCAGTTAAACAACTAAAACCACCTGTAATTTTGTGTTCTTTTTGGTGTCAGGGCACAACATTTACATTTAACAATCAACAAATCACTGAGATGTTAAAAGGGGCAAAAATGATGCCAGTGTTGGAAGACTCTTAAGACATAAGTAAAAGACAGTGGTGGAATAAACAATATATTGTTGGAGAGATGTTCTGTTTCTGATATCCTGATGTGGATAAACAGTGATCATAAACACTGCTTAATATTGTGTATGTCCCTTTGTGCCTCCAAAACAGTTCTGAATTGTCGAGGTATGGACTCCACAAGACCTCTGTAAGTGTGCTGTGGTATTTGTCACCAAGACATTGGCAGGAAATCTTTTATGGTCCAGTTCTGATGCTCACGTGCCCATTGTAGGTGCTTTCAGATGTGGACAGGGGTCAGTATGGGCGCTCTCTGACAACTGATGTGCACTGTGTGTCCTGACATCTTACGAACATAGCCAACTTTTTCAACAATTTGTACTAAAGTAGCTCTTCTGTGTGACTGGACCAGATGGACTAGCCTTCGCGCCCCATACACATGAATTAGCTTTGAGCACCCATGACCCTGTCACTGGTTCACTGTTTATCCTTCCTTGGACCACTTTTGGTAGGTACTAAGCACTGCATAATGAGAACACCCCACACGACTTGCCGTTCTGACCCAGTCGTCTAGCAATCACATTTGGCCATTATCAAAGTCGCTCAGATCCTAACGCTCGCCCATTTCTCCTGCTACTAACAGATCAGTTTCGAGAACTGACCGTTCACCTGCTGCATAATATATCCCACGCCTTGACAGGTACCACTGTAACGAGATAATCAATGTTATTCATGTCACCTGTTAGTGGTTTTAATGTTATGGCTACGTACATACTTAAGCACTGATGCTTTGAATCTTGTACATATGACTATCTGCGTCATTAGTGCCTTTACAGCTTACGTTTTCTGCTGCTGGAGTAATGAAGATGGTTCATGCTGTGCAAAGGTTTTGCAGGACCATCTGCTCACTTCTCACTCACATTTCAGTGTTTCGCCCAAAATCTTTATCTTATATTTTCCAGCAGTGAGACAGCAGTGCTGTACATGTGTAGTTACTGACTGCTAACAAGACCAAAGTCCTTATAAGAACTACTTGATTATTGGTTGTAATTTGATTTGGAATTTGGTTAAGATGTGAAAATTAGTTGGAGCTTGTAGTGTAGCTTTTCTGAACTGTACTAAAGTGTATTAAACAAGAAAAAATAAAGACAGTACACAGTTCATAACTTGAACCATGGTCAGCTTTTCTCAATTAATTGCCAGTTGGTCTATTAATAGATTTTTAAATTGTCCACACCTGAGCTATCTTTACTTCTTTTCCATTTTTTTTTAACTTCGCAGGGCAATGTATGTATACACCTTTATGTCCTGCAATTATTGAAAACTGCAAAAAGCAGTCAGTAAAGCTCAAAGAGGTGAGATTGTTCTGAGACTGTTCAGAGCCTCTCTAAATGTCAACTTACTTCTGAATTTCTTTTTTCTGCTGTTTTCTTCCCAGTGCATTGAGACAATATAGACACATGTCCAATTCCAGGTTGGTTCATAACATTTCCAGTTGACTGGAACTTCTTAATTATTGCCCTGATGGTGGAAATGGGCATTTTCAATGCTTGTTATTTTCTTATAGCCACTACTCATTTTGTGAAGCTCAAAAACATTACAGCTATATTCCTTGCTCTTACCCATTGTTATGAATGACTAAAGGAATCTGGCCTATGTGTTACATCATATTTATACCCCTGTGAAACAGGAAGTCCTAGTTGAACAATTTTCTGTTCCTAGTCACCCATGTGTCCTAAAATTTTTTAAATATACTTCAAATATATTTTTCTCATATGAATTCATAGCGGTGCCAATAATTGTTGCACACCTATATTTAACAAAGATTTTTTTTGATAAACCTGTGTTGTGTTTGCAATTGTTTGATATATATAAGATTAGTTTTGTGAATTTTATCACTAAAATATCAAAAGGTCAAACAATTAAGACAATTTTTCGCAGCCTTCCCTAATGATAGATAGATAGATAGTTAGAGATGTATAATAAATAATAATAATTATAATTATTTTAAACATAGAGAATTTGTCACTGACTTCTTTGCTCATATTTACCAAGGGTGCGTGTGTGTGTGTGTGTGTATATATATATATATATATATATATATATATATATATATATATATATATATATATATATATATATATATATATATATATGTTTGTGTGTGTTACATAAAAATAAATCAAGTTCTAGGAATATATGCTGCAAAAAAATCTCGATTTTTATAAGGAAGGTAAGAGAGAAGTCAGCAGACACTCAACAAGATTGCAGTACAACCTGAAAGCAGCAGGAACAACAATTAATAAAAAAAAACAATAAGCAATGAACTGTACCCCAATCATCTCCATTCCTACATCTCACACAGAAAAAGAAGCACAGAAAGTCATGACTAAAAGCATTTAGACAAATCAGAGCTCTTTTTGAACAATATACTCTGGTCAGAGGAGACAAAAATAGAACTTTTAGAGCTCTTTGGAAATTATCAGCTTGTCATGTTTGGAAAAAAGACAAATTGCACGCATGATCTAGAGGTCGATGGATTTTACCGATACCAATAACTAGGTTGGGCGATATCTGCTGAACTAAAATACTGCTGAAATTTATTACAAAAATAAACAGTAGTGACTGTACTGTGAAAATGTACTGCAATTTTTTTTTATGAAATAAAGATATAATATATTAGTATATTACCTATTAATGAATATTAAAGTAAATAAAAGGTATACATCCAAACTGAACTAAAAAGTTACACTCCAAATAACAAATAAAAATTCAACAATTCACTTCAAATAACACAACAAAATTTGACAGTGATTATTTCGCCTCTAGAGGCCGCTCTCGTACTGTATAATGACGGCGGACCCCTCTCAGCCACACCCACCATGCACGCAACTGGGGAAAACAGTGTGGATTTTTTTGCAAATAACCAACAGTTCGGCAATCGATTATCGATGCTGGAAACTCCAATCAATAGGTCGACCTCTAGTATGATCCCAACAACACCATACCCACAGTGAAGTACGCAGGTGGAAGCATCATGATGTAGGGCTGCGTCGTCGAAGGAATCATGAATGGAGTTTAGTTCCAGGACATTTTAGAGGAGAATTTAACCTCATCAGCCAAGAAACTGACTATGGAGAAAATATGGTCACTTCAACAAGACAACACCTCCAAACATACAGCCAAAATCCCTTAAGAGGACCTTGCATGGCCTAGCCAACCTATTCAATATTTATGGAGGATTTTAAAATTGCAAGTCCATCAGAGGGATCCTCATAATCTTGGAGAATTGAAGATGGTTTGCCAAGAGGAATGGGAAAAAAAACTGAACCACATTGCTGCATAAACCTAATTACTTCTTACCGCAGATGCCTCAAAGTTGTAATTGTCATAACAGCTTTGCAACAAAGTACTCATTTTGATCATTTGTGGTGTCCCTAACAATTTTATTTCTGAAACATATCTTGGTTTTTCGTTATAAATACATACTTTTTTGTTCATCATTTATAAGTACAAAACCAAAAGACGGTGATATTTGCACTAAAAAGTATATTAAATAACAAAATCAAAAGTGTCTGAATACTTATTTCCCCTCACTGCATCAGATATTTTTTTAAAGAGTGAAAAGAATGAGAATAAGTGTCACGTAATGGGAGTTAGGACGGATGCAAGTGCGGGTAAGAGCTTTTATTAAAGACAGGCAGGCAGACAAATCCAAATCATGAGACAACAGCATGGTCAAAAACAGGCGAACAGGCACAAACCAAGCAAAACAGGAATCGAGAAGCGTGGACGAGAACAGGATCAAAACAAGGACACAAAACACGCTGAACACCGGCTTGGCAAACGGAAACACACCTAATACTTTGCAAAGAGTGACTGCATTGCAAGTCCTTTTAAATCGTGGTTGTGATTGTGCTGTGAATCGGATGCCGGTGTGCGTGATTAGATTGAAAGCGAGTGTTCTGTGAATTGCGGTCCATGGCGGCCATGTTTGTAGGCCGCAGTGCAGGATTGGGAAACGTAGTCACTGGTTTGCTGTGATATGACAGTAAACAGAGTGGCTGCACTATGATTAAGATAATCATGATCAACACCTAGTACAGGAAGAAGGCAGGCAAGTTGCAAGCATTGAAAACAAATGGACTGTTTCAGTCTGTCCTACTGTACTCTATTGTAGCTACCCATCTTTACAAAATTTCAGTAAACTGGTGCCATGAAGGCAAATGAGCTCACACACAAACAGTGAATTACCACCAACAAAAAAAAAGTGAGCGAAAGCTGAGGCTCTTCACTTTTATCTTTGCTATTTGATCGAGACCTCACAGGTTGAAAGCTTCACAGACTCAGCAGGATTTATTTTTCCGGTGAGCCCTTGATGCTGCACAGATAAAACACCAGTTCCAAAAATGAAAATAACTTACCGTTTCCTCCAAGAACACCCAGATGAGTGTGTGTGTGTGTGGTTTGCATGCATAATTGTATGTCAGCTCCTTGCTTTGTCCTTATGATGTATGTGCAAATATTAAATATTCATAGCACAACAACTGCCTAATCTTTTAGCATGGTCTTGTGTTCGTATATTTGGGGGGGAAACAAACAAACAAACAAACAAAAAACAAACTTGACAGTTCTAAATAATGTTGTTGTTTTTTTTACTAAAACACACTTACCATAGTTTCTACTTCCTTTTAGTTCAAATCACTAAGGTGTTTCCTTCAGAACTAGTCAAGTATTCCTGCTTGCTTTTTTCCTTGACCAAGTACCTAAGCAGAGTAATGACCTTGTGACAATGGCCCCATGTGAGTATTGTAATAAGTGGATTCAAAGATGTTGAGTATGGTGCTCTAATCCCTTGTGTCTTGCTAACAAGCTTAATTTTGTTGCACCATGCACCAGGGATGACAATTATTCTTGTGTTTTAACTTATTACTACCACCATCATGGTTATTCGTGTCACTGGAATAGACATGTGGCCTAATGTTTGTCAGCGTATGGCAGCATGGGCACTGCAGATGCAGTGTAACCGTCATAATATGCGGTAGTTACTTCATCAACCTCTTCTAGAGGTGGCTCAGAGCAGGATGGCAAGCCTCCTCAAATGCCAGGGAAATATTGCTGGCTATTCATTATCTTCCTCTGATGCTGTGTGAAGTGAGCAACAGATATGGCTGCAGAACTTGAGATGAAAGTTAAGTAAGCTCCTTCGCCATACTGCATCGGCAGGAAGAGAAATGGGCAGAAGACTCGGCTAAACAGCCCCATGGAAGGGGAGAAGTGAGTGCCTTTGCTAAAGCCCACAGTAGAGGACCTAGCAGCAGGCATGGGCTAAACATAAGAGCTGTTAGTGGCAATGCAACAGCGCAAAGGAAGTGCACAGGTGTGTTCACATACAGAGACAGACCCTAAAGTTTCAGTGGTTGTCAAACACTAGTTATTCGGTATTCCTTGAGTCTGATGTTCAGAGTGTAATGCAGTAGTGTGGCTCAGAAGCAGAAAATGCACTGTGATACTAAAGCTGCCTTAGTGAAACTGAATCTGACTGAATGCCTAACCCAATTAGTGGTATAGTCACCCAAGAGAGTGACTGTGCTATCCCACAGCACAACTGTATAACTGCATTAAAGAGCCCTTATGCACACTCAACAACACACAGAGTCTGCAACCTGAGAAAAAGGCATGCATGCAACTCCTCCGTTACAGACACCACTGGTCTCAGTAGTGGCACAGACCGACGAAACCTTTTATGTAAATCCTGCCATGTCTCTGGCACCCAGGCCTGGGAGACACTAGATTATCACCTCCTTCTGTCATAGACATTTTCAACCATTAGGCACTCTTGGCTGCCATCTCCAAAGTTCTTAAATCTGTTGTTGAGTTAAAAAGGAGTACTGTCAGGAGATGAGGAGAGTGAGTACAATACTGAGAGCCAAAAGAACAAACGGCTGTGCGCTCTGTGTGGGAGGGATGGCGTACTTTCTCTCCGTCAATCACAGTTATACTAGCCAATCGTGGGCATTTGTGAGCCCAGGTATTTGGAGGAGGGCAGTTAGAGCTTTCCACCAAGTGTGTTACACTGCCCTGTGATGCAGCAAGAGAAACAGTTCGAAAAAGATGCAGTTGGTTGTCTGGGAGGGAGAATGTGTTAACCTTCAACTTCCCCAGGTGGTAGCTGTTGTATGAAGCGGAGCGCTAGATAGGGTAACGTAGTGTAACGGTACACGCATTCATACCAAAAATTTTCGGTACAGGTCTTTTGGTTTGGCACGCATGTGTTCTGAACGACTGCAGCGTTGTTTTAACCACTGAACAAGAAGAACTTCTGAGTGCGCCAAACTTAATTTGAAACTCCAAGCTTCCCCCAGCAACTTCCACAAAAGACCAGATGTTGTTGGTTCAACTACCCAACTAAGCATGCACAAGTAGTTATGGTGAACGCAGTTAAACCAGAACCTGAGGATCCTCCACAATCATTAAAGTCTCCAGTTTGGGAACATTATGGTTTCTCAGTTAACTACAATGACGACGGAGAAAGGCAGGTGAACTGGATGAAAGATATTTGCCGGCAATCGGGTATCTAGCTGACTGTTTGTCGAACTTGCTCACTCAATTGAGACGACATCGCCTGAATGTGAACATCACTGGTACAAGGAAAAAACTGAGTGGAGTGCAAAGCCAGATCACCATGTGAAGCTGAAAGCTGCAAATGTGAATACAAATACAGTACAGTTAATACAGTTGATATCTTAATGGATATGTATTTTATTATATTTGTATTTAATTGAGAGAATAATGGTCTTGATTTTATTTAAGGAAATTTGACTTTTTTATTAGTAGGTTGCAGCCGGTTGAAGAAGTATTGAAAGAGTTTTTTATTTAAAGACAGAGCCATAGTTTGCTCACTGAACCACTGTTTAATAAAAAAGAAAATAAAGAAGCAATTGTATGGAAAATATATCGAACCGTCATTTTTGTGTACCGTTAGACCCCTGATGGCCAGTGGGTGGAAGAATTGGCAGGTGACCAAGTAGGGAAGAAAAATGGGGGAAAAAAGACAGTGTGGTATGAAAACATATCTATCCAACACACTATTCCCACTAAGCTCGGTTTCAGAAACCACAGCACGAATGGATGGAGTTATACCTTGGATACATACCTTGGTGCCACCACGCAACCTAGAACAACAAAAAAATGTATGCTGCTTGTCAGATAAGAGCATGACCACGCTTCCAGGATGTGGAATACGTAGTAACTTACAGTTCCCTGTTGACCAAACACCACTAACCTGGGACCCATGCCAACTGACTATACTGATGGCAGAAGTGCAGGACCTTGCTATTACAGCAACAAGCAATAGAGATTTTAAAAACTTGGCCAAGTTCCTTTCAAGAAAATTTCAATTTAAATAAAAGGGGCCATAATTCTAGATTATGGCTTGGCTGTGACCACAGATCTGAAAGATGCATTTCTACCTTTCAATTGCTGTGGGATACAGGCGAAATTTCTGCTTCCACGTCAGTGGAGTGTTATCTCTTTCCACTTGGGTTATCTTTGGCACCCAGATTTCACAAAGAATGAAGAGTATGTGAAGAGCCATAGAGCCCCTGCAATGCTAGGGTACAGTCCCAACAGCAAGTTTTGAGCCAGAAAAATGTCCTGATCTTGCAAGTGGAAGTACTTGCAACTGATTAACTTACCTAAAGTTAATCAGGAAAAGGGTCACTTGACTCGTTAGGAGACTGTCCAATGAGCATGAAGTATGGATGCAGTCATGAAACTACAAGTGGCCACAGATCACCCATATGTAGGCTGGGACTCTATTAATTGCAACTCTAGTACTAAAAATGGATTTGGTGAATTATGTTGGCGGCATGCTCAGTGCCTGTCATGCATGTTACAAAAACAGGTTTCAGTTGTAATCTGCGCACTCCTTGAGGCACTGGTCCAGTGCATATTTTCTTCCTGCAAAGAGGGAAATTGTAATGACAGCAAAGGTTTAAAAGAACCAAACTAAAGAAATTGTGGCTAATGCTACAACATTTTCAGGACACCCAGGCGGGTCACACATACTAGTGCAGACTGACAACACCACAGTGGTGTTTAAAAATAATAATAATAATAATAATAATAATAATACATTTAATTTATACATTACCACTCTCATACATCTCACTGAAAAAGCACACCAAAAAAAATCAACTGGATTTAGTGTAGATGCGCCATGTATGGCCTTTATTTGTAAGTTGAAGGACTTTAAACTGGATGCACGGTGAAACAGGTAGCCAGTGTTGCCAGGACTTGGGTGATGAGAGGATTTTTTTTTAAAATGAGAGAAAATTCTAGCTGCAGAGTTTTGAATGTATTGTAGTGGATGCAGGGTTTTTTATTTTTATTTTAGGAATTCCAATAAAGATGGAGTTTCTGCATTGGTCTTACAGTAGGATTCATAGTCACCCCATTAAGGTCAAGTGAAAAGTTATTTATGTGTGATACAGTGGATTTTGGGCTAATGAGTAGAACTTCAATTTTGCTGGGATTCAGTTTTAGAAAGTTCACGAATACATGATAATGGGATAGGGAGTGGCAAGATGGAGGTAGTTTGGGTGCTAACATAAATCTGAGTATCAACAACATAACTGTAACTGTGAATGAAGACCATTGTAGGCAACATGTAAATAAGGAGAAGGGCGCCAAGGACTGATCCCTGGGAAACACCATAAGAAACAGTGTCAGTGGAAGGTTTAAACTTCCCAATGGTGATAAACTGAGATCTATCAGTAATATATGAGATAAAACCAACCACAACTGTTCAGAAGCAAAAAATGATACAATAGAACAATAGCTATCCAGCACAAACCATGACAAAATGGTTGACAAAATTGAGGTCAAGCAAACAAGCTCTAGAAATGCAAGATATATTTGCTAGACTCTGGATCTCCTCTTCCTGGATCTCCCCTAAAAATGCATGTGCAGCACTGTCTCCACAACAGGGACAGACTGGGCTTTACCACTGAGCGCTTCATGCAAAACAATGGTCCCAGGTTAGCCCACTGGGTAAAGGATGAATACTTAACAAGCAATCATGCTTAGAACAGTATTACTACTTGAGCATTTGAGTGATTCTCATCCTCAATAGGGAGCAGTATCAACACAAGTGATTCTCACCCTCAGTATGGAGCACTATCAACACTTGAGTGATTTTCATTCTCAGTATGGTATCTGTACTACAGCAGAGTGCTGTGTGCTGTGTGTTATTGTCTGGAAAGGGGTGCCATCGGGTAGTGTTACACACCCTTATGATGACTTTGATATATGACCTCCACTAGTTCAGAAGAAAACTATCCTGGTGGTCTGCAATGAAGGACGTAGAAAGGATGATTCCATATGTAACTGTGGTTCTACGACCGAGTAGATACTCAGTGTACATGACCACGGACAACAGTTTGCATTGCGTTCGATAAATACAACAGGCATTTGTGCCACTGTCCATTTTTAAAAGTGCTATACAAATAAAACTGAATTGAATCTGCATTTTGATTGGTGAGGGTGAAGCTTACGCAAGGTTGACCCACAACACCATAAGTGCCTTTTTTTTTTGCCATAAGTAACTCTGGTGTGTCTATGCTCATCCATGTTTGGCCCTGAACTATCTGCTATCTGGTATTATTTATATGTTAGATGTCACGTTATTATTTTTTGTCATTTATCAATATGACTGAAAACAGAGATGTAGAGATGTACCTAATTTGATTTGTACTGGATCTTAGTATTGGATATTTGGGATTTTGACATATTTCCCAAAAGCACTGTTGAAATTAAGACTGATAAATGTTAGAGCAAGCATCACACCATGCTCCTCTCTAGTTAAAATGATCTTAACGTGCTGATACTTTGGGGAAACTCATTCCAGATTGGTAAATCGGTTAATGTTATGCTATACTAGTTTAGGTGACATTATATCTAGCTGTTGTTTTAAATGTGCTCCTAGAATTTCAAGGTATATGAAAGCCTACTTTTTAAAGAGCTCATCTGAGAAGATAGTATTTCTATATCGTTTTGATCAACTACTGAGAACAATGCTTTTTACTGTAGGAAGCTGTTTTTTCTAGCGGTTTTCCTAACCAGTAACATTGTTAAGGGAACAGTAATTGCACTTCCCAAAAACAGTTCATGCCCAAGTCCCACCATTTCGTCAGTGTCTAATTTCACCTAGATACTGTAGACTTTTAACAAAGAACTGCTAGCTATACTAAACATTGGCAGTGGTAGATCTGTGATAAGAAGTTGGACTAATGATCAGAAGGTTGTGAGTTCAAATCGCAATGCTGTCACTGCTGGGCCCTTGAGTAAGGCCCTCAACTGTTCTGTTGCATAAATGAGATAAATGTAAGTCACTCTGGATAAGGGCGTCTGTCATATGCTGTAACTGTAATGTAAACATCCTCAGTACTGTTAAATACTGTTTTTAATCCACAGTACTGTTGACTATATAGTATGCAGTAGAAGAAGAGTAATGATTTATAATCCCACAATCCGGTGTCACCCAGAAGATAAAGAGTTCTCTATTGTGTCCGGTTCTCTCAAGGTTCTTCCCCCCTCATGTCGTCTCAGGGATTTTTTCCTTGCTGCCGAGTTGCTCATTAGGGATCTAGATGTCTGTAAAACTCTACAAATAAAAGGGAAGTGAACTGAAAAATAGGACAACGGACAATGGAAAAATAGGACAATTTCCTTTATGACACCTGTAGCGTGAACCTCTAGGACCAGAGCTAATGAAGTGACACACAACGTTTGTTCTCGAACAACGACGTCGATATGGGACATCCGAGAAGAGAGTCATCTGAACAGGTTCATTAAGGGCTGTAAGTTTTACAGTGTAAGATGCGTTAATTCCAGAACAATGAAGGAAGCACCTCATTAACAACATCTGAACAGGAATGAAGTGGCACCTGCAGTTCAGGTGTGATCTCAGGTGGACCACGAATATCACATAACACTAATGCCTTATTAACTGTTTAACTAGAATAACAATTTATAAACAACGCAGAACAATATGTTGGCTTTGTCAAGCCAACATTATGACACTTAGACCAAATATGCTACAAAGGACTGGTGGGTATCATCATGTTTGTGTTTTGTTCAGGAAAAGTGCATGTCAGCGGTGACACAGCAAAGGCTCTCTCTGTGTACTGTATCTTCTAATAACGCGCATAAACATCCCAAACACACCGGAAAACAGGAAAGATTTCTTCACATATGTTCCTCAATACTTACATTTTCAGTCTCTCGCTCGTTTACAGTGGGTAAAGGCATCCGGATAGACATGTTTGGGTTTTGAGGCCGGCTCGAGCTAACGCGTATTTCAGTCCCCGCTGGACCCTACATCTCTAACGGCCTGTCACACGGCTCGCGCGCTACCATAACAAAAACCCATAGCCACATCCAAACCAACTTCCGGAAGTCCAATATCCAGAATGGAGGTGTTCATGAAGAAAACCAGCTGGTGTGAATGAAGATGCTCCGCTGTTACTCCATCAGTCTTCTTGGCTCATGTGCGTGCAGCGGCCAACCGGATGGATGCGAGAGCGCGTGAGCTGTATACCAAATGTATCCGTGCTCCCTACATAGACTCCCTGTGTTGAAGTAAAGGCATCAACACTCACTCAGGGCTCCATGTTATCAATAGGGAGATTCAGATGTGGACTTCTGCCACCTACCGGAAGTATGATATCGCTGCAGGCACTCCTGTTTCCACTCGGCGCGCTTGCGCCTCCCAACGCATGGTGTTGGAGGTTAAAACAGGTGCATCACGTGAATTCAGATAATAGTTCCATAACAACCTCACCTCCTCATGTACAACAAATCCAGTCCAAACAGGGCTTAACAATATCAACATGTGACAGTTAGTATTTTTTACATAAAAATTCTGTTTTATAAAATAAAACAACAACAACAACAACAATAATAATAATAATAATAATCCTGCATATAAAGTAAAAGTTTATTTATAGAGCACTTAAACAAAGTGTTTACCAATGTGCTGTACAAACATAATCAGAATAAAACAGTAAACACATACAACAAAACATAAAACAAGAACAAAATCATTAAAGAAAGAAAAAAAAAAACAGCTCTCATAATGAGTTAAACGCCAAAGAGTAAAAATGAGTTTTAAGACTAGATTGAAAAGCAGAAAGTGTCTGGGCCTGCCGAATATGTAAAGGCAATTATTCCAAAGTTTTGCAGCTGCAACTGCAAAAGATCAGTTGAAGATGACTGATTACAACTAATTACCATGGGTTTGTTCTGCAACATGTATAACAAGTTGATCTAGCAAGGAAAAAAAAGAGTTAATGAGTTAATGAGTTAAATGACCAATTTCTTACTAAAGTAGTTATTTTACTTCATTATATGTTTTATAGTAACACAATTTTTTGTTACTTTTGTCGGGTTCCTCTCAAGCTTGTTTCCTGAATTGAATTGAAAGAATTGACATAGTATTTAGGCTACTCTGAATCCAGTTGGGACCATCCATCCATCTTCAACCGCTTTATCCTTTTCAGGGTCATGGGGAAACCTGGAGTCTAGCCCAGGAAGACAGGGTACCCTGGACAGGGTGCCAATCCGTTGCAGGGAACACAATCACATACACACTCACACACCCATTCATACACTACGGACACTTTGGACATGCCAATCAGCCTACCATTCATGTCTTTGGACTGGGGGAGGAAACCGGAGTACCCAGAGGAAACCCCCACAGCACGGGGAGAGCATGCAAACATGCAAAATCTGCACACACAGGGCCACGATGGGAATCAAACCCCCAACCCTGGAGGTGTGAGGCAAACATGCTAACCACTAAGCCATCGTGTGCCCCCAGTTGGGACCATCACTGACAAATGAATTCAATTAGATTTCCACTACTGTTTCCAATCTCAACCTTTTGCAATTTACTATGTGAGTTGTGTATTAAGGTTCTCTAGTCTGTGAAGTCTTGGACTTAGATGGCCCATTTCTGCAGCAAACTTTAAATATTCCTTTGATTTTCATGGACAATTATGGCATTTTAAGGCAATGAAATTTAACATTTAATGATGTTCTGTTGGATATCAGATCTTCAGAGTGTGTGTCATGGAGGTGTACATAATTTTCATTTTCCACTCTGCCCAGTGTCAAGTTTGTTGTAGACTAGAACAGGATTTCTTCTAGTATGGCAGTGTTTCTAACTCCAACCATCAGTAGACTCTTGGAATCTTGATCATTCCTACTCTCCTAATGTACTTAATGAGCTACTCAGCTAGATAAGTTCTAATTTTAAATACATTGAATGGTTATTGAACTACATATACAGTAGGTAGATAAGTGCCCTATTACAGTCAAACAAAGGAGTGCCTCAAAATTAAACAGTCCAGGCAGCATGGGTGGTAAATAAGTAAAGTAGGAACATAGGGACACATATTAATAATTATAATACAACTCCTTTCAATGAGACATCCTTTCAATGAGATCACTGAGATGTTGCCTCCTTTTGACTTCAGTACCGTTTTTTTTTTTTTCAAACACCATCTTACTGAGTTCATAAATTCTGCATTTTTAGATTGAGTTAAGCGCAAGAGGAAGCACGTTAACATTTTTTCTGGTTAGGATATGTTGGTACTGTACCATGGATTGGGGCTCATGGTTTGTCCTTCCATTTGTGTTTGGTAATATCTGAATTTATTCATGTTACTACATTGGCTGAGCCAGCTCTACAGGCAGCTCAACCAGTGACAACTGGTTATGAGATAACATGGTGCCATTTACACTCATTGTGTGGTTTCAAAGCATTTATTGGTCAAATTAAAAGTTTCGATCTTTGACTGAGTTTATGCAGTAGGTCAGAAGCAGAGCCTTGTGCATGTTGAGAGGGTCAGTGGATAAAAAAATTAATAATAAAATAAAAACACACCCCTGTTAAACACCTCTGTTAAAATGGCAGGTTTTTGTGATGTGACAAAAATTTTTAACAAAGATGAATCATGTGAGAACTTCTTCCACCCTCAGTGTGAAATTACAACATATAAAAATTAAGTGAAAATGGCAAAATCCTGCAGATATGGGCCAGCAGCTTCGGGTTATGTTCACATCAACCATCAGAATGGTGGGAAAATGTGATCTCAGTGATTTTGACAGTGGCATGATTGTTGATGCCAGATGGGTTTGTGTGTTTCTATAACTGCTGATCTCCTGGGATTTTCACACAGCGGTCTCTAGAGTATATATAAAGTACTGTGCAAAAGTTTTAGGTACCCAATTTTTTTTTAATACAAACTTTGTTATAGATTTTCATTTTATGACTTCTACATTATAAAGTCAGTCCAAAAAAACATTTGATTCCCAAACATTAGTTTTCCAGCAGAAAATTAAATGTTACAGAAAAATGTTTGTATGTCAGTAAAGAAAGCAACGTATTACGTAAGAGACACTTTTCAGACAAAAACCACAATGAAGGCTGTTGGATTTTGCTGCAAAAATAAGAAGTAAGTGCGCCAGTCAAAGTCTCCAGAAGAACCGTGTCTGATTCTTCAAGATACTCAATAAAACTTACAGCCCATTTCCTTATAAAACTGCACTAATTCTACCTGAGACTACTTTTTTTTTGTCACACCAAATTATGACTTTGTTTCATTAATGAATGTTTATATATATATATATATATATATATATATATATATATATATATATATATATATATATATATATATATTCAATTCAATATAGAACTAGACCCTTAAATATTAACCTCAAGCAGATTTTTAATGATAAAATAACTTAACTTTGCCCACCAGATGGCAGTGTTGTGTTTTTATTTGCGTGAACAAGGCTCTTCGGAGCAGTCCATAGATAATAATCTGAAGGGTAACAGGAATTACGCATTTTAGTTAAAGAAAGCTTTCAAGAGTTAGGTTATTGGACCGAGAATTATATTTAGTGACCTACAACAATAAAAGAAAGAAGATGGTGAAATATGGTTTGAGATAGAACAATTGAGAGGGTTTATTTTAAAAAAAATGTAAAAAAAAAAAAAAAAAAAATTGTACTAAATTAATTGCTTATTTCAGGGCTTTCATTGCTTAGTAGTTTTTAGTGTCTTTTATTATTGCAAATCAGAAAAACTGTTTGCTAGGTAAAGAGGGATAATGGCAAAACTGAAAAGAAAGAAAGAAAAAAAACCAAACAAACCCAATAATCCACTGAAGCTTGGCAGAGAGATGAACATTGCTGGAATTCTGCATCTGATCTGCTTGGATCACTCCTTGATGTGGTAGATAGCACCCAGTCTGCACGGGGTAAACAACATTCTGCATGTTCAGAACTCATCTTCTGCTTCTATACTCATTCTGTATGACTCATTTTCACAAAACCAGAGCAAATCTCTTAATGAACCCTGTTTTGTGCATGTCACAACAATATACCAATGTTAGCACAGATTTGGTTTGCATGGTGCTGCATGAAACATTGTATTGCTTCATACAGGGGTGTGTTTTAATAGTATCCCCCTTTTCACTCGTGACAACCCTGACTTGAGCAGGACTATTTACTGTGAGGCAAAATACTAGCTGAAAAGTATGTATTCCAAAGATTACACAAAATGGAAATATAACCCACTGATTACATCAGAACATATGTAAAGAAACTGAAGTGTCAAATCATTTGTAGTGACCCCAATCAAATCAAAGCTGATACTGAATCCGAAAAGTTTGAAGTGTAACTATCAGTGTGGTTTGATTAAGCAGTGTGTTTTACGATTGTGAATGTTGTTTTGATCACAAGTAATATTTCACAATCATTTACATTGACCTTTATTCAGCTGGCAGATGTTTTTATCTAGAGCAACTTATGAGTTATGAGGCAGGATCCCATCCAAAGGTCAGGACTTTGATTTGGCCATTCCAAAACATTAACTTTTATTCTTCTTTAACAATTCTTTGGTAGAATGACTTATGTGTTTAGGATCGTTGTCTTGCTGCATGACCAGCTTTCTCTTGAGATTCAGTTCATGAACAGATGTCCTGACATTTTCCTTTAGAATTCGCTGATATAATTCAGAATTCATTGCTCCATCAATGACTGCAAGTCGTCCTGGCCCAAAAACAGGCCCAAACCAGGATATTACCACCACCATGTTTCACCGATGGGATAAGGTTCTTATGCTGGAATGCAGTGTTTTACTTTTTCCAAACATAATGCTTTTAATTTAAATCAAAAAGTTGTATTTCATTCTCATCCATCCACAAAACTATAGCAAACTGCAGACAGGCAGAGATCTTCTTTTTGGAGAGCAGTGGCTTTCTCAACCGTGCCATTGTCCTTCAGTGTTCTCCTGATGGTTAACATTAACCAATGTGAGAGAGGCCTTTAGTTGCTTAGAACTTACCCTGGGTTTCTTTGTGACCTCGTGGACTATTACACGTCTTGCTCTTGGAGTGATCTTTTTTTGGTTAGATCACTCCTGGGGAGGGTAACAATGGTCCTGAATTTCCTCCATTTCTAGATAATCTGTCTGACTGATTGGTGGAGTCCAAACTCTTTAGAGATGGTTTTGTAACTTTTTCCAGCTTGATGAGCATCAGCTACTCTTTTTCTGAGGTCCTCAGAAATCTCCTATGTTCATGCCATGATACACTTCCACAAACATGTGTTGTAAAGATCAGACTTTGATAAATCCCTGTTTACATAAAACAAGGCGCTCACTCACACCTGATTGTCATCCCATTGATTGAAATCATATGACTCTAATTTCACCTTCAAATGAACTGTTAATCATAGAGGTTCACATACGTTTGCCACTCACAGATATGTAATATTGGATAATTTTTCTCAATAAATAAATGACCAAGTATAATAGTTTTAGTAGGCTTAATAATAATAATAATAATAATAATAATAATAATAATAATAATAATAATAATAATAATAATAGGCTTAGTGGTTAGCACGTTCGCCTCACACCTCCAGGGACCGGGGTTCGATTCCTGCCGGGGCCATGTGTGTGTGCAGAGTTTGCATGTTCTCCCCATGCTGTGGGGGTTTCCTCCCCCAGTCCAAAGACATGCATGGTAGGCTGATTGGCGTGTCTAAAGTGTCCGTAGTTTATGAATGGGTGTGTGATTGTGTATGTGATTGTGCCCTGCGATGGATTGGCACCCTGTCCAGGGTGTACCCTGCCTTGTGCCCGATGCTTCCTGGGATTGGTTCCAGGTTCCCCCGCAACCCTGAAGAAGGAGTAAGCGGTAGAAGATGGATAAAAAGGTTCACAAACTTTCGAGCACCACTGTATATTTGGTGTGCACAAGGCGCTGGACTGTGTATGGGATAAACAGCTGCTAGCAAATGGTTATGTTTGTTGGTTTAGTTGGGTTCATATATTGCATTAGATGTAATACAGTATTTTCATGAAAGCTATACTCATTCTACACCAAAACATTGCAGCATGCATTAGGCGCATAATGGAGCATTTATTTCCATGTTTTCTTGCACTATTTAAGTTAATATTACATGCAAATATCTGTAAATAATATGAGCATGTATTTCTACTGTATAAGATCACGAAGTTCATAAATCCAATGAGATTTTAATAGACACCACTGACACTAGGCTACAGACTGATATATCATCCACGTGTAATTCAGATTGTTATAGAATATTTTTTATCTAAAAAATAATATTCTATTTTGTGGTATTTCTAGCTTGAAATCATGGCTGTGCAGCACAAAAATCATGTTTATTTGATTTAAAACAGCACCTCTGTAGTGTCCAGAACCTGTCTGTAGTGTGTAGTGCTTTTTGGTTAGGGCTTCTCCCGATTAGTTCATTACATTTTAGCCTTAATCAGCAACTTACAGCTCTTCCACTCTGCTTACAGAACGTTTGCTCTTGTTTTAACTGGCTGTTCACCATCAGACCCACTGTATTGCTCCTGGCACACAACAAGCTTGATCCTTAATACAGCTCTCTTAGGAGAGGAGCCACCCTGATGAGATGTAAATGTAACATTTCTTGTAAAATGCAGTGGAGGGCAAGTTTATGCTGTTTAATAATTCCGTATTTCCTCATGTTTGCCTGTCATGACAGAATTATTACACTGGAAGGGCCTAGCTGTTAACGGTTTCTTTGCTGCAGCTCACTGAAGTCAGTTTGGTTCACAGTTCTGATGTCCAGTATTTTGCTTTCACATTGACTTCAGTGATAAATTCACTGACAATATTTTAATTTCAGTTTAGTATAGACTAATATATCTGTACACTCAGGTCCATAAGTATTTGGACAATGACCCAGTTTTCATAATTTTTTTATTATTCTTTACACCTCCACAATGGATTTGAAATGAAGCAATGAAGATGTGGTTGAAGTGTAAAGAAGTGTCTTTAATTCAAGGGGTTTAACAAAAAATATTGCTTTAACCATTTAGGAATTCCAGCCATTTTTCAGAGTCCCTCCATTTTCACAGGCTCAAAAGTAATTGGACAAACTAACATAATCATAAATATAAGGATTATTTTTAAGACTTGGATGCAAATGAAATCTGGAACCCATGGATATCATCAAATGCAGAGTTTCCTCCCTTGAGATGCTTTGCCAGGCTTTTACTGCAAACGCCTTCAGTTGCTGCTTGTTGGTAGGTCTTTCTGCCTTCAGTTTTGTCTTTTGTAAGTGAAAAGCATCAAATTGGATGAGGTCATCAGACATTTAACAACATTTAGTTTCTTTGCCTTAAGGACCTATTGGATTGCTTTCGTCATATGTTTTGGGTCATTATCTATCTGTACTGTGAAGTGCAGTCCTGTCTGTTTTGCAGCATTTGACTAAATCTGAGCAGAAGGTAAAACTCAATATGCTTCAGAATTCATCCTGCTACTTATATCAGTAGGCATTTCTTAGGTTTATTTATTTATTTATTTATTTATTTGGCCTTTATGTTCTAGAGTGTTATCAGTGGTTCGCATCTTGATGTATGCAATCTGTATTTACATTCATGAAGGCATCTCTTGATTGTAGACTTCGACACTGATACACCTATCTCCTAAAGAGTGTTCTTGACTTGGTTTTGGATTGTTGATTTGGCCACTCCTAAAGGTTCTGTTATATGATTTTTTTTTAGTTTTGTTTTGTCAACTTAATGATGGCTTCCTTCACTTGTATCGACACCTCTTTGGACTTCATATTGAGAGTTCCCATCAACAGCTCCCAAAAGGTCAATTCAACACTTGGAATGAACTCCAGACCTTTTACCTTCATAATTTGTCATGAAAAAAGGAGAAAACAGGTCATACCTGGACATGAAACTGCTTATCAGTCAACTGTACAATTACTTTTGAGCCTGTGAAAATGAAGGAACTGAATGGCTGTAATTCCTAAATGGTTAATTAAACAATTAGAGTTAAATCTCTATACTTGTTTGCAATTGTTTGATATCCATGAGAGCAGAGTATTTTTTGTGAATTTCTTTTAAACAAAAGGTTAAACAATAAAGAGAATTTTTCACAGCCTTCTTTGCTCATATTTATCAAGGGTGCCAATATTAGTGGAGTAGTGGAGGGCACAATATATATATATATATATATATATATATATATATATATATATATATATATATATATATATATAATTTAGTTAGCTGTGTGAGTGTAAAAAGTAAAGTGTAAATAAATGATATAATAACGTTTGACCCATTCTCGTGAAGGGTGCCAGTAATTCTAGAGTTAACTATACCAGGCCTTATTTTGCTACCATACTAACTTCCACTTGAACAGAAAAGGCAGATGATAATACAAACTAAGCAGACCCATTATACCCCTCACTCCACCCAGACTGCTTAATAGCAGTTGTTGAATGTGGGCAAAGTGTGCTTTACAAGGCAGAGCTTGCTCATTCTGTTTGCTCCGACAAGTCAATAAAACCCGCTGGTATGCCGAACATCTTTGGAAGGCAAGATACGTGAGAGTGAGGACAAGGGTGGTATTTAATCAAGAATAAAGTGATCCTACTATTACAGTGCCAGGTAGCCGTGCCTGAAAAACACATTATGACTAAAGTAAATAATCACTTGTGAGTTTAGCGGTTAGGAGAGTGAAAAATCTAAAGTGCTGCATCAAACTGTTTTCCAGGTGAGTTATTAGCATCATTCTTTTCAGAAAAGAGCACATTTTCAATAGTGTTCTTTAAACAAGCAAACGAGTGATAGGGATGAAAGGAAGTCTACAGTAACTCAAATAACAATTCTTTGCATGTTTGGTGAGCAGTGGCGGTGTAATGGTGTGGAGCACTTTATTCCAATAAAGCATAGTTGTTATGTTGTTAATAAAGCATATTATAACGGCTACTTCCAGCAGGATAATGTCAAAAACCTGACTCAAACTGGCTCCATGAATACAGTTGCAATCAAAATTATTCTAACCTGTTTGTACTGTTGTGAGGGATCCTATTCAGGGGGTTGAATAAGTTTGAAACTGGAGAAGTCATTATAAGTTGCATTTTCAGTTGAATTTGGGGATACCACTTGAAGCATTTGTTGAACTATTTCAATCGCTTTCGTTTGATTTGTTCGTTGCAAACAGCTGAAAGTCTGTAAATTTTGACAATAAACCTGATTTGCAATGGGGGTTGAATAATTTTGATTGCAACTGTATCCCTCTACTGCATGAATGATTACATTTACATAAAAATGTTTTAGGAATATTTATTGCTTGAATTAGTTCAGGTAATTAAAAAAAATACAAACAAATTTGAAATGTGTTTTTGGGTGGGTCTGCATAGTCTGCATTTTCCAGTTGTTGTTTTTTTGCCACTTAGTAACATCTAAAAGTTCTATCGTCTAGAAATTAATTACAGTTTTAAACAGTATGTGGATGGATTTACTCACTTAAAATACATTTACTCACTTAAAATAATTTAGATCCAAACAGGTTTTGGTGACGTATCTTTTTAATTCTTTCTTCTGAAATATAAAATTTAGAACATATGGTGCAACTGCAAAATTTTATTACAAATTACAACAGTTTTTCTTACTTGGAATGTGAAAAAATGTAAATATACTATTAGAGAAGCCTAGCGTCTTTTTTGCTATGTAGGCCTGCTTCAATTCATGAATGCACATACCATAGTTCCATTATCGCATATTGTTGCCATATGGCAACAATTACATTTGACCATTTAACAAAATTCTCAAAATATATAACTTACTTAAATGACAAAAAAATTAATGTTAGCTTATCTCAGATAGTGTTTCAGTTTATTCCTTTAAGTAGTTTTGCCTAAATATTGAAAAATTAATCATATTTTGAGAGCCCTCTGAGGATGACCTTCACCATGTAATGTGATTGCAGAAAAGGAAGTGCAAACAGCATGTCCTGGTCATCCAACATGGAATTTATTTGTTATGTCAAATTTAAAGCCCCTCCTTTCCAAGTTACATACCATAGAAAAATAGTAGTTTTTGTCTTATTGCCTGTCAAAAAAAAAATCTAAATAACTTGATTGTTGCCATATGGCAACACTATGCAGTAAAGGGCTATAGCAGTGAGTTCAGTGTACTTCAAAGGCCTCCCAGTGACCAGATCTGAATCAAATAGAACACCTTTAGGATGTGGAAAATGAGAGATTCACAGCATGAATGTGCAACAGATTAATCTGCAGCAATGCGATGTGATGCAATCGGCTCAACATGGACCAAAATCTCAAAGGAATGTTTCTAACACCTTGTGGGATTCATGCCACAAAGAATTGAATCTGTTCTGGAAGAAAAAGGAGGTCCACCCCACCCTTTTTACATCTTTAAATATTTCTTCACAGCAAAGTGCGTCTGAGGCTGTAGGAGGTGAAACAGTGTGATATTTGAAATGGTTGATGATAGTTGTTGACATGACATTCAGTCCATGTAGTTCCAAAGTTCTGAACATTTTAAAGTATGTTGCCTAAATTCATTCCTGCCATAGCAACAGCTGGCAATGCAAAGATAGATGTCACTGATGTTATGTCTACCGCTGTTAAAGTGTCTTACCACTAGAAACGACAAATCCTTCATTTGTAGTCTAAAAAATGCTCAGCTAATCTTCTTATGGTTTCTCTGATGTAGAGCTGATTGTATCTGTTGCAGGAAAATAAACAACTCCTGCAGTGATGCATGAGGAGTGATGAGTGATAAAAGCTGATTCGTTAAGACCTGTGAGTTCAGTGTAAACTAGTTCTTCCACCCCCCTTTGGCTTGGCTTGATTCAAATGCCACTGGTGTAAGTGCCAGGCACTTAGTGTTCATTATCTGGCTCATTTTCATCTGCTATTTTATGTACAGTGTAACCAGTATGTCAAGCTAGCAAATTAATATGGTGTCAGTTCGCAAGGGAGTACAAACTGGCAACTGACACAACACGGTTTGATCAATGGTCCCTTTACCTCATTTAGAGTTGGCAGATTTCAGTGTGTGTGTGTGTGTGTATATGTGGTTGGTTGAGTGGGTTTCTCTGTGTGCCACTTGTGAACGCAGTCTCCGCCAAAAGCTAAGTGTGACCTCATCTAATTTTCTTTTCCGGTTTCTGATACCGTCCAATAAGGCTCCAGATTTTTACCTTTCTCCTGGGATTTGCTTGGCTAACTCTAGAAATATGTTCTGAGTTCATTCATAAGTTCACAAATATAATGTTTTGGGTTGTTTTATTTCAAATGCCAGTGTCCGAATATATGTACTTGATTATTTGTAGGCAGTAGGGAGATATGAATATGAGGTGCACTATTAAATCTCTTTCTATGAAAGGTTCACAGGGCATTGTGGCTGGAGGTGTGCACTGGGATTAGGTGGGATGCAACAAAAAAAGTCGCACAAGCATTTTAAATAACATTAGCGATCAGCATTTATTCATTCATCATTAGTAACTGCCTGGTCAGGGTTATGGTGGTTTAAATTAGGGTATTATTTTCTTTATATTTTGGAAAATAGAACTAACTAAATTTAAAAGTATTGCAGGAAGGTACAAAAAAAATGCAGCAGGGTTCATACAAAAGAAACACATGTATCTGTTAGTACTCCAAATATCCATCTCTGCATGTATATCCGGAATTAAATCCAAAGAGTGTTTGGTCTAAACCTTTTCTTTCTTTTGGAGATACTGTATAGATAGTGGTGGTGTGACTGTTACAACCCTAGTAAGCAATAGGTCAGATAAAATTTAAGCTTAAAATAGCTCAGAACTACAGATCTGTGATGTGAGTATTGGTTTGTAGATGCTTGATTAAATGGACACTGTTAATGTTATGTTTGTACCGTTTAAAAATGCTGTTACTGCTTTAGTAGAGCTGTAGTAAAGATGTGTTAATATATTGCTGTAGATGGTTACACTGGTAAAGTATAAATAATAGCTTCTTTTTCTCTTCTTTTTTTTAAACGTTGATCTGCAATTGAGCCAATGTGAGAAGCTGATCCAGTATTAAATGATTGCATATAAAATCAATAAAATTAAATGCTATATACTGTCTGCACAAAAAACTAATAATAATAATATTTTATTGATCACATACAATGAAATTCTTTTCTTTGCATACCTCAGCATGTCAGGAAGTTGGGGTCAGCCATGATATAGTGCTGCTGGAGCAAAGAGGGTTAAGGGCCTTGCTCAAGGGCCGAACAGTGGCAGCTTGAACCCCCGACCTTCCGATCAGTAACCCAAGAGCCTTAACCGCCAAGCCAATACTGCCCCACCACTGCAATGCCAATGCCAATAAATCATACCTTCCATACAAAGCTACATTTTACAAAAAAAGAAAAACTTAATTAAAGAAAGATTCAATCCAAATTAACATGGTAAAAGATCAAACTGTAACTTTGCTGCACTTATCTTAAGCTGATTATGCAAATAAATTGGAAAGGTTTCATATATTATTATTCCCTACTATTGTTCATTCCTTCTTAAACCATCTTTTCAAAAATTTTAAATGATTTCAAGAAAGGAATTATTTACTTAATTAATTGATTAATTTGTAGCATCTACTGTATATGAAAGAATGTGAGCAGCTGGCCTGCTGGCTCATCTTATCCCACTATTTTTGACAAATTTGCATTACACATCAGATAAGGCTAATTCTATGTTTTTCTTCAGCTCGCACATCATATCTTATGAGAGAACCAATTAAATCTGAAAATGCCTCTACTTCATCGTAATCCTGCACATCAACAGAATGTACTTGGAAAGAGAAAAGTCAAATTTTTGGATATAAATCACTTTCCACATTATCCTTGTGGTCTTCTCACCACAGACTGAATAAAACTTGTTATTTCTTCCTGGAGATACTTTCAAAAGATCTTTTTATGCTTGCTTAAATACTTTTGGTGATTCATCTTACCCCAACCTCTGTTAACTGGGTTTGATTTGTCACTCTAGGACATATGTAGGAACCGAGAACAGAAGAGGATCTACGTTTAACGTTTAACCATCTAAAGAACCCTTTGAAAAAACAGTCTTTTTTTAAACATATGTTTCATTTTTGTTTCATAAAACCTTAACCCTTGCTATGTATTTCTGTAAATCTGAAGACAATCATGTGATAATATCTATTTTCTCTTTTCAGGTTTCATGTAGTCCTTCAGAATGGATGTAGAAATGGAGGGTGAAATTTACCAAATACAATCCAGTTACAAATCAGTTGTTGGAGGTATGAGTTGACTTCATGATGTCCTTTGCCTGGATGGTGAAGTCTGCTTCCAGCCTATCACTAATTCCTTTGCTTAAACCAACCATTCACTCACACCCGTAATTTATGGTCATGAGAGTCTGACCTATGTTGGATAAATAAAGACAGGTAGGAGGTGATTCAGAAGAAGGAACTCTTCCTCTCTCCTGCAAACCCAGTGTAGCAGAAGGCAAGTCTCAGGAGAACCAGAGAACGCTTGGACAGCAGAACCAGAGAATAGAACTGAGATGACAGTGACTGATCACATCTCGAAAAACACAAGAGAGATGTCAACCATGGCCTGCATGACTGAGTGCAAGCTGGCTCAGTTTAACTGTGAAATGGTGTCCTTAGGAGATGCACCCAACTGAGATTGGCCCTTTCTGATATTCTTTTCTTTGCCATGACTATGAGTAAGATTGCATGGACCCAACAGATGTCCATGAGCTGAGATATTTATCATCCTGACATTGAACAGTGACATATTTATCATCAAAAACCTGACCAAAATCTGTTTCACATCAACAAACCATGTGTGTGTTAACTTGCACTTGGTGTCACACAAGTGGATAATGGTTACGGTGGTGCACTAGTTGAAGAACTCTTGCTTCAGTTCTATTAAAGATTAGGACGATATTGTGCTAATGTTTACCATGAACGATATATTAACAATTAGCTAACATTAGCTATCAACTATCAAATGCCACGTATTCCTAGTAAATGAAATGGTGATATGGGTGCCATGGGAATGCCATCAAGACGAAATAAAAGGAAGTTTCATCCTCTATATATATATTCCAGATTTTGCTCACTTATGGAAGAGACTAGTACTACTACTGTTATGTCTGAATCTAAGATTACATGCTGAAAGATTAGTTTGGTCAAAAAATAATGTTGAATAAACTTTCTAGTGTATAAAATTTAAATATCCACACCGATTTTATGACTTTTATTTTCTAAAGATTTTTTCTATTATATGGCATTAATAGCCACAGAGGTGGATAGAGGGAATTTTATTTGTTCTTCCACTTTTCTCATGGGGAACACGGTGCAAGCACAATGTGACCATAGGTGCAGGTGATAACCTGTTGGGGTTACAAATTATTTAAAATAATAATAATAATACATTATCAAGACGTGAGGTGACACAGTCTTTTTTTTCTCCAAACCATAAAAGTAGCAATTGAGTGCAAACAGACTATGGCTTGTGCCCACCAACATTGGCAACATGTCAGCATTGTAATCACAAATGATCCTTATGCCTGCATAAGAAAAGAGTTCCAAGTGTATGTGGTAAATTATTTTCCATGCAGAGTGTGAAGTCAGCTTAAGAGTGGGCTATGTCATACAATCCACTATCACTCAAGCTACACCTTTTATAATGAGTCAACATGAAATTAGATTTGTTCTGCAGCCAGTTCACAGATGGGAAATGGTGACTAACACTGCTAGCCTCCAACATCTAAACCCTAAGGATCAACAAAAAAGGCTGTTTATTACTTGAAGATGGTTGCCAGAATAATACATAGTGTAAATTTCCCAAAATCTTTCTTTGGTGATCCATCCATCCATCTCTATCCTGTATATCTCTATCTATATGGCTAAAAACTCTCCTGAAGTACCTTCATTTTTGCTTGTAGATGGAAAGTCATGCCAGTGCAATATCATGCCAAAACATGTTTTCAGGAGTCTTGTAAGGCATTAACGGTTCAAGCACGCTACTCTGTTATGACAAATCGTTTTTGATTATTTCACAAATCCTTCCAATGCTAAAAATAAGTAAGAAATAAAACATCTGGGGGTGTGTGTTGTTATAGGAAATTAATCACCAACAGGGTGGTGTGATGCGACTTGATCCGATGATGAGTTAATGTCACCATCACATTGTTGATTATTTTCCAATATCAGCATGCCATGAAGTGTTTTAATCCTCTCACACCACAGCAATCTACCAATTATTAAATTTTTAATGTATTAATCAATGACACATGGTACTTTTAAACCGTTATAAATACAGTACATATAAAGTTGTTAATAATACAAAAAAAAAAAATAATAAAAAACCCTGACCATTATAAAGCACTGACACTGGAGATTCCTCCCATAAAATTAAATAAAAGTGCACAGAACCATTAGATTCCATCATATCTTTATATGATTCATATATTTTTCTTAAATAACACCTTTTAAAACTACATTTATTGTTAGACTAATATTAGAGCCCTATCATACAGAGCTTCTGTTGTTTAATTCATCACCAAAATTCTGACCAATCCAATTTGAGAATTGTACAGTTCTTTGGTATAAATGAATATAGCAGACAATAAAAGCAATGATAGAATAAAAAACCCCAAAAAGAATACTCAGTATGAATCTTAAATATAACCTTTATTTCTTAAAACAATTATCTTCCTCTTCAGAGTACAAAAAAAAAAAAAAAACATTCATGATTATGTATGAAATCAGTTTTAAATAAAGATTCCCGACTGCATAGAGCTTTTTTTAAAGTGTGAATGGCACTGAATATACAAATATACTTGGCTATTGCAGTTATTACTGTATTCATATATAAGGCACTGCATGTTAGACTTTGGAGATTGAAGTACATCTTCTACAAGGGTTACAATTAAAGACAAAATACCTTAAGGCTTGACATACGTAACCTGAAGTAGGTTATTCCCACTTCATCAGTGCTGCATGTACAATGGGTGGTAACATGACTACAAGAAAACAACCTTCGTGCTTTTGCATGGATCATGACTACATACTGCATTCATCCATACAAATCTTCAAAGTACACACAATATTTGGCTGATTGATAGCTTGGACTGGGAACAGAGATTTTCTCCCCCAGGGTAACCTTACTGGAACTAATATAGATGGCCAAGTGCTTTCCACTGCATTAGTCCATTTAATCCCTTTGTGGGAAACACTCAAAAGCCCTGCCATACTGTGGCATTGCCATCATTTCCTGGCTATTTATTGTTCAAGGGCCATGTTGCCACTGAGACTAGCTACAAAGCAACACTCATAAATGAAAAGGAAATGAATCTAGATTTATTAAAGTGGCATCATCCAACCACATAAACAGTGCCTAACTCTCTCATCAACAGATGCTGCAAACACTCAAGTGCTGTTCAAAATACACTAGAACGTAATGTTTTGTCCCCAAAATTGAAAATGATTTCACATCATTAATTGTGTTGTCCGAGAACATTTTAGTCAATATTGGGACAGAGCCACTGGACAGGGTTCAAGAAAGAAAGAAAAAAATTGCTGAGTTTAATTTGTGTCCGACTCACATTGGATAGCAAGGTCACACACTCACCACTTGGTGCTTATATTTAAATAAGAATTAACTGGCGATCTGGGTCATGAACAAAATGGGCATCCACCCAATATGACATAAATTCTAATGATAAAGAAGACATTATACTGTTATACTGCGATACCTTTTATCACTAGCACCTAGCATCAATCCCTGTCTCACTGGAACTTCCTTTGTCTCAATGTCACAATATATCCTGTCAAACAAACACTTTCATTGTCAATACAAGTCTGTGGTTAGGTAAAGCCACATATGTCTTGGAAACTAACTGCTAGTGGACCCCTTTTATATCAATTCATTATTAATATCAGATGTTCCAAAAGAACAAATGTACAGAACATAAAGAATAAAAAGAAAGACTCAATTTGCACAATTCATAGATTCTTGGCACTGTGATGGTAGGGAGCTAGAATGTAGCATATTGGATATGTTTAAACATGTGAAGAGGCAGTACAGCAGCCATTAGAAGGAGAACGGTCCCACGATGATGGTAAGCCGTAATAAGGAGCTGGTGCGATAGTTTGTGACAGTGTGGTGGGTGATCATCTCTAGATCGACGATTACCTCAAGAGGGCCCTCTAGGGACTTGGTCAACACCAACATTGCACTGACATTGTTGGAACGCTGTGAACAGGGAAATGTGGTCAGTTGCTTTATGATATTACATATTACCCATGCACTGAAGGAAAATGTACAAACAGTTTTTTAGGGATATGACCAAATACAAATACCTTATTTGGATTGAACAGATAATGTGTTCTAAACTGATACAAATACAGATATGAATATTTGTTGTTTTCTATTAGAAATATATAATTGAGACTAGAGATAAACATGAGGATTGGGATCTCATAGGGTACAACAAAAAAGTAATGCATACAGGAGGGTTTTACTTTCAGGCGGGCGAGCGGGCAAATATGAAGCTTGCAGGACAAATAAAGACCAGACTCATTCATGTGAATGATGCACTTACAGTGATGCATTTACATCATACATCCTTAGTAACTGCCTGGTCAGGGTTGTATTGGTTTAAACTGTGCTGCTAGTTTGTTTATATTTTGGGAAACAGACAGAACTGAATTTGTTGTGCAGCAAGCAGGATTAAATCAAAAAACAAACATTTTTGTTAAAAAAAAAAGGTGTAGGTCACGCCTGTTTCAGGTTCAAAGCCGATTACAGATACAGATACAGATATGTGGATATTTAGAGTACTAAACAGATCCAGATAATGGCATTGTGTTACTCACCCTCAGGAAGAATTCTCCTCCCTCATTGCCAGCTCTGATCCTGAAGGTGTTGTGTGTATTACTATAGATGTTGGTGGCTTGGATCTGGAAAATGTCTGCTGGTACGGTACGGTCAGAGTGAATGTTCATGTACTTGTAAACAATGGACTGTGGCAGGCCCCGGCAGGCACTCGTGGATGAACATACACACCGACTGGAAAGAAAAAGAAAACTCTTTCACAGAGAGAAAATAGCTGTGCTATCCACCAAACGTCCAGAACTTTCCAAGGTATGATATAAGTAGAATCAGAGAATTGTATAGTACAGTGCTGTGCAAAGGTATTTGGATGGGGCATCCTGATGTCTTCTGGTTTTGTGTATATCTCATGCAAAATTGGTTCAGAAATTAAAACAAAATATAAGATAAAACAAAGACAACCTGAGTAAACACAAAATACAGTTTTTTTTAAATGATAATGCTATTTATTGAAGCAAAAATGTTATTCAATACCAACTCGTACCTTCTATTAAAAATATGATTTAAACTCCATAAGATGTTTTATCCGGTTACTTATACAACACTTATGTATTATAGAAATTGCCTTTATTTCCTCCTCTTGATATTTTCACAGAGCAGAGTTTGCAGTGTGGCTTGCTTTGATTGCATCAATAATGAGGAAAAAATCCAGTCATTTTGTGTTAGATTAGACTTGTGATAATTAGTATCATGTGGTATCAGATGATGGTATTGGAAAATTTTTATGAGTGTGAGTATGTATATATATATATATATATATATATATATATATATATATATATATATATATATATATACAATTTGCACAATATATAATAATTCACAGCAAACATACAATCATTTAGAGTAAACATCAACAGTTGGTATACGTAACTGCCGTGCAGTTGGCTGTTATATTCAAGTGTTAAATGTTAACTCATCCTACGAAGAATCTATATAGTACACTATATGGTCTAAAGTATGTGGACACCTGACCATAACACCCATATGTGGGTTTTCCGGAAGAGTTAGAAGCACATAATTGTATAGAATGTCTTTGTATGTTGAACAGATCTGTGGTGAATTGGAACAACAACTTCTCCCTAGACCATCTCACCACACATCAGTGCTTAACCTCAGCGGGCAAATCCTCACATAGCTACATTCCAAAATGTAGTGTAAAGCCTTCCTGGAAGAGTGGAGGCTGTTATAACAGCAAACGGGGAACAACTCAACTCATTAATGCCCATGATTTTGGTATGGGATGTTCAGAATTCAGATCTCCACATACTATTATATAATAATAATATAGTGTAATTCCAGTCTGTTAGAGCAGCTTGTCCACCACACAAAATCTTGGCCTTTACAAATGCATCTGGACGTAAGAATGTTGCCAGATGAACTTACTTTTCTGAAGTGCGCACATAAGGCTCTTGACAGGGGTTTTTCGGGTAACACCGGAAGCCTCCGTAGTAGTTCCAGCATATCTCATCCTCACTGCATTTGTGGTCTGTTTCACACTCATTAATGTCTGAGATGAAACGGAGAGGAAAAATATCCATATATCACAGAAATTACACAAACTCTTTTATTCCTCTAGTTAAAGCCTTTGCATAGCGGACTTACTGTTACTACCCAGAAGTTGACTATTTTCCAATAACAGCAATTTGCCAATAATTACAATTTTTAATGTATTAATTTATTAAACAGACATCTCTTTACAGAAAGCTCCACCATATCAATGATTATATGTTTTTCTTTAACAATTGGTTTTCATTCATATTTAGCCTTAGAGTGTTGGCCATAAAAGTAGCGGTGAATATTAGCTGTTGCTATAGAAACAATAAGGTATCAGAATGAACAAATGAATATAAACCTGTGATTTGTCTCGCATCCAGCACTATCGTCTGACTTATGCTGTTATAGAAAATAATCTTCTGAATAATCACATTTGAGAATTCACTTTGGTATAAATATAACTGTAGCACCAGCAGGTAAAAATCCCAAACTATTGTTTAATAAATTTGTGCGTTTCCCAGGGTTTTTACTTTTATTGTGTGTGTGTGTCTCCTTTAAATCAAGGCTCAGGCTTAATCTCTGCCTGGCACATCAGCCCATAGAGTCTTACTTACTAAACCCTTAGTCTCGCTTTACAGTAAAGAGGGATATTGGAAAACATGGGCTATCCCTAACCTTACAGCTCAGGCAAACATGGAGTTTATTCAGGTACACGCACACACACACACACACACACACACACACACACACACACACACACACACACACACACACACACACACACACACACTCACAGAGAGAGATCAAACAGCTCTGCTCCATCAAAGTACCCTCAGAACCGAAAGGAACTATTTCTGACACAGCAGCAGAGATTCATCAAGAGACTCTTACTCACTCTCCAACCTATTCACCTAACCCATGGGAGAGGAAAAAATAACACTGTTCCTCATTTGAAAAAAATACCCCACAGACATAAATCTCCCTTTTGGGGGCTGAAACACTAACGCCTTGTATGTGCGCACCCCAAGCTTTCGCATTCTTTCCATGACAGTCTGGTTGAGAATACCGAGCCCATATTCCGTTATATATCTCCTTCGGCACTGACATGTCCAATTTTGATATGGATCCGAAATGGGCATGGAGGTTGGAGAGATAATCATATTTCACTCCCAAAGAGAAGCAGGGGCCAAGTACCTTGACACGTTCTTGTTCCCTGGAGCTCATATCCATCAGGGCAAGTGCAGGAATATTCTCCAGGGCTGTTAACACAGGCATATTGGCACATGTAGCGGGAGAAGGCACACTCGTCAATGTCTGGAAACAAAACGAGAAAAGGAAGCCGTTTAGAACAGGCACAGCTACATAAAGTATAACCTTATTACATCACGCTGGATATATAAATATAAGGGCAGCAAAGATTCAAGCAGCAGCATCATTAAGATGTCAGGTAGACAGTATCCATCTACTGTACTACAACCCTAATTCCAGAAAAGTTGTGACAGTTTGGAAAATGCAAAAAAAATAAAATAAAAAATAATTTGAAAGTTCAGTTCACCCCGTACTATATCCAAAACACATTATTAACACATTATTTAATGTTTTACTTTGTGAATTAAATTTATTTTTGAAAATATACAGTCATTTCAAATCTGATGACTGCAACACACTCCAAAAAAGTTGGGACAGTCGACTGTTTACCATTGTGTAACATCACCTTTTCTTTTAATAACATTTATTAAGCATTTGGGTGCTGAAAACACCAGTTGGTTAAGTTTAGCAAACGGAATTTTCCCCCATTCATCTATTATGCATTTCTTCAGCTGCGCAACAGTACAAGGCCTTCGTTGCCTTAGTTTGCACTTCATAATGTGCCACACATTCTCAATCGGAGACAGGTCAGTACTCCAGGAAGGCCATGCTAGCACCCGCACTCTCTGTAATCAAAAAGTGGTTTGGTGTTGTCATGCTCTGGATGGCAGCATATGTTGCTCCAAAATGTGTACCTATCTTTCTGCATTAATGGTGCTCTCACAGATGTGCAAGTTACCCATGCCATGGGCCCTGACACACCCCCATACCATGACAGACGCTGGCTTTTGGAATTGACACTGATAACAGCTTGGATGGTCCATTTCCTCTTCGGCCCTGAGAACACGAAAACACGCAGGACCACAAAACACGATTCCACTGTGCTACTGTCCACTGCGCTTCTGGACAGTGTTGATATATAGCTTCTGCTTAGCAAGCCTTAACTTGCATCTGTGGATGCAGCGGCGAATGGTGTTGATAGACAAAGGTTTACCAAAGTATTCATATGGATATGAATCTCTGAAGTAGAATTTCCCTTAGCTATTGACTTGAGCTTCTGCAAAGCATTCATAAATGATCCTCTGGGATGGCAGGATGATTTCCATCACCCCACCAATGACTGTAGTCCATTTTTACCCATTATACAGTACTAGGCATCCTATCAACATGCATTTCAAGTTTTCCTAAACAATTAGTTAACTATACAGAGCCAACATGAATAAGACATTTTAATTCTTAAATAAATTAAAATCTGATTGCAAAGAAGATGTTTAACTATGGTGCCACTGAGCGTCCTGCCGTGGCTATATCTCTCAATTATATGCTCAGCAATCAGAAGGTTTTTTTTTATTCTTATTTGAATTTAATTATAATTGTTATAAAATGCAAAATACAAAGCAAGTATGATAGCAGCCCATCATACTTGCTTTGCACCCCCTATTACTTAGGTATGGCAGAAAAATTTATGAAGATCCATGTACATCAAATTCCTTACTTACAATCCTTACTTTCAATGTTTAATTATTAATTATTAGGTTATGGCAAAAAAAAAAGAGAGACAATTTGAGGTGTGTATGTTTTGTTTTATAGTGGTGCTTCACTTTACCATATGAAGTGACTAGTGCCATGTATTCTGAACAATTTTGATACAGTTCTGAACAGAATAATAAAGCATAATTCTTTGTCCTGTTGTATATAAATATTCAGTTTTCACTGTAAACAAACAAAGTCATCCGGTTGTTAATCAGATAAGGGCATAAATAGAAGATAAAATAAAATGTAAAAACACCATGCTTTTTGATCTAATATCTCTAGATCGTCCTGTAGCTTGTCTCTGGTCTGATTAGCTTCACTGAACTATGGCATGCTACTATACTGAAGTACAATATTATATGATAGGAGACATGATATTATATATTACAACAAAGGCGATATTATATGATAGATCGTCAGACTACTCTCCAAACATGGACCCAGTTTTCTGATTGATATATATATATATATATATATATATATATATATATATATATATATATATATATATATATATATATCAAACAGTTCTAACAACAGTGTGTGAAAACACTAGCAGCTAGGAGCTGATAGTATAACTAGTAGTTATTTAGTAGTATAACTAGTAGTTAGTATACATTATTGAAGATTGTCAAATAATAGATGCTAGCCAGGCAGTTTGTCCTGGCGGTTAGTCTGGCTTTGGTAGCATGAAGATGAAATACTAAGCATGGGATCGCGTTGAGCCAATGATATTGACAGCTAGAGGTCAGACCCACCTACACAGGAAACGGAGTCTGGTGCCAGCTCATAGCCCTGGCGACAGTGGCAGATAAAGGAGCCCATTAGGTTGTAGCACTGATGATCACACGGCTGACTCACTTGACACTCGTTCACATCTGAAACAAATATCATATCAGGTGGTCTTCAAACTGACATAATGCTGAGAGAAAGACAAATTAATATGAATATGAAAAATGCTGTGCAAACATGATGAGGCCCCAAAATCACAGTGTCTTTTTGCATGCACTGTATTGTATTCTAATATAATATTTTATTTTCAAGCATGAAACTGTCTTGTTTGCTTGAAATTATAAACAATGTCTAAAAATATTCTTCATGATACTTCCATGATAAGAAATATTTATAAACCAACCTAGAAATAAGCCCAGAACCAAAACACAACGTATTGTATGCCCCTTCCAAAGATACACCCATCGTGACTATCACTGTAATACAAAACATTGCTGGTGTAATATTACTACAAATAAATATAATTAGAATGGGTAGACTAATACCCTGATGCACAATATAATACAGTGATAAAGTATACAGTATTCTAGTATGAATTATTCCATGTAAAATTTGTTTTTTATGAAGATTTTTGAGTCACTTTGGTACATAAATGCATATATGCATCCATCCATCCATCCCTACCTATCTACCTACATACATACATACATACATACATACATACATACATACATACGTACATACATACATACATACATACATACATACATACATACATACATACATATTTAATTATCAAATTATCATGAATGTGGCATTTTTCAGCAATATTAAACCGACTATAATAAAGCACACATAGTGCGTGGAACCAAATGCAACAGCACAACAACAGCATGATTTTAAGAGAAAAAAAATGACAATGCTATGAAGAAGCAAGGCTGGGGCCGATTTCTTTCTAGTCCAGACTGTAGATACATGCACCCTATCAGTGACAGCTGTAACACATCATGAGCCATGATTAAGAAGGAGCATGTGAAATACAATTGCAGCGGTAATGAACACGAGCAATGTGGATTATTCACTCTATCATTCTTTTATTCAAAATGCCTTTGGAGCAGAAACTCAAACAGATACATTGTGTGGGATTTTCCATCAAAAGTATTGTGGTCACGGATTTAAAAACGATAAGCATTAATCAAACATTTAAAAACACATGTAAAAATATATTGTATAAAACTGAAAAATAAATGCAAAGTTATCAGAATAGCAAACAATGTGGACATGGATAAAAAAAAATCATAAGTATGAATAAAATTTTTTTAAACGCATTTACAATTATATTGCACAAAATTGAAAAATGAATTCACAGTTTTCTAAATCGCACACAAAATCATGTTTACTTGGTTATATTACATTGTTTTTGTGCTCTCTGACATTTTCTGCTCATGTTTTCTTTTTTTGAACTCATATGCTGTTTTTCCCTTCACGCTGGTTTCCACATTCTCTGCTTGCTTTTCCAAATGTTGCAGTTCGAGTTTCATGTAAATCAGGGTGGGCTTTAGCATCGTCATTGGTCCACTACAGCTCCTCCTCTAACCAGTCAATCGAAGAGGGGAGTTTATGTCACTCCACTGCAACTCATGGCTGTTGTGTTCATAGACATACATAGATGCAGCGTTAGCCGCTGGATCATAGGTCAGTGTAGGGGCCATACTGGTCTGGGCAACAGTAATAAGTCTCAGCTTATATTATAGTTTATATTACAAACTAAATTGCAGATAATCGAGATTTTCATCTATACTGCTGTTTTTCTGCAAACCGACTTTTATAACATGCTCTTCGTTTCGGCTGAGCGACTGACATATTGTGAATCTTACTGTAGTTAGTTGGCTGGCTAACTTTTCTGACCTGGAGCACAAGAAAAGCTAAATGATGGGGTTGAAGACAGAAAAAGACATTTCCACAAGGAAAAAATCTTTATGCACATTTCACGTACATTAAATTTGTCACGATTTCCTCTTGAGTCAGCGCTGCACTATTGCAGTGTGTTCGGAAAACCGAAGCGCATGCGTGTGCACGAGCCAGGTGTGCGAGCACTTAGCGAAAGCTTTTCGGTCTTTTATGACAGTGACTTTGTTTACATTGGATACTTGCTTTTGTTATGTTTATGTTCTGACTCCACCCCTGTTTTGTCATTGTTTGTTTCCCGAGTGTGTGGAATTATTGTTTTCAGCTGCCCGTGTTTAACCCATAATTATGTTTGTCATTTAAACCCCTCGAGTCTCTGTTCAAATTGCATAGTATTGAGTTGATCTCCTTACCAAGTGGTTCTTTGTTTCTAGTTTCTCGTTTCAATTCTTGTCATTGACCTTATTTCTCGTTTGGATTCTAGCCTCACCCCATGTATGCCTGTTTGTAGATCACCTGACCTTTTGCATGTTATTTGACTACGCTTTGGATTACTGTTTTGAATTTGTCTGCCCATCTCTCTAATAAAGTCTTTTACTGCAATTGCATCCTTCCTCAACTCCCTTACGTTCTGGAACGTGACATAATACTTACGCCTTAACATGGATGCAGCAGGAAGACTGAGGACACGTCACGCTAAGCAAACCATCTCCACCTTGGATTCAATCCAGTTTCCGCAATGGACTTTCGTAGATCTCCCAGGTTTGATGGGTTTTTGGGTTTTTGAATATTTTCTGGTTGACTGCCAGATTTATTTCTCGAGCCTAATGGACCCCAAGCCCAGCGTGAAGCAATGGATAAGGTTCACTGTGTCACGGTTTTTTGGCTCACCCCGCCAGTGGACACATCATCTAGCAGCCATGGGATCCAGGGGACTGGAGAATGTAACTCAGTTTGCAGAACTGTTCTTGAAGGAGTTTAGGCATCCAGGGCAGAGCAACAACCTGGATCAACTTTTGAGGGGAGTCAGTGTGACAAACAAGGCTGACCTGCTATTTCACACCTATTATGAGTGGATTGACAGGGCAGCCTCCACAGCTCAGCTTCAGGCCCCGGCTGATAGGGCAGTGGTGGAGGTGACACCGACCTGCAAGACTGAGGGCTGCAGTAATGAGGCCCAGCTACAGTGTCCCACATGCAGGAAACTTGGGATCCATGGATCATATTTCTGCTCTCGGGGATGTTTCAAGACCTGCTGGCGTCCTCACAAATGCCTCCATAAGAGAGCACCTGCTGAACTCCAGCCGGGGGTCAACATGGCGACCTCGGCTCCAGAGCTTCAACCTGAGTCCCACGAGGAGGTCTCATCTGCCGAGTTCCTGTCAGAGGTCAACGTGGAGACCTCTACTTCAGAGCTCCAGCTCGAGACCTATGAGATGGTCTCACCTGCCGAGCTCCAGCCGGAAGTCAGCGTGGCAACCTCGGTCCTTGAACTCCAGTTCGTGACATATGAGGTGGTCTCACCTGCAGAGCTCCAACCAGAGGTTAATGTAATGGCCTCATCTCCAGAGCTCCAAACTTAGACCCACAAAGTGGTCTCACCTGCAGAGCTCCAGCCGGAGGTCAACATGGCGACCTCACCTCCAGAGCTCCAACCTGAGACCCAGGAGGTAGGCTCACCTGCAGAAGTGCAGCATGAGATCCACGAGGCAGTCTCATCTTGAGAGCTCCAGCAGAAAGTCAGGTTCCAGTCTGAGGTCAAAGACCCGACCTTCCAAGCCATTTTCCTGTCTGAGGTCAATGAGGTGACCGCCCAAGCCATGTTCCTGTCTGACGTCGAAGAGGCGACCTCTCAAGCCAAGTTCCTGTCAGAGGTCGAAGAGACGACTTCTCAACCCAAGTTCATGTCAGAGGTCGAAGAGGCGACCTCTCAAGCTCAGTTCCTGTCTGAGGTCAAAGAGTCGATCTCTCAAGCCAAGTTCATGTCAGAGGTCAAAGAGACGACCTCTCACGCCCAGTTCCTGTCAGAGGTCGAAGAAACGACCTTTCCATCCAAGTTCATGTCTGAGGTCGAAGAAGAGACCTCTCAAGCAAAGTTCCTGTCAGAGGTCAAAGAGATGACCTCTCAAGCCAAGTTCATGTCAGAGGTCAAAGAGACGACTTCTCATGCCCAGTTCCTGTCAGAGGTCAAAGAGGCGACCTCTCAAGCCCAGTTCCTGTCCGAGGTCGAAGAGGCGACCTCTGAAACCGAATCGTATGCGCGTGAACGAACCAGGTGCGTGAGCACTTAGCGAGCACATGCTTTTCGATCTTTTATGACAGTGACTTTGATGACATTGTACACATGCTTTTGTTATGGTTATGTTCTTACTCCACCCCATTTTGTCATTGGTTGTTTCCAAAGTGTGTGGCATTATTTTTATCAGCTGCCCGTTTTTAACCCATGATTACGTTTGTCATTTAAATCCCTTGTGTCTCTGTGCAAATTGCGTAGTATTGAATTTATCTCCTTACGAAGCGTTTCTTTGTTTCTCGTTTCTCGTTTCGATTCTTGTTATAGACCTTGTTTCTTGTTTCTCGTTTGGATTCTAGACTTGCCATATGTATGCCTGTTGATCACCTGACCTCTTGCATGTTATTCGACTATGCTTTGGATTACTGTTTTGAATTTGTCTGCCTATCTCTCTAATAAAGTATTTTACTAGAATTGCACCCATCCTCAACTCCCTTACATTTTGGAACGTGACAAAATTATATTACATTAGGGACGTCTCAGCTTTTATTAACCAGGAAAAATAAGTAAATCTAAGCTTGACAAGCATTTATGACAATTAATAATTTTCCAAGACTAACTTTCAAGATTCTAAGTAACTGGAGACAACTTTTTTTTGTACTCCACATAGATCATAAACCATTGAAATCATTTGGGAAATGTACACGTTATTGTTCTTTTTATCCAGAAAAACTGCAGCTCCCCTGTTTACTTCTATTTGTTAATAGGGCAGTCTTGCCTGGATCAATATGGCGGCAGCGTTGACCTATCGTAGCAACGGGCCAGTGTGGCGTCTATGTATGTCTACGAACACAACAGCCATGAGTCGCAGAGGAGATTGATTGGTTAGAGGAGGAGCTGTAGTGGACCAATGGTGATGCTAAAGCCCACCCTGATTTACATGAAACTCGAACTGCAACATTTGGAAAAGCAAGCAGAGAATGTGGAAACCAGCGTGAAGGGAAAAACAGCAGTCAAAGCATTCAAAAAAAGAAAACATTAGCAGAAAATGTCAGAGAGCACAAAAACAGAGTAATATAACCAAGTAAACATGATTTTGTCTTCGTTTCAGAAAACTGTGAATTCATGTTTCAGATTTGTGCAATATAATTGTAAATGCATTTTTAAAAAAAAATTATTTACGCATATGATTTTTCAATCCATGACCACATTGTTTGCTATTCTGATAACTTTGCATTTATTTTTCAGTTTTATACAATATATTTTTACATGTGTTTTTAAATGTTTGATTCACACTAATCATTTCTAAACCCGTGACCGCAATACTTTTGACGGAAAATTAATCCCATAACATTGAGCATGCATTGTACAACCAGAGTACAAAGTACAAAATCAAAATTCTTTTTTTTTTTCAAAATTTCTTTTTTTTTTTTTGAAGAGGTTACTTTTCTGTTTGCATTTATCAGCACTAATAATTTAATTGTAAGTCTCCTATCTAATATAATGACCAGCTGTCACTGTCACTAAGCAGTGTACTCTTTTTTTTCCTGTGTGGTCCAGCTGAGATGTTTAAAGTTGTTATTAGTGTGTTGGTGGAACCTGATTAGTAAAACCACTCTACAAAGTCTCTCTCTCTCTCTCTCTCTCTCTCTCTCTCTCTCTCTCTCTCTCCCTGAGCATAATCACTATTTAACACCTCTGTTTTGCTTCTTTCCATCTCTAGTGTGCTAGAGAAAAAGTTTTTTTGTTTGTTTGTTTGTTTTTTTAAAGTTGGCCAAAAGTTACTAACAGATGTCCTAAGAGTGTAAACAAATGGCATTTCACATTTGGCTGAAATTCTAAATATTAGAGAAGTGCTTTTTGTTCTTTATTTATATGTACATTTTATACCTAAATCGTTGTCTCTTCTTGGGGTCTTTGGATAATGAATAAAATTTTGAGACGTATCTCTACCTCTCTTTTTCCTCTCACACATTTTTACAAGGTGACCCTAGCTTAACACACAGTTTGTGTACAGAATCAGATTCACTGGATTGGATCACTCACCCACACAGCTGTGGTTGTTGCTGGCAAGCTGGTAGCCACTGTTACACTCGCAGTAGTAGGATCCTGGGACATTTACACATCTGTGCATGCAGTAGTGTGACATGAGGCACTCATCTCTATCTGTGGATACACACACAAACATGTTGTGTTGACAGTGTTCCCCACTGTCAACACAACTCTGCCTAGTTTTGCCTGTTTGCTCAGCACCTGATCCTGTGCCTGTTTTTTGATTACGTTTTTGCCTATTGATTTGGATTTGTCCACCTTTGTCTTTAATAAAAGCTTTAACTGCACTTGCATCCATCTCCAACCCACGTTACATGACAGAACACCTTGCGTACAACATGGATGCAGTAGGAGAAAAAGGAATGGCATGCCCTAGTGGCTGAACCTGCATGTTCCAGCTCCCGCTGAGGGCGTTGAAAGCCCACTGAAGAGATTTTTCCTCCAGTGGCAATTTTATTTTGAGAGCCTGGTGAACTCCAAGTCCAACGAGGGACAGTAGCTATTGTTCAAGTTATCCAAGTTATCAGTCTGGCTCACCAATGGCCTCATGAGTGTGATCTATGGGAAGGGAATATAATTTAGAAATTTTTTTGGGGAGGGCCAGCCTGACAGACAAACATGCGAGGCCGTTCACGACCTACTATAAGAAGGCCGACAGGGTGGCCTCCACATCTCCAGAGCTCCAACTTGAAACCCACGAGGTGGTTTCTCCTTCAGAGCTCCAGCCGGAGATCAATATGGTGACCTCATCTCCAGAGCTCCAGCCTGAGACCCACAAAGTGGTCTCCCCTGCAGAGCTCCAGGCAGAGGTCAATGCCACGACCTCATCTCTAGAGCTCCAGTGTGAGATCGATGAAGTGGTCTATCCAGCCATGATCCTGATAGAGGTCTATGAGGTGACCTCTCAGGTTCAGTTCCATTTAGAGGTTGACAGCACAGCCTGCGAAGTCCTGTTCATGCCAGAGACCAAGATGGACTAACAAGTCCTGTACTGTACCTGCTAGAGGCCAACAAGACAGCCCACCAAGCCATGCTCCAGTCAGAGGCCGACGAGTCAGCTCACCAAGCCATGTTTCAGTCAGAGGCAGACGAGAAGACCCACCAAGCTTTGCTCACGCCTGAGACCGATGAGATGGCCCGCCAAGCCAGGTTCCCACCTAAGAACTATGGCAATCATGTCTCAACCCAGCCATCTGACCCCGGTGAGCCTGTTGCCGACTCATTGCCTGCTTTCCATTTGTATGCCCCATTATTAAGACAGTGTCTGCCTCGGGACTATAAGTTCAGTGTGGACATTTTGCCCAGAGGGCCAGGACTGCCAGGAGAGAGAGGGGGGGACTCTGTTACGGATTTCCTGCCTGAGGTACAACAGCACGAGCTTCCAGGTTTGCACTGACTGTGTTTATTTCTGACACGTGTTTTGTTTTGGTTTCTGTCCTGTCTCCGCCCCTATTATGCCATTGGTTGTTGCTTTTGTCATCAGCTGTTCTAGTTTCCCTTATTAATTACGTTGCATATTAAAACCCCTCGTGTGTCTTTGTTCAAGGTGAAGTATCATGTTTTGCCATGAGGGCCATACCAAGCCTCTGTTCGTTGTCCTCGTTTCCCAGTGTTTTGATCCTGCTCTCGTCCTCATTTCCTTATTTCTCATCTCTGCCTAGTTTTGCACATTTGCTCATCGTTTGACCCTGTGAATGTTTTTTGATTAGGATTTTGCCTATCGATTTGGATTTGTCTTTAACTGCCTTGTATCCGTCTCCAGCCCACGTTACATGACAACCACAGCACTGTAGATGTTGATTAACTTTCCATAAGAGCATCTCTTACAATAGTGTTGGCTGTAATTCAAATGACAGGTTTATATTAATCCAACTGTTCACATACCTTATCATTTCTATAGTAATAGCTAACTCACTGGGATTTGCATAGTGGATGATCACATAATCTAATGCTAATCTGCTGTTATTTAAGCAATTATAAACCTATAATTGTTGATATGTTGAAGCTTTCTATAAAGAGACGTTTATTTCGCATTTATGAAAGGAGTCTCTAGAGTCAGACTTCGTAACAGTTTCCTACCATGGTAAAGTCTTTAAATTCTTTGAAATTCTGATCTAGCGTCTAATATTCATCTTTTGATCTCAAGCCCAAAATCTTCATTGTATAACAAAAATAAAAAAATGAGCCTTGGTTTTCCAATACTTTCATAGGGGACTGTACCTTTCCTAGTAATTTCACTGTAGTTACTGGTATAATTGATAGTATGTAGTATGCTATAGAACTACTAATAAGCCAAGAGTTAAAAGAAAAGGATTTGGAGAAATATGTTATTGCAAGCAACTCGAAGATGTACATTGCCTAATATTGTGGGCAAACATCCCTTGTGTAAATTAATTACGGTGCATTATTAATTATTATTGTTGTCTGACCAAGTGTTCATGACTCTGTTAGCATAATTATCTGCCACCATTACAAAAATCTCATAATGACTCTCACAGTTATCTAGAATTATGTAAAAGAGTTTACAGTGTCATATTTAACACAAACTTGCAAGCTAGGTTGCCCAAACAGCACAAAGCACTGACATTAGCAGTCTAGCAAGCTAACATATGCTCACTAGTTAAAACATTTGATCACTTTTACTGTGTGTATTTTTATTACCCTATCTGGTAATAGTTGGTGTAACATGTACTTAGCATTGAGTTTAGTAGGGCAATACCAAAACTCATTAACAAAGTCTATTGCAGGTGTCAAACAGGGCAAAACAAGCAAGAGTGTTTCATGTTTATGAAACACAAAATTAGAAATAACACTGGAAAACATAACTAGGGAATAAGGTTCAGAATTGATGCTAAATAACATTAAAATTTCAGAATCACATGGCAGGAATTACCAATCTATTCAAGGAGAAACAAAGAGCAGGTGAACACATCATGGAAACAGATCAGTGTCAGTAAGTGGGTGGAGAAAGAGCCAAAACAGAAACCATCTAAAGGCAATTTACAAAAGCAGGATTCTCACCCACACACTGGTCACCATTCTTCTGGTAACCTGGTGGACACTGGCACAGGAAAGATCCTCGGGTGTTATAACAGGTCTGACCCGCACTGCATGTGTGCCTTCCTGTATTACACTCATCTATGTCTGTGCATGCGCGCACACACACAGACACACACACACACAGACACACACACACACACACACAAAACAATATATGTTAAATAATATTTAGCCATTCACCATGGCTATTCATTCATGGTGTATTTACTAGGCATCACATTGGCGCCGGGGGAGGCATTGTCGGGAACAGCTCCGAGGCCCTGAGCTCAGGTGCAGATTTTTATATACAGTGTAATCTTAGACGGACTATGGTAAGAATTTCTTCAACTCATACTTTATGTTGTATGGTGTACCTCTTTTAAGTCCATACAAGATGGGAAATGCTAGCTTAATTCTTGGTTCTTAGATCTCAGTACATTCTATACAGATTCTGTAATATATTAACAACATATTGCAATAGATTCCATTTTCATATGGATAGCAGATAAACGTTTTCCAGCCCATAGAGGGGTGTGGTGGGACGTTCGATGAGGCTGATCATATTTCTCCCTAGTGGTTGCTTGACTGTGTGCGGAGGCTTCTGAGGTTATCCGTCATGCTTCAATGAAGATTAATATCATTTTCTATGAAGCTGGCCAAGATACAAGTCCACGCACATGTTCTTACATGCATACAGTATAGATACATATACATTTTAAAAAAAGGGTTACACGCAAACACACAAATCAACTTTCAGTGTTTCATCAAAAAAATGGAAATGGAAACACCAGAAATTTCCAACTGAGGCAAAAACGTAAGATTATGTATGTAACCATTGTTCCGACCATAACCTTCCAAAATTATCAAAGGTCCCCCCATGTCAAGTTGTCAAAGTTTTTCCTCTGGCCCTTCTCATAGAGCCAAGTCACCAAAGTGTCTTGGTAGTCCTCTGCTTATTTGGAGAACCTTGTTCACATAAGGAACCTTCTGTTTTAGAACTGGTGGAGACGGCATATCACAATCATAGGCTGCTACCCCCTGAAAATACTAAAAAATGCTCAAAAATAGTACTAGTACAATCAAGAATTGAGATTGAGATAGGAATTGCTGATACTGCTCTCTATTGAGCATGAGAATTCCTCAACTCACCACAGAGCATACAAGTTGCAATACAGCAACATACAGTGTGTAAAATCTGGTCAAGGTGAGATGGTGAGACATGGTGACACTTCACTTACTGCCACCCAGGAGGTAGCCATAGTACACATCAAATAACATTTAATGGAAGAAGGTTCCTCTTTACCTCTGTTCAGGTAAGTATATGCAATCACATCCTTTACTCAGTAAGCTAACCTGTCTTTAGACTGCAGAGCGCCTTTATGGTGTTCTCTAAACACACAAATATCTGGTCAGTGGTAATCATCTGGTAATCATCCCGAAATACCTCTTGAGAGCTCTCATTGGAACTAGGGTTTGGGGACCTGGGCACATTTTTATCTATCACCAGATTGATACTATCATTTTATTCATGTGCTGAGATGTCAGTATCTTTGTCAGGAAAGGTGAGTGCAGCCTCTGTGTTTGAACTCTGGCCTCAAACGCTGACACTGTATAAGGGCGATGTGTGGCCACTTGGAATTTCATGACCTCATCCGTAATTGAGATGACTCTGTCTTCTTCCATGCAAAAGACATTTACATTTCTTAGCTGTAAGAATGAGGTTGATTCCACCTCCCTTTTTTTGGAATTTATATCTTAAAAAGAACCAGCCATTTTAACCATTTAACAGTTTAACCTAAAGCTAGATGGCATGGGTCTCACACCTTTGTGGGGTGGACCCCCATGTTTAGTGGTAAATTGTAGGCACTGGTCTGATGTTTTCAAGTTCCAGCATTTTAGTTGCAGAGGCTAGCCACTCATCAACCACATATTTTTGTATATGATTTTGGTGAATTGTGCCTTGCAAATGCATCCATGCTCTGATTTGGCAGAATCATTTTAGAGTTCTCGGCTGGCTCAGAGGTAACAATGTGACACCAATGTGGCCCTGCACAGTTTTATCCAATCACTGGTGCTGTTTCTGAAACCCAACTTTGAGAGAATAGTGTGATAAGAGTGCCTAAAGGTAACCTGCTGCCTCAAATGTCTGGTTCATGTTTTCAGCAGAAGAATGGTGATGAATTGGTTCCTCTTGAGCTTGTCCACAAAAACCTGTCCAGGTTGTAGTAGCAGGTGGGAGAGTGTGTCATCAGGCACCAGCAACTGTTTTTGAGCCAACCAAATTTGCCTTGTTACCTACAGTAACAAGCTACCATACTCTGCTGCTGTGGCTCCCATTGCATGGAGTGCTGACTTCAATGGTGGTGATTCTGTACCCATACCAGACACACAGTATACTCTTACTTTCATGTACAGAGCAGGACTAATTAAACATTCTGTGGGAGTGGGTGGGATTTATCAAGAGTGTCTGTGGGAATAGGAGGGATTGGTCAGAATTAATTTAGAAGTGGGTGGGAATGGAATTAAATATAGTCCCACATACACCTCTAGCTTCAAATGCACTAAAGTGTGCTGTAGCAAAATCAAGTTTAGTATACTTCAGTGAACAAGATTTTCACTTTCGGGAAAGAGTATGAGTATAAATAATAAGTCAAACACTACCATTACCATCACCCAAGTTGTGTATCAACACACTCACATTTGACAGTGCAGCTTTACAAACAACAAATAGACTTATTGGACAAAAACAAGGGATTAAGGTGTTTTGAACTGAATTAAATCAACTTCCTCAACAGGGAAGCAAACAGATGTTTCACATAAAAATGACGTACAACGTGTGTATCCTTGACAATCTGCATTTGTCGGAATGTCTTTTTATTAGTCTTTTTATTAGTCCATCAAAATACATTTTCACAGTCTGCAGAACATTTGAATAGAAACATAGCTGATGCATAGTGAGTGCATTTTCACTCGGCACAGGAAGTGGGATCTAATCCTGCAAAGCCTTTTCCATGTACACTTTGCAAAGGTCATCAGAAATCTGCAAACCTAGAAAGCTCAAGCCAGTAACTGTTTCCATTTAGACGTCACGTACTTTCTGAAGTCAACAATGAGACCCTTATTGTAATGAGATGTCAGTGAATGGAGCAAGTGCCATCATGTGATGATATGTTATATTTGCTTATGTAGTCAAAACAAGACCTGTAGGAGAAAAAAATGAACGAAGATGAAAAATGTTCTGCTTAAATACAAAATAACTGTGGTGTTGAAAATTATACGGCATTAGTATAAAAGAAGATGTAATTCCAAATGTATAAACATGCTATTTTAGACCTAGTTAGATTTATATTACCAGCATAACTAACATATAGAAACTGGAATATAAAATAGCCAGACTTCTACAAAAGTAAATATATGCTCTTCCTAAGTACAAATAATGATGAAAAGACTGTACAGCAAAAGTTCACACTTAATCGATATCACTAGGATGAATACCAGTATGTAAACTGAACTCGTGTTTTTTATTCCTGCACACTCACCTGCTTCATTCCTTGGCCTGAGTTCAAAGTGCAATGAAAACTGCTCATGTTACACTGGAGCTTCTAAAACTCTCAAGATCTCAGACCAAACACTCTGGATAAATTGCTGATATACTTGTTGAGACGAGTGAAAAAATGCATTCCAATGTCAACATAAAAAGTTACTTTGAGATTAAATAGAAAAAAAAGGGATTGCGGTGTTGGTAGCCTACATTAAGAAGGATGAACTGCAAAAGATTAAAGGTGACTTTGTCGTCTTCCATAATGTTAGTGTTCAGATATTACAGAATAGTAACCAAGATAACTTACGCAATGAACGTGCAAGATTAACCTGAAAAACCTCCTGAACATAATTTAAAACCTCATTTACCCTACCCTAACCTAACCTTACTTTACCTTGCCTAAGGCAACCTAAACTAATGTAGGCTATGGAAACCTAATATAGCATAATCTAGTACCACAACCCAGACTTTCATTAAGCAGTCTTGTACTTTTGATCTTCAAACATGGCTAAAAACCTACTGCCTTTACAGAAAGAGGTCATCTTACATTACACACAGTAAACACTCATATTTACTTTCCACTAACATTTTCAAACAAAATAGTACTAAGTTTTAAAGACATGATGAAACTGGTGTATGGATGTCTTTCTGTGTAATTGTAATGTAATTTGGTCATTTATTGGACAATGTGTATCTAGCCTATTTAATTTTAGTTTCTCCAAAGGCATGTTGGGTTGTTGATAGTACAATCAAATGAAACTATTGGATCCATAACACTGAAATCACTGGAGACTTTGGTTTAACCATGTTTCATTTACTTATATGGTCTTTCAATCTGGCTCTTGTTTCTCTGTCTTTCTTTTATGATGTGAGATGCTTCTATAAGTAACTGTATCAGGTCCTCAATCAAAGAAATTGTCACAGTGCTATCCATGCTCTCATATGTTCAACAAGATCTTGGGTGATCTACAGTTACCCACCCTTTGTAGCAAAGACCTAACAAATGGGCTAATTGTTTTCTAAACACTATACTAGCTGTACTTCATTAGACTGGAAATATATCAGACAAGATGGAGTCACTTCTACAGCAAACTACACATCATGTAAAACTATATTAGGAGAATATTTATTTTGTTTTAATAGAAGATTATCAATGTTATTTATTTTGTTTTAATAGAAGATTATCACTTATATGGTACAGTGTTCAGTGTTTCAAAGGGTCGGATCCTGCACAAATTAGCCTAAAATTAACAACGTAAAACTAATATATTTTTTTTTGTTTTAGCTACAGAAAAGATGACTAGTTGATTATCTTTTGAATGACCAGTTGACTAGTTAAAGTTAATATGTTAAAAGGTAATATCCCCTACATGGCACATGTTACAACATACACAGAAATTAAAATGGTTTATTAGAATGCATGTGGCTGTGTCTGAAATCAGCTATATCAGCTATATCATTAAACAGTGGCAAGGGGCACAGCAGCATGGCAAACACACACACACACACACACAGTGTGTGAGAGTGATGTCATATTTTTGGCCACTGGCCCCACCTGGAGTCTTAAGTCTGAGTAAACAGAACTCAAAGCCCCACTTGGTCCTCGTTCCATTTGCGCCTCCCAAAAGCTCCCAAACCTGGGCTGACCTCCCACTCGGCCACCAGGAGAGAGGAGGAAAAGAGAGGAGGGAAGTGCTCGGATAGCGTGAGCAAGCCCTGTGAATGTTTGTGGAAAAAGTGAAGAGTATTCTCTCTCCCCCAATTTGTTCCTTTCCCTTTTTTTCTAGACCTAATGTTTAATTTAATCAATTCAGTTGTTTAAATGACATGGATAAATTCTACTCTTTCTTACATTGTCTCAGCCATTAAGCTATTAATATAATGTCCTTTTTAAAAAGAATTGTTAAAACATATGCCACTTTATTAGGAACATCATACTAATACTAGGTTGCACCCCCCCTCCATTTGCTCTTAGTACAGCCTCAACTCTTCATGGCATGAATTCAACAACGTGTTGGAAACATTCCTTTAAGATTTTTGGTCCTTGTTGACATGATTGCATAACATTTGTCAGCTGCACATTCATGCTGTGAATCTTCCGTTCTACCACATCCCAAAGGCACTGTATTGCATTCTATTGCATTCAGTATGAAGTAGCCATTATAAGATGGGTAAATTGTGGCCATAAAGGGATGCACATGGCCAGCAACAAAACACAAATAAACTGTGGCATTCACTCCATGCTCGATTAGTATTGAGGGGCCCAGTGTTTGCCAAGAAAACAGTTAACACAAGGCAGGTTGGATCAATGTATTCATGCTGTTGACACCAAATTCTGACCCAAAAGTCTTCAATAAATATACAACTGTCTAGTTTCATTAAGCCTGTGTCCATTGTGTTCTCTGTTTCCTGTTCTTGGCTGACAGGAGTGGAACCTGATGTGTTTGTAGCCCAACCACCTCAAGATTCAATGTGCTTTGCATTCTGAAATGCTTTTCTGCTCACTATGGTTGTAACGAGTGGTTATTTGAGTTACCTCCTCGGACCACTCTCATCAAAAGGCATTTCCACCTGCAGAACTGCTGCTCACTGGATGTTTCTTGCACAATTCTAGACATTGTTTTGCATGAAAATCCCAGGCAATCAGCAGTTTCTAAAATACTCATTCTAGCCCTTCCGGCACCATCAACCTTGCCATGGTCAAAGTCACTGAGATTTTTTCCCCCATTCTGATGTTTGATGTGAACATTAACTGAAGCTCTTGACCTGTCTCTGAATGATTTTATGCATTGCATTCCTGCCACATAATGGGCTTATTAGATAGGAGCAGGTGTGTATGTGTTCCTATTAAAGTAGCCAGTGAGAATATAGTACTGTTCAGTTAAATGTATTGTCTGTAATGTAGTTGACAGCAACTAAGCAAAAAGAAGCCAACCTACGGCCAACAACCTGCATGCTACAATATTTAAAATAGTAAAATCAGTAGCTCTGATGAAGGTAGTTTAAATGTATTTACTGATGATCCTAGTGTGGTGAGTCATAAGTAACTTCCTCTGCAGTACAACTGTCAATCTGCACTTTGACACTCCCAGTTGCCCTATGGTTTTAAACACATCCGTTTACACTGTAATGGAATTCAGAGGATATCCAGCTGCCCTGTGTCCTTTTCTCCATGAAACCTCAAACCTCATGCCAATTGTTTTTTTGGCTACAACACCCATGTAATGTTCTTTTTTTCCCACCAGATATGCACTGACATGAAAGAACTAGCTGTATTCGCCGCACTGGGGGGCATTTGGTTTGTGTTTTCACTGAACTATTGCAATGGAAAAAGGGATATTGTCCAAAAAATGACTTGAGTCATCTTATTTACACAATTTCTTCAATAGCGCAACTATTCCCTGGAAAAATGAGCAGGGGCGAAATATCTGAAGTTAACAACATTTCACATCACTTTACATGCCGGTCATGTATTAGCCTTAAGGGGATACTTTTACGAGAACCTTAAACACCTTTAAAAGTGTTAGCACTCTACATGACAAAGCAGATACAACTCCTAAAGGGGTATTAACAGGATATTTTATGGCACGTGCTGAGCTGCTACACATGATTAGGGGAAACAAAACTTTTGTGTTGCATCATGAAACCATTTGCCTTCTTTCCTACTCCCAGAGATCTGATCTTCAGATTTTCAATTCTTTTATTTGGCTTTCAGTGACAGATAAGGCTTCCTCACTATGGCCTTTACTAAGCAACAGTGAAGATCAATTTCAAAGTGAAAACAGAAATCTTTCCCTGGCGCCACTACAGAAATGCTTCTTTCCAGTTCATGACCTAAAATAAAATCAGGTCCAGAGCATCTCAGATGGACAAGAAGAATTAACATTCCGAATGATCCACGGTCTGTTGACCTTTTCCTGGCCAGTGGAATTTTTGGGATGCTTTGATGCTTCACTGATCTACATGAGCAGTTCATATACAAATGCCTTCTATCAACCAGATGAAACTGACTTCAATTTGCGTCTTGGGAAAAACAGATAGCCATCATATTGGAGACCCATATGAGAACAATTAGCGAACACATTCATGTCAAGTGATTGGTGATGATTTTATTGGCACAATTTTCAAAAGATCTTCAAAGTCTTGTTTCTGTTATATCATATTTAGTAGAAAATATATTTATGTGACAAATCTGTTGCCATTTATATACAAGTGGAGACCAGAGTGTAACCTTCATACATAGATGGATGAATGTCATACCAAACCTTAAGTCATCACAGAGGTCAGCATCATCTTAACCACACCACAGGCTTGCATTAAGGCCCAGGTCACACTGAGAAACTCAAGGAGGAATCCAGACTCGACAGATATCAGAAACTGTCAAAACATTCAGAGAAAGGTTAGGAAAAGCACCAGGGACATCACTGCTGTTTTGAGTATAAAAGAAATGCTCTGTTCTTGACATAATTAATATTTAGGCTTGATTATGGCAGAACAGATATCCAATTAAATTGGATGTAGATTTAATGATAATGAGCCTTTATTAATCACATATACACTACAGCAAAATTCTTTTCTTTGCATACCCCAGTATATCAGGTAGCCAGAGTCAGTCATGATACAATGCCAATGGCACAGAGAGAGTTAAGGGCCTTGCTCAAGGGCACAACCGTAGCAGCTTGGCAGTGCTGGGGCTTGAACCCCTGACATTCCAATTAGTTACCCAGAGCCTTAATCACCAAGCCACCACTGCCCCTTTAGGGAGTTAGGGCCCTAATGAGCAAGGCAGTGGCCAACAGCGGCATGGAAAAACTCCCTGAAACAACATGACGTAGAAACCTTCAAAGGAACCAGACTCTAAAGGAAACCCATCTCCTGTGTGACACTGTGCTTGTGATTATAAAAGATATAAAAGATATATTTATAATGCTGTATTCACAAAGTGTTTCAGAACACAATTCAGCTGTTTATGGGATAGTGTGGTTTTTAACTTGTGACCTTAAGAAAAATGGGAGGACTAAACCATAGCATTTCTACTTAATGTAACACTAACATTTCATGTAATCACAGGTACTAATACTACTATCCATAATGGTGGTTCTTTCCTTCCATCCTCTTACAAATACTTGTGTTGCAATACCTTCAAAACTGAATTAGATCGTAACACAGGCCAACAGCCAGTAAACATGCTAACAGCAGGTGGGTGGTGGTGTCAAGAATGAACAATACATCCAGCACAGTTAACTATAAAGTTCTTGGACCCTTTGACTCCAAACCATGCAACATAGAAGCTCTTCTTGAAAGAGGAGGGCATAATGCACGGTTCTTTTGACCCAATGCCAGATTTGTTGGTTTGGTTGGCCAGATGACTCTGGCACAGCACTGAGGAAGAGAAAGATCAACAATTTCTCACATGCAGGGGCAGGAAACAGCTGGATTCCGGCAAACACAGCCCAATAATAACAACAACACTGAACACTTACACGCAGAATCCTATTCTACTCATAGGGAGTTTCTTTCCATCATTATTAGAAATCATTATTATTATCATGTCATGGAACATGAAAATATGCAATACAACATTGTAGTTAGCCAAAGAACACAGACAGAATAGAGACAATAGAGACAACTGTTTAAAGAGGATATTCAAGACATTCCGAATAAAAAAAATAAAATAAATAAAAACAGATACAGAGAGGGCTCACTTGAAAACTTGGTTTGTTTATTTCTGGAAATAGCTTTGATATAATATTGCTACATTTGGCCATTTGTTGCAATATGAATAATTATGCTTGTCACTATTGTTTGATATTTCATATTTGCTGATGGCTAACTATTAGGCTAAACTAACATCTGAGGTGAGCTGTCATGCTCCTTCAAAATCGTTAACTATTTTGATCATTTTGAAACCACAGTTGAACAGGTTAAGGAAAAATAGAAAATAGGGCGTAGTGTTTTGTCTTGCTACACTACTTGTCACTGGAAAAGCTACATTATTTTGAAAATAGCTGAGCTACTGACATACTTAATATATATAATAATTGCATGTGATCATTATATGATATTCATCTCTGCAGGGGAAGTGTTAAATTAGCTTTTTTTTCTATCATTATTTTCTTTTCAGTAAATAATTTTGTACCTTCAAAGCAAACATTTCTGAAAAATAAACAATGATGACACCTGATCTCATGGAATTTCTTCAGACAGTTAGCTTCCTCTTTTGGAAATTGAGTCACTCCACCACATGGTCTGAAAGTGCTAATGAATCAAAGTAGTAATTGTCTGCCAAGGGAAAAATTGCCTTTTTGTTTATCTAGAGCTGACCTAGTTAAATCATAACCATAAGCACTATAGGAGATACAGCAAAACCAATGCCAGAGCAGAGAGACACCAAATATTTACCCACCAAATCTGTTTCTGGTCATGACCTCAACATTCTTTGAGATTATAAATTGATGTGATAGTTATCTTTGTGATGACTCATTTCTTCCGTGCTTTTGTGCAAATGGGGAAAAAAAATTCCATAACCTGTTGCTCATAAGCCTCTCTTAAAAGCTCAGTGTGGTAGTCTGTGCTAAAAGAAAAAAGAGCTAATTTGCATTTGTCATGGCAGTAACACAACAGCAAATTCAAAGATCTTAAAGATCACTTGGCTTCAGAAGTGACAAATGTTAAACAAGTCACAAATATTATATCAATATTCTGCTACTGTACAATCTAGAACTCTTAAGGGTTCTTTATTTGTCTTGGTGGACAAAACCCCTACTGCAGTGTGTTTATTCATGCCAGACTTGTTTAAAAAGAAGGTTATCGGGTATTCATTGGGCAAATGCTTTTATCCAAGGGGCTTTCGGACTTAGTCCAAATTCAGGTATCGAGGGCTGGATAAGGGTCAAGGGTCCATAAGTGGTTATCAGTTCCCAGTCTTGGTTTTTGAATTCACAACCTTCCTGTCACTAGCACTGCACAAGACTAACTCATATTTCCACATGGTTACAGAACATAGATGGCACAAATAGTGTTTAGTTAATTTCCAGTACCTCTCGTCACAGAACAGATGACTATGTTGTGTTAATAGAAGAACTAAAAAAATAATAATGAAAAGTTTAATTGTTATTATTGGTGTTGACTGGTTTAAGTTGTTTTTTTTGTTTGTTTGTTTGTTTTTAATGTTTTTTGGACCAGACTGACATCACCCTGGAAGAAAAAAAGACACTGACCTCATAAGTAGTACAAGGCTTTGTTTTTTGGGTCTGCAGCACATGGAAGTGGATCCCAGTCCATTCACACCAAAACTTGTGGAATTACAGGCAGTATGAGGCAGTCTTTTTTCACGTCATTCATTGCTGACTGCATAAAAGGCAGTCCTCTTGTCCATCACATCAAACTTAGCGACACCAAGCCCTCCGGTTTTCTCCCCAATTTGGTTATTTGCTAATACATGACAGATAACAACTGGGAAGGGTGTGGGTTAGCAAGACAGGTGAAGCCTGCGAGCCACATATTATCAAGCTGCTGCATCAGAGGGCAGTGTAACACATTCAGAGTAAAGCTCTATCTGTCGTCTTCTGCATATGAGCTCACAGACTAATGTGATTAACTAATGTCACTGTGATTCACACAGGAGAGGAGAGAGTATACTATCTCTCTCACCTATAGAACATGGACAATTTTGCTCCTTTGGGATTTGAACATTCAACTTGAAAGTGCTTAATATAATAGGAAGGCAACTAGTGACTAAGCATCACCCCACATGCTAACCTGCAAGAAAAGTGGTAGCCTGGGCTGTGTGCAGTCCTGACAAAGCTAATGCTTTATATGATGTACAGTTGATTTAACAATGACGTTAACTACTATTGCAACGTAGAGGTTTATGAAGTAGGGAAGCTTTCAGGTGCTTAAAAAAAAGCACAGATTTACTAGATCCTTCTTGGTGTCCATAGATGCTTCCCGCAGTGGGCTTGGTGCTCTGCATCCTCAAGTGTCAGAAGGACATGATATTGCAATCACAGTAGCTTTTGATAGTAAATCATTAAACTATGCACTATCCAGGTACCCAGATCAGACTATTTTTTTAGGACCCAAATGGGCAACCTGCGTTAAGTTTAATCACTGGTTGGAGACAACAACATGTTGACTTACATTCTCAGCAAGCCTAATATTAATCCAATAGGTAATGGTGCCCCCCTTAACCCATTGGGTTAATATGGGGTTGGGTACAATTTATGACCTCCAGCAAGTTGAAGCTTCCAACTTAGCATTCAACTGAACACTGGGAAACATGATTTGTGCCCTGCCACCAAAAACCAAGCAGAGATTAACATAATTTTACAGTCTCTTACTTAAAGCCAAATCTCACAGGCTATGCCCCGTTTAAGCTGATGTTTGGCAGAACTCCCAAACAGGTGTGTCCTTCAGCATGTTGTGTATTATGATGTTTACAAACTGTTCCTAATGAGTGACCTGGCAGAGGCCATGAAGGTCACAAAAATAGCCATAAATCAGAAACAGAGACAAGCAAACCTCAATGATAAGAAGCTGAAAGGAGCAGCATGTGAATGTTTCAGATCAAGATGAAATATATGGTAGACAACTTTGATTGGTCTAACAAAAGACAAAATGTGCATCTCTCAATGGCTTTTGATGTCAGGACACACAAATTTACTATAACTCACAAGTCCGGGATCCCGGGTTCAATCCTGGCATCAGATGACTGTCTATGTGAAGGTTCACGTTCTTGCCGTTTTCACTCCAGTAGGTGGATTGGCTATGATAAATCGCTCCTAGTATAAAGAGGTTGCTGAAAGGGAGCGAGGGAGTGAGCTGTTTTATTCTCAACAGAGCTTTACTGTATAAACAAAACAGAATTCCAAAATTGACTTAATCGGTTCTTTAAGCTTTACTTAGTGGATTTAAGTATACATACCAAAGAATAAGTTAAGTACACTCATATCTTTATGTACGCTATACTAAAAGCAATTCATTTTTAAACTTAACTGGTTCAAGGTAGTCAGTTTCCTTAACTCATTTGAGTAAACTTAATGTTTCAGGTTTTACAGCGCATGGCTGATAATCATAAAACATAAGCAGGCTCCTATAACCTCAAGCAATCAGTCATGGGTGCATATTCATGTGTGTGTGATTAACGCTGACCTGAATCAGGTCCTGGCCTGGATTTCCACCCAAAAATGATGAGTAAGCATGGCATAAGCATTATTCGATATCCAGAGGTTTTCTTTATTAAGAAATTTATGAAGACAGACTAAGTGGGTGTCTGTTCCACAGACACACCAAGCACAATATAAAGCTTGTTGAGCACTAATAGCACACAAGAAAGCTTTCCAAAAGAAACACACCTCTGATTAAGACAAATTCTCTGAGAAATCAAAGACGAGGCTCTGTGATTCTGTAATGACTCACTAAGACACAAGCCATTTCAGCAAAAAGGTGGGTTTTTTTTATTCCAGATGTAATGGCTTTACAAAATACTGTTCACCAAAATATCACCAGAATATCAAATGCTCTGTAGATTCATGTAACGACACAGCCAAACAATGGTAATTTAGTACATTAATATAAACCCAATTACAATGGTTAACCTTATAGTAAAACTATGTTGACTGCCTACATTAAATGGAGAACAGAATTAAATGTGACAGGTAATGTTGGAAAACAAGTTCTCAACACAGCTGAAAGTGTAGTGACCTTATTAGCCAACTAACAATTTTTTTTATGTTCTTCTTTCCAAGGAGGCTCACATTGCTTGCCAAAGAGCACAAAAACATTTATTGATTTTCTCCTATAATTAGGTCATGTGGCCCCATGTAGTTGGTCTACCTACGATACATTCCTGTTTTACAATGTCTATAAACCAGAATGGGAGAAATAAACTGCACCTAACTCAGATTTTCTCCATGACTGTATACTCATCAAGCCATCACTCAAATGTGTATAAGTCATGGGTAAAGACTAATTTTAAAAGCAGTTTAATGCTTTGTAAAATCTTCTTAAATCTAATGACTTCTCATTAACTGTACAACACACTGTGCCACAATATGTGTTCTTCGTGTCAGATTATACAGTATGAGGAAGATCCTATAACGATAGACCTGTGATTCAGAAAATGAATACAGTCTGCTTACATCATCAATCAGCGCTATGCAGGCTTGTTCAGGTAATGTGCTCACATTAGCAGAAACATTATTCAGAGTGAACTTGAGTTCATATGGATATACCGTCCATTAGTATGTTTTGTTTATGTTTACCACTACCATATTTGTAGCTGTGAGTTTTGCGTAATCCCATGCCATCCCTCTATTGGTGGCTTTTAGAAGAGCGTCGTAGCAGCAGTCACACTCAGAGGTTTTAATCGGAAATTTGTGACACTGCCACAAGTGTCTCCATAATTCCACCGCCCACATTTCTTTTTTTACCTTTTTGACTAATAAACAGTCCTGATAACATTTTGATGGGCTTCCTTCATTGTAAGTCATTGTTTGAGTGATGAAGTGAGAGGCAGGAGCTGCCTTTATGCTGTCTTTTTGATGTGGTAAAATGGGGTATAATAAAGGTAGCAGACAAAGGGAGCTTGCTGACTGCTTCAATCATACCATTAGACCAACAGATGTGCTTGCCCACGTGCCTGGCTTTGCGGTTGGCACTCAAAAGCCGTTTGTTTACCTACCATGATGCCAGACTCTCCCTCAGAAGGACACAAATCACACATACACACAGCCTCTGCACCTTTTTAACCCCATTACCATGAGCAATGCTACCGAACCATTATGATCTAAAGCTTCTTCATCTGTATGTAATTAAAGTGAACCTTGATGCCCGGTGAGGTGCTGACTTATGACTAAAATAAACCGTTGAAGCATAAATGGGTGACCACAGACCACAGCAGGAAAAAGAGTATGCCAGCTGCATCATCCATCACAGCTCTCATTTGAGCTGCACTGCTATCGACTTTGTAATTTGCCATAGTTGTGGCGGAATTGTTCAGAGCAAATCAAGCGCTGTATGATTCAGCATCCGCAGGATGTTTGATGCCTTCATTATTTTCCAAGAACACACGGTAGATGTTGAACATGCATCATTCCCATCAAAGGATATTGAATGGAAGCCAAACATATTAGACCCGAGGCAGTCAATAGAAGAGATCCTTGGTGTCAAATGGGAAAATAGGGTAAATTGGCCTGCTTTTATCCCCAAATTCTTTTGTGTTTTTCTTTTCATTTAGATGTGCTATCTTCCATTTCATACTGCAAAAGCAAGCTGTTGAGCTTCAAAGGTGTTTCTCATGTTTTATTTGTTTTAAGGAAGACTGAATGGGGTTCTTTATGTGAAGCTGTAAAGTAATTACCTCACCCCGACTACCATTAATATGGCTATATTTTTCACAGGCCCAACGCATCCAGAGACATGGCCCAAAATAGTTACCTCATAGCTGAAGATCAAGCACATACAGCCTCTTCCTTTTAGATTACAATTCTATGTTACAGCAGATCCTGGAGATCTACCTTCCTGAAGACTTCAGGTCCAACCATAATTGTGCCCATCTGACCATCAAATCATTGCCTTAAGAAGTTCTTCATCAACTCAAACAGGTGTGACAGATTCTGGTTAGAGATGAAACCTGTAGGAAGGTAGATCTCAAGGAAGAGAGTTGGTGACCTTTGACCTACAATGTATCTACTCTAACTTGGCATTTTATCAGTACACCTACATGTTAGTGCACTCAATATTCATAATTACTGACTGTAGTCTATTTGCTGTTGGAAATTGTTAGTCCTCTCGTCCCTGTCCATTAGTGGAAAGAGACCACTATAGAACCACCGCTGGGCTTGGTATGAGTATATATGTGTGCATAGCATAATTATGTATTGCAAATGTGTCTAATGAAGTAGTCAGTAAGAGCACAGTGTTTTAAAAATAAATAAATAATAGGAACAATGTTGAACCTAATACATATCAGTGCCACAAACACTTGACAGTGTCACTGTTGTGCTGATGGTAATTTCCCACCTACTGTAAATAACATCTGGTCAGTAGTGGCCCTATGGGGGTTCCCGTATATAGAGGGATAAAGTAAAGAGGAGCTGACAAATTAACACATGGACTACATGTGTACCTACAAAAATCTATATCTATATTGTACACCACTTGCAATAATAAAGATTTCCAGCAAGAGCACACATAACAGATAATACTGTACTGCGTGAATACAGGTTACACTACTGACCATAGGTTATAGTACTGACATGCTGCAATACTGACCAAAGGTTTTAATACTAACTGTAAGTTCCAATACTCATTACAAGTTGTAGATGGTGTTTACTGGTTACATATTATACATACTAATAATAACTACAAATTACACCAGCCACTTTATTAGGTACACCATTCTAATACTGGAGCGGACTCCGTAATTGCTCTCAGAGCAGCCTCAAATTTTCATGTCATGGATTCCACAAGATTATGGAAACATTCCTTTGAGATTCTTGTCCATGGTGATATGATTGCATCACATAATTGTTGCATATTTGTCTGCTGCACATTTATGCTGTGACTCTCCAATTCTACCACATCCCAGAGGTGCAAAAATGAAGCTAGATCTGGTGACGGGAAAGCCACTGAAGTACTGGATTCATTGCCACATTGTACAGTTAGTATTATGGTGCGCAATTTGTGCCAACAAAGCATTCCCCATACCATTACACCACCACCTGCAGCCTGAACTATTGACACAAGGGAGGTTGGGTCCATGGATTCATGCTTTTGATGACAAATTCTGACCCTGGGATCTGCATGGTGCATCAGAAATCGAGATTCATTATACCAGTAGTCTGCTCTTATGCTTTTGTATAACCTTCAGTCATATGCAACACTTCAAAGCCTGATATGTTGTGCATTCTGAGGTACTTTTCAGTACACCCGAGTTGTAAAGAGTCTCTCATCAACAAGGCATATCTACCCACAGAACTGCAGTTTAATTCTAGAGACAGTTGCACATGAACATTAACTGAAGCTCATTAACTTGTATTTGCATGATTTTGTGCATTGTGCTACTGCCACGTGATTGGCTGATTGAATAATTGCAAGCATGAGCAGGTGTACATGTGTTCCTAATAAAGTGGCCAGTGATTGTATAGCACTCAGATAATCTAGGCTCAGATTTAGATGACAGGTTGTAACACTGACTACAGGTCATAGTAATGATTCTAATTTATATTACACATGTTTCAATGCTCACTGCAGACTATCAGTGACCCTGGATAGCATATCTCGAATGCAAATACAATTTTTATGGCTTTCATGGTTTTTTAGAGAAATTTAAAAATTTCATGTTGGATTATTTTTGGTTATTTCACATTTCAGATCCTAACATTCACTTAAGAGTGGCAGCTTGGATGCTGGAAAAGCAATCCTACCTCTGCAGTAATTTTGCTCATCCAAGGTGAAACCAGGTGTGCAGGGCCTGTATGGACCAGACGGTCGACGCTCGGGCAGGCTTACTGGTTGAGAGTTCACGTTTGGAGGGACCGGAGGGTTGGGGGGACTCGGTTCAGTCGGCTGCACCGTCTCATCCCCTCTGCTTACAAAGATTTGTGCATTCTGTGGCAGACAGAGGTATCCACCAAAGTGGTTATAACACTTCATACCCCCTTTGCAGGCATCGGGAACGATGGCACACTCATTGATGTCTGTTGAAAAAGGGAAGAGGCAGTATAGGGCTATGAGTGTTTGGAAATGTTGACGGTGTCTATGTAGGTACGATGGGTTTCGATCATTTCGAAATGTTTAATAGGAAGTCACAGTGACTGTTGTTGCCCATCTGGGTCACGTTATGCATATTGCCCATACACACACACACACACACACACACACACACACACACACACATACACAAAGACACACACAACCTGCAAAACGTAAGCAGCTGTAACCCATACTGAAACTGAATCTCAGTTTAATGCAATATTTAATATTGCTTAGACATTTAGGGAGTCTTTTTACGTTTCTTTTTTGTTCATGAACAAAATTCATATGAGAAAATGTCTGTAATTTGTCACAAAATTTTGCACTGGACATTTAAGCTTTTATTGTAAAAATGCAGCAGACCAAACTATATTACTAAACCTTTACTAAACTACACAACTAAATGATCCTGGACTGCTGATCTCATCTCCTCCAGGTATGGGGCATCCTCCCTGGTTGTCTGCCAGTGATGATGGGACCATCCTAGGCTGCTTTTTTCTTTTTTTCCTTTCTAGGCCTAGATTGCACTGCAAGTCATTAACATACTACTATTAAATAAATTGACTGCCCCAAATGTAAGAGCTCATACCTTTGCACACTTGTCTGACAGGATCATACTCATAGCCATCTGTGCACTGTAAGAGAAGAAGAAAATACTATTACTTGGCAAGTTGTAACCTGTTTTGAATCCCTTGTCCACAAATAAGGTGTAATAATAATTCTGAGGCAAATAACATGTTAATTTTTCCCTTGGAGTTTACTGCACTATGATTACAGTGCTCAAAACAGGAAAGCAGTGATTTCCGTAATAGGTCTAGTCAAGAAGTTTGACTTTATTAAAAAAAAAAAACTTGCTGTGTAAGTGACGGGTTCCTCTGGTTCTTGGGCGAAGATATGGGCCAACATGGCCATCATCATGTAGATTCCAGGCATCATCGTGGCTCTGTGGTGGTGGGGGGGGGGTGGGGGGGGGGGGGGGTAGGAAAGGCACATAAATAGGCATGCCGGTCTACGGGCCATGTAATAGCCGTTATTACACCTCTCTGAGAGATGGTGAACGAGTAGCGACATGTCCTAAATCTACTCAAGTTCAGTAGCTGCTGTAAACCTCCCTCATCTTTCCTCTATGAATCACACTTCCCGCTATATGTTTATCACAAAACTCTGCTCAATGACAGATAAATTTATATATATATATATATATATATATATATATATATATATATATATATATATATATATATATATATTAACATGTAACAAGTTCATTTACATGCACCCTTTATACCAGGACCTTCTACTTTCTATAGACTAAACTAAACAAGCCCACAGTATAGACATAATGTTATCATGTCTGAACATCACCTGCACTGGACCATGCGTTATTTTGGTACTGAAGTTGAAGCAGTCCTACCTGGGATTACCTGCAGCCGGTGCCTTAAGTGAGTGACTCCGATGTGCTGCACGATGCGGATGCTGCTTGTCCTAACAGCCCGGCGATTTGGAAACGTGTGAGTGTGAGGAGTTGGTGTAATCACAGCGCACACGCGGAATGCGGGGAGGTGGAGGGAGAGGGAGAGGGGGAGGGAGAGGGAGAGGGGGAGGTGGAGGTGGAGGTGGGGGGAGAGGGAGAGGAAGAGGGAGAGGGGGTGGCACGGACAGGTTCTACTGTAAGCTATCACTGGGCTTTATAGGAATTACTGTCGCGCACGTGCGTGTGTGTGTGTGTGTGTGTGTCTGTGTGTCTGTGTGTGTGTGTGGTTTTTAAAAAGCGAGATTGTGGCTCCCTCTACTGCTTATTTATAATCCTTGAATATATTCCTAGAACAGCTGGGTCTAACTCAGACACTGCAGAGATTTAGGCTGTTTTCCATTTCTAACAAAATCATATTGGTGGTGGGATGAATTAAAAGAGACAGAAGCTAATCTCAATATTGTGGCCCACCAGGAAGGATTTAAAGCTGCTGTAAGTAATTTTAAATAACTGAACTCTAGGGTTTATACAGTATTCTGACAGTTATCACACAAACACACCCTTCTGCCAAGACAGGGACTCCCATCCCCCCCCCCCCCCCCCCCCTCTTATCCGGAAAGGGCTGGAGTGGATGCAGGTTTTCATTCCAGTCAATCAGGAGTCACACCTGAGTCTGGCTTCTGCTTGGTTGGAAAGAAAACCTGCATCCACTCCGGCACTTTCTGGATAAGATTGGACACTCGTGTCTCGGGGGGGGGATCTATGTTATGGCAGAAGGTGGCATCCCCAAACCAACACCCCACACCCGACCCCCAAATTGAATCTGGCTATTCTTCACCCTTGCTTTTTCCAGTAAATTACAGTATGCTGCAAGTTGTAGAACTGACCCTATATGACTACCTGCATATTTGCACATATGAGGATATAATTCTAAAATTGCATACATTATGGTATTCAGAGATGAGGTGTAATTATGGACTTAAGTATTACTTAGAAGTTATGAACATTGGAAGAGTTGGTATAACAGAGGTATGTCTCAGTTGCACCCGATTCTGAACTTCTTGCACAATATTATCTCAATAAGTCTAAGAATGTGGCCACAATTTGTCCTGCTGAAATGTATTTTGGGCTGTAAATACACTCAAAACACCTGTGGAATGCCATTCAAGGCCAATATTAAATACAGAAATGCAACATTATTAATTAATTAGTAGTATCATATCTTTAAAGTCTACAAAAAAAATTTCCCCACAAGGCAGACATCATCTTAATAGAAGATATTGCATGTCCTGAGGACTGCTTTTATATAGATAAAATTATGAACAAAATTCATAGCTAAAAACTTCATAGAGCTCTAAGCATAGCAGAAAAACAACTTACTCTGGCACTTACACCTCTACTCTGCACACTTTGCTTCTTCTAGACCTCAAGTAATGGATCTTGTATGGTAGCACTACTTGTATTGTTCTCTGCTTGATATATCGCTTTGCTTGTATTCTCTCATTTGTAAGTCGCTTTGGATAAAAGCATCTGCTAAATGAATAAATGTAAATGTAGATGAGTGCTTGATCAGCTTATCCTTCAAACCCTGGGCATGGTTTGTTTATAGAAGCATGCAACCGATAAAAAAAAAGGGTTAATAGTTTTAAACTTTTACAACTATTAATTTATTAATTTTACATTGTTAACTTATTTGATTAATTTGACAATTCAAATTAAAAACATGAAAAAGTATCGTACATCCCACATACGATATGGCTTCCAATCCAGCAGCCTAAAAACTTGCACTTGATCCAGGAGATCATATTACTTTACATTTTATTTTCTTGCTATTGTCTGCAGACAGCTAATTTTGTGTACATATTAATGTTGCTCAATTGAATCAGCGTTGCAGTGCTTAAAGTAATCATTGCAAAGGACAATTCATTTCAAAATGTAGCCACAAAAAAATTGCTGCACAAAAATTGTCTAGGATGTGTTTGTATGCTGATGCATTACAGTTTCCCTTCACTGGAACTAAGAGGCCCAAACCTGTTCCAGAATGACAATGCCCTTGTGCACAATGCGCTGATTTATAAAGACATCGTTTTCCAATGTTGGTATGGAAGAACTTGAATGGCCTGCACAGAGGCCTGACCTCAATCCCCTTGCTGACTGCATGCCCGATTTCCCTAATGCTCATAGGGCTGAAAGGGCAAATCCCCACATGTTCCAAAGCCTTCCCAGAAGAGCGGAGGTTATTTTAACAGGAAAAGGGCACCAAACGTGATGTGATGGTCAGGTCTACAAACTTTTGGCAATATAGTTTAGGTGTTTAATCTATCTTCACCTTCTGGAGCACAGTTGGTTCAGCCCGTAGTGTTGATACTGTAGCAGAAGCTAATTATTGTCCAAACCTGACTACAGTGTGCTAGGACTTGTTTCTCCTAGCCTATGATGTCAGTTAACTGCTAAATATTTGATTTCTGATTAGATTAGAATTAGAGCCGTACTTCTCTTGGTTTATAGCCATTCCCATTCTGTATCCTCCACGGCCACCTACAGCAGAGCAGCTTATAGTGAGACACCAGTGATTTGCTTGTTTGTACTCTAACCACTAGACAGGCCATGGCAGACACATTAGAACCTGTGTTTGTCCTTGTCTTCTGTTTTGCCTCACATTCCTGGATATTATGTCTGATCTTTCTCACCTTCCCCACCCCCTGAATTTTTATGTCACTTATAGATGATATGTTGCATTTATTAGGGAAGGCATTTCACCAACACATATAACAGGCTGGGCATGGGAGTCAATCAGTATTCAGATGCACAAAGTCAGTGGGCTCTATTTGCCATGCTCATTCCCTATTGTGAGTGCTTCATTTATCTGAGCTGTATGCCTACATAGACCAAGCAGGTCCAATGAAGAATTGACTCCATTTAGGAGAATATGTACTGCATTTAGTAGTTAATCTGGTTATTTTGACATGGCTCTGATAGATATGTTTGCTAGTACAGAACTGCTGCCTTTCTGGTTTTCCTAAAGTCCTGGATGTATTGCATCCAAGTATGGCTGTACCACCATCATTTAAGCCTATCCAGAACACTATAGAATCAGTATGTCTTTCTGGTAGTCGCCTGATTGATTAGGATGGATCGCTGCATGCTTTCCATTGCTGATGTTTTTCTGAGAAGCTTACCAGTCCATTTGGATACTTCAAAAACAAGTGGACATTGTGACAGTCTGGAAAACTGTTATGAAGTCAATGTGATTGCCTTGTCTTTGGAAGATGATCTATTACATGATTAGTTAATTTGTTGATTAATGTGAGGACCCAGTATTGAGTACTTTGTGGTGCTATGCTTCCTACAGGGCCTGCTGGGAAAAGGATATTCCCTACTCGCCCTTAAAGTACACATGACTGCTATTTCAGTGTGTAAATGATTCAACCATAGCTTTTATATATTCTCATATTTCAGTGTCTTCTTCAAGACTGATAGAGTTCTTCCTTGGGATCTGTGCTTGGTCAGATTGGGAAAGCTACGCGCATTGTCTTTGCAACTCTGATTAGCTCTGTTGTCATTAAGGTTCAGTGTCTCCTCACTTTAAAGATACTCCCTATAAGTATATCTATATCGTGAAACTTGGTGTTCCCATTCCTACTGTGTCAATGTGGCCTCTCTGGACTGGCTTTGTTACAATTATGTCACTCCCAGATTTTTGTTAACATACAGTAATTTCTCAATTTGTAAGCAGGCACACAAGGGATAACAGTTGTTCTTCACATTGCTTCTGGTAGTCATGCAGAATTCTTTGAAGTCCATTCAAACGTGTTTTCTTCTCGTACATGTCTACGTGACTGAATGCAGCATGTGCTATTTAAGTTCTAACCAAGCATACAATTGTAAGCTAATCACTGAATCTGCGATCATGAAACATGTTTAATGCTCCAAAAGCCTATCATTATTCATAAAATAAATGATCCATTTTTACAACAAAATGCAGTTTGATATCTACTTTACTGAGGACGTACTGCTTGCCAGATGTTAAACCCTCTTAAACCTCATAGTGTTTACAAGATGGTTTTTATTTTATGAACATCTGCTGAACTTGGCTTAGTGCCTGGTTAAAGGAATGCATATGGCAGCAGTTTGTAGTCATGTGTGGGTACAGGAGTATGCTTGCCACATTACTTTGACTTCTTACCCTATGCATCTTCTTTGCAGCTGCAATTAAGCCCATAGAGGTATCTTTACCAAAAGTGAGTGCACCACTAATAATAGCTTAAGGTTGTAACTTTTCAATAATGCAAATGTATACAAGTACAATTGGGGAAAGTGCCCGTTAAAGAAACAAGACTAGACAAGCCTATTTTGGCTGGACTGCCACTGACTGCATAACATTTATCATGCAAATGTCAGCAGTGTGGGATCTCTGACAAGATGTTAGAATGTGATTGCTCTTCTGCATCTTACCGCTGAGAAAAATGCTGCACTGCTTAAACGCCTGCTAGCTTGCCAGATATTCTACTGCACTCATGTGAAAAATGTGAGTACACTTTTTTATGTAACTTAATATATCTCTTATGTATGTATGTATTTTAATCATGTAAGTCGTGAAAAGGTCATTACTGAAAGTCTGGTAACCATTCAATTTTTAGTCAGCATAAGTAATGGAACAGATAGTCTTATAGTAAATTAGCATAAATAACACATAATATTTGGTTGCTTATCCCTTGCTTGCAATAACTGCATAACGGTGACCCACTGACATCACCAAACTGTTGCATTTTTAGTTTGTGATACTTTCCCAAGCTTGTACTGCAGCTTCTTTCAGTTGTGGTTTGCTTTGGGGGTTTCTCCCTTAAGTTTCCTCTTCAGGAGGTGAAATGCTGCTGAACTGGGTTAAGGTCTGGTGATTGATTTGGCCAGTCTAAAACCTACCACTTTTCCCTTTGATTAAGTGTTTTGTTGAGTTGGCAGTGTGTTTTGGATCATTGCCTTGCTGCATAATGAAGTTCCTTCCAAATAGATGCATTTATCTGTAAATTGGAAGACAGATTCTGTAAACTTCTGAATTCATTGTGCTGCTACCATCATGAGATAAATGATCAATAAAGATTAGTGAGTCTGTTCCAGAAGCAGCCATGCAAGCCCAAGCCATGACACTTCCTCCACCATGCTTGATTGATGAACTTATATGTTTTAGAACATGAGCAGATCCTTTTTTTCTCCACACTTGGCCTTTCCATCACTTTGGTACTTGTTAATCTTGGTTCCAGAACTTTTGTTGCTAATCTCTGTATTTCTTTGCAAACTCCAATCTTTCTTATTCATACTGTTCATGAGTGGTTTGCATCTTGTGGTATGGTCTCTATATTTCTGCACTTCAACTCTTCTTCAAATAGTGGATTATGATACCGTCACCCCTGCACTGTGGAGATTGTTGGTTATGTTACTAACTGATGTTTTTGGGTTTTTCTTCACAGCTCTCACAATGTTTCCGTCATCAGCTGCTGTTGTTTTCCTTGGTCGACCTGATCCATGTCTGGTTGTTAGTACATCAGTGGTTTCTTTCTTTTTCAAGACATTCAAAATTGTTGTACTGGGTATGCTTGTGCAATGTCTCTGATAGGTCTTTCACTCTTTTTTCAGCTTTGAAATGGCTTGCTTTTCTCCAGTGGACAGCTCTGTGGTCTTCATGTTGGTTTATCCTTTTTAACAACAAATGCGGTAGACATTCAGAGCAATTAATACTTTAAACAATCAGTTTTAACAGGGCTCAGCTGGACAACAAGAAACACCTATCAGTCATTACTAAATGACTGACTAAAAGTAATTAATTTCACACAATTTTTTCAATCTTCCAGATTGTTTAAAGAGACAGTCAACTTGGTGTATGTAAACTTTTGACAAACTGGAATTTTGATATAGTGAATTAAACTGAAAAAAAAAATTGATTCTAATCGATTGTTTTAAAATGACCTTTGATGTGAACAAAGTAGATCCATCCATCCATCCATCTTCAACCGCTTACTCCTTTTCAGGGTCGCAGGGGAACCTGGAGCCTATCCCAGGAAGCATTGGGCACAAGGCGGAGTACACCCTGGACAGGGTGCCAGTCGAACAAAGTAGATGCCCTAATTGAATTCCCAAAGAAATATAATATGAAATGTGTGGATATATACACTTTGTACACAGTGTAGCGTTACCCATGCTATTTAAGTTACTCGCAATTGTCAATTAGACACCAGCACCAATGACAACATGATCAAAATCAACCTACTTTATTGGCTTAGTGTTAAAAAATGAGTGTGGTTATGATCTTGTAGGAGGTTAATCCATTCAAGTACACAGTAATGAGTGAAGAATAAAAGTCGTTATTAAGTCCCTACTTATATCTGTGTAAAAGTGTCATACCTCAGGTGAACATTTTAACAATATGCATATTTCACTACAGCGCTGTTGAATTCTCAAATTCGATTGGTCAGAAGTTATTAATTAATATTCAATAACAGCATCTTTGACTCTAGTCCTGACTGTAATTCAAGGTTTATATTAATGCACTTGTTCTAATTTATTATCACCTCTATAGTAACAATCATTCATTTTCATGGAAGGAGTCTGTAGTGTCAGCTTTTTCTAATGGTCAGTAGTGTTAAGTTAGGGTTATGGTTAGACAGCATTTTCTGTTTTCTCATCAAGCTCCAATTTTTCTGTCAACTAATAGGAACTAACTTAAACATAATATACAAACAGATAAAAAGTACAATGTCTTCCAACCATACATTTTCCATATTACTTATCCTACACAGGGTCATGGTGGAGCCTATCCTAGGGAAGTTGGGGCACAAGACTACTCTGGACAGGGTGTCAACCTGGACAGGGGACACTCTGGACAGGGTGTCAACCCATTACAGGGCACAATCGCACAATCATTCACACACTACAGACAATTTGGAAATGCCAATCAGCCAACAACACATATCTTTGGCCTGGTGGAGGAAACCAAAGTACCCAGCGGAAACCCCCAAACCACGGGGAGAACATGCAAACTCATGGGGGGGCATGGGGGGCAGTGGTGGCTCAAGGCTCTGTGTTACTGATTGGAAGGCCGGGGTTCAAGCCCCTGTGCTGCTAAGGTGCCGCTGTTGGGCCGTTGAACAAGGCTCTTAACCCTCTCTGCTCCAGGTGCACTGTATCATGGCTGACCCCAACTGCACTCTGCACTCTGACCCCAACTTCCTGACATGCTGAGGTATGTGAAGAAAAGAATTTCACTGTGCTGTAATGTATATGTCACCAATAAAGACTCATTACACACAGAGTGGGAGTTTTGAGGTGCAAGGCGTCCATGCTAACCACTAAGCCACCATGTCCCCTAGTACAATGTCTTCTTCGTCAATAAATAAAAATTTTAATTATTGACAATCGCGTATTTGATAAGATAAGAAGCAGAAACAATCAACTGGTCACAGTTTAACAACTCAAAGTTTTCTAAACATAAACCATATTGGCTTCTTTCACAGATCCTCTGTTGTGGCTTATCTGACATGAATTTATGTAAATGATTTAGTCGATGGCAAAAACAGAATGTTACGACATGAACAGAAAAATAAGTATGCATTTATTCTACATGTGTCTCATCTGTTCAGAGTTTAAGGTACTATACATCTCATTGGCTGACTTCCAGATACACACACCGATTGAAATGTTATAATTACTGATTGAAGTTCTGCTATTGACAAATTGTTGTGGTATAATGGGAATAAAGCACGTCTTGACATCAACTTCACGATAGTAACAGTAACTCCATTTCACATCAGGCCACATCACATCACCTCATCATTCCTTACTTGTATTATAACCTGTATTAGGGTTTAGGTTCAAATTGTTTTCAGAAGGTTCTGGAAAAAAATACAAAAGGGTTTCAAATTGTCTGAACTTATATAAAATATAAACTTATATAAATTATATCCTGTAATTTGGGTTAACCTATATTGTTTCCAAATGTATTCTTCATATTGTACATTAAACCACTCATTCAACTTCAATAAATGCTTTTTATCCTGGCCTGGTCAAGGTAGATCTGGAGGTTGTTCTTTTACACACTTCATTATTACTTAACGTGCTAATAATTAGTTAATGTATTGATTCATTATTATAAAAACATTACTTAAGTATTAATACTATATGCTTATTTGTGGATCATATAGAAAAGTCTAAGAAATAGACTAGAGTACTCCTTGTGTTGTTAGGGTTTGTTTGTTTTTTGTATTTTTTGCTTATCCCATTTTGGATGGCTGGTGTAACCCAGGGGTCGTCACCTGGATGTGCATATGGACCCAGCAAAGTAATTCAGTATTATTGTTGCAGAACAATCAACTTATGAAAAAAGAAACTGGTCTTACCTCAACAACTTTAGTTTTCTAAACATGAACCATCTTGGCTTTTGTAGCACATCTCCTATTAAGTCTTATCCAATCACATGCTTTTATGCAAATTAATTAGCTGAAATCTGCTGACTGGACCAGAGATTATTATAGGGCTATAGGTATTAAGAAAGGAGAAGGTATTCTTCATGTGTCTCATCTCATTATTCCATGTCCATGGCGCTAGTCAAAAGTGAACAGGAAACACTATTATGAAACAAAACATAACCTTCTTTTGTTTGATTTACAGTCATAAACTAATCATTAACAGATAAAGATTAAAAGAGCCACAAATTGTAATACAATACCCCTGGTCTAGCCATTCCACAGCCTCCATGGAGCACATGAACAGCTAATGAACGTGTTTTGAGTTATATTGAGGTTTGAGGTACCCCGAGATTTGAGGTATATGGTAATAAATTAATAATGTAGTTAATAATGCAATGACTAAAATTGTGCTAGCAACAGTGATTGCCTTCCATAACCACTCTAGAATCAGCAGTCAGGCCATGTGCCATGATTTATGTGCTGGTCTAAGCTACTGCTGTAAAAAAAAAAAAAAAAAAAAAAAGTAAAATCCTGAATGTTGAATTGCGTAGTGTTTGTTTTCATTCCGCCTTAAGTGCTATTTCAATGTTGTAGGCACAAATTAAGCATTAAGAACTTTATTCCATTGTTGCTGTTGAGATTCAACCAAGAGATATCAGGCAGTACATGTTAATTCATGTATGTGGTGGCTGTTCTTGTTTTGAAAAAAGAACCCACACAATTTCCATATCATTATTTTATTTTCAAGCCAGATCCTTATGAATAGCTTACAACCAGTCAAGGGTGTACAGAAAGGACTGCAGCCTAAATGTGCCCTTAAGGTCCGGATGGCGTCTCTTTCGATGCTGAAGGCAATGCATCAAGGACTGATGGTCTCTCTGCAACATCCAATCAGTTCCTGATGCAGTATCATCAGCATCTGAAAGCTCTTGTCTCTCTACTTTTTCAATCATAGATTCTTCCATGCTAACTTTAAAAAAAAATTTAAAAAAAAGTAGGAAAAATGGTAATTAAATGCTCTTTGAATGGGAAGACCCTTGAAACAGCATGTTTTTGTAGTCATAGTGACATCTACTTTAAATGGTTTGGCTTTACACCGCTGACAAGTGACCATGTTTAGCCCAATCCCAGTGCCCATTGTGAGAGATATTTAAAGAAAGACTCACAATTGCCGACTGAGATTTGGCAAGGGCACACTAATATTCATAGATCCCTCTGAGAGTAGTCAAGGTGCACGTAGCCTCTTCATGGAGTGCAAAAGGGCTTCAACATGAAACAGAGTTAGAATGATTGAAATAGAACCAGTCATTCAGAAAACTTGACACCATGAAGCATCACAAAGAAGAGTTGCTAGTCACAAGATGGTGCTAATACAATATATGGCCAAAATTATGTGGACACCTGACCATAACACCAATGTGGTTCTTCCCCAAATTGTTGCCACAAAGTTGGAAGCACACAATTTTCTAGAATGTCTTTGTATGCTGTAGCATTAATGTTTCATTTCACTGGAAGTAAGTCTAGACCTGTTCCAGCATGACAATGCCCCTGTGCACAAAGCAAGGTCCATTAAGACATGGTTTGCCAAGGTTGGTGTGGACGAACTCAAGTGGCCTGACTCAGGCCTCCTCACCCAACATCATGGCTGAATGATCCCACACAGACATTGCCACAATCTAGTTGAAACCCTTCCCAGAAGAGTGTAGATTATTTCAACAGCAAAGATGGACTAAACATGGAATGGGATGCTCAAAAAGCACATATGGGGATGATTGGTCAGGTGTCTGCATACTTTTGGAATTATATAGTGTAGCTTACCAACTATTAGGCTATTTTGTCTATATCAAGACAACTAAACCTGAAAGGGCAGAGAGATCCAGGGTCCCTTATGGACACAATAAAGATTTGCATTTCACAAAATCATTTTATACCCAAGACTCAACCTTCAGTGGAAAATCTCACCTGGATACTGTAGATTCGGTCCTAGAAACTGTCCTGTGATCATAAAGACTTTGCTTTTTCATCCCAGGACTCTTATTTACAATATGCTAATACTGAAAATCCATTCAAAACATTTAGCACTGATTGACTTTATTGTATACAGTATATGTGGATAAGTAATGATCTATAATCACACATCTGGACATCTGGTATTACCCAAAAGATTCCCTTTTGAGTCTGGTTTCTCACAGGGTTTCTTCCTTGTGTCCTCTCAGGGAGTTTTTTTCCACTGCCACCTCTGGCTTGCTCATTAGGGCTCTAAGTATACATCTGGATTTGTGCTATTTTGTGATAATATCTATTGCTAAAAGTGCTATACAAATAAAATTTAATTAAACAAATTTAACCGCTAGCTATAAGTAGCAGACAGTGTAGCTATCTTTAAAAAATAATTTTACAGATTCAGATTCAGCTAAATAGCTAACTGTATGCATGAACAAGGAAAACAGTAGGGTTCCAAGTGGTCCAAGGTGTTTAAGGGTTTGACCCTGCCATTGACAGATTGTGAATTTAAATTGCCATCTGTGGGTAGAAGTTTTCAAGATTGTGGGTGGCCTTTCTCTCTTCCCTGTCATTCAGATAAACTCTAGTTAATCACTCATTCAGAGTCCTTGTGAGGTTTCATGAGAAGATGTTGTGGCTGCGTGTTAACCCACACCCTCTCAGGCTAGTAACAGTGCACTAGGACAATGCAGACTGCACAATCTCTCCAGGTGAATGTGCGACACGACATCACGATCACAGTTGCCTGCAGAGATTATGCAGTCTGTCCCTAATGCAAATGCTAAACTAGGTGTTCTCTCTCTCTCTCTCTCTCTCTCTCTCTCTTTCTCTTTCTCTAATATGATCACATCTTGACCTCCAATCCTGAACTCACATGATGCCAATGGTTAATAATGGCACTCACTGTCCTACCAGCTAGTAATAGGTCATGTCAGAATTAGGGTAATAACAACATCAATGCCAAAATGGTTACAAGATGACTTTTATAGCTAGTACTTAGCAAAACCATGTTTTAGCATCTTCACATGTCTTGTTTTAAGTTTGTTTAAGTCACCTCAATTCTAAAAGCTTAAAGCTACAATACATTAGATGCTTTGTAAACAAGTGTAAGCTGAAGACATTTCCAAGGCTGCCAAGTAATCAGGAAATCTAAGGGAGCTCCAGTGAAACACAGTTTGTTGGGGTAGGAAGTATGTGGCATTAACCTATCAGGGGGCTTGATTACACTATGCTATTTAATAGTCATATAACAACAGAGAAATAGTTTACGTTTGTCTAGAAAATGCAACAACTGGGCTCAACAGCACTGACACCAACTCATCACGCTAGTCAGGGTGTTTCTTGGACAAATAGTGTGTTCTCAAAAAACACTCTTTGCAGAATACAGAACACAGAAGACATTGAATCTTGAGGTGGTGGGAGTGTCATGGTCTGGGGCTGCATGAGTGCTGCCGGCACTGCGGAGCTACAGTTGATTGAGGGAACCATGAATGTCAACATGTACTGTGACATACAGAAGCAGAGCATGATCCCAACATGTATTCCAGCATGATAACGACCCCAAACACACCTCCATGACAACCACTGCCTTGCTAAAGAAGCTGAGGGTGAAGGTGATGGACTAAACCCTATTGAGCAGCTGTGGGGCATCCTCAAATGGAAGGTGGAGGAACAGAAGGTCTCTAACATCCACCACCTCTGTGATGTCGTCATGGAGGAGTGGAAGAGGACTCCAGTGGCAGCCTGTGAAGCTCTGGTGAACTCCATGCCCAAGAGGGTTTAGGCAGTGCTGGAAAATAATGGTGGCCACACAAAATATTGACACTTTGGACACAATTTGGACATTTTCACTTAGGGGTGTACTCACTTTTGTTGCCAGAAGTTTAGACATTAATGGCTGTGTGTTGAGTTATTTTGAGGGGACAGCAAATTTGCACTGTTACACAAGCTGTACACTCACTACTTTACATCAATGTTTCTTTCCATAATAAAAGCTAGTCATAAAATTTCTTGGACACCCAGTGTATGTGTTTCTACACATTATAAAGTACTGTCTTCTTAGTTATTCATTTTTGTTGTGTAATTAAATATACCATAAGCGAAAAAGAAATAAACTAAAAATAAACACTGACAACAAATTATCTGGAGTTCATAATGAATCTAACAGGTGACAATCTACATAAAAACGTTCCTTTTTAAATTTTAAAAATAAAACAACATTAATTGTCCCTTGACTATACTATACTACTTATTTTAATGTTATTACTAATGACTGTATATATGTATACAGTGTTGTGAAAAAGTATTTGCCCCATCCTGATTTCTTCCGTTTCATCTCTTATTAAATTGTTTCACAAATGAAAACAAAATCTACGATAAAACAAAGGCTACCAGAGTAAACACAAAATATAGTTTTTAAATGATAATGTTATTTATTGAAGCAAAAATTTTATTTATAACCAACTGGGCCATGTGAAAATGTATTTTCCCCCATAGTTACTAATTTCCCAATGAAATCTATGAAACTGCATTCATAATGGGGTTCAGTTGGACCAGATGCAACCTGATTACTGCAAGCCCTGTTCAATCAAATCAACACTTTTTCAACAGCATGAAGTTGGTTAAAAGGTCTTAACCAGTAACACACTGTGTCAAAATTGAAATAAATTCCAGAAATTATGAGGAAAAAGGTGATTGACATACATCAGTCTGGGAAGGGTTACAAAGCTATTTCAAAGGCTCTGGAACTCCAAACAACCACAGTGAGAGCCATTATCTCCAAATGGAAAAACTCAGCACAGTAGTGAACCTTCCCAGAAGTGGCCGACCTTCCAAAATTCCTCCAACAGCACAGCAGCTACACATCCAGGAAGACACAAAAGAGCCAAGGACAACATCAAAGGACCTACAGGCCTGTCTTGCATTAATAAAGGTTACTGTTCATGACTGCACTATCAGAAAGACCACTGCCTGGGAAACTTGCAATAATTGAGGGAAACATGAATTCTGCTCTCTACCAGAAAATCCTAAAGCAGAATGTCTAGTCTTCAGTCTGTAAATTGAAACTCAAGTGCAGCTGGATTATGCAGCAAGACAATGATCCAAAGCATAGGAGTAAATCCTAGTCCTAGAAGTGAAAGACTGATCTCCAGTTATCAGAAGTGTTTGGTTGCAGTTATTGATGCTAAAGGTGGCACAAACAGGTTTTAAATTCAAGGGGGCAATTAGTTTTTCACATGGGTGATAGGTGTTAGATAACTTCTTTTTTTTTTGCTTCACTTAAAAGAAAACAACATTTTAAATAAAAACTGTAGTGTGTTTACTCAGATTGCCTTTGTTTCATGTTGTATTCTGTTTGAAGACCTAAAAGTGTTGACTACTGACTATATGATATACACAAAAACAGAAGAAATCAGAAATAAATCAAATAATTTTTCACAGCACTGTAATATGCAGCATGTCCCAAAAGTCTCCATACATAGGAGAAATTAACACTGTTTACCAAAATGTAACGTTATTTACAAAACATCCTCTACATGACTGCTATTTCTTTGTAAACATATGGAGTCATCTCACCCACTAAGGATGAACTCATGTTAACACATCTGGTGTTATGAATGTAAGTGCATGTCCATCACAACCTTGCGACAGCTTCCTGTTCCAGCCATGGGAATGATTTCAATATGTTCTTTTTTTGTCAAAGGCATTCTTTAAGGCTATCTATCTATCTATCTATCTATCTATCTATCTATCTATATATATATATATATATATATATATATATATATATATATATATATATATATATATATATATATATATATAAACTAAGTATGATAAATATTGGAAGACATTGTGCTGAAAAGTGTTTATTTCTCCTATGTATGGACTTTTGGGGACACCCTGTAGAATGTAACAAGTAATATATGAAAGAAGTGTAAACAGTTCTAGGGTTAGGTAAGTTCAGGGCTAATATCATACTCCTAACTGCATTTATCTGTGTAAACCACTGCCATTTGAAATAAAATATTTATAGCATAGCATCATAACTATCAAGTCTGAGTTTCACAACCTTCAGATTCCAAGTTTCAAGCTATTAATTAAGTTTGAAGAAGACATGACTGTTTCCTACAAAATCAGAAACTTATAATTACTGTAATTTCAACATGACATGAACGCCTACAGCAGAAGTGCCTCTCCAGGACAAATATATATTACATTATATTATCCAGCCCTACCATGAAAGACCTGCTCAGCATTATTGCCTAAAAATCATGAATACAAATGATATGCTTATAAGGTCTTCAGTTTGCAATGGAGGTATTGAGTGGTGACCAAGTGCCTCATTGTTGGAGCATGTCCTCAAGCTTGACCCAGGCACCAAAGGTCATGTTGCCTTTTCTTATGAGCTGTGACCTTCTCACCAAGCCAATCAATCTGCAATAGATTAAAGGAAAAAGCAGAAAGGGTTAAGAACCAAATGGGGGATTAAATGATATATGCACTATGCAGAACTCCTGTTTACACAGATCTGGTTTAATAACTGCAAGAATAGTCTAAATATTATGAAATATTGGCCTAAACCATGGCTCCCTCTTGTGGCTACTTTGGGAATAATGTCAGTAAAATGTATACAGTTGGTTGGTTCCACACTATTATAAGAGAAAAATTTATTTGCTGACCTAATAAATATAATAAAGCAAGAATTATAGAGTTCTGTAAAAATCGTGTCAATGTCAATGTCAAGAGACAACAATAAGGAACACTGTGTGCTAGACGCATATCTGTGATGCGTCTCATCTTCATCATCCTGGTGGATGGCAGCAGATTCTTCTCAAGCATCTCCTGGTAAAGGGCTCCATTCATCGTTCCTTCAATTATATGAAGTCTGCCAGTACCATGTGATGAAAAACAGCCCCACACCATGATGCTTCCACCTCCAAACTTCACTGCTGGTATAGTGTTTTAAGGGTGATGTGCAGTACCATTTCTTCTCTAAACATGGTGTGTAGTATGACAGCCAAAAAGTTCAACTTTGCTCTCATCTGACCATTACAGTCTTTTTGACTGACCAGCACAGTGTCCACTCTCCCAGTATTTCATAGGCTTGTCCAAATGAGTTGTAGCAAACTTTAAATTAACTTTGACATGCCTTTTCTTAAGTAATGGAGTCTTGCGGGGTGAGCATGAGCAGTGGAGTGCATTGCCTATTGTTTTCTCTGTGACCATGGCACCTGCTGCCTCCAAGTGTTTCTGGAGCTCTTTCTGAGTGGTCCTTGGCTCTTGATCTACTCTTCTGACTCCTCTTCTGACTCCCTGGTCAGAAATCTTGCGAGGAGCTCCAGTGTGTGGCTGGTTGATGACGGAGTGATGTTGCTTCTACTTGAGGATAATGACCCCAATGCTACTTACTGGAAGATTCAGAAGTTTTGAAATACGTCTGTATCCGATTACATCAATATGTTTTGACACCTTGGTAACGAAAAGCATTTTTATAGACCATCAATTTACTAACCCAGCTGATATTAATTTGCACAGGTAGGGGGTATAATTACTTATGGATTTAAGTTGGTTCTTTGCCTTACCTTGCCTCGGAGAACTGCTTTTTCTTAGTGTGTTCAATACTTTTTTCCTGTGTCATTCCACTTCATTACACATAACTTTATTTATATATTTATATTATATTTATAGTTTAATGTTGTGAATTCTTTATATTTCCGGATTTCTTGAGTTAATACTTATTTCTGGTGAAAATTTCATGTGAATAGCCTCATTGGAAATATATTTACTGAAAAAAAACGTTGACGCGTTCAATACTTATTTCCCCCACTGTAGATAGATAGATAATGTTTTTTGAAATTTGCCAATTGCTACATCAGAAACTCAGACCACTTGCCCACAGTACACCTACAGACATGCTTATATTAAAATGTAAACTGTATTTATTTAATTATTTTATTTTTTTAAATGAATTTATTTATTTATTTATTTAATGCTTTATATTTGACATGAGTTATATATAACTCTATCCACCAACCCAATGAATGACAAGAAGGATCATTTACATTAATTTTGCAGCTGTCCAAGCAAAATGGTTAAAAAAAATAATAATAAAAAAAACAAAAAAAACAAATACGTTGATGAAAAGGAGCAGCCTGGCAGTGTGCACTTTGTTATTCACTCTATGCGCAGAGTCTTTTTGACAGCTCTAACCTCTTAAGCTTCAGGTCCCGCTGAGCCCAGCATGGCACAAACGGTAAATGCCATCTGTCGAAATCATCAGATTCCTCTCAGACTGCTGGTCATTAGAAAAACACAACTCTGTCATTTATTAATAGTCATGTAACAACAGAGTGATTGGTTCTATTTAGGCTTAGCAACTCCAGCACTAGCTACTGGTCACGCCAGTCAGCACGTTTTTTGGACAGTTACACGTTTTCATGGACATGTGTATGTATATGGATACCAGATTCCACTCGAGCTGTGAACTGCTGGTCAACAGACCTAAACGTAGCAATATATTCTGGTCAAGCTGGAATTATAGAGAATGTGACCTTCAGTATTTCCTATAGTGATTCTGATTCATTATAGCGGACAAAAAAATTCAAGAAATTCCTTTTTCACAAGCAAAGATAGTCATAAGGTTCTTATCATAAGGACCTTACAAATCTATGTCAGTGGTTCGGTTCTTCTATTCAGTTTTTGTAAATTATTTGTAAATTATTTTGTTATAGCAGTGGAAATCGCAACCCATCATTAAGCGGTTAAATTATGACTGATTGATACATTATTATAGTTATCAGCTTGTTTGACTGGTCACTTGAATTGAAAGGGGTTAAGCGAAACCTCAATAAATCAAAAACAAGTAAATAATGTCAACTTGGACTTAATGTCTTCTGTCGGTGGGAAATTCAGTAATAAAAGCTCTATGGCTCTAATAAACAGCCAAAATATTTATTGTACACATTTATATAATGAGCTTAATGTTTGAATAGTTAGATAATGTTTATAAAATCATGTGATATAATAAAAGAATAATATAAACTAAATCTGTAATAAAAAGCTCTATTTAAATACAATGTAAACAGAAATGCAACCAAAAATGAAAAAAAATATTTGAAAATGGAATTAAATCAGTCCAGGAGAACACATTAGTTGCATTACTTGTATGAAATCTTAGACACTAACATAAACTATCTTAAAGCTAGTTCCTTTATGGTTTATGGTATAATTTGTTATTACATTTAATTTATTGTTAATACATTTTTAGTCATTCTGATAAAACCAGAAAATATAGATTTAATCTTAAGTGTTTAGCATTTTGTATAGGTTAGTTTTGTTATAGTGAGTCCAAATCAGTCTAAACACTTAAGACATGAACAAGTTTTTGGATAATGAGCAAGTGATAAGGAAGTCTTTATCTGCACCCTGTATATACTCTATACATTTCATTTTGCTTAATGATCTTGTCTTGTGTTTAAATACACATCACTGATAATGAACACAATTAGCAATTTATTCTAATCCTGACTGAAACCTGTTTCAGTGTTAACTACAGTACTGTGTAAAAGTCTTAGGCACATGCTAGGAAATGCTATAGAGCAAAGATGCCTTCAAAACTAATGAAATTAAATGTTTCTACATACTATACATACTATAAAGAGCAGTAAACAGTAATAAATGAAATAAAGTCGATATTTGGTGTGACGACCAGTTGCTTAAAAAAAATAGTCTCAGGTGGAATTTGTGCCATTTTGTAAGCTTTATTGAGCGTCTTGCAGAACCAGTCACGGTTCTTCTGGAGACTTTAACTGTCACACTTGCTTCTTATTTTTGTAGCAAAATCAAGACAATCAGGGTACCTAAAACTTTTGCATCGTATCTTATGCATTTGGACTTTATAATGGAGCTAAGTGGCAAAAATGATACTAGATATCATCTTTAGATTATAGATAGAAATACTCTCCTGGGGGGAAAAAATGGGCCAAGGCCAAAATAGCTAAATAGCTAAATATTACATTTTTAATGGTCTTAACAATAGATAATTTGTCAGGAAATTAGCAATAATTAAATAAATAGGTAAAGTAACGTAGAATGGGATAGCTTTTCACTTTGATTTCTTTAAATGTTTAAGCCTTGTGGGCAAACTTGCAGACAGCTTTTTATTTGTTTGTTTGTTTGTTTGTTTTACTTTATTTTAATTTTGTACACCCGGACATGTGTTAATTTGAATCTGAAATCAAACATTTTAATCATTATCATGATTTTATATTTGAGTTCAAGAAGAAATTATACAGTGGGGGAAATAAGTACTGAACGCATCAACATTTTTTCAATAAATATATTTCCAATGAGGTAATTTACATGAAATTTTCACCAGACATCAGTATTAACTCAAGAAATCTGGAAATATAAAGAATTCACAACATTAAAGTCCATAAATAAAGTTATATGTAATAAAGTGGAATGAGACTGGAAAAAAGTATTGAACATGCAAGGCAAGGTAAGGCAAGGAACCAACTGAAATCTGTAAGTAATTATACCCCCTATCTGTGCAAATTAATATCAGCTGGGTTAGTAAATTGAAGGTCAATAAAAAGGCTTTTCGTTTCCAAGGTGTCACAAGAAACATGATGGGTAAAAGCAAAGGGCTCTCCCAAGACCTTCACAACCTTATTGTTGCAAAACATATTGATGGAATCGGATACAGATGTATTTCAAAACTTCTGAATCCTCCAGTAAGCACCATTGGGGTCATTATCCGCAAGTGGAAGCAACATCACTCCGTCATCAACCGGATATTCCTCACAATATTTCTGACCAGGGAGTCAGAAGAGTAGTCAGAAGAGTAGCCCAAGAGTCAAGGACCACTCGGAAAGAGCTCCACTTGGAGGCAGCAGGTGCCATCGTCACAGAGAAAACAATAGGCAATGCACTCCACTGCTCACGCTCACTTAACAAGACTCCATTACTAAAGAAAAAGCATGTCGAAGCTCGTTTGAAGTTTACTACAACTCATTTGGACAAGCCTATGAAATACTGGGAGAGTGTAGTCCGGTCAGACGCGAGCAAAATTTTACTTTTTGGCCATCATACTACACACCATGTTTGGAGAAGAAATGGCACTGCCTATCACCCTTAAAACACTATACCAACAGTGAAGTGTGGAGGTGGAGTTTTTTCATCACATGGTACTGGCAGACTTCATATAATTGAAGGAGGGATGAATGGAGCCTTTACCAGGAGATTCTTGAGAAGAATCTGCGGCCATTCACCAGTATGATGAAGATGAGATGTGGGTGGAGCTTCCAGCAGGACAACGATCCAAAGCATAAAGCAAAGGAAACTCTCAGTTGGTTTCAGAGAAAAAAAATCAAGGTGTTAGAATGGCCCAGTCAATCACCTGACTTGAATCCAATTGAACAAGATTTAAAGACAATATGTTTAGAAGAATGAGCCAAAATCACATCTGAATACTGCGGCCGATTAATGTCTTCACACAGGAAGCATCTTGAAGCTGTCATTACAAACAAAAGTTTCTCCACTAAGTATTAAATAAATTTCAGTTAGCGTGTTCAATACTTTTTTCTGTGTCATTCCTCTTTATTACACATACACATACAAACTTCATTTATGGACTTTAATGTTTGGATTTCTTTATATGTGTCGAGTTCTTGAGTTAATACCGAAGTCTGGTTAAAATTTCATGTGAGTATCCTCATTGGAAATATGTTTACTGAAAAAAATATTGACATGTCCAATACTTATTTCCCCCACTGTAAGTGAATTTCCCTGTTTCTAGCTTTTCCCCAAACAGTTCACTGCAGCAAAAGTAAACATGCAAATGGTGGCACAGGAGGTCTCATTTGTTTAATTCTCGCTAATTTTCTGACCATTGATTTGTTGGTAACACCATCAAAAGCTTAATATTTTTGCCATTTTGGTCTTGGCCCATTTTTTTTACAGAGGAGTGTAGAAATTAAAGTTCTATTTTTACTGGATTATTTTTGAAGTTGTACTTTGTGCTTCTACAATAATGTCTACAATGACTATTTTATTAGCAGAAAATCAAAACCCAATTGAAGCCTTAGATGTTATTCTTTATGATTCACTTAATACTGAATATGACCGGACAAAAATATACAAAATTGTAAAAGCTAATATACATTTTTAAAGCTAACTTTCTAAAATGAATAGTGTAATGTATATGTTGCTCAGTAAGTAGCTCAGAGTGGTCGGTGTTGGTGTGTATGCGGAGCAAGTTCCAGCCATCAAGAGAGACCCGATTAATATACTGAGTCAGCGAGGAGAAAAGGGCCGTTGGAGCTGTGCAGATGTTCCAAAAGTCTGTTGCAAAAGAGCTATTGTTTACTGGACCAATAGATAAATCTCCCAAAATCCTCCCTAAATTCTATTGTGCCACATCAGCAGTGCTGTCACTTTGTGTAGTCCTTAAATGAACCACAGATTTTTTTCACACATGAGGTACATGAAAGACAATAATTATTTTTAAGGCTATGGTGCCCAACTATTTTAGAAAAAAAAAAAGATTGTTTTTCAGGCGACTGTGTCTAGGTCTCTCAAGTAAAAATAACATGATTTGTCAGTTGAACTGCATTTTTCAAAAAAGTACAGTGACAAAAGACCCGCCATCTTGAGTTATGAAATGGTCAGGACCTCGTGGGGTGGTGTATTGTACTTGTACTTGATTGGTATGAGATGGAAATTGGGAATAAAAGGAGATATGAAGGGTGCTGGACTGAAAAATAGTAGTTTAGTGGGTTTGGGAAAATAGCGAAGAAACTGAAATCTTGATAGATAGAGGGGGGGTAGAGGTGGAGTGTTTGCCTAGATTCTAAGCATTAATGGGAAAAAAAGGAATAAAACTTAATAGCTCAGTGACAATTTATATACATCTTCATATATTATTATTGTTGTTGTTGTTGTTATTATTATTTATTGTTGTTGTTATTATTATTATTATTATTATTATTATTATTATTATTATTATTTGAGCAGTTGCTGTAGATAAGTAGATAAATTCAGACCCACACCGTCACAAAATGAATTCCCTTTCCTTTTCCTTGTATCTTGTACTTATAAAAGATGTGAATAAAAGATGTCCAACTCTGATGACCTTGGGTCAGTATTTTAATTTCAAGAAAATGATCTGTTACCTTTAAGTAAGGTGTTCCTGATTAAGAAGTACTACTGTGTACTAATTTTCATTATTGACCAACTGTACAAGCCATATGTAAAAAAAATAATTAAAAAAAAACATATTCCTATGCAAACACTTTATTGCATGTTCATTGACATTTTTAAGCTGTTGAGATCTCAGTTTGTGTTAACATTTGCACTTAATCGACAACTGGAACTCATTCCACTTCCACGGTAGAACCCGGTATTAATCTCTATTCCACTTTACTGCACACAATTTAGAGAAATTATTTGGCAGAGCTAAAATATTTCACCCAGGCAATTTGCCATCAGTTAAATAGGAATTTATAGTCGGTACAAATGAAAGGCTAATTCTGAAATCCTGACCTTTTCCTCTGTTTGATGATCCATGCTTGTCATATAGTGGGTCATTGCTATGACATTGTAACCGGAGTCTCTAGATGTTTGGATTTATTAATAGTGAGAAATAGAATAATAATTATTAAAATTATTGATAGAGTGAGACAATTTTAGGTATATGTTGCATAAAGAAGAAGCTTCAAATCTCACCCAATTAAGTCATTAAAGCAGAGAGAACACAGGCTCGGATAGTTAAGCATATGTCTTAATCAACCAGCTGACCTTTAGCTGAACATTTCAACTGACAGGTTCATAACATCTTAGTTTCTCTGTCTGTATTTAATTCTGTTCTAGAATTAAATATAAAAGTACTCTGTAATATTCAGTTGCGCATGTTGACTTTTTACAAATAAGCAAATTGTATTTTAATCACACATTAGACAACTGATTATAATTACACAAGAATGTATTATAATATATTTAAAATCCACAAGCAAGGCAATCTCTAGATTAAATATTATTTGTCAGTGTTGCACATTTTGTTGTTTAAGAAATAACCAATATGATATTAAATGAATATTACTATGTTAAGATGATAATATGTGGTTTAGCATTTAATGTCTAGTGAAAGATCCACATTATTAAAATCTAGAGCAGAAATTTAGAGCTGATATTGATGCGCAAATACTGAATTACAGGATTAGCCTGTGTCACTTATTCTTATTTGCAAAATATTCAATACACTAAAGTGCAGTTAACACCAAACAGGAATAAAAATGAAGTACACTGTAAAACCGGATAGTTCATTTAACTCAAAAAATTTGAGGAAACTAATTACTTCAAAATATTTAAGCTGATAAATCAATTACTTTAAGCCAAATACACTTAAATAAAACAAAAAATTAACTAAAACTTAAAAAAAAAATTAAAATTGTAATTTTAAATACATTTTTGTTATATTTAAGTGTATTTGGCTTAAAGAAATTGATTTATCAACTTAAATTGTCTCACTCTATCAATAATTTTAATAATTATTATTCTATTTCTCACTAATAATAAATCCAAACATCTAGAGACTCTGAGGTAATTAGTTTCCTCAAATTTAAATGAGAGTAAATTTCCTCAGAGTTAAATGAACTATCCGTTTTTACAGTGTACTCGGTCTGATTTGCGAGCTATTTTGAGTGTTGTGTCACTGCCAAATTGTCCTTGGAGTATTTTTGGGTACTGTTTGGGCATTTTTTGTAACACTTTCCTAGGCCTGTTAATATAAATCTGATTATTATAGTCACTTCATATTTACTTAACTATATATAGCAAGAGATCATGGTTTATGAGATTGGACCAGTTTTGAATATTGTCCAATCAGCAATGCAAGAAAACTGCAAGAAAATATGGTTTTTAGTACTTTATATATAAATTAGCATTGTGACCTAGATTGTTGATTGTAGCTCCAAAATGATATGTAAGGAATAAAAGACTTGAGAGAGTGCTGTTATAGAAAAGTAATCAGTAATATCACAGCAATTTGCCAAGAGTTACAATTTTAGTTAGAACTCACATTATAAAGCAGATCTAAGCAGTTGCTCTCTTATCAGGCTCTCTCTTTTTTTTTCTTTATCTTGAAGTTAATATGCAAATTATTCTGTCCTGACTTTGCCATGGTGGAAAGCCTACTGACTATTAAAGACACTGACACCTGAGAATCCTTCCGTAAAAATTATATTGTCTCCTTACAAAAAAAGTAACTTCCTCATATTAAAGATGATACTTATTTCTTTGTTAAATAACGTTTTTCATCCGTTTCTTATTAGCCGTTGATTATGTGGAGCATGCGGCCGTACAAGTCCCTGTGCATGAGTTGTTACTATATAAACAATAACATATTAGAAAGAATGCTTTCACATAAACCTATCATTTGAATGACAGCCAGCCGTACTGTTAGAGCTGCTGTTATGAAATATAACATAATATTAGTTATATTATATACAACATAATATAATATTGCTTTATCATCGCCGGCTGTACCTTTCACTGTGCTTCACTCCCTGTGATGTGCCTCAAGCCAGGGTCTGCTACACCACATTTCACTCTCTCTCTCTCTCTCTCTCTCTCTCTCTCTCTCTCACACACACACACACACACACACACACACACACACACACACACACACACACACACACACACACACACACACAGGCTTTTCCCTTCACCTTTGTTCGGAAGCCAGAAAAAGATACACAAATGTTACACACTGAACAGACTTGCATGTTTTGTGTTTATACACTACCGGTCAAAAGTTTAGGGACACTTGACTGAAATGTTTTTCATGATTTTAAAAACCTTTTGATCTGAAGGTGTATGATTAAATGTCTGAAATCGTTGCTGTAGAAAAAAAATATAATTGTGCCAACATATTCATTTATTTCATTAGAAAATACAAAAAAGATCGATATATATATATATATATATATATATATATATATATATATATATATATATATATATATGTATGTATATATATATATATATATATATATATATATATATATATATATATATATATATATATATTCTTTTTTTTGTAAATATGGTCTGTTACACCATGTTATGCTCTGAAGTTGTACATGTACTAACTGAGAAAAAGATGTAAAATAAATAAATGTGTAAGAAAATCAGATGCGAAATGTAAACTACATTTACTTCATGCGATTTTTTTAATTAAACTAACAAAAATCAAACAAGCAAAAACATTTTAATGAATGACACCAACACACACACACACACGCACGCACGCACACACACGCACACACACACACACACACACACACACACACACACACACACTAATACACACAAAATATCATGGCTTATCAAGTCTAAACTAATTGTCTAAATTACTGCTAATTCATTTTTTGCTATTTAATTTAATATGTAATAAAGAATATATAGAAAATTATAAATATGCACATTACATCTATGTCTATCTTTATTCCAGCTTTTATTCATAGCCTACAGATTAATAGGCTATTCAGAAGCTCCACCATTTAGCAGTCAGTTCAGGTTTTAGATTAGATAGATTAGAATACATTATATTACTTTTTAAGCTAGGTTTAACTAGAGTCCTCGATAACTGTTTTGTCATGTCTAGTCTATATTATCTCACAAAGAGTCATTTTAACCTGATTTAATATTATCCTGAGAAATCTCTATCTATATCAAGCAAATGCCACACCCACCTCCAAATTCATAACCTAACCTATTTATGGAAAAATACCATTAGTGACACTGTATCACAGATTATAAATTTAGAATGTAAAATGAGTGCTTACGGTGATCATAAGCATTCGCATTATTGTCAGAAGTCTTCGCAGAAGTAGGACTTCAGGGAAATACTGTATCAGTCGCAACATTTGTCGAACATGAGCCTCATCACTCTCATGTCTGTTTGCTCTTAAATCAGTGCTGAAACAATGTCTGATTTACTGAGAGAATTTTGTCCTGTTGGCAACATTTTCCATTTTTTAAATTTGACTACATCCAGAACAGACAGTGAATGTAGTAAAAGTTCAGCTTTGTACACAAAGTTTCCAGAAAAACAGGACATTACGGACACATGTACATTATCAGCTGTGCATTGTTACTTTGCTTGCACAGTTTTAGAGAGGTCAGAGGAGATGGCCAGACTGGTTCAGGCTGACAGGAAGGCTACGGTAATTAAAATAACCACTCTTTAGAACCTCGGTGAGCAGAAAAGCATCTCAGAAATCACAACATGTCAAACCTTGAGGTAGATGGGCTACAACAGCAGAAGACCACATTCGAGTTCAAGTCCTGTCAGCCAAGAACACAAATCCGAGGCTACAGCTGGCACAGGCTCACCCAAACTAGACCAGATAACCTTTTTCAAATCCTACACTCATAATAATGCTGTGTTTGTGTTGCCATGTAATTAGAAATTTGCAAGTCATAATAACATCCTTTCCAACCTCAGCACATTCAACATGCAAACTGGGGAAAAAACATGGAAGCTTCCACAAAAGTGTGTAATTTGTTTGTTTTGTCAGAGCACATAAAGCTCATAAAAAGCTTCTTTAACCATACGTTTAAATTCACAGGCCTGAGTAACTATTGGTACATCAACATTTTGAGCTGAAATTGCAGCATAGCAACAATAGCGGGTAGTACTAGCAACTAACGTTAAGGATAAGTCTAATGTTGATGATTTCCTTTTCAAAATAGAGATGAGCATGGTCAATGTTATGAATTTAACCACATTCTGTGTATATATTATCTGATCTAAAGCCAATACTTTACATTTTGGCAGATGCCCGTATCCAGAGCGACCTACATTTATCTCATTCATACACCTGAGCAACTGAGGTTTAAGAGCCTTGCCCAAGGGCCCAGCAATGATAGCTTGGCAGGGATTTGAACTCATGTCCTTACAATTAGTAGTCCAATATCTTAACCACTGAGCTACCACTGCTATAAAATTATTTAAAAGTAGAAAAGAGGGACTTTACTCTGTTCACAGTGTGCACAACAGTGTTAGTTTGATGTCACTCTGTAAACAGGGAAGGAACCGGTAGTTGAGAAGACTACCCCAAGTTGACAAGTTGGAATTTCAAGCTGAGAGGGTGTTTTGGTGGTTTTTACTGGTTGTAGGTGGGGACTTACAAGTTGCGACTAAGCATACAAGTAACAAGTAGGTCACAAAAAGATGCTGGAAGATATAATGTATTTCTACTGTTATTCCTACTCATAGGACCCTTTTTAAAAATGCTTTACAAGCTCTGTGAATAGCAGCAACAGTAATTACATTTCACAGCATAACATGAATGCAATTTTTTTTTATATCATACAGAAAATGTAAGGCAGTCTGGGAAAACTTTATGTCACTGTGGTTAAATTCCAGCAAACAGTCTGCAACATTCTTTGATGTCTCAACTTTAAGAAACCCTAGATACAGCATATTTCACCAAGATGACAGGAAAATATATTTTTATGTTGACTTTTTAATCTTGCCTTGGCTCTCTTCCTGCAAAGATCATGCTGGGTAAGATGTCACTTTAACAAATGCAAATGTAAAAACAGTCCGTCTGCTTAAAGATTAGCCTTAAACCTTGCTAGTTAACTGTTCCTCCCACAGTGAATTTCATGCTTTTGATCAAATTGTTGGATTGACATTTACATTGGCATCTATGAGAGTAACAGATTTACTTGAGCTTTTATTGATTCATTCATCCTTAGTAACTGCCTGATCAGGGTTTATATTTTGGGAAATAGTACCAATTTGGGGGCATGGTGGCTTAGCGGTTAGCACATTTGCTTCGCACCTCCGAAGTTGGGGGTTTGATTCCTACATCTGCCCTGTGGACATGTAGGTTGCATGTTATCCCTGTGTTTCCGGGGTTTCCTCTGGGTATTCTTGTTTCCTCCCCCAGTCCAAACACATGCATTGGCATGACTGGCATTTCCGAATTGTGCCCTGCGATGCGTGTGTCCCCTGCCTTGTTCCCCGAGTTAGGCTGTGTGACCCTGTGTAGGATAAGCAGTCTGGAAAATGGATGGATGGAGAACCAATCCAGTGGGATTAAAAAAATCTTCAGTTGAGACTGATTACGAAATGGAATGATGGAGCTGTGGTCGAGGAACTGTCAAAACCAGGATTCACACAGCATGCTGACATCGCTTGCTTTTCTACCTGTGTTTTAGGCCATGCCACTTTGGGTTTCAATCCAAATACAGATAAGGATATTTGCAGCACTAAACAGATACAGACACAGATAGTGCCATTGCATTGCATCCCTAATGCACACATAATGAAGTGGCTTATTAATTTCTAAAATGTGTTCCTCACTAATAATATAATAATAGCACAACATAACAGCTTATATCTGAGTGATTTTCGTACACTGTGCGAATTTCTTTCGTTATGCCTTGGCACTGGAAGCCATGCAGCAGCCCGACTGCAAGCAAGGTGCTGTGTAATTCTGCCTCCTGGCCCAACCCGAGGGATTTGAGTAAGATGGGGAAAGAAGACAACAGAACAGAATGACCCTTTGTGATTGATGGTTTCTGCCCGTGTAATAGCTGACTGAGCAACATGTACATTTCTCACACCGTCATTACACACTGCTGCACCACAGCACAGTGCTTAGCCTTTCTTTGCCTGTCTGTTTTTCTCCCTGTCTGCTGTTTGTCTTCACTAAGGCCCTGCCAAAGTCCTTCTCCTTACTGCCACTCACAGTGTCCTGACTCTGCTGACACACACCACACCAGCAGCCACACCAGCAGTGAGAGGGCGGAGGCAGAGAAAACACTAGAACTGAGCACGGAAAACTGCAAGAGCCGAAATGTGTGAAATAGAGTTATTACTATTAGTATAATGGTTTCAGGTGAAATTTCAGAGAAGATATCATAATTGTGCATTTCTTCTGATTTTTAAATCATAACGTATTGTTCAACATTATTTACAACAACAATGCATCTTTTCAGACCCAATACCAATAAGCTATTTCAAGTAGTTGTTTGTAGCAAGTGCAATTTTAGCAGATGTTACTTAGTAGATAATTGTATACTTTAAATTGATCTTGGCTCTCTTTCATGTCTAAAATGGTCTGAGCTTTAGAAATGTCTTTATCTGAACCATGCTATGTCCAAGGCCCTAAAGTCTTTGCTTGGGTTTAAAACACATTTTCTCTCTAGACTATTTGTTTGTTTTTTTTTATCACTTTTATCGCAAAGCACTGATCCTGACCTCTGTTATAAATGACTCTAATTACAATGGCCAAGAGCAATTTTGTTCAATTTATGCAGTGTTTTAAGAAACACTGTTTTCTTTTTAAATCCAAATTGACTCATATAATTTTTAAGAATTATTGATAATAATATAATATAATATATTATATAATTATAATTATATAATAATAATGATCGGTCTACCACTGTCAGCGTGTTTCAAAAAGGAAATGCCCACTACCATAACAAGTTTCAGTTCCATCTGTTCGCGAGCAGCCGATAAAGACCAGAGTCGGGGCTTTTTGCTACAAACCTACGTAGGTTAGTACAGGAAGTAAAGTCTGGAATTACTAACGACTAGTTTCAGCTGTTCAGAATCGATTGCTTCTTTTGGGAGTCAGTAACTCAGTTTTGTCGTGCTCTTTGATTTTTACTTTTTTCATTCACAAACAGCTACATAAATAACTACACTACATGAAAGGTGATATTTGAAAAAACATAATAGGTGCACTTTAAAGGTACAAATATACAAATGATAAGTAATAACTAAAATTGAATATACTTTTCGTCTCAGTTTTATGAAGAGCTGTTTTTTTTTTTTATCTGGAACAAATATGGAGTAAGAAAACATTTGAGCACAATTTTATATTTCCCATTTAATGAAAAAAGCAAGCTATAGCAATAATGTACTCTCAGGAATTATAATAATTACATTTAGCTACGCATATGAAGGGGAACAGGAGTTAGCGTGCCCCTGTCACGCATGTAGACTTGTAGTGTTTAACTGATGTGAGATGTGCTCTCAGGTTAAAGTTATTAACCTCTGACCTTGTTGGCCTTTGGTGGGAGTGAATTTTAATTTAGCCACAAGACCTCATTGGTCTTTGACCACACAAGCTCTCTGTGAGTATACGTTTACTGGCCGGGACTGAGGCTTGTTTTCACGACACATTCTGTGGATAACACTGTGAGGTGGTCAATACACTGATGCAGAATCTGGAGGCAGTTAGACTTTGACAGATGACTTACTAGTACACGGTGTGTTATTGAGATGTGTGTGTACACACAGTAGATGAGCTACGTCCAGGAAATAAGCTCACTATAGTAGTGAGGACATCTTACACTGTCTTTGCCTCTAGGAAAGTCACACGATCATCACGATTAATGTGTAAGTTATTTGATTTCACACAAACAATTTCAATGCACGTTCACATGGGATTTTTTTTTTTCAGGATTTTAGAAAATCATTTCACATGCGATCATCAGGGTTTTTTGTTTTTTTTACATGTGATGATTTGAGTAATAAATGAATCAAATCACATGTGAAATGATTCGCTAAACTCTTCTTTTTCTGAAATGAAAGCAGTATTAAATAGGTTTAGTAGTACACCAAGGCAACAGGATCTGTGTTAATGCGGCTTTTGGAAGGATGAGTAATCTTTTCAAAATGACTGAAAATGTTCTTCGAGTTCCTTGAATATGTTACATTTAAGCACATGTCAGTTTAACACTTGTGTATGCAGTAAAATTGGACTCTTTCTTCTTTTGATTTGAATAATAAGTTATTCTCAGTATTCTCAGCTCAGTAGTACTAAACTTAATTTTATATTATATAGGTTATATCATTTTAGAGATACCATTTTGCACACTAATTTTCCTTTGAAAATAACATTTATTGGAACTTGACGAATTATTGAAAAATGTCTCGAGAGCTAAGATCGTGAATCAAATCGCGAATCAGATGAATCAGTAAATACTTTATAATGAATGACTAATCATTCCAAGCTGAATCACAATAGTAAGTATTAAATTTGCATAGCAAAACAAGGCGAGTAAACATGTAGATACCAGACTAGCATTAGTAGCACTGATAGATGATGTAAATAATATTAATGTTGGACATAAGACTTACAAACATGAAGGCCAGGCAAGCCGAAAGCATACTGTAGCTCTGCCTCTCAGCATTATCCATAAACACATCACAGAAAAATTTGAATTTACAGTTTCCGTCTACTCACTGCTCACTCACACCATAATTATTAAAATCTTCCAAGACTACATAAAACCTCACACCACATATCAACCATCTGCATCAAGCTCTAGATTTAACTGTATCACTCTACAGTCAAATAGCATGACTGTCCTTATCCAAGTAAGCAGAACAGGGGTGTAAACACAGCTGTGAATAAACTCAGAGCCTCGTCCTGCTGAAGGAAGGGACAGAGAGGAGAGAGAAGGAATGACAGAGAGAAATTGAGAATAGAGAAAAGTGAAATACCTTGTTGGAGCATCTTTCCTGGAACAGGCTGGGTGTGTAGGTGTGTGAGTGTGCGTGTGTGTGTGTGTGTGTGTGTGTGTGTGTGTGTGTGTGTGTGTGTGTGTGTGTGTGTGTGTGTGTGTGTGTGTGTGTCCTGTTGCTGCTGCTGTCCTGTCTGGACAGAGGATCAGTGAGAGAGACTGAAACGCCCCCTTCGGACAGGGCGGAGAGGTGGGGTATTTGAAAGAGAAAAAAAAAGAAAAAAGAAAAACTGCCTGGTTAATCCTCCAATCCATTGCTCTTACTTGCTCCATGCACACACACTGACTCCACCCACTTCTCCCCACTACTCTATGTTAATGTTAATACAGTGCCATTAATCTGCTGGAGAGACAGACATATGTTGGAGTGTCTCTGCTTTCAGGCTCCTAGTGTGTGTGTGTGTGTGTGTGTGTGTGTGTGTGTGTGTGTGTGTGTGTGTGTGTGTGTGTGTGTGTGTGTGTGTGTGTGTGTTTTGTGTGTTATTGGTCCATGCACTGTTTCTTCGCTGTTTTATGTCTCACAGGGCTTAAGTCACAAGTCACAGCAATGAACAGAGACAGAGAGAGAGAGACACAGAGAGAGAGAGACACAGAGAGAGAGAGCGCAGGAATAACAGCTGCATTTTCATCTCTCTGGTTCCATACCTGCAGTCCTTCCACCCTTTCAATCTGTAGAAAGAATCCCAGCTCGGACAGGGGCGTGTATAAATCAGCATGCTGTCATTGCGAGTATTGATTTTTTTTTTCTCGTTGTCTTTGCTGAGAAACTGTAGGATGATATAATGCACAGAAATGTAATGAGATTGGAAATGAATAAAAGTAAAATACTGAATTTGTGCTTGTTACTGAAACAGAATAGATGCTGAATGAACTCTCAGGGATTTTAGTCCTACTGCTTTTGTTTTTTATAAACCTTTTATTTAGTGAGACCAGTCATTAAAAACAAATTGTTGTTTACAGTGGCAGCCTGGCAAGAAGCAAAGGCACTTGAAGGGGATAAAAACATAAAGTAGAAGAGGAGAAGGGGGGAAACTACAGCAAGTTTTAATGAGCAATTCACTATACCTATAAATCTTTTTGATTTTTTAAAATTGTACAGACGTGTATAAAATTGTAATCATGCACATGGATATGTTCACATTACCAAGTTGAAGTGACACAAATCTGATCTTCTTTCATAATATGACATAGTCATGATGTTTTTAAGGATTGTGTGGACACAAAAATCAAATTAGGCCCAAGCCACTTTCGTATGTGGTGCTAGATCGAGAATACAGTCCCCTCCAAAACTATTTAAACAGCAAGGCCAAATCAATATTTTTGCTGTAGACTAAAGACATTTGGGTTTGAGATCAAAATATGGATATGAGAAAAGAATTTCAGCTTTTATTTCCTGGTATTTATATGTAGATGTGTTAAACAACATGGAGCATAGCACATTTTGTATCAGGCCAACCAATTTGTAGGTGAGCAAAAATATTGGAACATGTGACTGAAAGGTGTTTCTTGTTACCCAGGTGTGTACTGTTATATTGTTTGTTTAAACAATAAATAGCTCCGAACATCTACTCTTGGTTTAAGCCTTCAGTTTCACCTGTGAAGACTACATTTGTTGTTAAAAAAGATAAGCCAACATGAATACCAGAGAGCTGTCTATGGGAGAAAAGCAAGCCATTTTGAAGCTGCGAAAAGAGGGATAATCTATCAGCGCCATTGCACAAATATTCGCCATAGCCAATACAACAATTTTGAATGTCCTTAAAAGGAAAGAAAGCACTGATGTACTAACAACCAGACATGGATCAGGTCGGCCAAGGAAAACAACAACAGCTGATGACAGAACCGTTGTGAGAGCTGTGACGAAAAACCCCAAAACAATAGTCAAAGTCATCATCAACAACCTCCACAGAGCAGGGTTGAAGGTATCACAATCCACCATCAAGAGCAGAAATATAGCGGCCATACCACAAGATGTAAATCACTCATCAACAGTGAGAATCAGTAAGGCCAGATTGGAATTCACAAAGAAACACAGACAGGAGACACAAAAGTTCTGGAAACAAGATTAACCGCTACCAAAGTGATGAAAAGGAAAAAGTGTGGAGAAAGAAAGGATCTGCTCATGATCCAAAACATACGAGTTCATCTGTGAAACATGGTGGAGGTAGTGTCACTGCTTGGGTTGGCATGCTCACTAATCTTTATTGATGACGTAAGTCATGATGCAGCAGCAGAATGAATTCAGAAGTTGACAGGAACATTTTGTCTGCCAGTTTACAGAGAAATGCATCCAAAATAATCAGGAGGAACTTCATCATACAGCAAGATCACGATCCAAAACACACAGCCAACATGACAAAAGAGGAAAAAGTGGAAGATTTTAGACTGGCAAAGTCAAACATCAGACCCTAACCCAACTGAGCAGGTAAAAATTTCCTCATTTGTAAGTTGCTTTGGATAAAAGCATCTGCTAAATGAGTAAATGTAAAAGTAAAATAAATGAAACAAACAACAACTGAAAGAGTCTGTGGTAAAATCCTGGAAAATCATCACAAAATAAGACACCAACAGTTTGGTGATGTCACTGAGTCACAGGTTTGATGCAGTTACTGCAAAAATGGATGTGCAACCAAATATTAAGTGTTCTTTACTTTAATTTACTTCAAGACTTATGTGTTCCTATACTTTTGCTCACCTAATAATTGTGTGTTCTGATACAAAAGGTTCTATGTTTTATGTTGTTTAACACGTCTAGATGTAACTACCAGGAAATAAAAGCTGAAATCCTAAACTCTCGTCTCATTTCCATCTTTTGATCTCAAACCCAAATGTCTTTGGTGTATAATACAAACAAATAAGTTGCCTTGTTGTTCCAAAAGTTTCAGAGGGGGCTGTATATCTGATACATGGCCATGTGACTGTAGTCCTCATCATCCAGTGTCAGCAGCATGAACCTTGTCTCAAGCCATACAGCCATGACCTGTTACACTAACAAACAAACAAAAAACAATCACGCACAGACATATCTCTATTCCGGCACAAGCTAAACCATGTCCTCACTTTGGTAAACAGCACCAGCAGAAAGGGTGGGAGGCAGAGGGGACGGGGGGGACGGGGGGGGGTGTCAGGCATGTATACAGTAAGTGAGGGCAGGGAGTAAGACAAGCGGAAGATGGTGTGGCTTGTGACATTTGATGGAACACATTTTGGGTCTTGAGTAGAGCCATTAGGACACCTGACTGCACTCTGCTATGGCACAGGACAGAGACAGACACAGACAATCCAGCCATCTGTTGCCCGGATTAGAAATACAGACTGTGTGCAGTGAGTGATGAAAACGATATGACGTTTTTTTTTAAAGGCTAAATTAGCAAAGAGTGTTTTTTTATTCCACCAATGACATAAAAAATAAATGGCAAATGTGGCTGCTTTCTCTGAAATGCCAGTCAAAAGCAATTGAACCTTGGAGAATTTCTGTCAAATTTCCTCCTCTGAAAGCAAAAATTTATAAACATTCCAACACCTGGGCCATTGAATTTTAATTAAGGTGTTAGAATATTATAGAATAGAATGTACCTCAAATTGAACACATTCAGTATTGTGCAAATCCTATGGGTTACATTACAAACTTTCAACCGTTTCAAAATGCGACTATTTACTTTCTTTACATCTATGCTTTTATTTTTCTTCCCTAAATGACATTCTCATTTATCAAATTTAGATTAAGGTGGATAATACATAGATAATTAGAAATACATAAGTCATTTCATATTGAACATTGGAAGGAATGAGCATTAATATTAAACACATGGAGAACTAAACACCATCACACCTTTATTTCAAGAGCTTTTCCTTCAGTCCTGGTGTGAAATGAAGCAGGTGAAATTCCACTAATGTACGCAGTGGTCTAATCTCAACTAACCTTCATGTGGACATGTTTGTGTTACATGCTAGTCTGCAAACACAGTTTTTAACTCTGCAACTCTTTAGCATGTACAGGCTAATTTTAACTAGCTCAGACCGATATGTCCAAAACACCAGGTAAAATTCCCCAACGTGCTCTATTCAGTTACTTGACCCCTGTACTAAAGTTACATCCTTGATGGAACACCCCCACCCATTGAACAAGCGATGGTGCAGTTCTGTACCTTTTTCTGAGAGTGAAAAGCAGTATAGTACATTTAGCATCACCTAATAGTGTCCCATTCATGTGCAAGTGGAAGTCCCTTTTTAGGTTTTAAGGTTTCAGCAGGGTCAGATGACCAACTGGGCCTATTGGGCATATACCAGTCCTGGACTGGCCATCGGGACATTCAGAAGAACTGGTGGAATGGTTTGTCTTGAGACTGATTTGGGTTTTTTCTTTTGCTTGCAAGTCCTGGAGTTCTTAGAAATTATGTTATTACCTGCTATTCTTGCAACACTATTGGTCACTATTCACCTTATCTCATCTCCATCTGGCTTTTGTAAATAAAACCAAATTGAAACAGACAGTAATGTAGATGCCATGAGGAATGGACAAGAAGCAGTGAGTATTTTTCAAGATTGTCTGAGAAACATCATTATAAAAAAGAAGCTCTTTCACAACTGTAGGTGTTATGTCCCCTTTACAACCTAGGGCTATCCAGCCATCCATCCATTTTCCATTCTGCTTAACTTACACAGGGTAGTGGGGGAGCCTGGAGCCAATACCAGGGAACTTGGGGCACAAGATGGGGGACACCCTGGACAAGATGCCAAACCATTACAGGGCACAATCACACACACTATGGACAATCTGGAAATGCCAATCAGCATATTACGCATGTGTTTGAACTGGAGGAGGAACTCCCAAAATCAATGGATATGCATACTCCACACACACAGGGATTCAAACCCCCCAATCCCAGAGGTGCAAGGCAAACAGGGTAGCCACTAAGCCTCTGTGCCCCCCTGCTATAAGTAAATGTACCCTGAAAGTAGTATCCAACATTGATAGTCAGAAATTAGTTAGCAGTTAGCTAGCTGTGACAGCGGCTAGATCTATAGTTCACAATCAGCCAAGAACAATGAGTTAAATTACAGGTATAGGGCAGACAAAGTAAAAAATGCTTTAATATTTTTGCTACAGTCTTTCAATATTAACATAGTGATATTGCACTAATGCCATTATTTGATTTAGCATTGTAGCTGAAGACCATATTTGCGTGTTGTTGTGGCTTAGGTAAACAGCATTGCTGATGTTATAGGTTAGAAGAGGGGAGCTGATATTAATGTAAAGGTATGCAATAGTAGGTTCTACTAATACTGCAATCTAGGAATGCAACTCATGCTTTATGTTAGATGCACGCAACAACCAAATTATTAGGAACCTCATACTAAAACTAGGTAAACTGTGTGTTCTGAGATGCTTTTCTGCTCACAACGGTTGTAGATAGTGTTTATTTGAGTTACTCTGGCCTTCCGGTCAGCTTGAACCAGTCTGTCCATTCTCCACTGACTTTTCCTATCAACAAAGGGCAGTGGTAGCTCTGTGGTTAATACATTAGACTACTGCTCAAAAGGTTGGGAGTTCAAATCCCAGTGCTGCCATTGTGGGGCCCTTAACCCTACCATTGTATTAATAATAAGTATCAGTGTCAGTTGCATGGTTAAGGGTGTCTGCCAAATGGTACTGTCATGCATTAGGTGTTTTTCTTTTTATATACCTTTTACACAATTCTGTGTAAACTCTACAGACTGCTATTTGTGAAAATCAGTTTCTGAAACACTCAAACCAGCCCATCTGGCACCAACAATCATGCCATGGGCAAAGTCACTTGGATAACCTTTTTCTCCAATCTTATGTATGATCTTAACATTAACTGAAGCTCTTGACATGTGCTTATAGTTTTATGCATGGAGCTGCTGCCTAGGCTGATTACATGCCCAGGTGCTTTGGCCATTAGGAGGCCCTTTACAAGCATTGATTTGAAGTGAATTAGGCCATTATGCTATCATACACAATACATAAAGCACAAGATAATGACTGTAAAGTCACAGAATGTAGAGTGTTTTTGGCAGAGTGGTCAGTTACATTGAATATGAAAAGTCCAATGTGCTGAAGCCACGTATATAAAAGGTCTTATTAAGCATGTATAAATCTCACTATCAAATGTAGTGAACAGGAAAGGGGTACAAAAGAATTTCTAAAACATTAGCTATACTATGGGAGACTGTGAAGGCCATCAGCAACAAGTGGAGATAATAGGACACCATAGTGACTTTACCAAGGACAGGAAGAAAACTTATCAGGGAGGCTGCCAAGATTACAGCTATTACAACATGGCAGGAATATCTGGCCACAAAGTACTGGTCACTCACTGTATGTCACAACAGTCTCTCATATTCTTCACGTGTCTGGGTTGTGAGGTAGGATGGCTAGACAGCAGACCTTTCTCTCACACACAAAAAACATCCAAGCCTGCTAAATCACACCATGTGTTAAAGCCTGATGAGAACAAGGTATGGCATAATTCTAAAAGATACAGGATGTTTGGCGCAAAAACACCAAACATCCAAAGCACACTACACCGACAGTGAAGCACGATGGTGGCAGCATCATGCCATGTGTGTGCTTCTTTTTAGTTGGGACTGAGGCTCTTGTCAAGATAGAGTGAATAATGGATAGCTCCAAATACTAATCTACTGTATTTTGGCACAAAACCTGCATGTTTCTGTTAGACAGCAGAAGATGAAGAAAAACTTCATCAAAGTTTCAACAAAGAAAATTAATTACAAGCAAAAGGTGCTTTAACAAAGTATTAGTTAAAGAGTGTGTGCATATGTGCAACCAGGTTATTGTAAGTTGTTTCTTTTTTTCCCCTGCTAAAACATTTCTATTTGGTTTTCACCCCAATCTTGTTGGTTGCTCTATCAGATTAAAAATGGATAAACATCACACATGATTTACGTATAAGAATGTTCTGAAAATCTGAGAAACAAATACACGTTTCTAGTTTTGCTGTGTTTGGTTTTAACAAGGCTTCCTATAAGCAGGTTTGGCTGTCTTATGGAAAGAACAATATTAACAGTTCTTTTCATTTATTCTAACTAAGGAGCTGAGTATGGAGCTGGAATGAGAAAAAACTGAAATGAAAAATCATTTCGAATCCCTTGAAAAGAAGAAAGAAGAGTTTTGTATTACTTCCAAACGTCAAAATCAATACTTTGTCTTAACTTTACAGGTTACGTGTATTTTACAGATGTCTTCAACTGTCCATCATTTCAAAAACATGGCATTCTTTTCTTTACATCTATAGCAATATAATTGTGTTCTTTTATAAATTGAGGTTAAAGATAGCTATTACACAGTGGAAGGATTATCATTAGCATGAAACACATTCTGAACACTGAACACCTAAACACCTTCGCGTCTTTCCCCAGTATTTGAACAGGAAAATACACAAATTCAGCAATATTGACTATAAAAAGCATTAGAATGATTGGAATCATACAATAATTAAATTTCTATCACAGATCAGTGGACAATTATTTATTTATTTATTTATTTTTAATCATTATTGTTTTTTACATTTCATGATGACACAGGGGAGGCACTGCCTGCCCTGCCCCCCTGACCGCACTGTCAGTAGTCAGGACAGTGATCAGGGCTGACCTGTGTGTGTGCGGAGTTTGCATGTTCTCCCCGTCCTCCGGGTACTCCGGTTTCCTCCTCCAGTCCAAAGACATGCAGGGTAGGCTGATTGGCATGTCCAAAGTGTCCGTAGTGTATGAGCGGGTGTGTGAATGTGAATGTATATGTGATATATATACATTCACATTCACACACCTGTTCATACACTATGGACACTTTGGACATGCCAATCTCCACATATGGGTAGATATTATGCTGGAAAATCTGTCTTCCATTGACTCTAGAGATTCTATAGTTATATTAGGATCAAAACACAGTCTCTATTAAGTATAATTTAGCATTAGATAGATATGAAATGTAAGGAAAATCAGAAAGATAAGAAAAATCTGTACCATTTATTAATACAAAAAATTGGTTCACATTAGTCACATTCATAAGAGCTGGTTAATGCTGTATTCACATCATATGAGAAAAAACTGTAATTCCCAATTTCCTACTGAGAAACTTTAATGACAGCTGTTAATGTGAGTAGCAATTCCAAGCTTTGGGAGCTTTCCCAAACCAGTAGTGAGGCAATGGACTGTATAATCGTGCCACACATCCAATTAAATAAGGAATTACATTTTTAAATTTTAATTTAATGTCATTATGAATTACAGCCAGTAAATTGCACCACCCTCTTTTGGGCTATTAAAATATAGGAAGATTTTCACTTATTTAACATGAACACAATTGTATGCTAATGTTATCTAATGTTAGATAATAATAATAAGAAAAACTACATTGAGTAAACAAAATGGCAATACACGAATGCTCTCAAGTCAGAACAATGGGACATTTTACCATTCTCCCACATGATGTGAACGTGGCATGAGTACATACAGTAACAATAGCATTATCGCTTACAGTAAGAGAAAATTAAAAAATAAAAACTCAGTATAAATTTATATACAAGGATAAGTTTACAATTGGACTATTAATGCTGTCAGATTGCAATCTCCTTTAATTATTTATGATGTACAAAAACATTTTATTTTCTAAAAAAAAACACAACAGTAATAGTCTATTGGTGTGTATTTGTGTGTGTGTGTGTGTGTGTGTGTATGTATATATATATATATATATTTATATATATATATATATATATATATATATATATATATATATATATATATATGTGTGTGTGTGTGTGTGTGTGTGTGTGTGTGTGTGTGTGTGTGTGGGTGTGTGTGTGTGTGTGTGTGTGTATATCAGTGCCGTACGGTCAGGGGGGCAGGGGAGGCAGTGTCTTTTCAAAATAAAATGCGCTCCCCACTCAAGCTGTCTTAACAGGTGACTGATCGCTGCAGCAGCCTCAGGGCATCAACTTCAGCCTGAATAAATAAAATATATAGAAAACACCAACATTAATGTTTCACATTACACAAAACATACAGTAGGGTGCGTCTCAATCAGCTTCCTAGATCCCCAGGTGGTGAATCAGTATATGGTGTACATGAGCTCGGGCACTGGTAAAGACCCAGACTCACTACACATTAGGACACTGATGACTCAATTTCTGGTAACATGATTACGTACTCGCATTGTAAAACATCACCACTGGCACTTAACCACAACATGCAGGACGGACATCTTTCTAACATTATATGTCATATTAATTTGTCTGTCATGGTACTTCAAGTAGGATCGTAGACTAGTTAGTAGATTTTTAAAAAAATCAATAAAGTCAATAAAGTTAGACTCAATAAAGTTAGACTCAAATAAACTATATATAGAACGTCAAATAAAGTTAAAAATCGCTAACGTGAGTAATCATTTGAGAGCTACAACAACAGCGTTCGTCCGCCACATTTTTCAATCGGAGAGGTTTCTGAAAACATGGCGTCATTTTCAGTAAGTGAAAATAGTGAACATCTATGCTCCTTGGTTTTCGTGGTGCATTGTGGGATTTTTTAGGGAGCGAAAGTCCCAGTGCACACTGGTAGGATTTTGCAATTGAGACAGCCCTTCAAATGGTCCACTCCCTGATCACTGTCCTGACTACAGAACTATGGAGCTGACTGAGATGCACCCATAAACTGAAATCCATTACCTCACAAACAAGTCTATAAGCTTCTGATTGCAAATTCATGGCAAAAAAAAAGGTTTTGTTCAGTCATGTGCTGATTATTTTAAAACAGGTGCAAGAACAGAAATAAGGAATGAATATAATGAATAATATGGATTAACAATGGTGGCTATACACTGATTTACACTGCAAACATTTTATGGTTACACTATGGTGTCAGTGTTTTTCCGTACCTAATTCAGTTTTCCTGAAAGTCAAATCAAAATTGCATAAATTATGGTAATAAACAGGTTAAGAAATGAAAAAATCCTGATTAACTGGCCAAAGATTTTGGTGCATCACTACAGTTGAGTATTAAAAAACAACAAGACAGTGTGTGGTCCATCCATCCATCCATCCATCTTCAACCGCTTACTCCTTTTCAGGGTCACGGGGAACCAGGAGCTTATCCCAGGAAGCATCGGGCACAAGGCGGGGTACACCCTGGACAGGGTGCCAATCCATTGCAGGGCACACAAACACATACACACATTCACACACCCATTCATACACTACGGACACTTTAGACACGCCAATCAGCCTACCATGCATGTCTTTGGACTGGGGGAGGAAACCGGAGTACCCGGAGGAAACCCCCGCAGCACGGGGAGAACATGCAAACTCACAGTGTGTGGTATAAATGCTAAATGTTAGCATTTATAAATGGTAAAATGGTAAATGGTGCACTTATAGCGCTTTTATCCAAAGCGCTTTACACTGTGTCCCATTCACCCGTTCACACACACACAACAATGGTAGAAGACCTGCCATGCAAGGTGCTAACTTGTCATCAGGAGCAACTTGGGGTTCAGTGTCTTGCCCAAGGACACTTCGGCATGTGGAGTCACGTGGGCCGGGAATTGAACGCTACGATTAGTGTACAACCCGCTCTACCACCTGAGCCACAGCCGCCACATGGTATGATTTGGTATGATTTCTGATGAGTTTGATATGAGAACGTGAGATTTAAACCACATACAGTGCCCTCCACTAATATTGGCACCCATGGTAAACATAAGCAAAGAAGGCTGAACAAAATATCAAAAGGCTCAACAATAAAGATAAATTTTCACAGCATCCTTTACTCATATTTACCAAGGGTGCCAATATTAGTGGAGGGCACTGTATGTTCTTGAACCCTGTAAACAGTTCTTGGTCCTGGATTCCGATTATTGGACCTTATGGTACTATGGCAGCACTGACTACACTGTAAGCACAGATACACTCTCGGGGCTGTTCTTGATGCGAAATCATCTAATCTGACCTGCATGTCCAACGCCAGATTTAATATAGCGTCCAGTTCCTCTTTCTCTTTCTCCTGGTTACTCATCCTGGACTCTGGAACATCACCTGCTTCCAAGTATGGATCCTGATCATTCGGATGAGTGTATCCAACTGAGTAGTCCTGAGGAATGAGTCGGAAAATTCATATTAATATTATTTACACATCAAGGATTTACTTTTAACTGTTTGACCTCCCAGCATTCCCTTCATACTGCAAAATGTACCATCAAACCTTAACATGCCTACACTGGCTAAAATAACGACACAAGCCATTTTTAGTAATCAGAACAGTAGATAAACTTAAAAAGGTTTCTCAGTTCTTGCAGGGTAATAGCCACAAGTATAGTAGGAAGCAGCTGGTTGTTGAAAGTATGGCACTATTGAATCCAAGAAGTCTGGGCTACAGCGCTGATACACTGGGGGTGAGAAACATTGAAAGTTAATAAAAGATTCATTTCTTGGTAAGACATAAACAACACATCACTAAGATAGATTATTCAGGAATGATACAGCTCCTGCAGCCCCTCTGCACCCAGTTTATGTTCATTCTTTGCTAACTGTATTAAATAACCTGTTGAAATGTCAATATTTAAAGGTGAAAAAGTCCATTTTTTGTTGAGTTGTACAAATAACCTGGAAGATATGTAAAATGATAAACCCGTGGTTAGATAGATAGACAGGGAGACAGACAGACAGACAGACAGATAGATAGATAGACAGATAGATAGACAGACAGACAGACAGACAGATAGATAGATAGATAGATAGATAGATAGATAGATAGATAGATAGATAGATAGGTAGAAACACCAACACTGAAATTGCGAAATAATGGACTGAGCTCCATCCGAAATTGCATACAATTAAACTACATGTCAGAATAATGCACTATACTACTGTATTTACTAAAGTAGCGTGAAAATCGAATGCTTATACTAATTAAGGCTGAGCTCACAACTATTATAAAGGGGACAAAATGTAATAAATCATCACCTGGTGTGTAAAACCCGTACTGTGAGTGATGAGGTGTGTTGCTCCACTTCTCCTGCTGAGGGCCATTACAGGGATGGTGGTAAAGGGTTCCCTGACGTCCAAGCAAGGTTGAACCTGAACAGACAGAGACAAGTCAAGTATTAATAAACTAAAACTACAGATGATGACCGAGGCCACAAAGTTATCTAGCTGGCACTGTACTAGCAAAATGACATACCCTTTCTCATTATATTCGTCTATTTTCTCTTTTTTTCTACACATTCCTATATATGCATAATCTTTTATTTTTTTAAGACTGATGGATTTCTCTATCCAGTCTTTCAAAGGACATGGGCTAAAATTTTTCCAGATTTAAAAAATTCGCACAGTGGCGGAGAAACCTGTGGACTAGGGTTGAGGTAGGTTTCTTCCAGGTTCCAGGTTATAAGTGGAGTGTTTATGGTAAATTGGCACTATGTGTGAACGAGTGTGTGAATGTGTGTGTGCGCACGGTGCTTTGCGATGAACTGGCGTCCCATTCAGGGTGCCCAGTTTTCTCGGGATAGGCCCTGGATCAGTCATGAACTGGACTAGGTTAAAGTTGTTACTGAAATGAATGAATGAATATATTTTGTCTATTCTTTTTATCTGCTTGTTGAAACACTACCAACCTGTGTTCATTAAGGCAGAGGATTCCTGTGTCGAATTCAGCATCCCATGATGGAAAAGTTTTTGCTTCCGGTTGGTGACCTTTATCCCGGCGAGCTTGGCCTTGTTGAGAGGCGTGCGTCGCTGTATATTGAGCAGAAGCTCAGGCTTATCCCGTTTGAAATACACGTTGTAAAAGCGGTGCGGTTGGGCCTTAATGGGAGAGATGTTGATTTGCTTCTCTGAGACGTCTGTACGTTCTTTCCTGAAGCCGTACAGGTTCAGCTGGCGAACGAAACTGATGAAGTCCATCGTTCTGAAGTACTCGGTCACCTGTCTGGTTTGGGACGATAGCACTTCAGCTTCAAAGGGCTGCTGATGGACAAGTATCCCTTCCCCGCTGGCGTCCCAACAGATTGAGCGAACCTGTGGATCGGTCACCAAACGCCACAACTTGCCAGGGAAGTAGGTGGGGTTGATCAAGGTGACAGAAGTTGCATCAACGATTTCCATTCCAGCTAAAAAGATTTGTACAAAGATAGGAGAAAACAAAGGAGACAATGTAACAATTACTCTCTAGCACTAACTAGATAGTAGGTGGCTAGCTAACACATAACACATTCATCTTCAGTAACAGCTGAAAATCACTAACAATAACAAGCTATAGCATTAATGTTATCAAAATTGACCGTTAGAGTTGTCAAGCAACCTGGCTGTAGCCTAAATAATCAAACAAAAACAGACCCAAAGTAATTTCTAAGAGCTACATGATCACGTGTGAAATATTTCCTACATATGAGCACATACACCTGCTATGTGGTTCCTTTTGATAGTTCTCTGATCCCTTATCGCTTCTCAGAGCCGTTAAAACTGGTCAGGAACCGTTACGCGCACGCACCGGCCTCGAAGCGTTTACATTCAGGAGACTGGGCAGGTGGGGGCGCCGGACAAATTCATGAATATTCAATGAGCTCACGTGGACTTATCCAATCAGAGTAACCCGTGCCTGTGACGTCGTTCAATCCCAAAGTAAAGTCTTGGTGCGTATTAAAGTGTATCGGAAAATAGTGACGACGCTATTCGGCATATTTTGTAGGAGAAACGGTGAACGTTTAGGTCAGCAGTGGCAAACATACCGCCTGCGGGGTCACTGTTATTCCTCTAGCAGGACAAAAAACTTTAGGCCATCAATTATGACAAAATGTGCTAATATATAACTCTTCATGAGCAAACTAAAAATGTGAAGCTGTGGCCTTGTGTCTCTCCAACGAACTTCGTGCTTTCACAGCAACGGGGATGAATACTTATGAAATAACAACTGTAATGTTTTTGTTTTTGTTGTTGTTTTGTAAATAATTTTAACAAATTGTGTTTTTATTGTATTATGTATTATTTTAGTGTGTATTGATCCCCCACTTTAATATAAAAGTCAGTTCCAGATTCCAGGTTGTAACACTACAATATGGTAAACCCATAACCTGGAACATTTTGATTGAACTGCAGTCTGTTTTTCTTTTGATGGTTATGTATGTACGCTCATCATTCAGGTATCATTATATCAACCTATGACAAAACAATGCTGTGCCGTACACTTTTAACTTTTCAGTGGATATTACAGAAATTCCCAAGTTCATAACAGACTGTAATGATTGATTGAGAAATATAAAATGTATATCCATCCATTTTCTATATCACTTATACTACTGGGTGTTGGGAAACCTGGAGCATCGGGCACAAGGCGGGGTACACCTGTGAGGGAAATTATTCAGTTTTACTTTGTAATAGTTTTATTCTTGTTCTGTTTCATTCTCATCTGAGGATAACACCTAAGAAGGCCATATCATGTCACTTAGATCAGTACAGAATGTTTATCTGCTATACAGAGACACAAACATGTGCTTCTGTTCAAGGTTCATCTTCTAAGACCCTGAAACGAAGCCTGTTTGAACATCTTCAAACCACTTTTTATCGGTACACAAAAGTGTGTCATGCTCTGCGTTTCATATCTATAGTAGTGGTTCAGCACAAGCGCTTCGGAGCGCAATCATTAATCTATCCTGATTTATTCTATCCTATATTAACCATCTTTCTGTAATAAACCTTTTTTTTTACCTTCAGAGGAACTTCAGAGGTCTGTGAGTGTTTACTCGCTAATTTCCACGACAATTTGGTCTCCTGGTTGGGCTGTGTGTGTCTTCTCAGGTGTTCTGGACAACAATGGCCTCCCCACTGAATCATCACAAATTCATCACAAGTTTGAATCATCACAAATTTAGAATTTTATGTCATAGGTTATTGCTGTCATTGTATAGGGCTGCACGATTATGGCCAAAATGATAATCCCGATTATTTTGATCAATATTGAGATCTCAATTATTTATCACGATTATTAATTGATTTTACTGACAACATATTTTTATTGCACTTTCACATTTATTAAATTTTCTCATGCCACAATATAACACACAAGTAGGCATGAGAAAACTTGAGCTGGTGAATTATGACAGAATTTAGGAACATAGTGTGAGCCATGACACATTATTTTACCTTCTGATAAACTAAATGTAATATTTTCAGTTAATTTTACAGACTGTATGCAAAAAACAACCGTTAACCTGTTCCACCTTGTAAATAAATACAATAAACATCAATGTTCAGTCTTTGAAGTCTGCTCCTCTTAAATATATTTAAAGCTACACTATTAGACATTTTCCACTGTCATGGCTCTGGGCTACAGTCAGTTCTCAAACCGCTCTGTGTATATTGTGTAGATGTCTGAATAATCTCATATAGGATGTGATTGGGTGAGTTCATTTACCCGTCAGATGCAAAGCGCTTTAGTTTAATGGTGTTCATTACTGACGCTCCGATCAGGATTTTTACAACCGATATGATCCAGATACCAATCTTTTTTTGTTTAAGCTTTAATCAGGAGGTCTGTCATAAACAGTTAAATGTAAGCCCTCTGCTCATAGTCACTGTTAATTGAGTTAAAATAATAGCAATGAGATACTGTTGGTTAATTGATAAATAAACAAGCGTAAAATAATTATTTGTAAATGTCTTAAAAACAATAAAGAGTCCTAATTAAGAGTAGACTAACACAAATATGATCCATATTAGGAAAAAGGCTAATAGCCTTCTAAGGAAATAGTGAACTAAGCTTAATGTCAAACTGATATTAAATACAAGCCATAGTAATTAAACATTATTACACTTCTCATTTTATTGATATTTTATGAAATTATATATATTATTTTAATATTAAGTGATTTATTTATAACTAAGCACATTTTCTGTCTTTACATTTTAGTCGTTTTATTTTTGTTTGTTTATCAGTTTTAGATGGGTTCCCCAGTACAGTGTTCCATGTCTGCTGGTAATAGTGTTTTTTGGGAATAAGGGGGTAAATCAAAACATGGCAACTGATGTTGACTTTTCTAGTGATATCTGGCCACCGTGAGTTTAAATGAAGTGAATTAGAGTTAGTGAAGGAGAGCGGCAGTGTACTGTATGTTTACAGACCGAACAGTTGCTACTCTTGATTATGATTGGTGAGGATTTTTTAAATAAAGAAGTTTGTATTAAAACCCACCTTGTAGCGTTAGCAATATTATTAATTTACTCCGCGCGAAGCCGCTGTTTCTACACGAGCAGCTCACAGTAGCGGCTTCAGGTCATTTTGCGGGATCAATAAAAGATGGCGGTTGTGAGATCGGGAAGTTGAAGCAGATGATGTACAGAGTTACCTGTCATCATAATGGCTTCTCTGCAGTATTTAAACACTTGTTCGGTTGACTGAGGAGATTAAAAACAGTGTGAAAGTAACTGTAGATGCATTTTGGACTTCCTGTAGTTTTTATTCCGATTGTATACTACAACTCCGAACAGGTCATTCACACCGGTGCCAATAAATATTTATTCACAGTCGCACAAAATACTTTTCAGTCACAAATACGAGTGAAATGGTCGCACTGTAGAGCCCTGAGTTTATCTGCAACGTTTTTCCCGTTCGGAATGATGACGTTTAATGTCCCCGACAACCTCTGTAGTGTTATTTAGCATCATGTTAATGTCATGATTTCTCCTCGCGTAAAGCGCTGGAGCTCGAAGCGAAGCTGTCCGCTAGAGGGCTAAAATCCTAACTCCGTTTCCGGGTTTTGGCACTACAAAATGACGTTATCCCTGCGCCGCTCTATGTGATTGGCTGTAAGTTTAGGAAGCGCTTGATTCGATCTGCATCGGAGTTTTCTATAAGCGGAGGACAAATTTTAAACGTTAATGTCCCAGTCGATCACGTTCATTTAATCGAGGGCAGTCAGAATCGTAATCGCGATCGATATTCGATTAATTGTGCAGCCCTACTGAACACCATCATGCTTTTATTTCAAGACCTTTTCCTTCAGTCCTGGTGTGAAATAAAGCAGGTGAAAAGTCTGATGATGCAGTGGTCTAATCTCAACTAACCTTCATGTGGACATGTTTGTGTTGTTAGTCTACAGCTGCAGTGATTAACTCTGCAACTCTTTACCATGCACAGGCTAATTTTTAACTAGCTCTGACTGATATGTCCAAAACACCAGGTAAAATTCCCAAAAGTGTTCCATGAATGAGAGAAAGTGACGAAGTATAAATATTTTACAGGACACTCATTGGTGGTGAAGGTAAACTAAGCTTAATTTAACTTGGTTCATTCTCTTTCTGCTCTTCTATTCGTTTTCACTTCTGTCTTTCTTTCTTTTGAACCTTTTTGCTCCTTTATTTCTCTTTTTATTTTTCTTGTTATTCACCTTTTCATATTACTCTCTTTCTTACTCCTCATCATCATTCCTACCTTTCCTGTACTCACAAATTCTACCTTTAATTTTTATGTTTCCCTCTTCCCTTCAACTGTTCTTCCTTCCTTTCTCCCATTCTCACTCAATCTCCTCCTCTCCCACCATCTTTCCCCTTTCCTTCGTTCTTAATGACATCCCTCATATTTTTTCGAGACACCTCTCTAGGAGTAAATTGTCTAAAATATATCACAATGTTCCTGGCGTGTGAAAAATGCAAACTTCCGCCCTGTAACCTGAGTCATATGTTTGCACTCTGTCCCAAACTGCAGAACTTTTGGAACTCTTTCTTTGAAACTATGTCCGACGTTCTTAAAATCAAATTGGATGTCTGTCCTTTAATTGCCATCTTTGGTGTTTCATCTCAACATCAGCCTCTGAACCATAAACAAACCAGTGTTGTGGCCTTTACATCATTACTTGCTCGGTGCAGAATATTGTTGTCTTGGACCTCTCCACAACCCCCTTCTATATCAGTCTGGCTTAAAGACTTAATGTTCTTTTTAAAATGTGAAAAAATCAAGTACAACATCAGAGGCAGGGGTGACTCATTTTTGGGAAAATGGCTACAATTTATTACTTACTTCAATGATGTACGCACCCTGGAGGTGGATTGAGGAGAGGTAGACAGTAAACACTAATCATCTTAGCTTTTTTTTGTGTGTGTTTTTCTTTGAATGTTTGTTTGTTATTGTCTTTTGTTTCCCCCTTTCTTTTGGTTTTGGCTGTGGTTGTTTTGTTGGGGTTGTTGGGTGTGGTGTTATAATGTGAAATGCAAAATGCAAATTTCCAATAAAAATTCTATGATCAAAAGATTTGTCGAGACACAAGAGAACAAACTTGTTCATGCATATATACAACTGTATATATGCATGCCTACATGAGCCTTGTCTATAAACTCCTACGTACAGCAAGACCTTTTGTGGATAAAGCTGTGTGTGTTGATCAAAGAAGATTCATAAAAATTTCTACAAGTTATTTTGTTCCATTTATAATAAATAAATTCACAGACTCATTTATTCATACATTGTGCAAGTACTACAACACTGACACATGATAGACTAAATATTTTTTATTGTGTTCATGGTTTTCAGAGTACAAAGCGATCAATTTATTACATGAAAATCAAAAAATGGCCGAGTCCTCTGGGACACAGAGGCAGCTTTTCAACCTCTGGGCCACAAGATGTTATTGTTGTGAACTGTGTTGCATAGCTTTGAGTAAAGAACCATTTCATGATACAGTTAAGGGGGAAAGCCTTGGTGCTTCACAAAGCTTCATTTCACCATCTCTACCAACATCCATGCCACGATTAAAGCCACAGAGATCGCACTGTTTCTTCATTTGATGCAGGATTCTGTTGCATTGTGGTGCTGCTGCCAGATGATTGGCTGATTAGAAAAGTGCAGTTGTGTACAAGTGTTCCTAATAAAGTGGACAGTGAGTGTATATTCACTGTCCACTTTATTACTAACACTTGTACATGTGTGATACATAACGTGTATTGTATAAATGCCTCAGAGGATCGCGAGTAGCCTAGCCGCTACTCAAGTGTGTTGTATATAAAAGAACTGTATCATGTGATCTCAAAGCTCAGCTAATGTTATAAGTGTGTAAGGTGAAGCATTAAGTAAAGTAAAACATTCAGAATCTGCACTACACTTAGTGGACTTTCAAATCTACATTTATTAAGAACATCAAAATAGAAACAAACACTTTTTACATACCGTCTCCTGTACATAATTCACTGAAATTAGTGTTTCACTAAAGTTGTTTTAAAAAAGCATTGACTAAGTGAACGAACATGATGGAATGTAGCTCTTGAAATGTCCATGTCATCAGTTTATATTGGAGAGAACACTGAATATCTGCTTTACGATCCTTTGTGAAAGGATTTGTCATCATTTCCTCTTTTTTTCCCCCGACATCCCTTCAAATCTCCCTTTAACTCGCATGTGATTCAACATAAAATAATAATCTAATTTAAAAAAACACCCAGCTTGTTAGGCAGGATGTAATAAGGTGTTCGTTTATTTAAAAAAAAAAAAAAAAAAAAAAAAAACAGCCTAATGATCATGTTCAGGTGAAAAGAGCGAGATCAATCCAGCATTCTCGCTGTCAGTCACAACGTCTTTGCTAGGCTTCACCTTCTTAAAGAGCGAGGGAAGGTTTCGGATGTGGACCTCCTTCTTAAACTGCTGACCAAGAGGTTTCTGTAGAGAGGAAGAGAGTCGAGCATCAGTATGCGGGGAGGAGGGGGGGCAGGGAAGGAAAGTCTGAGTCTTGATCATAACGACTAATAAGAAAACCTGACTCAAAAGTTAAGGGGAGGAAAGAATAAATAAATAAAAAAAAATGAAAGATATTGCAAAAATGTGATTGGATACTCAGAGATGAAAGAGGAAATAAGTTACTCTCCATGACTGGGCGTTTAGCTAGCACTCTTTTCATTACACAACTGAGGCGGTCGTTCTTTAGAAGCCTTCACACGCGTCGGCTGAAACAAAACGGTCATTTCCATATACGCAATAGAAATCAGTGGAGCCTGGACGTCAATCAATAGAGAATATAAAGGAAGTGGCTCCCCTTTGTGGGTGGTGTGTGTCTTACCCCTACAGCTCCTGCAATGAGCTTCTTAAACTGGTCTTTTCTCTTCTTTTCGCCAACTTTCTGCGATGCAGGGTTGATGGTTTTCTGGTCGAACTGCTCTAGCAGGTCAGGTTGGACGTTGGGGATCTGGTTCATGATGGAACGCAGCTCCGCATATTGAGGCCGCTGTGGAGAGAGAAACAGTGTTCAAGATCATTTAGTGGAAAAGGTTCCGTAATGCTCTTACACTTCTTGTGACTGAAGTTACAGTTTTCCTTTATTTTATAGGATGTCCTGGTTACATGCGACTTGCGAATCTGGTACATTTAACACCAATTAAAACACCATCATCAACTACACTACACTACACTACACTACACAACACAACACAACAGGTGAAAAGTTTTTGGACACTTGACTGAAATGTATCTCATGATCTTAAAACCCTTTTGATCTGAAGGTGTATGATTAAATGTTTGAAATCAGTGTTGAAGACAAAAATATAATCGTGCCAACATTCATTTCTTTCACTCATTTTTTTTTTTAAATGGATGACTCAGAGCGAAATATTCCGAAAAGCAGCCAATAAGTGTCCAGCGTAGGTGGGAACTCCTTTAATACTGTTCAAAAAGCATCTCAGGGAAATACATTTCTGCCCAGAATACATTTCTGGAAATTCTAGGCACAAAGCATGTCTACTTTGAAGATGCTAAAATATTAAATTATTTTTGATTTATTTAGGTTTTTTTTTTAATCACAACATAATTCCCATAGTTCCATTTGTGTTACTCCAGAGTTTTGATGACTATTATTATTCTAAAATGTGGGGTAAAAATAAAAATAGAGTGTGTCTAAACTTTTGACCGGTAGTGATCTGATCATTATCTGATCACTTATGTAATGAATGCATTTCCCACTAGCTTTCATTATATCAGAAAACATTCCTCCATGAAATTGCTCAAATCTGCAGGACTGGCTTTTCTTGATTTTTTTCCCTACAACGTAAATACAAATAAGAAAACCTTTTAACAGGGGGTTTCCCAAAACATATCTATCTGTGTTAGCATTTAATTTCAAAAGAGGCTAATTATCTGTAGCCCTATGTTCCAAAAGTGAAACATACCAGGGCATCATAGATGAGCAGGGCGAGCTGCGTCAGTACTGCGTTGCAGCCGTCATGCTGGCCATGCATCTGCAGACCGCTCAGCACTCTGGTGAACAGCCACGTCACCGCATCTGGCAGCAAATTTGCACCCACCACCTGTGAAAAGCACCAACAAAATCACATGTATTTTCTTAAATCGGGTGTGCGAGGTAAAGTTATGGCCTTTTTTGGTACCTGTCTTAGCAAAGTCCAGCAGATCAGGGTAGCGGCACGCTGACAGTTACCGGTGTCCCTCCATGACAGAGAGTTAAACGAGAGAGCCAGCAGATTCATGTAGATGTCCTGACGGTGGAATTAAGAAGACAGAACAGAGAAGAAGTTGAACTGTACAAAACAGGATAAACTTAAAGGGAACATGCAGGTGCTTGCTGGCACCACAAAACTCAACTCAAATATCACCACGTTTCACCAGTTTTTCTAGCTTATAGGTCTCCCTTACAGTCACAGAACCCAGAGGCCATGCAAAATATATTGATTACTTGATTAATTGTTCAAACAAATGAAAGTTTAACTTGAAATCAAAGTAAAACAAGTTAGAATATAATTGAACATAAAAGTAAAACTGTTAGATGAAATTTACCTCATGTTTAAGGAGACACTTGCCCAGTTCGGTGAGCTCATCTGAAGTCTGCGATGCATTTAGCTGAGAAGAATCGGTTGCCATCATTTCCTCATCCCCTATAAAAATAAATAAATAAATAAATAAATAAAAAATTGGGTTGTGACCTCAAGCATCCTATTAATTTTTTCCTCTAGCCCCAATGGATGCAGCTCTACAGTTCTGAATCAGCTGCAGTATATTTCAAATAAATACAGCTACTACAATACTCATGCCTGTAACACAACTCAGAAAACATTACACTTATTCTTCATCAGTTTCCTGATACTACTCTAATGCTAGCAAGGAACTTAAGACTAGTTACAGTAAGCGATCTAATAATGGCAGGTAACAACGTCGACCTAAATGTATATCCAGCTAGTTATGTGCTTTAATACAGAGTGGTAACATTTAATTTAATGTAACAAAGCTAGTACATACTAATGGCCGTAATGGAGAAGTATTTGTAGAAACCTACTCTGTTAGGAATATAATGTTGTAGCAAAATAATCAATAACATGGTGGTGTAATTAATCAAACATTCTAGAGCTGCAGCAACTAATCCTTAAAATCGATAACAATTGATTAGGAAAATCATTGTCAAGGAATCTCATTATCGAGGTACGGGGCACGTTTACTCATTGCATTACTTCTGTTCCGAAAACACAGACACAGACCAAAGTTGAGTCCCAAATGATGTACTACACACTTACACTATACACTTACACTGTGTACTCTACAGTCTAGTGTGTGAATTTTAGACGTTTAGTGTCCTCTCAAATGGAACACTAGCGGGTTCTCACTAATCGGAAGTACAAGCTGCTCCATAGTCGATGGCACATGATGTCAAACGCACGTAATGCAATGCCGCTAGGTTTAGCTGTAAGGATGGGCGATACTGCAAAATTTAAAAGCATGCCCTTGAACTTGCGTGTACTTTCTTGTAGGGGAGAGCAGGGTGTCATGATTTATGAGGTAAATGCATCATTAATAAGCTAAATCTGAATACCACTTAAAGATTGTGTGATTTGTGCTCGACACACCTGCAATTAGTCATGTGTATGTTAAAAAACCAGGACAGACTTTAAGCACTTTTAAGCAAAAAATAAAATAAAATGAATAATTATATACATGTATATTACTGTAATGAACTGAATTAGCAAACGTGAAATTTGCACAAAATTACTACTGGGGAACAATGAATGTTTAAAACTTTTTCTTTTCTTCAATCTGAGGTTTTTGTTCAGAAACAATAATATAAAAGTGCCAATAATTAAACAAAAGCACAGAATACTACTGGCTTGAATTCTGACTCTTTGGCTTTTTTACCCCAGGGTCCTGTTAGGACTCTGCTAGTGACTTTTGTCTTGGTGCTGGCACTGAAGGGAGTCAGTCTGAAAGATTTCCCTCCTCCCCTCTTTGTTTCTTTTGCAGCTTGGCATTCTCTTTTTCATGTGTTTTTATAATATAATATAATATAATATAATATAATATAATATAATATAATATAATATAATATAATATAAAAAATGTGTGTCAGACATTTTGATACAACATGATAAGTCTATAAAAGATTCTTTAAATTTACTTGTGATAAAAATTGGAATAGTTTTCCTGGGTGCATTTTACCTAACAAATCTTTCAAAGTTTGTCCTGATAAAAGGCTTTGTCTCGTGACGTTAATGTTTTACCGTCAAGCGAGTGTTACAATATTGGTATTTTGGTTGTTCTTCGCACTTCAATAAACCCCCATGAGTCAGTCTGATGTGGCCTGCGAGACACCTTGCTGTTGTGGTGTGATGAGACATGATGAAGTGAATTTACTGATACGCCACAGAAATCTTTTACAATTCTACATTACATTTTTAAAAATTATTAATAAACACAATGAAATGTTCTGAGAAAACCTCACGCTGCAGCTTTACCCATTACAAAGCAGTAACACTGGAGACTCCTGTTAAAAGATTACACATTTTTAAATATCTGTTTGTGGTGCGCATCCGCCATGCAAGTCCCTGTGTAAATATTAACTATAGAAACGATTATCTATTCGAACGAGCGCATAATTACAAACCTCTGAATTGCCTTGCAGCCAGAACTACTGTCTGAGCTGACGTTACAGAAAATTAATCAAGACCTTCTGACCAATCAGGTTCATGAATTCAACAGCGTTGTGGAATGAAATAGCATCAAGACCCACAACGTAGCTTAGTGACCAGACAATTCAGTACATCTATAATGAAATGTGTATAGTATAAGGGGTAGGGCACTGTTTCAGACACACACACAAAAAAATGGATAGCCTCTACTCATAACACGTGTCCATGAGCTTGTGATTTGTACATCTGTGCTTTAATTACTTTTCATCATCATACCTTGCCAAGCATCATTGTATTTTAGAACAGCATTATGCAAGTGCTTATCTATAATCTAAATGAAGACTATATGATAGCTTCGAGGAAGCAGACCATACTGCCATTCTTCCTAATTAACTACTTTACTATTAAATATAGAAACTGTCACTTATAATAATTACAACTGTTTCAAACTCATTCCTGGGTTTTTAAAATAAACTTACCATCTGCATCCTCTCTGTTTGCTGCTGATTCAGGCAACTTTCTTGATATGTATGATGCACCTGCCAAAACAAAAGTGTAAAACAAAAGACAAAAACCCTACATTTTTTGTACAGGTGTGCTGTGGTGTATAAACACAGAGGCGTTTATTGAAATATGGCACTCACAGAGGAGATCCATGACCTCTCGTGTGGCCAAGCGCACTAGCCGATCTTCCAGCATCTCTTGCGATACCTGATTCTCCTCATACGCCTCGTCATCATCCGGCCCACTGATAAAAAAAAAAAAAATAAATAAAAAGTATTATAATACTAGAATGGAAATATACATACATGGAAAATACCTAAGAAAAGACCCAAGATACAGACCTGCCATGCTTGAGAGGGATAATGTGTAGCTGAGGGGGGGTTAAAACACAGTACATTTTTGATATAGTTTTTTCACAATATAAGCACTTGTAAGTTGGGTGGAGTGTGTATATATGTTGACAGAAAGAGAGAACTCAATCAGTGCATCGGGAAAATCAAATTGAGATGAGAGCACCAGCTAAAACATTACTAGTTTGAGATTGGGTGGGGGGTTTGGGCGGGGCTTGCAGGGTGTGTTAAAAAAAATAAAAATAAATAAAAAAAATAAAATAAAATAAAAAAACCCACCTACACAGCTGTGAGTTACTCCTGATTTAAGTGCTGATTGACTCGTCTGTCATTATATATATACAAAATTTAAAAACGGGGAAGAAGAAAAAAAAGCAGACTTTTTGTATGCTAACTCATAGCAGCATACTCTGATGTTAACACGTGAAGGTCCTACACAAAAACGCGTAAAAGTTGGCAGATCTGCATGATGGATATCACTCACCACATGCTAGTCCTCTGGTTGATGATCTGCCACCGATTGTTCAGTCTCTGTGAAGGATCACAGAGGATCACATAAATAGTGGCTTTTTAACAGGATTACAAACATTTCTGTATGAACTTCAGTGAGCTCCATTTACAGCACTTCCATAGTATTTCCTTCATAGTATATATTCACAGCCTTTGGGGGGGGACCTTAAAGTTTTACCTGCAGCAGATGAGAAAACAGAAGGCCGAGCAGCGGACAGAGAAGACTCTCGTAATATTCTGGAGGACAGGACGTGACCAGCGGTTTCATGAACACCCGTGATCACTCATTCCATTAAGGCAAATGAGACTGAAAAACAACTCAACGCATGTAAATCATTCATTTTCACTAGGGTTTTTTTTTTTGTTTAAATATCATTATACTCAGGACAAAAACACAAATCTTATATTGGGTATAAATATTTTACATTAGTTGGTTTTAGTCAAGTTTAAGGTTCATTAGAGGTGGGGTTCTAAAACCTTAACTAAAAATACAGTAATCATTCAATCAATCAATAATCATATTAAAAATAATAATTAACTGTAAAATAAATATTAAGGACCTTCTCAACAGAGGTATTTTAATGAACATAATGCAACTATTCAAATATTTAGTCAAGTCAATTTAGTCAAGTCAATTTAAACATTTTAAATGTGTACAGCTATATTTATTGAAGCCATATAGTTTTTTTATTCCCGAACTTTCCACTGACATATACATACATATACATACATATACATATATATATATATATATATATATATACATACATACATACATACATACATATATATATATATATATATATATATATATATATATATATATATATATATATATATACACACACATATACAGTGGGGGAAAAAAGTATTTGATCCCCTGCTGATTTTGTATGTTTGCCCACTGACAAAGAAATGATCAGTCTATAATTTTAATGGTAGATTTATTTGAACAGTGAGAGACAGAATAACAACAAAAAAATCCAGAAAAACGCACGTCAAAAATGTTATAAATTGATTTGCATTTTAATAAGGGAAATAAGTATTTGACCCCTCTGCAAAACATGACTTAGTACTTGGTTTAAAAACCCTTGTTGGCAATCACAGAGGTCAGACGTTTCTTGTAGTTGGCCACCAGGTTTGCACACATCTCAGGAGGGATTTTGTCCCACTCCTCTTTGCAGATCTTCTCCAAATCATTAAGGTTTCGAGGCTGACGTTTGGCAACTCGAACCTTCAGCTCTCTCCACAGATTTTCTATGGGATTTAGGTCTGGAGACTGCCTAGGTCACTCCAGGACCTTAATGTGCTTCTTCTTGAGCCACTCCTTTGTTGCCTTGGCCGTGTGTTTTGGGTCATTGTCATGCTGGAATATCCATCCACGACCCATTTTCAATGCCCTGTCTGAGGGAAGGAGGTTTTCACCCAAGATTTGACGGTACATAACCCCGTCCATCGTCCCTTTGATGCGGTGAAGTTGTCCTGTCCCCTTAGCAGAAAAAAACCCCCAAAGCATAATGTTTCCACCTCCATGTTTGAAGGTGGGGATGGTGTTCTTGGGGTCATAGGCAGCATTCCTCCTCCTCCAAACACGGCGAGTTGAGTTGATGCCAAAGAGCTCCATTTTGGTCTCATCTGACCTCAACACTTTCACCCAGTTGTCCTCTGAATCATTCAAATGTTCATTGGCAAACTTCAGACGGACATGTATATGTGCTTTCTTGAGCAGCGGACCTTGCGCGCGCTGCAGGATTTCAGTCCTTCACGGCGTAGTGTGTTACCAATTGTTTTCTTGGTGACTATGGTCCCAGCTGCCTTGAGATCATTCACAAGATCCTCCCGTGTAGTTCTGGGCTGATTCCTCACTGTTCTCATGATCAATGCAACTCCACGAGGTGAGATCTTGCATGGAGCCCCAGGCCGAGGGAGATTGACAGTTCTTTTGTGCTTCTTCCATTTGCGAATAATCGCACCAACTGTTGTCCCCTTCTCACCAAGCTGCTTGGCAATGGTCCAAGCCCATTCCAGACTTGTGTAGGTCTACAGTCTTGTCCCTGACATCCTTGGAGAGCTCTTTGGTCTTGGCCATGGTGGAGAGTTTGGAATCTGATTGATTGATTGCTTCTGTGGACAGGTGTCTTTTATACAGGTAACAAACTGATATTAGGAGCACTGCCTTTAAGAGTGTGCGCCTAATCTCAGCTCGTTACCTGTATAAAAGACACCTGGGAGCCAGAAATCTTTCTGATTGAGAGGGGGTCAAATACTTTTTTCCCTCATTAAAATGCAAATTAATTTATAACATTTTTGACATGCGTTTTTCTGGATTTTTTTGTTGTTATTCTGTCTCTCACTGTTCAAATACAACTACCATTAAAATTATAGACTGATCATTTCTTTGTCCGTGGGCAAACGTACAAAATCAGCAGGGGATCAAATACTTTTTTCCCTCACTGTATGTATATATATATATATATATATATATATATATATATATATATATATATATATATATATATATATATATATATATATATATATATACACACATACATACATACATACATACATACACACACACACACACACACACACACAGGTGCATCTAAAAAAAAAAGTTCATTTTCACAGTGATACTGGATTTTTGATTTCCGTGAGCTGTAGGCTGTAATCATCAAGATTAAAACAAAAAAAAAAGGTTTGAAATATCTCACTTTATGTGTGATTAATCTAGAATACGTGAAAGTTCCACTTTTTGAATTCAATTACAGAAAAAATTAACGTTCCAGAATTTTTTGAGATCCATCCATCTTCTATACCGCTTATCCTTCCTTCAGGCTCATAGGGAACCTGGAGCCTATCCCAGGGAGCATCGGGCACAAGGCGGGGTACACCCTCCAACGCAGGGCACAATCACACACACATTCACACACTACAGACACTTTGGACATGCCAATCAGCCTACCATGCATGTCTTTGGACTGGGGAGGAAACCGGAGTACCTGGAGGAAACCCCCGCAGCACAGGGAGAACATGCAAACTCCCCACACAGAGGGCCACGGTGGGAATCGAACCCCCGACCCTGGAGGTGTGAGGCGAACGTGCTAACTACTAAGCCGATTTTTTGAGATGCACCTGTATATATATTTGCTTACAGTATACAGTAGATGAATTATATCTGTTTGACGTTAATGAAACGCTAGGGTTAAGATGTTGATTTTGATATGTAGTTCTAGTACAAGCGCAAAATAATGCAGCAACATGACTTCCACTATAGTTCAGTAGATCACTTAAATGACATTTAAGATTTCATAAAGGATATGAAGCAAAGGGCGAAGCCTATGGTCAGGAACATGCTCCAGGTGGATGAGGGCAGAGCCCACTAACTGTTCTTCCAACCCCTCTATCGTATAAAAGTCCTGCAGCAAGGCTGGGCCAGCATGTCCTAGCACGTGGTAACTGCAAGAGAGCGAGAGAAAAAATTAAATAATGAGACTTAAGAACTAACGAGAAGCTGTGATGGTTTTCTGAAATTCCCCTTCTACTTCCTCTATGATTTTATCTCAAGGGAATCTTAAAAAGTTGTAGTCAGCATTTTTGGACAAAGTCTGCTGCAGCTACCTTTTTTGAAACCATTCAGTGCTCACATACAGAATAAAGATCCTGCTCAGATTTAAAGAAAAATTTTCCCAGAAGGCACTTTGTGCTTTATTTTGAAGAAAAAAAAAAGGGGAAAAATACAATAGCATCAAACAATGAAAACCAGGCAGATGGTGCTATTCAAAAATGGCACTTGAATAGTTTTATGTAGCAAACTACTCCATCTTTTTAATGGATGATGTAATGCCATTACAACGACCGATTACAACTACACCGTGTTTGCAGTGTAGTGAGAGTGTGTTCAGATTTTCTCACCAGTTGTCGTAGAGTGTGCAGAAGAAGCCTTGCATCCGCTCTAGTGCGCTTTTATACACCGGAGAGTCATACACGTCCGACAACGGCTGGGAGATTCCTTTATGAAGATACGTTTTAAGATATTTTATCCACATCTACATCTATAAATACATCACCACATTGCCAAAGACATTCACCATGTACCTAAAATGAGATTCTTCTCCACGTCCATGACATCATACGTCCGGGTGAAGGTCTCGCTGAGTAGAGATAGATTCTCTGGTAGAAATAGGCTGTTGTGGGTCCTGAAATGAAAATGAACAGAAAACAGAACATGCTTTAGGCTATAAAATGCAGACACTACAAATGCAGAGGTGCTTCCTACATGTATAACTATCATTGTAGCATTTGATTAAAGCCTATGCCATAAGTTATCCAAACATCCTAAAAATAAATTTAAAAAAAAATATTTTTAAAAAAAAGTTTAAAAAAAAAAAAAGTTAAAAAACAAAACAAACAAAAAAAAAACCACACACTTCTATCAAAGTCAACTACATGAGACATCAAAGTCAAAGAAAGAATATTGTATCAAATTAATAGCATGTAATGTATATATGCAATATTTTAAATGGTAATAAGGAAGCAATAACAGAGAGGACATGCTGTGAAAGGAAATAATCAGTGATGGGGTGATGTGATCTGATGCAAAGTGACATAATTAGTACCCGGATACCTATAAAGGGTTGTAATCAGGACTCACTGTTATCAGCAGGGTCATTTCTGACCAACTGCCCAAAGTAGCTTTATGTCAGATAGACAGCGTACCTGATGAGGGTGAGCAGATTTGGAAGCAGGGCCAGTACAGGCTCTGTGCAGGGGTTTCTGTAGATCGGCGCTCCAGCAGGAGAGTAGCCCACTATGAAACCCCCGGCTTTGGCTTCCTCCACATCAGCAGGCCAGCGTGCTCGCTTCACCATGCCCAGAATGGTGTACACACAAAAACTAATCTGAGAGTGGACATGAAATGATCAGTTATTCACTTAGGAGTAAACTAGCTAATTGAAATCTGAAAATAAAATGTACAGTGGTTAGTAGTGATGTGTGACTGTCTTTTCCAAATATGTTTATATGAATTTTCAGAAACTTATACATCATGATACATATCGTATAAGTATTGCGAGATGATTTGTGTCATATTGCCCTCCCCTACAAGCTAGAATACATTATAATTCTGATATAATGTGGACAGCTCAAATTTACCCTTGACCTGTTGATTCCCATCTGATCCTCAGCACCGTGTTCATTGATGACCTGATCAGCACCAATAAACGTAATAAAGCTTGCTGGATCGGACAATACGCTGCACAGAGGAGCAGTTATGAGCCATTGAAATGAGAAAGAAAAACAAAAACAGAATTAGTCATTTTCTTTGCCACTAGAATGAACAGATCTAGAAATAGCTCTCTCAATTGATTACATTTCCTGACTAATAAAGTTATCCTTATGAATGATATTATTTAAATAATATTTAAAAGATGGGTCAGTTCAGGGAAAATACTGGTTACTGTTGGCCTTCAAAATACTCAGAATGCAGTGCCTTGCTCAAGTATTCATTCCCTTTGTAGCATTATAACCTGAAACTAAATTTGGATTATAGGTCAATTTAGATTATCAAGTTGTCACTAGATAAGTATAATCGCTTTTCTGACTAACCCCCTCTTTAACTGGTCTCTGACTTTTGGTGGACAGCCTCCTCTACAGAGTAGAGGTTGTGCCATATTCTTCAAAATTTTTAATAATGGATTTTAAGTAGAGATCAACCGTTTGATAATTTTTGCTGATTAACTGGCACTGTAAACTGATTACTGGAACTATCGGTTATCTACAAAAATCCACACGGATAGTCTCTCCCAGTTGCATCTGTTGCGGGAGCAACTGGAGAAGCGTCCACCATCATTATAGAGCACGAGAGCGGCCTCTGGAGGCAAGATAAAAACTGACAAATTTTGTTGTGTTATTTGAAGTATTGTTTTGATCAATTCATTCTCTTTTTTATTTGTTATTTGGACTGTTACTTTTTGGTTCAGATTGGATGTACACATCTTTTATCATAGGGAGGTGTAATCAAATGACAGCATAAAATGTTTCGATCTCCAAGTCATGGGAGCATTTTACATTAAATGTCCCGAAGAAGATTGTAACTTGTAAACTTTACAAAGCAGAGCACGTGTAACACGGAAGCTCGACATTGAGGCAGGAGCACAAACTAATGTTTGTATCCAAAATTGCAGTGTCAATTCTGTCATTTATAATAATGGGAGCGATCTATTTGTAACAAGGACACGGTGATGTACAGTGGGTAGCAGAAGAAGGAACTAATGCCAAATTAAAATGAATTTTCAATCATTTATTCAACAGAAATATCAATAGATGTGATATTCTTCTGTGAAAAAGGTAAGTACACCCTTGGCCTCAGAAACTAGTATTGCCACCTTCAGCAGAAATAACATCTTGTAGGTGTTTTGCATAATTGTCCACCAGTCTCTGACATCGGCTTGCTCGAATTTTTGACCCCTCTTCCATGCAATATTCTTTCAATTTATTCTTTTTGAGCCGTTCCTTGATGGATTTGCTAGTGTGATTAGGATCATTATCCTGTTAAAAGGTCCACTTTTGGTTCAACTTCAACTTTTAGTCAGATGGCCTCAAATTATCTTCAAGCACTTTGATATTACACAGAATTCATAGCTGAATCAATGAGTGCAAGCTGTCCAGTCCCTGAGGCAGTGACGCAACCCCAAACCATAAGATTTCCACCACCGTGCTTCACAGTTGGTATGAGGTCCTTCTTCACCTGCACTCCCTAAGCAGGTTCTAATCACTGGCACCCAATCTTGAACACCTGATTCTAATTTAATGGATTTGAAGGTGTGATAAATGTAGGGGGTGTACTTACTTTTTCCATGTGACTGGTCTGTTTTTTGTTAACTTAAATTGTGACAATTACTACAAAATGTCAATTTTGTGTGTCATTTGATAGAGTATCAACATTAATAGGTGCTGTTTCAAGGAGGATCATATGTTTGCTTGTACAAATATGTCAAAGAAAACAACCATTTCCATGGGCTGTACTTATTTTTTCACACTTTCTTATTTCTACAAGTTGTAGTCCGAAGATTATATTTGTAACATTCCGTTTGTGGATTTTGTTTTAAATAAATAGAAAAACGGTATTGAAGTTCACCCTCATCCGATTAATCGATAAAATAATCGGCCACGTAATCAATTATGAAAATATTCGTTAGTTGCATCCCTGCTTATTACAATAAATCCACGTAGCATAATCCTGTAATTAATATTACACTATAGTCCAAGCCCACTGCCTATCTGAATTAAAGTACACTCAAACCCTTTAATAATTATTATCTCCAATATGACCTGTACCTGCGCATCTCCTCTGAGAGCCAGCGTGCCGTTACAGGAGCCATGAGCTCCTCTAAGAAGGCCTTCTGCTTGTTGTAGTCTTTAAACTGGTTGCTGATCAGCACGAGCGCCTCCATGAGTGCACACTTCTCCATCTGAGTCAGCAGCAGCTCATTGGTGAACAGCTCTTTCACTCGAGTGTAGAGCATGTCAAAGCATGGCTAGATGAAAAAATATGCTGTGACATCATACATTTTCTATTTATTGGTGTTTTTATGGTTTCATATTGATTTAGAACACATTTGTCTGTGATCAGTGATGGTGGAATATTAAAGAATATGAAGCTAGCACTTTTCCTTGGAGAGCCATTGCTTACCAGTATAAACTCTGGATAATCGCGACACATCTTGATGATGGAGGAACAAGCATGTCTTCTGACGTTCTTCACCGCTCGGGTTCGAGGAGCCTGAAAATTTGGCACGTCATTAACCTCAAATCCTACACACACCCCTAGCGACGATACAGCGCTTCCCAAAATCTGTGTTATGAACAAGTATGTGCTCAAATACAAGATATCATGATATTCAACATACATCATGTTCACTTCAGAATCCCATCACTAGTCTTGTGTTCTGTTTAGGTGAGCAACTGTCTTCGAAGTGATTACATTATGAAATATACTTTCTGTATCGGTTTTAAATACAATATCATGATATTATGAACCATGATAAAATGTTAAGCAAATACTGTGATACGAATTTAGATATTGGCCAGTAAGTAATACATATGTACTGCTTTGACTAAAAAAAAAAAAAAAAAAAACAATTAACTGAAGCAAACTCAACATGAAAGAGAAAGGGGAAAGAAAAAAACAAAGGAAAAAAAAAAATCCTTTCCACATTTACATGAACTCATACCTTGCTTTCTTCAACCACTTCAAATGTGATCGCAGGAAATAGCTTTAAGAAACACAAAAAAGAAAAATACATTCAATTAAAGCTGCAAACTTTAACGGGATGAAATATACTTTGACGGTCATCGATATACCCATGTGCAGTGCTAATGAGTATATGTTACAGTAGAAGTAGTGCAGTATAGGGAATATATCTTACCTTAAAGAACACTTGAGGTAGAACTTCTGGGCGATGCAGGACAAAGGGGAAGAGGGTGGTGAGATTGGTGAGGATGCAGGACAGGATGACGGGATCCCGTGTCTCATAGTTCACTACAGCATGCAGCAGCTCCATGCCTTGGTCAACAGGCAGCTTCTAATCAGTAGGATAAGCAGGAAAAAGAACAAGAGCATGGCGTTAACATGTGCTTCACTTCACAAACCACCACAGAATAAACGTCAATTATTCCATAATACAAATTACATTCACAACAGTACAGTCCTGTTCAATCTGCTTCAATGATGGCAAGTAGAAAATTGTATGATGGTGTGTTCATTAATGGGAGATTGATGGGTTATACCTCTTTCTCCAAGATTTTAAAAATCTGTCCCAACACACTTTCTGTTAAAAACGTCATGGCTTCCCACTGCACAGCTGCGGGCGAGAACGTTGAGCACATCCCTTCTCCTGTTTTAGCTTTAGAAAAGACCAGATCAGGGATTATTGTCTCTGTATATTTTCTCAGTTCAAACCATTTGTGCAATGCACGATTTCTTCCTAAATATGTAATGGACTAAAATAAGCTTGCTGAAAAACAACAACATTTGCTGGTTAAAATCATTTAAGAGAAGACTTTAATAAAAACCTGACCCCAAGAACAGCAAACTTGTCTTCCAGATTTAGTTGATTTCTCAGAAATGTGCTAGCATGCTCAGTGCGGAAACTTTCCAAATTACTGCGACACATTTCATGTGGTCAATTTAAGGTGGTAAACTTTCATTTCGGAAAAAAAAGCTGACCTCACCTAATTGCGTTTCAATGGCCTTTTGACTCAAATGGAGACCAAAAAGTTTCTATCTTATTCCCATCTGACTTACATTCAGCTGAATTTTCACAAAAGCCCCTCCCCTAAACACAGCTTGACCAATCATTTAGTAACTGGAACTACACATGGCTGACATTTATAAGGTTTTAGAACCTAAAACCTGCATTTTATCCATATAATTCATAATATAATCACACTATTTTTTTATTTTTTTTATTCCCATGTCATCTGCACTGACTGACACTGGATTTTCGCCTCTTTCGTGACCAGTCTTTATGCGTTTCACATTACTACACTGACAGGTTGTGATGTTATAGATGAAACCTTTAAATGCCTATTAGCGACCATCTTGTCTCTACTTCTCTGAAATGCATATCGAAACAGATTATGACTTTCACATGACAAATATACCTTCATAGAGGTTACTGAAAAACATCAAAAGCTCAATGGACATAGTAGTTACAAAGTAACATAAAATGTCCACAATGGTCAAAGTTTAAACTCACATAGAGCATTTCCAGCGTTGACGGGCGAGTTGATCTGATATTGTAACCATTCCCCAGCAATCTGGAAGGCTTCAAGAGGAGCAATCTTACAAGAATGACGAATAACGTCACCCTGCTGGGCCCGAAAAGCTGTCAAAGAAAAACTATTAACATCATGAAAAGGGCAAAGAACAATCCCGACAGCGAACGAGCAATCTGCTTACAATGAAAGAAAGCATTGAAGTCCTCGTCGCTGTCGAAGTCCACGCGGGCATACTCACAAGCCGGGCTGTCGTTCTTCGATGGGAATCCTGACTGGAAAGGGGAAAAAAAATAAATAATCGGTACAGCAGCAGAAACCTCTTGGAAATGGCAGGTCAATGAATGATTTTTCACTCACCTTCACAAGGTTGGTCATGGCTGCTTTTAAATATTTAACAGCCATCTGGATAATAACAGGCTCCTTAGATAAAACCTCATGTCTGAACATGCTTCCCCAGGTGGTCTGAGTGCAAGATCTAAGAAACTGCACAACATCATTAGATTGAGTCATTTCATTTCGCAGCTGAAAAGCATATTCTTTTACAGCAGCCATCTTAACATTTTACCTGACTGGGGTGAGTAGTGAAGGCGAGAAACGCTTCCATGTATTTACTCAAGTTAGCAGGAACCTCCACTTCCGCAGGCGAACCCTAACACAAACACATGACCATCAGTTCCCATGGAATCTTTATATTTTATATTATATATATATATATATATATATATATATATATATATATATATACACACATATACATACACATACACACACACATACGCGAAGATATAAAATGCCATACGAAGAACACCCTTACCAATAAGGCACAGAGCTGACTGCCTAGAGCACACAGCACCTGACATAACCTCTTCAGGAAAGTGTAGCTCATCTCGCTGAGCCCCACTTCTACTGATCTTCAGTGAAAATGACAAAAGACCATTTTATTTTAGATCTCCCATGCCTTCTGTCATGATTAAAGGCTTAACTTAAAAGCACATTACAAAAAGCAGATAAGACTTACTGTGCAGCTGACAGAATGTAGTGCATGGCCACGTCATCAAAGAGCACCATGAGTGGCTTCCTGTCTTCCAGTTTCCCCTGTACAGGGGGGCAAGAAGGACACAACATACATTAAACGTGTAATAATGTGCAATACTTTACCCATGCTTTTGATTTGTTTATTTCTTACATTTAGAATTCCATATATCAATACACATACAGTTCTGTGCAATAGTCTTAAGCACATGCAAATAAATGCCGTACAGCAAAGATGCCTTCAAACTAAACTAAATTAAATTAAATAAAAAATACTATAAAGAGCAGTAAACAGTAATAAATGAAACAAAGTCGATATTTGGTGTGACGACCATTTGCTTTGATGACCATTTGCTTTAAAAAAAAAAAATGTATTAGTAGTCTCAGGTAGAATTAGTTCAGTTTTATAAGGAAATGAGCTGTATGTTTTATTGAGTATTTTGCAGAACCAGACACGGTTCTTCTGGAGACTTTGACTGTCGCACTTCCAAAATCCAGCAGCCTTCATTGTGTTTTTGTCTGAAAAGTGTCTCTTACATAATACGCTGCTTTCTTTAATGATATACAAACATTTTTCTGTAACATTTTTTCTGTGCTGGAAAACTAATATGTTTTTTTGTACTGACTCGATAATGCAGAAGTCATGAAATAAAAATCTGTAACAAATTTTGTACTAAAAAATGAAATAAAAAATAGGGTGCCTAAAACAAGATTTTTGCACAGCACTGTATATATACTATAAATAATATAATGCTTACAATTGTCTCGTGTAGATCAAAAAAAGACAAATTTAAAAAAAAAATGTAAAAAAAAATACATACAAGCAAATAAAATTCTGTTGATATTAAATGACTTTGAAAGCAATATACCATCTTAAGCAACATGAACTGCAAGAAAATATCTGTACTTGCAGGCAGAGAAAGAGAAAACCAAAACCACTAGATCTGTACTCAAGCCCCAATCAGATCTAAAACATGTTGACTGTAATGTATATTGTAATCAATATCTTATTTAGGAACACCTGTACTTTCACGAACTTATATAAATCAGCCAAAAAGCCGAGGCTACAGTGGGAAAGCCTCTCCCACTTTAGGCAGTTAAAGACTGGGGGAAAATAACAGCCAGTGTTTATTCCAGTTTTCATCTGTCCAGTTTCGCTGAGTCCGTGCCCACTGTAGCCTCAGATTCCTGTTCTTGGCTGAAAGGAGTGAACCACACTGATTGTCTTCTGCTGTTTTAGCCCATCCACCTCCTTATCTACAGGTATCAGCACTTCAAATTTAATACCTTTTAATACCATATTCAAGATATTTCCAAAAATGTTTAACACCTGCACGTCACTTCAATCATGCTACACGATACAGCAGCTATAATGGATTATGTTCTTATAGAGATTCTGTTTTCAGCAATCAAAGGAGAAAAAGATGTCGAATTTACCATCACTCGTCACAGGTGTATTAGAAACCCCCTCACAGCAGTGTTCACTAGTCTTTTGTTATTTAATTCCAAGGTAATGTAACAAGTAGTGTTATACAGTGAGGGAAAAAAGTATTTGATCCCCTGCTGATTTTGTACGTTTGCCCACTGACAAAGAAATGATCAGTCTATAATTTTAATGGTAGGTTTATTTGAACAGTGAGAGACAGAATAACAACAAGAAAAACAAGAAAAACGCATGTCAAAAATGTTATAAATTAATTTGCATTTTAATGAGGGAAAAAAGTATTTGACCCCCTCTCAATCAGAAAGATTTCTGGCTCCCAGGTGTCTTTTATACAGGTAACGAGCTGAGATTAGGAGCACACTCTTAAAGGGAGTGCTCCTAATATCAGTTTGTTACCTGTATAAAAGACATCTGTCCACAGAAGCAATCAATCAATCAGATTCCAAACTCTCCACCATGGCCAAGACCAAAGAGCTCTCCAAGGATGTCAGGGACAAGATGTAGACCTACACAAGTCTGGAATGGGCTACAAGACCATTGCCAAGCAGCTTGCTGAGAAGGGGACAACAGTTGGTGCGATTATTCGCAAATGGAAGAAGCACAAAAGAACTGTCAATCTCCCTCGGCCTGGGGCTCCATGCAAGATCTCACCTCGTGAAGTTGCAGTGATCATGAGAACAGTGAGGAATCAGCCCAGAACTAAACGGGAGGATCTTGTCAATGATCTCAAGGCAGCTGGGACCATAGTCACCAAGAAAACAATTGGTAACACACTACGCCGTGAAGGACTGAAATCCTGCAGCGCGCGCAAGGTCCGCTGCTCAAGAAAGCACATATACATGCCCGTCTGAAGTTTGCCAATGAACATCTGAATGATTCAGAGGACAACTGGGTGAAAGTGTTGTGGTCAGATGAGACCAAAATGGAGCTCTTTGGCATCAACTCAACTCGCCGTGTTTGGAGGAGGAGGAATGCTGCCTATGACCCCTGGAACACCATCCCCACCGTCAAACATGGAGGTGGAAACATTATGCTTTGGGGGTGTTTCTCTGCTAAGGGGACAGGACAACTTCACCGCATCAAAGGGACGATGGACGGGGCCATGTACCGTCAAATCTTGGGTGAAAACCTCCTTCCCTCAGACAGGGCATTGAAAATGGGTCGTGGATGGGTATTCCAGCATGACAATGACCCAAAACACACGGCCAAGGCAACAAAGGAGTGGCTCAAGAAGAAGCACATTAAGGTCCTGGAGTGACCTAGGCAGTCTCCAGACCTAAATCCCATAGAAAATCTGTGGAGAGAGCTGAAGGTTCGAGTTGCCAAACGTCAGCCTCGAAACCTTAATGATTTGGAGAAGATCTGCAAAGAGGAGTGGGACAAAATCCCTCCTGAGATGTGTGCAAACCTGGTGGCCAACTACAAGAAACGTCTGACCTCTGTGATTGCCAACAAGGGTTTTTAAACCAAGTACTAAGTCATGTTTTGCAGAGGGGTCAAATACATATTTCCCTCATTAAAATGCAAATCAATTTATAACATTTTTGACGTGCGTTTTTCTGGATTTTTTTGTTGTTATTCTGTCTCTCACTGTTCAAATAAATCTACCATTAAAATTATAGACTGATCATTTCTTTGTCAGTGGGCAAACATACAAAATCAGCAGGGGATCAAATACTTTTTTCCCTCACTGTAAATGTCCAGAAATTTTTGTAAAATATATATTAAAAAACCTTTGCTGTTTTGTGATATTACTACTGCACTGAAGAATAGTTAATAATATTTTTTTACTTTGGGTACAAATAGTAATATAACAATAGTAATATATTTCTGATATATTTCACTTTAATGCATTAGACCTTGTGGCTTTTATTTTGGAGGAAAACCGCAGGAAGACCTCCTTATAGTATTTTTAAAATTCACTGTCAAAATTCATTGTCAGTCAGGTGAAATGCTGTAAACCTCTGTCCACAGAAATGTTTGAGATAACGCTAACATAAAACCAAAGTGAATCTGGCGTGTGTTGTGTCTAATGCAGGTTATAAGTCACTCAAACTCACAGCACAGAGAGATGAAGTTGGTGTGGAGTGGCGTTTACTGTGAACCAAGCCGCTCTAAAACACCGGAGTGTGTGAGTGACCGCATACACACTCCGAGTGCAACACGGTCCCACGGCTTTACCATCTCAAACAGCACCCAGCCAAAATAACATCGAAATCTTCTTTATGGTGTCGGTTCGGTTACATTTTTAAGACCTTTCAAACATGAATTTAAGACATTTTAATGCTAATTGAAGGCTTATTTTTACATTAAGGAATTTAAGACATTTTAAGACTTTTAAGGACCCGCGGACATGCTGTTAGGATTGAAAGTTTGTGCATGCTGAGATCATTCGTTTTCTGCGCACTGTGGTTGTAAAGAGTGCTTATTTAAGTTACTGTAGCCTTCCTGTCAGCTCGAAACCGTCTGGCTGATCTCCTCTGACCTCACTGTTTGAACATTAACTGAAGCTCTTGACCTGTTTTATGCATCGTGCTGATGAAAGATAAGCAGATGTACAGGTGCTCCTAATAAACATTGGTCTGCGAGTGTATGCTAAAATGTATGGTATTTCTGCATGAAATATTTACAGGCTAAATCATACAAACAGTGGCACTGAGGAAAGGAAAGAGCCACTCACTTTCCTGCTGATTGCAATGAGCAGACACTCAGCAGCCTCCAGCTGAAGCTCTGGCTCGCTCAGGAGTAAGCACAGGATCTCCAGTAAATGGCAGCTGTTGTTGGTGATGTGAACCAGCGCGACCCAGTCTATGTAGCCGGCCAGAGTGTTTAAGGTGGTCATGCCAACTCGACAATGTGCTTTGGCCTAATAAAAGTAAAGGAACGCATTATTAAATAGTTTGATGCCATGCCAAAGTGCATTATTCGTCTGTAATTCAAAAACAAAAATCAGTGACCTCACAGTCTGAGCCTCACCTTTAACTCTTGTCCTGGGATTATTTTCTGGAAAACAAAAGCGCAAAAAAGAGAGACAATTCAAATATGATGAACAAAAAACTAGTGGAGTCTAACTTCTACTAGACGTAGCACAGAAGTCTAAAACATTTTATGAAATCCATTAACGACGAGATCAGGTGTGTTGTGGAACGTTTAAGAGACAAGTTCGTTCCTGCGCATGTATTATGCCTAGCAACTCGAGACTGACCGATTGATGAGTTTTGCAGATTAATCACTCGTTTGTCCCGGTTGAGGGAGCTATCGCTGACAAACTTTGTTCTGTTATCTGAAGTGGTTTTTTAATTCATTTTGGAGGCATCAATTTTATTTGTTATTTGGAGTGTTACATTTTGAATGTATATCTTTTACTTTAATATTTATTAATATATTAATATGCACTACCAGTCAAACATTTAGACACACTCATTCTTTATTTTATTTCTTTTAGAATAATAATAAAGTCATCAAAACTCTGGAGTAACAAGCGGAACTATGGGAATTATGTTGTGATAAAAAAAATCCAAAATAAATTAAAATAATTGAATATTTTAGCATTTTCAAAGTAGACACACTTTTTCACTAGAATTTTCAGAAATGTATTCTTGGCATTTTCTCAACCGATTTCTTGAGGAATTTACCTGAGATAATTTTTAAACAGTATTAAGGGAGTTCACACCTACGCTGGACACTTACTGGATGCTTTTCAGAATATTTCGCTCCGAGTCGCCCGTTTAAAAAATAATGTTTGTTAATAAAATGTAAATTTTCTAATGAAAGAAATGAATACGTCGGCATGATTACATTTTTGTCTACAACAGCGATTTAAAACATTAAATCACACACCTTCAGATCAAAAGGCTTTTAAGATCATGAGAAACAATTTAAGTCAAGTGTCCACAAACTTTTGACCGGTAATGTATATGAATATTTCTAAATTTATTTCATTTTTTTTAAAAAAAGGAAAAATAAGTACATTTTCATGATACAGTTTATTTTTGTAATAAAGTTCAGTATTGTTTTACTTTGAGTGTTATGTTTTCATTCCGTATCATTTTTAAAAACTATCGGTTGATTAATCGGTTATGGACAGATACCGGCCCAACTTCACAAAAACCCATTATAGACCTCTCCTAGCAACCGGAAATTCTGCCTAGAAACACAAACTGCTGTGTTACACATGGACACACACAATCGAAGCGACAGTGTCCTTTAAAAAAATAAATAAATAAATAAAAATTGGTTCTGAACTTCAACCTATACATCTAGAACACCTTTTTGGTGATCCCTTTAGCGCAACAATATCAAACCTACTAGAACATCCTACCAGTTTCCTGTACTCATCGACATGCTGCTGCAGGATGGTCAGGAGGAAGTTGAAGATGCTGTCCATGTTCTGCGTTAGTGTGTGTTGGATGTCTCTCCGGCGCTGCTGGGGAAGAGTCTGGAACGTAATCACGTCCTCGGCCAGACGCAGCAGAATCAGCATCACCAGCTCCGTCTGCGTGTCCTGAACAAGACAAGGTAAAGAGCAGGAAAGGTACGTGTTGTAAAAGAGCAGGAAAGCTATGCGTTGTAAAAGAGCAGGTAAGATGCTCCATCGACTTTACATGTTTACAAGGAAATGGAAATGCCAACATTTTGAAGAACGCCTGAAGTTAGAGCGGTGCAGTGAGCATTCAGGCAATACCCAAGCATAAATCACAATACCCCAAATGTAGTGAGCGTTTCCATCTCTTTCAGCATATCTGGCCACTGTTGAGGCCACTCCCTCTTGATCATCTCCACAACGATGCGTGACAGAGCGTCTTTAATATGACTCTCCTCCTCCAAGATGGGATATGTTCCCTAATGAAATACATAAAGACATCATGTATGTATCACACACTTTTACTAGCGACGGGAACTCAAAGAGCCGTCTCACGTCAAGGTTGCCAGATTGTTCTAGTTTTTATTTTCCTCAGGTCTTTTTGTGCATTTGTTTTAGTTGGGTTGGAAAATTTTGCTGAGACCTGTAAACTCTGTTCAGTACTCACATTGGTCAACATCTCCATGGTGCAGTCTTTCAAATGGACTTTCTCATGCTGCGGCATGTTGTTCCACTGAAACCTGGTTACACAACATACGGCCCATCGGTGTATATCCTATACAGAAACATTCCCTTCTACGGCTTATATTTAAAGTCGTACTTACTTTATAACATGCTCCAGTATTTGTAGACCAAAATGTCTCACCACCGCTGTCTGGGATTTATCTGCTAACTGAAGGCCACACTGAATACAATACGGGCATTTTTCTTTGAATTCCTCACAAAACTGAAACAGAAGATTAATTATTAGTATCTGAAATAAAATAAGAATAGCTATAACTCAGCTACAAATCTGAACATGTAGTTAGGGCTGTTACGGCATCACATGTAGCCACGTTGTGTGTGTGCTTTTTTTTTTTTTTATCCCATTCAAGTACTGGTTCTCATCCCTTTAATAATATCAACATGACAAACACTGACAATGAGATTTTACCAAAAAGCCACTCAACATAGCTTCCTAAGAAAGAAGAATAATTAATGATAATGAGTCTTTATTGATCACATATACATATGCACAGTGAAATTCTTTTCTTCGCATACCCCAGCATGTCAGGAAGTTGGGGTCAGAGCGCAGGGTCACCCATGATACAGCTCCCCTGGAGCAGAGAGGGTTAAGGGCCTTGCTCAAGGGCCCAACAGTGGCAATTTGGCAGTGCTGGGGCTTGAACCCCCGACCTTCCGATCAGTAACTCAGAGCCTTAACCGTCAAGCCACCACTGCCCTAATTATGGGATTTTATCGCTTTTCCTCCAGCGTGGTCTGTTCTACAAACAAGTTTTGCACAAATATTTCCTAATAAAAATGCGTTTTACTTTTCACCACCGACTTATGTTTTGAAAATGGTCGATTAATACCGTGAAACCGTGATATTTTCACACTAGGTTATCATACCGTGGAAATTTCAAACCGTAACACCTGTACATTAGCAACATGAACGGTTCGGGTCAATGAGCAGGCGAGATACTGACTGCATCCCAAATGGCTTCGTATTATACACAAGGTGCACTATATAGGGTGCATACATTAGCTTTCACACTCACTAGTTAGTGCACTGGATGAGGGGAAAACAAGCCATTTATGACGCAGCCACAGGCAGATGTGTCTTTAGCTTCCAAAATACACATAACCGATTAATTAGCTATACAAATGATAATAGCTAGGTCGGCTAACACTGTAATACACTTAGCTAAAAATCTAACTATAAAAAGTTTATTTCTTTTATTAAGAAAACTGTGTTTTAATGCGCACTCTGGAGCGCGTAAAGGTTTCTATAAAAACGTTAGCTTTAGCCGGGCAGCAGCTCAGCAGCCCTCCGCTCGCCGGTTAGCTAGACCCTGCTAGCCGTGTAGCTAATCGCTTCTCCTCCAGCCCCGGTACCTTCAGAGCCTCCAGGCGGTACCGATGATTGGATTCCGCGTCCATTATAACGGTCACAGCCTTAATGAGCTGCTCACACATCGCGGCCACCGGCTCTGCCATGGTACTGCTCACGTAGCAAACACAGCTAACTGCACACGCTTACGAGGTGCTTTAACGGAGGAGCTGTGCAACAGCGTGCATGCAGCTTGCAGCGCTGGACAGCCCCGCAGAATCATGGGAAATGGAGTTCTCTATGGGACGCCATTATCACGAGCTCCGAGCTGAATGTAATTATGCATGGAGAAGAGTATGTGTAGTTTGTGATGATTACCGCATGGTGGCGCGCGCGCAACACGACACTAAATTGACCCTTTAATACATTTAACAGTTTTACTCAGTTCGGACTGTTATTTGAAAAGAACAACCAAGTTTGAATTATTTACTTACAAATGTATTAAAATCTTTATTGTTCATAGTAATATATTAATATATATTTTTTTTAAATATGAAAAATGGTTGCTTGTTTGTTGTTTAAACAAATATCCATTGTCCTTGTAATGTATTCATATTTTTAAAGCATATATTATTTATTTATTTATCTAGTCATTAAATTCAAAGTTTTTTTCCTTTTAATTCATCACAGTGCATAACTAATTCATATTTCATTCAAAAGTTAATCAACATTTATTTATCTATTTATTTATTTATTTATTAGACAGTTTTAAAATATTCATTGTCATTATAATACATTTTGTTCTGTTAGTTAATTTGTTTATTCATTTATTCCTTGATAATACTCAATAACCTTTTCTTTAAATGTATTAAAGGCCATAGGTATTTAATTAAATATTGAGTTAACATTTTATTTGTTTTGTTTGTTTAAATTCTTCCTAAAAATCAATTTACATTTTGAAATGCAATATATAATATGTTTATATTATTAATCCATTCATTTATTTATTCAACACAGTTTATACTTTATCTTTTTAATTAATTATCATATATTCACATTTAACATGTTATTTTAATTTATCGTATATTTGTGTCATTACTTATTTGTTTGTTTGTTTAAATGATCTCTATAATAAAAGAAATAATAATAGTCCTTGCACAGCACTGGCTGCAGACTGCAGACTGGAGTGTGGATGCTGGAGTGTGTTTCATATGTAGCATATTGATGGAACAGATACATGTACCATGACATATATTTAAATACTAAATATAAAAAGGATTGAAAGCCAGGGTTATCTCATGCACAGTGTGATTGTGATATTCTCTCTTCTGTAATTATCCAACAGCCCTTCAGCTCATTTATTTAGCTTCAACTTGCAGATCTGGGAAGCTGTACATTACCGTAACTCTCCAAGAGCCAAAGCTTAGCAAGCTTGCAGAAACATAAACCCTAAAACTATCAGACAGCAGCATGAAGAAGTGAGACAGCAGTAATGCAGCCAGGACAACTCATCTTAACTCTTCCTCTGTGGGCTCTGTGCTTAATGTGATACCTAATCAAACTCTTCCGCTGGTTACTAAACCTAATGCTGCTTAAATATAGTGTTTATATATCTGTCTGTGTGTCTATCTGTCTGACCATCCATCTATCCATCTATCTATCTATCTATCTATCTATCTATCTATCTATCTGTCTGTCTGTTTGTCTGACCATCCATCTATCTATCTATCGATCTATCTGTCTGTCTGTCTGTGTGTCTGTCTGTCTGACCATCTATCTATGTATCTATGTATCTATGTATCTATGTATCTATCTATCTATCTATCTATCTATCTGTCTGTCTGTCTGTCTGTCTGTCCGTGTGTCTGCCTGTCTGACCATCTATCTATCTATCTATCTATCTATCTATCTATCTATCTATCTAACTGTATGATCATCTATCTATCTGTCTATCTAACTGTCTGACCATCTATCTATCAATCTATCTATCAGTCAGTCTAACCATCTATCTATCTATCTATCTATCTATCTATCTATCTATCTATCTATCTATCTATCTGTCAGTCAGTCTGACCATCTATCTATCTATCTATCTATCTATCTATCTATCTATCTATCTATCTGTCAGTCAGTCTGACCATCTATCTATCTGTCTATCTATCTATCTATCTATCTGTCAGTTAGTCTGACCATCTATCTATCTATCTATCTATCTATCTATCTATCTGACCATCTATCTATCTGTCAGTCAGTCTGACCATCTATCTATCTATCTATCTATCTATCTATCTATCTATCTATCTGTCAGTCAGTCTGACCATCTATCTATCTATCTATCTATCTATCTATCTATCTATCTGTCAGTCAGTCTGACCATCTATCTATCTATCTATCTATCTATCTATCTATCTATCTATCTATCTATCTATCTGTCAGTCAGTCTGACATCTATCTATCTGTCTATCTATCTATCTATCTGTCAGTTAGTCTGACCATCTATCTATCTATCTATCTATCTATCTATCGATCTATCTATCTATCTATCTATCTGACCATCTATCTATCTATCTATCTATCTATCTATCTATCTATCTGTCAGTCAGTCTGACCATCTATCTATCTATCTATCTATCTGTCAGTTAGTCTGACCATCTATCTATCTATCTATCTATCTATCTATCTATCTATCTGTCAGTTAGTCTGACCATCTATCTATCTATCTATCTATCTATCTATCTATCTATCTGACCATCTATCTATCTATCTATCTGTCAGTCAGTCTGACCATCTATCTATCTATCTATCTATCTATCTATCTATCTATCTATCTATCTATCTATCTGTCAGTCAGTCTGACCATCTATCTATCTATCTATCTATCTATCTATCTATCTATCTATCTGTCAGTTAGTCTGACCATCTATCTATCTATCTATCTATCTATCTATCTATCTATCTATCTATCTATCTATTTATCTATCTATCTGTCAGTCAGTCTGACCATCTATCTATCTATCTATCTATCTATCTATCTATCTATCTATCTATCTATCTATCTATCTGTCTATCTGTCAGTCAGTCTGACCATCTATCTATCTATCTATCTATCTATCTATCTATCTATCTATCTATCTATCTATCTATCTATCTATCTATCTGTCAGTTAGTCTGACCATCTATCTATCTATCTATCTATCTATCTATCTGTCAGTCAGTCTGACCATCTATCTATCTGTCTATCTATCTATCTATCTGTCAGTTAGTCTGACCATCTATCTATCTATCTATCTATCTATCTATCTATCTATATATCTATCTATCTATCTGACCATCTATCTATCTATCTATCTATCTATCTGTCAGTCAGTCTGACCATCTATCTATCTATCTATCTATCTATCTATCTATCTGTCTATCTGTCAGTCAGTCTGACCATCTATCTATCTATCTATCTATCTATCTATCTATCTATCTATCTGTCTATCTATCTATCTATCTATCTATCTGTCAGTTAGTCTGACCATCTATCTATCTATCTATCTATCTATCTATCTATCTATCTATCTATCTATCTATCTATCTGACCATCTATCTATCTATCTATCTATCTATCTATCTATCTATCTATCTATCTATCTATCTATCTGTCTATCTGTCAGTCAGTCTGACCATCTATCTATCTGTCTATCTATCTATCTATCTGTCAGTTAGTCTGACCATCTATCTATCTATCTATCTATCTATCTATCTATCTATCTATCTATCTATCTGACCATCTATCTATCTATCTATCTATCTATCTATCTGTCAGTCAGTCTGACCATCTATCTATCTATCTATCTATCTGTCTATCTGTCAGTCAGTCTGACCATCTATCTGTCTATCTATCTATCTATCTATCTATCTATCTGTCAGTTAGTCTGACCATCTATCTATCTATCTATCTATCTATCTATCTATCTATCTATCTATCTGTCTGTGTCAGTCTGTCTTACCATCTATCTATCTATCTATCTATCTATCTATCTATCTATCTATCTGTCCATCCATCTATCTCACAGCTCCATATTTATCTACCTATCTGTTCATCCGTCCATATTTCAGTCTGTTTGTGGGTAGAAAGGTTTTACATACGCGGCATAAGAGTTACTTATTCAGGCATGTTACTGAGGAACGGGTCGCGGTCCAAAGAGCAGTACTAAAACGCACGTCAAAATGAGTGCTCAAAGCGCGCTACTAAACTGATTCACTTTTTAGTGCTGCATGATGTGGTTTGGAGCACAGCCCGGGATCACTGAGGGGGCGGGGCTTAAATTCCAATGGGATAAGCACGTCAGTGTGGGCGTGGCTCCGCCTCTGCACTGGGAGTCAGTGTGATACGTGAAAGTGACGTGCTTCTTCTATTCTTCTTATCGCTGGGAAAATGTCCTGAAAACACTGAAACTATCACAACAAGCGGAAAGTGGAGACTAAACCGGGATATTTACAGCTGGATGTTTCGTCTGCGTCGTTTTTTGAGAGAGTATTCGCTCTCAAGAGGAAACGAAGTAAAGGCGAGTCTGTTGGTAAACTTTCGTTAGCTGTAGCTGGTGAGCTAAAGAACACTGCTGGAACGGAGTGAAGTTTACACTGACGCAGGCCTGAGACCTCTCACTCTTGCCCCCTCAGCCGCTCACCCTCACTCGCGGGCAACAGGTTCCCTCTCAGCTGTGAAGCAGAAACCGGACACTGGGGATTTCCTATCGCATTTTTCCAGCTAATATATTTATATATTTCTTTTACAAAGTTCGGACTAATTTATTTCCCGGAGAAGTGAATTTGTCCTCTGTGTACACTTGACTAGCTAAAGCTAGTTTGGGAAGACGCTTTCGGCCAAAAGGAAAATTCTGGAATTAAACTCGGTTAAATGCGTTACGAAGCCAGAATGATGCCGGTGAGTCGAACATGTAGTGTTTATCTTTCTGTTCAAAATGGTAGGAAATGTTGTACTTTCTATAAAAAGAGAGACATTTTACTCTCTTACTAATGTTTCTGTAACACTGTTTCCAAAAGTCTTTTACTTTCTCCCAGGTAATTCGACCCTTTATTTCTCCACCTGTGTTTAAAGGTGCAATAGTCAAGTTTTTAAATGACTTGGCTTGTACAAATAACCTGGAAAATACATCGACCATGATGATAGTCATGTTTAAAGCTGTAGCTTCAGCGCTAGTGTATGAAGTGGCTGAGTAAAACCCGTCTGGAAAACTGACTTCCGGCCCGTAAACATATTTATCTTTGGATGAACTTCCTGTCAGTCATTTTGTAGTCTCTATACTCCGTGGGCTCCTGGAGATCTAGTTTTCCTTACTTGATACGCTTTTACATCAGTCAGGACTCAGTTGTTTGACCGAAACCTGCTGTACAGGGCTGTGTAATGACTCACTGACTGGGCAGGTCTCTCTCATACTCTCACATACATACAAACACATCATAATGGATCATCATGTTCTGAATTATTTTTGCCTGTCTCTATATAATCTTAATGTGAGCTGGGTTATAAACTGAATAATAGACTTGAGAGAAAATTCCATCCACGAAATATATTTCTGCTGAAATATTTGTGGTTTTGTGGTTTGTTTGCTATCAGTTACTGTATAATAGAATTTAATAAGAGATCAAATTCAACGATTTCACCGTAAAGCTTTGCTGAAAGCTCCTAGAAGCAAAACTGGAAGAGCTTTTTTTTTTTTTTTTTTTTCCCCCCCTCACTCATCATTTTCCTGTGACGTTCAATGTCATATCATGGAAGTAAGTGAGACAGTGCACACTGGACTCTGAGTCCCAGAGGTGAGGGAGACGGGCAGATTAAAGCGCCGCTGCACCACCACCTTCAGGTAGGGATGAAGCAAGGGATCGTTCCCACTGCACCACTAACCAGACTGCTGTAGATTTTAGAAAACATTCAGATTTCACCATATGAAGGGTTTTCCTGGGCCACCACACACAGCTTAAAGACAAAACTCTAAATGAGTTTGGTGTTGTAAAGTTTACTCGCCAGTGAAAAGTGGAAATCTTCTTAACTTGTGTGTTGTAAGCATACTAACCAGTGGTTGGACTCCTCGCTGCTGCTGCACTGTAAGACCATCTATAATCACATGGATCATGGTCATTTGAATGATTTTTTTTTTTGGCTCCTTGACAGTACACCCCCCCCCCCCTCCCCAACACACACACACCCATTCATTCGTGCCCCTCCCCCGGTCACCCCATAATCTACAGTGGCCCGTAGAGTGTCTATAAAATGACTGACAGGAGACTCATCCAAACACAAGCATTCTGGACCAGAAATCAGATTTCTCAGCCACTTTGTATACTTGTGCTGTGCTCATGACTCAAACCATTATTTTTTTTTATTGTGTTCTAAATATCTTCCAGGTTCATATTTTTTTTTGCACCTTTTTAAGGATTTTCTTACAACAATAAGACCTCTCATACCATTCAGTCAATCAGAGAAAGCTGTTTGTAAGCTCAGTGTTTTGTAAAGATTTTGTCTTCTGAATAATCAGCATATGTTCTCTTATTATGCTCCCTTTTAAACAGAGACGCTAGATAAATGCTGATGGCTTGTCGTGTGAGGTAGATAAATAAGGGACAGTCGATATTATGAGAGGAGCTGGTGATGAGCTTGAAGCAATGCCAGTCTTTTTTTCTTTTCCACTAGGATGCATTACTTCCTCTCGCTGCCGCACTTCTCTTACTGAGCGGCTCGTGTAGTTCCTCTTTGGGTGTGGTTTGATATCAGATGTGTGTTGTATTCGTTTTTATCGGTTTTAGAGGTTAGGCATCAAACTAACACTTTCGTGTTCCATGAATAGATTGACTCTTGTTCATGTTTGGCACAACGGTTTAATGGTGAGCACGTTTGCCTTGCACCATCAGGGTTGGTCGTTGCATGTTCTCCCTGTGATCCCTTTGAGGGTTTCCTCCCCCAGTCCAAAGACGTGTTGGAGGCTGATTGGCATTTCTAAATTGCCCATGATGTGTGAATGTGTGTGGGATTGTGTCCTGAGATGGGTTGGCACCCCATCCAGGGTGTCCCTTGCCTCGTGCCTCAAGTTCCCTGGGATAAGCTCCAGCCTTCCCCGTGACCCTGTGTAGGATAAGCGGTACAGATGGATGTAAGTATATAGGAGAGATTTATGTCAGAAGTCTTGAAACTGTATTCTGGACCAAACAGTATTTGGCCCCATGTCAAATCTAATTCACGGCCCCGCTTTAAAGGATAAGCGTCACAAAAGATGGTGGACTATTGTCATCTACCCCAGGGGCAATTAAGCTGCCATTCCAAGATTCAGTACCCAGTAGGTCCCGCTTCATATAAATCCCGCCCACTTAATACTTTGTAATTTTTTTTTAAGCCTAGCGCAAACTACATTATTTTATCCCTGATTTCTGAGGCACCTACTAATTTTTCGTAACTTGGTGACCGCATCTCTCCCCCAGCTTGGCGCCTACTCTCTGAGCTTCCTCAGAGACCGTGAGAACAGTTCAGCCAATGAGAATCCAGGAAGAAATCAAATTCCTCTGCTGTCCCACGCATCAGATCCCTGAATCCAGTTTCTTATCCATCTATTTGTGTGGGAGAGTGATTGCAAAGTGTAAGAACCATGATGATGCTTTTATAAGAAGTGATGTGGCGTTATGATGTCATTCAGGAACATTTATTAGGAACAGCAGAAATAATAACAAACAGGGCGTGATTTCTACCAGCACACAGGATCACCAAAAAAAGTTCTTTTTTTGCATTATACCTCCACTTGTCTTTGTAGATCAGATCTCACTGGCCGCGTCTCCCCAACCTACATGCTTCCTTCTTTTTCTGTTGTTGTTTCTGTACAAAGTAGCGATCAGCCATGCTTTGGTGAAAGATGGTGTAGATCGTGTGTGACTCGTCTGCAAGGCGATCGTCACTCCTGCGTCCACAAAACAACAGATCGCCAGCGGTTAACGTCGTGTAGTGTGAGCGGGTTGGCCATACTGAGGTTTTGGGAGTTGTGTAAATGTGCACTCTGCCTCAAAGAAAAACCCAGCAGGCTGAACATGAACAAAGGCATCTCTTTATTTTGATGCAAGACTCGCATTTTGCTTTAGTTTCATTTTGAAACAAAAAAGCACACGCAGCGAATTTAGCTTGGGGTCAGGGGGAGAGTCGAGGTGAGGGATGAAATAATAAAACAGAAAATTTTAGACCTGTTTGCATGCAACGTTGCATTTCTAGTCCACAATTTTCTTCTTTGCCGCAAGTATTGGAAGGTAAATTTGACCATGACATTTAGCTTTATTAGAGCTAATAAACGCTTCACTTAGCGGCTCGTACTGTACGTCACTGCAGATGTGTGTGGTACGAGTTGTAAGTGTGTGTTCTTGTTCCCAGGGGACCAGATGGCTCTTTGTTCACCTGCACTCATAATGCATTAGAAAAGAGTGTGGCTGAGCTCACGTGGTTGTGTACATCACCAGTTTGGTGACGTGTTTCGGTGTAACACAAAGCGCTTGACGATTGCAGTGAAACTCTCCTGCGATTGTTTTCACCAAGCTGCTTTTCATTGTGTGGGAGATGTGTGTGCACTTCTGCTGAACTCTGATAAGAAACGCTCTCATTTTACGAGACGTCTTCTCCCGGTACAGACTGACCGAGGTCGTTAGTCCTTGTAATCATTAGCCTGTTGAAATGGTGTGGTGTCTCATGATTAGACAGACGCAGTGTTTTTACACTGAAGCTCAGCTTGTTCTGGGAAGAAAAGAAAAATCAGTCATACAGTGACTTTGCCTTGATAACAGCTCTGAGTCTTCTATAAGGTTGGAGAATATATGGCGGGGGATCTGAGTCCATTTCTCCATACAGGATGTCTCCAGATCCTTCACATTTCGAGGTCCACACTAGTGGACTCCTCTTCAGTTCACCCCACAGGTTTTCTATGGGTTTCACATCAGGGGACTTGGATGGTCATGGCAGGATCTTGATTTTGTGGTCAGTAAACCATTTTTGTGTTGATTTTGATGTATGTTTTGGATCTTTGTCCTGCTGGAAGATCCAACCACGGCCCATTTTAAGCTTTCTTAATTTACATTTAATATCTGTGTTGATATTTTATAGTCCTTGATGCCATGTATCCTAATAAAATGTCCAGGACCTCTGGCAGAAAAACCGCCCTAAAACATTAAAGAGCCACCACCATATTTAACCGTGAGCATAAGATACTTTTCCATATGGCTACCTCCATATTTATGGAAGTCTTGGTTGAACAATTTCCTGTTCCTAGTTACCCAGGTGTTACTAAATTTAAAATATCAATGGGAATATACTTCAAATATATTTTTCTCATATGAATTCACAGGGTGCCAATAATTGTTGTACAACAGATATAATTTTTTTTGATAAACCTGTTTTATTTGCAATTGTTGATTTATTTTTGTGAATGTTCTGAACAAAAGCTCAAAAGGTTAAACAATAAAGACAGTTTTTCCACAGCCGCCTTTGCTCTTATTTACCAAGGGTGCCAATATTATTGGAGGGCACTGTAAGTTAAACATGATTTATTTTTATAATCACATTAAATCAGTATCCTACACATGGATGGTGCCTTTCCATCAGCCTCAAAACAGGCTGAACTTAACAGGCCTCATTAAACTATTAAGTTAGTATTTCACATATTTTGCTACTTTATTTTCTTTTCTTTAACAGAACTACTGCAAGTTTATACAGTCCCCTCCAAAACTATTGGAACGGCAAGGCTAATTCATTTGTTTGTGTTATACACCAAAGACATTTGGGTTTGAGATCAAAAGATGGAAATGAGACGAGAGTTTAGAATTTCAGCTTTTATTTCCTGGTAGTTACATCTAGACGTGTTAAATAACATGAAACACAGAACATTTTGTATCAGAACACACAATTATTAGGTGAGCAAAAGTATAGGAACAGATGAATCTTGAAGTAAATTAAAGAGCACTTAATATTTGGTTGCACATCCCTTTCTTGCAGTAACTGCATCAAACCTGTGATTCAGTGACATCACCAAACTGTTGGTTTCTTATTTTGTGATGATTTTCCAGGATTTTACCACAGACTCTTTCAGTTGTTTGTTTCGGGGCATGTCTCCTCTTCAGGAGGTGAAATACTGCTCAGTTGGGTTAAGGTCTAGTGATTGGCTTGGTCAGTCTAAAACTTTCCACTTTTCCCCCTGGTGAAGTCTTTTGTTGAGTTAGTAGTGTGTTTTGGATCGTGGTCTTGCTGTATGATGAAGTTCCTCCTTATTAACTTGGATGCATTTCTCTGTAAACTGGCAGACAAAATGTTCCTGTAAACTTCTGAATTCATTCTGCTGCTGCATCATGACATACATCATCAATAAAGATTAGTGAGCATGCCAACCCAAGCCGTGACACTACCTCCACCATGTTTCACAGATGAACTCGTATGTTTTGGATCATGAGCAGATCCTTTCTTTCTCCACACTTTGGTCTTTCCATCACTTTGGTAGCGGTTAATCTTGGTTCGAGAGCTTTTGTGTCTCCTGTCTGTGTTTCTTTGTGAATTCCAATCTGGCCTTACTGATTCTCACTGCTGATGAGTTGTTTATCTTGTGCTATGGCCGCTATATTTCTGCTCTTCAAGTTGTCCTCGAAAGCTGGACCTTCACCACGTGCTCTGTGGAGGTTGGTGATGTCACTAACTTGTTTTGGGCTTTTTCTTCACAGCTCTGTGTTTGTCATCAGCTGCTGCTGTTTTCATTGGCCGAGCTGCTCTATGTCTGGTCGTTTCAGTAGTGTATTACATTCGATCCAAATCTATCAAGACTGTCGCCTGCTTGCGTCAACACGTTCATTTACTGCTGTTGGTTAAATAACGGACAATAAAACAAGTAAACAAATAAAACAAAAATCCTTATCTTTTGATTTTCATAATGTTGACTATTCATCGCAGCCCTAATGCATAGCTCATGTTTGTACAATAAATAATATAATAAAACGTCAGGCGTTTGTCGTGTTTTGATAAGACACTCCCAGAAACTTGCAAAACAAAACCTGTCATAAACACTAGGCACTTTAAAAAGCTTAAACACTAGAAAATCTACAATCCAGTTAGACAAGTTTTCCTAATACTCATTTAAAAAAAAAACAAAAAGAATTAATATGCAAGTTTTTTTGTTGTTGAGATTTTCAGACACAGGTACAGTCTAGAAGAGAGGTGTGTGTGTGTGTGTGTGTGTGTGTGTGTGTGTGTGTGTGTGACCTCTACAGAGAGAAAAGAGCTTTAAAAGCAGCGAGAATGTGATTTTATTTCACTCTGATCACTTTCATATATCCACTGAGCGCACTTGGAAATTTCCATTCGCAAGAGTTAACCATTCTCTTAGGACACATGCGCGCACTGTGTGTGTGTGTCTCTCTCTCTCTCACACACACAAGCGCTCGCTCACACACACTCACTCTCTCTCTCACACACACACACACACACTCACACACACACGCTCATACACACACACAGCCTCCATAGGAGCAGAGGTTAGAGGGACTGCGATGAAGCACAGCCTTGAGAGAATCATCCCAGGTGTTCTCACACATCAATAGCACTGTGTTATTGATTCACCTGTTTTTATTAACATCATGTTTTGGTTAGAGTTCAGTCAGCGGTGAAGTGTGGATGTAAATATGTCTAAATTCTCTCGCTGCCAGGATTCAAACATTAACACTTGTGACGTATGTAAGAGCGCTCGCTCTGACCGATATTTACACACGTTTTCACCAATCATTTGCATCTCAGAAATTTGCATCTCTGCCCGTGTCACGAGCTTCAGTCCAGTAAGTAGGAGTACTTGATATGTCACATGACAGATCTGTACAGAAACATCATTTACAAGCAGAATGTGTATCCAAAGTGTTACTGTGTGTGTGTATGGTGGTTTATTATTATAATTTATTTTATTTTTTGTGGTTTTATTTTTGATTAATTGGAAGTTTAATACACAAACCAGTGGATTATTTGTTTGTAACTGTAGCTGGAGTCTGGAGATTAAACACTACTCAGGTCCTATGAGGATCTGAATAGTTTTAAGGTGCGCTTCAGAAAAGTTTTTCCAAGTACCGTGATTAGTCATGTCAGCTAATTATTCTCTTCACTGCACTATTGACACATCATCTGGCCTCGCCTGTTTAGTAACTCAACATTATTGTGCATCATCATCATCACCCCCCCACCAACATGGCTACAGGCGTACTCGCTCGGTCAGCTTTCAGAGCTGATGCGATCAGAAACAGATGAAGTTGATACTGAGAGCTGTAGAGAGAGATTGAGCGTGACCGGGAAATCAGATATACAATAACTGTTAAATATGCTGACTGTTGACTTATAGACATGAAATATAGATTATTTATTTTCCCACTCAAGGGAATTTTCTTTTGTTTATTTACCGCAATTGAGTCTTTTATGAAAATGCTGCTTTTGTTGTGGAAGCGGGGAAAAAATCTCAAAACTGCCTTTGATTAAGGCAAAACGGTTTTTGTTTGAGGTAAACTGATTTAAAAAAAGAAGAAAAAAGGCCATTACATTCAGCTAAATTCAGCTAAAGTGCCTGTTTCCAGGAAACGGTGACCTTAATTTTGGCCGGGGTCCTGTTGCCCGAGGCTACGTCCTCTCTCTCTCTCTCTCGCTCTGTGTGTGTGTGTGAGACACAAGGCTCCCAGTTCTCTTGATCTCTTGTTGTCTGTTTAATCTATGGGAGTGACTCAAACATTCTGTCTTCCGGCAATCGACCCGGTTGTGTTTATACGTCTCTAAACCCATGCCTGATGCACTGCACAAGACCTGATAAAGTAATGACTGATGTAGTAGCAGCAGTACACTATGGGCCCAAAAGTATGTGGACACCTGACCATCACACCCAACAATGTGAACATCCCATTTCAGATCTAATCTTCCTATGCTGTTAGAATAGCGTCCAGTCTTCTGGGAAGGCCTTGCTGTAGATTTTGGAGCGTGGCTGTGGGGATTTCTGATCATTCAGCCACAGGTGTATTAGTGAGGTCAGTCTGATGTTAGGTGAGGAGTCCTGGGGTGCAGCCAGCTTTCCAGTTCTGTGCAGGACCCTCGAGGTCTACCACTCCAAGTTTAGGCCCCTTAAGGCTGATTTATACTTCTTGTTATCTATGCAAATACGCACGCAAGATGGCCGCCATGTGCATGCTGTGGTTGATCGGTTTGTCACTTCAGAAAGTACTGTGACTCATCCGCATGGTTCAGTAATAAAGTACATAGTAGAGGCAGTATAGCACCATGTGATGCTGTGTGAACAACTGAATAAACAAACGAACGTTGTCTCAGAATGCGTACGTGTACTATTCTAGACATACAACCCCCTACCCCTGCCTCACAGAGATGGGTCGATGTGAGTGGAAGTTTTTTTTTCACTCAGTTTTCACTATTCCACGTACACGGATATCCAAAAATCCACCAGTGGGTTCTGTGTGCACGTGTACAGAGATCTTTTAAAAAAAAAAAAAAAAGTTTTCCTGCTACCTGCCTGCTACTGCTTTGGCCTACAACCGGTTAAGAAACGCTGTTCTAGGTCTTTACTGGGTACTACCACTAGCTTCTTGTTAGTGGTTTTCCTATTCCAGGTAGCGTCTGAAGTTTAAAAACCTCTCCAACCTGCTGAAAGCTCTATTTTGAGAGAAACCGAGCTCGTCAGTGTGTTTAACATCCCTGTGCACGAACTCGACAAACATACAGTTGGAATTGGAAACCTAAAAGACAGGGATGTTTAGGTTCTGATGTGCCATCTCACGGACATGGCTTACATTGGAGAAACCCTGCTCTGTGTACATCCTCTATAAAATGCATTAGTGGAAAGAAATGAAGCTCTACGAAGGCTCTTGAAACAAAACCTGCGTAATAGCACATGATATCACGCGTGGAAGCTTTGTACAGCTGTGGCTGTTTGAACCTCCTGCTGAGGATCCTACTTCTAGCTTTCATCTGTGCAACAGTGTACGCACAACAGGATATTGAATGCACCTGTGGATGTTGCCTTTTACCTGCGTGCCTCGAAGAAAAGGCACGAGTGGCTCGAGGATTTCTTGTTCCATCACATACGTATTTTGCTTAGAATTGAGAAACTCTCTTGCTCTTGTGAACGTAACATTAGTGAGCGACTTTGTTGTGAGTGAAATCACTCGCTTTGGTTCTTATGCTCATTTAAAAAGGGGGAAAAAAAACCCAGGCTTAAGAGTTTAAATGATTTGTATGTTTTTACTTGTGTATTTTAACGTCAAATAAAACACAAGTTGTTGTCAGTGAAGGTTTATTTTTTTTGTTTAGTGGGTGAGGCAAGTCTATGTTGTCTGTAGGGCCTGTGGAAAAATAAATAAATGACGTGCTTGAGTGTACTGCAAATGAATCCGCTGTTTCATCTTTAAACAGTAATGCACTAAAATGAACGATTGTCTCCTCCTATTTCCATTTCAAACCAAAAGAATCCACAGAAGGTCTCCTCCTGATTTCCATGGTTTCCTCCCACCTCCCGAAAAGCATTCTAGTAGGAAGACTGGCTACTCTAAATGTCCCTAGGTGTGAATGAGTGAGTGTGTGCTAGGTTATAGACTGGCGTCGCACCCATGGTGAATTTCCCGCCTCATGCCCAGTGTTCCCAGTGGATCCAACTTAACCCTTACCAAAAAGTCTTTGAAATAGGAAAAGGTCATTTTCAGAACACTTCCTATGTCTTAAATCAACGATGTAATATTGTGCATAGATAAAAATGTCATCAGTCTTTCACCTTCAGCCGTTCTTGCGTCTCTGTCCTTGCCTGTGGGCTGTACAGGTGATATTTCACATAGTTGGCGTCGAATGAAGGTCACATCCATCCACATGCCAACTTTTTTTTTTTCTTTCTTTTTTTTTTCCTTCTCTCCAGTGCTGAGTCGAGCACACTCGCTCTGTGGATCATTAAGTTAGTGCTGAGTGATTGGAGCAGCACAGTCTGCATCTGCTGTAATTAAACGCTCACTCCCTCTCTACCTCCTCTCTTAAAGCCTCGTCCCTTACAAACATAATCTGCCCGTTTTACATAATCTCAATTACAGGACCCTGGGTTCCTGCGAGTACTGTTTGTTTACAGAGCAAGCGAAGTAAACTCCAGGACTTGGTTTGTTTTCGTATGTGAGGAGCTAATTAGCTTAAGCTCATGCCAAGACGAAGCCGTGAGGAAGAAAGCTCCGACGCTGGTGCTCAATCTCAGTGCAGTGCACTCCACTCACTGACATTTGCTTTGGGTTTTAAATCACCAGATGTTTGTGTAATGAATGGTTTAAAGAGCAGGATGGGAGAGATTTTTATATTATTGACAGTCTTTTTTTATGGTTTTAGTGGTTCTGTAAAGCATAGCAAGGGAATCTGTTTTTATATATTTATTATGGAGTTCTTATAGTTAATAGCTTGTTTGACTGATTTGTTGAATTAAATGGGTTTAATCCAAACCTCAGTAACGGAAAAACAAGCAGGACTATGAATGTCAACTTTGAATACAGTTGCTGTTGTTTTTCTTTGGCCATTTGGTGTCTGTTGCTCAGTACATGAGTGGTTTCTTTCTTTTCAAGACATTACAAATTGTTGTATTGTCTATGCCTGCTTTTTACACAGTGCCTCTGATTGATTTTCCCCATCCTCTCAGCTTCAAAATGGTTTGCTTTTCTCCCATAGACAGCTCTCTGATCATGTTGGTTTATACTTTTTAATTATGAATGCCGACTTCTCAAGTGAAACTGAAGGCTCAAACCCAGGGTAGATGTTCAGAGCTATTTATTGTTTAAACAATCAATCTAACAGGACACACCTGCGTAACAAGAAATGCCCGTCAGTTGCGTGTTCCAATATTTTTTGCTCACCTACAAATCAGGTGGCCTGACGCAAAACGCGATATGTTCTTTGTCGTTTAACACGTCTACATATAAATAACAGGAAATAAAAGCTGAAATTTGTCTCCACCTCTGAATTCAGGACCAGCATCTGGAGCAGAACTAAGGTTCCATAAGTTCTTGACCACCTTCTCGATCTCTTGGCAGATGTTCTTGACCGTGTACCTCAGCAACAACGACCAGCATTTCACAGAGGTGCCCATAACTCCGGAGACGGTGTGCCATGATGTGGTGGAGCTCTGCAAGGAGCCAGGAGAGATGGACTGCCACTTATCTGAGATGTGGAGGGGATCTGGTAAGAGAGACACACACACACACACACACACACACACACACACACACACACACACATTTATTTCCCTTGAAGAACAATCAGTGCACACAAGGCAGCTTTAAACAAATTTGAAAAACATTTTATTATTAGATATCGTTGTGTGTATGTATATATATATATATATATGTGTGTGTGTGTATGTATGTATGTGTGTATATATATGTGTGTGTATATATATATATAATGTATGTGTGTATATATATATGTGTGTGTATGTGTATATATATATATATATATATATATATATATATGTGTGTGTGTATGTATGTGTATATACAGTATCTCACAAAAGTGAGTATGTGTGTGTGTGTGTGTGTGTGTGTGTGTATATATGTATGTGTGTGTATATATAAACTGCATTCATTACGAAATCTAAACAAAGGCCATGTCCATGTTCTGTAAGTTCATTCTTCTATGTGTGTGACATTAGTTTGAATAACAAACTACTTAAACCAAATTGCTCCTAGAAGTCCCATGAGCTCTTATGTAAAGGAGAGAAAGCTCCAGGTGTCTGAGTGAAAGCAGTGCAGGGATTTGCACAGGGATTATTGGGTACAATGTATTGTGTTCAGACTCTTGTTCAGCTCTCAAGCACTTGAGGGCTTGCTGTGGCCTGTTGCCATGGTTACATGTCTTCGAGCACGTTCCGTGTCTCTGAACGTTTCAGCTCGAGTACCTGGAAAGGCCTTGACACCTCGGCGTGTTTATCAGTGCAGCTGACGTCACGGACAGGAAGTTTTTCTTCAAGTGTTACTAAATGATTGTGTATGTAGGGAGCTGAGTGTTCCTGCGCTCGAAGTAGTTTAGATTTTGAACAATAACATCCTTCCTGTTTGGCATCGAAACCGCCTCGAGTTAATGACTAACCGGTATGTGGATAAGTAGAAAGTGGAATGGCGGTCAGTCGAGCTGAAGCAGTTCTGCAGCATTCATGTGGATATTCATCAGGTGTTTTTGTCGAAGAGAAAGCATTTCTCCGCTACTGAGTGTACAGTTATAGTAATGAATTTACAGCAGAAACAAAACTCACTTTTAACTTAAACGCAGCCTAGGATTGTTCACTGATCCCAAATCCTTACACCTTTTAAACCGAATATACTTCCCTACATCCACACAGTCAGTCTATACGTGTTCACTCTCAGGTGTTCTAGCTTAAGGAAATTTGTTAAGACCCTTCAGTATTACAGGTTGATTGAGAGTGGATTTTAGAGATACCCGATATCTAAGTTGGACCGGTACCTGCCCATAACAGATTTAAACCCATTACTATCGGTTGATTAAATTGATACTGAAGGAAAACATAACACTCAAAGTAAAATATTGCTGAACTTTATTACAAAAATAAACTGTACTGACTGTACCATGCAAATTTAATGTATTTTTTGTTAAATTAAATAAATAGATAAATATTAATAAAAAAAGCTGTTTCTGAGGTGTGCCTCTCATGCTGTGAAGGCCACCTGCCCATCTGCCAGAGCGTCGGACTTCTCCAAGCCTGAGTTTGTGTCATGGATCTCAGTGAGCCTGGACAGGTACTGTGATACGATCTCTGAATCTTGCTGCTTGCACTTTGGTTTTTTTGTCATGTCCATTCACACAGGAAAGGTGTTCGTCAGCCTTTGCTGGAGCACCGTGATTTGTGCTCTGTACCTTGCGTTGACTTCATCTTCCCACTGTGGGCTGATCAGGCGGATATCATCCCCTGGGAATTCACGTGAAACCTTGACCCAGTCCGTGCCAAGTTTCGCCATGAGCAGTCGTCGTAGTTCATGAGTGGTGGGTCTGAATTCTCTGCAGAATATCTGAAGTTCATCAACAAACTTTCATCCTCCTACTTCGTGGAGCGCCGGCAGATGAGTCATGCTGCTCCTGATGTCTTCCAATGTCTAGGGTTCCTGAACTAGCATAGGGCCTCCTTCTCTGGCCACTTCTTGTATTGGGGCATTTTCCACAGAGTGCACTGTCCCTTCTCTGTCTGATTTTGTTGGTCTGAAGCCCTCAGGCAGCAATGTTGTTGGTCCCTTCACTTGGGATCTCGTGTGTAACGCCACCGGTGAAGGTAGGACAGCTAGAGCATAGTTCGGTGGGGGTTGGTGGTTCAATTCTGATAGAGTGGTGTAGGCTGGGCTGTTTCATCATGAGGAGGTGCCTCTGAAACTGCAGGTTCCTCCCTCCTTACTGGCTGTGGGCATCGTGGTGGGGCGGAGTCCAGGTCGGGATCGGCTTTCTGCAATTTAGCACACTGAGAAACAGATGAAAGCCCTGCCTGACATTTTTTCTCTCTCTTATGTGCCTCGCTCTTCCATTCAGCAAATGCCTTCCAGTCAGCCAAAAACTGAGCTTCGTTCTTTGTTTTAGGGGTCTCTCTCTCTCTCTCTCTCTCTCTCTCTCTCTCTCTCTCTCTCTCTCTCCTTTGTCTCTAAATTAAGTTTCAGTTGTCTGAGAACTGTTTCAACTGTCTGAGAATAAAACTACCTTTTTCAGGAAAAGCACATTCTTTAACCCATACATCATATTGGTTCAAACATGCTTCCCTTAATTCATATGCATAAATGTGATATTAGGATCAACATATGTGCACCCTGTACATACCATAGCATGTGTCACAGGATGTGCTTTGCTACATGTTTTCCCCATATTTTTTTTTTCTTTTTACACCTTCTATAACTTTCAAAGTTTTAATCAGTTTAACATGCTGTGAAAATCAAGTGAATATGCATTCTTGTGCACAGACAGAAAAGGTTCAAAATGTGTGCCAAATCTCTAGATATTCAATTAATCATATAACTTATAGGTTCAATAGAGCAAACCTTAAGAATGCAGAAGAGTTTACCTGTGAGGGCGAGTCCACATACAGCAATTTGGTAGGACTTAGTTGTCTCTTCCCTTCTTTTTTTTAAATAAAAATAATTATAATTTTATTTTTTTATCTCAGTAAAATTTACTTGTGTGTTAAATTCGCCAAATGTATCATGTACCACTGATATGTTGGGATGAGTCAAAGGGACATGCCAATTGATAATACCCTGCCGCAAAAATACTGCGCCTCTTGCGCTTCTTAATAAGTACTCTTTTTACTTATTTATTGCTCGAACCGGACTCTTTCCGTAAGCAAATATTTTGACCGTTATTATCTCTCTCTCTATATACACCCATCAGTATACATCTTAGTTTTGAAGCTATAATCTAAGAAACACCAATATCTCTGCCGTCGCAGAGGCAAAGTTCCTGGAATTTCTTATAAGAAATCGCTCCATGTAATACGTCTTTCAATGTAATTCACGCATTTCTTATATCATTTACTCCCTTCCATACAGACAGCAATACCCCATGACAGCAGTCCACTGTGACTTCATAAAATTCTAATTCTATATCATTGACCCTTCCACACAGACAGCAATACACAATGACCTCATAAAATTCTAATTCTAAATTCTTGGTGATTCCTACCAGTCAGTGGTAAGGCTGCATCGGTCTTTCTCCCTGTTAACTGCCTGCCTATCTGTCTGTCTCTCTATCCATCGATCTGTATACGAGTTGCCTACCGCTCTACGAGAGGTTACACATACGAGAGGTGTGTTTTCAAAGTAAGCATGAGTTCTGCTCTGCTGTTAGCTGCATTGAAAAAGCAAAGGACCATCTTTAGATGGAAATAAAGTTAATTACACACTTAAGCCGGAGTGTAAAATTAGTCCTAAACCATATATTGAGATTCGTTAGTTTAAAATTAACACTGTGTACTATTTCTGTTCCACCACACACAGTTAAGACACATAGTAATAGTAGCCAAGCAGAAACATATTCTGATATAAACGGGAAATGCAGCATCCACGGACGAGATTACTGTAGAGTGATCATAGACCACATGAAAAACCGTCCTACATCATGGGACACGTCATTATCCTTATTATTCTGATCAAACTGGGCAATGAAAATGCTCTGCACTGTGGGGAAAAACCACAAGAAAATTCATGTCACACTACGAGATAAACATGTAATGCTGCAAACAATATGAAGGAATCTGGGATCCTACAAATTTACTACAGTAAACAGATTCACCCAACTGTGTTTGATATTCTACGCTGTCAGTTCTAGGCTTTTTGTTTAATACATTTAGTACAATCCTCCAGAATCCTCAAGTGAGTCAGAATATTGTGAAGGAGTGTCTCATCAGCAGTTCAGACCTTGCACCAGCAGTGTGTCAGCACTCGGTCACTGCTGTCCTTGCACGGCGAGGTTATTGGCGTGGGCTGACCCGTGTGTGTGTGTGTGTGTGTGTGTGTGTGCGCGCAGAGCGAGCTGTGGGCGAGGGCGAAAGGATGCTGGAGCTACTGCAGCGCTGGGGCTCACGCAGATCAGAGGTCCGCTTCTTCCTGCGCCACGAGAGAGTTCCCGGCCGCGAGCCAGGTGAGTTCAGCTCGATAAGTAGCAATGGAGCAAGGCATGCGAGTTTAGTACGATGATTAGTCAAGCACAAGACTGGTGAATTTAGCATATTGTGATTAAGGTACTTGAGCATGGTGAGATCAGAGTGATTTGTTTATCACGGCGTGTTTCAAGTGAGTGTAACGTGATTATTTTGTCACACTGTCATGTCAGGTGAGTTTAGTGTGCTTAGGTTATTGTATTGTGAGACCAGGTGAGTTTAGCGTGATTAATTTATTGTAGTGTGAGACCAGGTGAGTTTAGTGTGGTTAGTTTATTGTGGTGTGATGTCAGGTGAGATTAGCATGATTAGTTTCATAATGTGATTCAGGTGAGTTTAACTTTGATCACTGTATGGTAACAGAGGTGTATCATAATAAGGATACTGTGATCCCAGCCAGGTGAATTTAGCACAGCTTTCTGATCTCAGCTGAAGTGGATGAACGTGAGTGACTTGAAAGAAAGCTTCTAATAACTTTCCCCATCAAGGAAACGGATCAGTACCCAAATACCCTGAGAAGCTACAGCACTGCTTCTCATCCCAGGTCATTACGGAGAGGATTTCACTTGATTATGTGAAAAATTAAATGTGTGTTTTAAGTGTAGTTTTGGAGAACCAGGAGCTTCAACCAGAGACTTGGCTTAGCTTAGCTTACCTTATCTTAGCTTAATTTCCCTGAGAAATTATTGATTATTTTGTATAAATTGCATAAGTCCTGTTTTTTGGCAACACTCATTTGGCATAAAGTAGGTTGCATAATCTTTTCTCAGTCCCGCTCTAACCCCTTTTACCCTTCAATCTAAACGTGTGTGAAAGTAGCCTGTAAGCATTATATAAATGCCAATCTTGAACCCCGGCCAGAGGATGATTGGACTTATTGGTCCTGTGACATTATTTCCCTCCATGACCTGTGACTTCTTGTTCAGAGAACCATGCTAAATGTGTGGCTCATCGCCAGTCACAGGAACACACAGTGTCCTTTGTTCTAGTGAGGCCTGGTGCTAATTTTGAGTTGACTGTTTTTCTTACCTGCAGGTGACCCCTGCTTCAATCCATCCACCGAAAGTGGGTCTTTTTTTTTTTTTTTCCCCTCTCCATTTCTTCACAGCCCATTGATCACATTTTTTTTTGTCCTCGGTTTTTAACAGATGTGAGTGCGTTGTGTCAAATGACAGATAATTCACGTATTAACGATGTTTTACAGGAAACGCCAGAGGCATGGAACAGAGGAGGAACGGTGTTAAAGGTCCCCCAGATAGAAGGATGGAGAACGGGGTGAGTCAGTGAGCAAAATGTCTGTTTTTCTTCTAGCGAAATAATGAACTAGGTGACTTTTTTTTTTTTCTTTCTTTCTCCTCTAAGAAAGCTAGTATTTGTTGATGAAAGGAAAAAACTTAAGCTGCATTCGTGAATTGCATTCCTGAAACTCGAGCTTGGTGAGAAGTGTTTGGTATGTGATGTGGGACGGATGTTGAGTTTTTTTGCTGTTTTGTAGGTGGCTGCTCCACGCATGGACATGACTGTGGCTGAGCTGCAAGAGATGGCGACACGACAGCAGCAACAAATCGATGCTCAGCAGCAGCTGCTGGCCTCTAAGGTAGATGAAGCTTGGAGGTGTGGGATAAGGTAGTGAGAGATAAAAAACCTCTAATGACATTTGGAAGTAATGGAAAAATGGTATGCACGTAAAGTGTTTTCTTGATCTGATTCCAGCATTCTTGTTTTTTATATAAGAAGCAGATATTTTCTGTCCAGTAAGTGTATTTATAACGCTCGACCGTTGACCCTTTCTTGTCTTGGCATACAGGAGCAGCGCCTGCGCTACCTGAAGCAGCAAGATCAGATGAAGCACCAGCAGGCTTCTGAACAGGAGAAGTTACAGCGCCTCAGGGAGAATGTGGAGAAGCAGGAGGCTCGGCTCAAGAAAGTGCGCGCTCTCAAGGGTCAGGTGGAGCAGAAGCGCCTCAGCAACGGAAAACTGGGTGAGCGTTGCACGATATTGTATTGTATTATACTGTAAAATGCTCCACGTTTTTAGTCCAGGGATGTCTGACATGTGTTTGCCTGTTTGTAGTGGAGGAGATCGAGCAGATGAACAATCTCTTCCAGCAGAAGCAGCGCGAGCTTGTAGTGGCAGTGTCGAAAGTTGAGGAGCTCAGCAGGCAGCTGGAGATGCTGAAGAACGGCAAGATGGACGCTCTACACGATAATCAAAGTGCCGTGGCTGAGCTCGATCGTCTCTACAGAGAGCTACAGGTGTGGAACTTAAACGTCAGTCAGTGTCAGTCTCCAGTTTAACCATCTCTAATAGTACAACTTGGATGCAGCAGGTTCTTGCAGTACTTGAGCAACAAAAGCTTATGTTCTCAGTTAAAGGTTTTATAAACTGTCAGTGACGATCACCGTCAGTGATTTCTGTGGTTTTAAAATAGATGTATTTCCTCCTCCCAATCAGCTAAGGAATAACATGAACCAGGAGCAGAACTCGAAGCTGCAGCAGCAGAGGGAGAACTTGAACAAGAAGAACCAGGAGGTGGTCGCCATGGACAAGCGGGTCAACGAGCTCCGTGATCGCCTGTGGAAGAAGAAAGCAGCGCTGCAGCAGAAAGAGAATCTTCCGGTGAGTACTAACATGATCACGCTCCTCTTACACAGACAAAATAATAATTGGGCTAAAATCAAGGTCACGATTATATCAGCAGTGAGGCTGAGGGCACTCTCGGTGACTCATACAGCCACAAATTGTAGCAGATAGTTTTGTACAGGGACTCCACTGCACTACAACGTAACTAAATGTGCTGCTCTTCTTGTTCTGTTTTGTAATTCGGCCATAACACATTAAGCCAGCAGTCTGAGGTGATGTTTGATTGGCTGTGTCATAATCTCTGTCGAGAGATTAGTTATATTACCTCATGAGGGACCAGTACATCTCTCCTCTCCTATTATTATTATTATTATTATTATTATTATTATTATTATTATTATTATGATTGAGAGATAAAAACTCCATGTTGTCAGTGAGGCTGTATCACTAGACGTTGTCTAGATTGTAATATTAAAAATGTGTAGCTTTTTATTTTTTTGCCAATACTGCAGCCATGGCAAACACACGGTATCATACAAGATGACTTGTTTTACAGTGAGGGGAAAAAAGTATTTGATCCCCTGCTGATTTTGTACGTTTGCCCACTGACAAAGAAATGATCAGTCTATAATTTTAATGGTAGATTTATTTGAACAGTGAGAGACAGAATAACAACAAGAAAAACACGTCAAAAATGTTATAAATTGATTTTCATTTTAATGAGGGAAATAAGTATTTGACCCCCTCTCACTCAGAAAGATTTCTGGCTCCCAGGTGTCCTTTATACAGGTAACCCCCTTTAAGAGTGTGCTCCTAATCTCAGCTCGTTACCTGTATAAAAGACACCTGTCCACAGAAGCAATCAATCAATCAGATTCCAAACTCTCCATCATGGCCAAGACAAAAGAGCTCTCCAAGGATGTCAGGGACAAGATTGTAGACCTACACAAGTCTGGAATGGGCTACAAGACCATTGCCAAGCAGCTTGGTGAGAAGGTGACAACAGTTGGTGTGATTATTCGCAAATGGAAGAAACACAAAAGAACTGTCAGTCTCCCTTGGCCTGGGGCTCCATGCAAGATCTCATCTCGTGAGATCTTGCGAACAGTCATGAGAACAGTGATCATGAGAACAGTGAGGAATCAGCCCAGAACTACACGGGAGGATCTTGTCAATGATCTCGAAGCAGCTGGGACCATAGTCAACAAGAAAACAATTGGTAACACACTACGCCGTGAAGGACTGAAATCCTTCACACAAAGGAGTGGCTCAAGAAGAAGCACATTAAGGTCCTGGAGTGGCCTAGCCAGTCTCCAGACCTTAATCCCATAGAAAATCTGTGGAGGGAGCTGAAGGTTCGAGTTGCCAAACTTCAGCCTCGAAACCTTAATGACTTGGAGAAAATCTGCAAACAGGAGTGGGACAAAATGCCTCCTGAGATGTGTGCAAACCTGGTGGCCAACTACAAGAAACGTCTGACCTCTGTGATTGCCAACAAGGGTTTTGCCACCAAGTACTAAGTCATGTTTTGCAGAGGGGTCAAATACATATTTCCCTCATTAAAATGCAAATCAATTTATAACATTTTTGACATGTGTTTTTCTGGATTTTTTTGTTGTTGTTATTCTGTCTCTCACTGTTCAAATAAATCTACCATTAAAATCGTAGAATGATCATTTCTTTGGCAGTGGGCAAACGTACAAAATCAGCAGGGGATCAAATACTTTTTTCCCCTCACTGTAGCTATCTACAAGGAACAATGGGATGTTTCATTTTGTTATTAGTGATGTGAATACCAGGTGAACTGTTTGAGATGGCAGCATGTGTAATGTCCGCTTGAGTCTCGGGAACGAGTGGAAGTGGTTGGCCGGAACATTCAGGGGACCAAAGAGTGATGATACATTTCCAACATTAGGTACTTGAGCTTTGCAGATGAAGCCAGCTTTACACCAGCAGCGCACTGACACTGCCCGAGTGACACATCGGACCCACTCCTATTTTCATTTGAAGCTGCAGTCTGTTCTCATGCGGTGCATCTATTTCTGTGTTCATTCCCTGTCGGCTCTTAAGCGCGCAAGGCCATCCTCTGTGGAGATATGATATGATGCGATACGATAGGATGAGGAGATTGAAGAGTTGACAGGAGGCGAGACACGTGGGCCGATTAGCTGACCGTCTGCGTCATCTCATGACACGTCAGATGTCAGCCTAGGACATGTTTAGTAAATACAGTGTGCATATATCTGCACTGTCAGTCAGATTATTATAAACATGCACTGTGTGGCTGGTATACATCTCGAGTTTGAGTTTTAACCCAGGTCAGAGCGCGCGCACACACGCAGCTTCAGCAGGGCTACAGGCTGAAATATCATGCTGGCATTGAGTAAAACTATTTCTGTTAACTGAATATCTGTTCGTGAACTTGTACGGGTGTTCAAATATTACAATTATCATCTAGATCTGATTAATTTTTTTCCCCCCTCCTATACCTACCAGTTTATTGATGGAGGGGATAATGTTATTCCAAAACTTGCAGTACAGTTCAGCTCAAACCCTCAGGTTATCAACGTGCTTCACAAAGTGCCCTCTGGTGGATAAAAAAAAATAGCATGAAGACATTTTCTCCCATATTTTAAATGTTATCCTGATGTTCTTGACTCTGTTTTCAACACGATGATTTGACCTTTTTATTTCCTGTGGTGTTTTGGTGGTGTTTGTGGTGCCATGTGCAATTCTGCAACAAGGACTTTTACTAATCCACCCATTTCCTGCCTCTGATTCCTAAAGGCTCGAAATGGAGAGCTTGCACACCATCCCTCAAGATTCTTCCAAGCACTGAAACTCTGTCCTTTTGTGAAAGTCGTTCTTCTTTTCTACAAAAACACAAAGAAGGTCTAGGTCAGTGGTCACCGACCCTCTTCCTTGAGAGCTACCTTTCCTGCAGGTTTCAGCTCCAGCTGAAATCTGACACACCTGTTTTAGATGATCCAGAACTTCTTACTATAATGATTAGATGCTCAGATGGACACCATTATGGTTGGAGCTGAAGTCTTCAGGAAGGTAGATCTCCAGGAACAGGGCTGGTGACCACTTGTCTAAGTGGATTTTTATTTATTTTTTCAACAAACCCATGCTTGGTGTTAGCACCGCTCTGCACAGAATATTAACGAAACTAACACAAAGAGATGACGTTTGAGTCTTTCCTCACTGCCAAGAAATGTCGGTGACGCTACCAGGCACGCATGCTGCCCCAGGATTCAGTGGGCTTTTTGAGTGGGATTTTTTTTTTCTTTCATTTAATTCTCAATCCTGGCAGACTAAAACATTTTTCACTCTCATCCTGGTGCTTTGATGAACGGGATCGTCTTCCTCTAACAAGACAACAGTGTACTCCTCTTTTGAATGTGCTGAAGTTGTTTTGTTCTTGTTTCCCTTAAGAATGGCTTCCCCGTTAAGGAAAAGGCTTCAAAAGATACCCAACCCAAGGTAAAACTACTATTTTGGACATTGTTAGTCGGTTCATCCATGCAAGTCATCTTCATTTGGTAGCGGATTTATGGGATCCTTTAATTTAGACTTTTTTTTTTTTTTTTTTTTTTTTTTTTTTTTTTTTTTAAGTCACTGCTTGACTTAAGTGCCATTCCTTTTCAGTTTGGGGAACACTTGCATTTTGTTTTGTCAAAGGATGAAACATGCAGTACTTAAGACGTCCGAAGTATTTGTCGGTATTTCCCTTAAAGCACTTCTTTGCATTAATAATCAGTTCATCTATTAAATGTAAAGCTATTAATGGTATTTTCCTGCAGCTGTAATGCCAAAGACAGTACATCAAGATGATGATGATGATGTTGATAATTTATTAATAAGATCTAGTGATGTGAATAAAAAGGAGCTATTATGGAAGTGAAAAGTGAATATCAATTATTTTTACCATTTATGCTTGTACAGTTGGGGTCATAAGTTTACATGCACCTTGCAGAATCTGCAGAATGTTAATAATTTAAATAATAATAATTTTTAATTATTAACATTTTGCCGATTCTGCAGGGTTGTATGTAAACTTATGACCTCAACTTTTAAAATGTCTCCTTTGAATTCATAACACATTTGCACTGAATTATGTCCTTTCTGTTTGTAATTTTTCACAAATTTTCTTAATTATCATTCTGTTTATTTTTTGTATTTTATTTTGTCATGGTGTTGTTGATGTTATTGTGGCTTTCAGTTTCACTTAATTTAATGTGTATAATTATTTTGTCATGAGTGCTTGGTTTGTAATGTGTGTGAGTGTTAAGTGAGGATAAAATGGGATTAAAAAGTCTTGAATAATTGTTGCCCTTCTCTCTCTCTCTCTCTCTCTCTCTCTCTCTCTCTCTCTCTCTCTCTGTGTCCAGGTGTCTTCTGACGGCCAGCCCCCCCAGTCAGGGGGTCAGTCTCGCGTGGCTGCAGTGGGGCCGTACATCCAGTCATCCACCATGCCACGCGGCCCAGCCAGACACGACCTGCTGAAGCCCACCTACCCCGACGGCACAGCCACACTGCCACCTCAGGACAGGAGCATGGTGTCCGCGCCAGCCAAACCTGGCACAGGTACAGCACACACAGTCCACATTGCACTCGCAGGCACCGAAAGCATTTCACCAGCTCGTGTCCTTTACCTTACAAAGGGCAATAGCTGTGTGAAAATGAGGATCGCTCTGAGCAATGCCACCTCTGTTTGCTTATAGTTTAACAACACTTAATCAGAAACATGGAAATCTGTGTCTGTCTCCTGTGACTTTGAGGTTTAGTTTGCATTTGCCACAGGAGAGGGGAGTTCTGGGACGGTTTCTGTAACACAGCTGCAGTGCGCCTCTGATGTCACTCTCAGCTCAGAAGGTAGCCACCATTGGTCATTAGTGTGCTGTGATGCAGTGAGCCGTCTCTGATTGACTCCTCCCTCTTGTACTGTCGAGCACGTTAGATCACCTCGAGCAACCTGGAGGGGTGAAGACTAGCGTGCGTTAATAACGAGCACCATTTGGATTTCTATTTTCTTTTACTACGAATCCAAACGTCTGGCCCCAGTGATTTGATTGAGCTAGTTCTGTGGGACCTGATATCCTAACTCAATCACCCTACACTTTATAAAACATTATTGTGTTTTGTGTTTAGTATATGACGTCGTTAAGGTTAAATATCGTTGGGGTAATAATTTTTCTGCTAGAGAATTGTCAAAGTGTGATTTTTATTTTTATTGCAGAAGTTTTGCTGCTTTCTTTTAGGAGATGAAAATCCATGTTGGTAAAGTTTTAAAAAAAAAAAAAAAAAAAAAAAAAAAGGAGGAAAAAAAAAAAAAAAGAACTGAAGACTGCAGTACTTTTAGTATCCGTATATGAAGAGAATATTAAGAGAATCTGTCCTTCCTGTCATGTTGTTCTGTCCTGCATTAGCAGGAGTTAAAGTTTATCTCGAGTCTGCTTTGTGAATATACAGTGTGGTGGAAAGTTGAACGTACTCGGTTCCCTGCCAGGCCGATTTGTCTCCTAAAGCCAGCGCTGTGCTCGTGTCTGTGGTTTATTAGTGTGACCTTTTTTTTTCCTTCTTTTTTTTTTTTTCTAGTGGATCCAATTCCTGCTGTTTTCAATTCTGTTTGTATTGTTTGCAAATTTTTTTTTTTTTTAATTATTATTATTTTTTTTTTTAGAAGAAACATTCTTGCTTAAACCGCCGAAAGAACTGCGGGCCAAGAGATAAGTTACACAGATGTTTTGCACTGTTGGCTGTTCATGTGCATGAAGAAAGAGAGTTTGTGAGAGTTTAGGTGTGATGAAACTCAAGACTCTCTGAATAATGTTCCTTTATTGTTTTTAAGGTTTGAAACCACACAGCTATATAATAGACTCTCTGAGAACAGCATGTCCGCTTTTCTTTTCTGTACACTCGCCGTCCGGTCTGAATCTGCGAACACATTATCAGCAGCTGCTTAATTAAAGCTGACTCTGGGGCGGCCTTTGATTAATTCTTGGCTTATCTGGGAAATTGTTGCAGGAAGTGAATCCTGTGCACTGCTGAGAACCCACTGCTGGTTGTTCCATAATATCAAATCATTTAAAGTATTATTAATTGTATAATAAATGTAGTGACTTGTCGCTCTTCAGGACTGCAGTCACCAAAGGTGCTTAAAGTGTCTGACTGGAGCTCACCTACCACAGACTCCAACACCAGCCATGTCCAGTCCACTTCACCCCAGCTGCCAAGCCAAGTACCCGCAGAGCAAGGTGACCACACTCACTATATAATAACACTGAATAAAATGCAGCTATTATTGTTTCTCTTGGTGGAAGAGCAGACTGCATTACTCTGCGTTAAGGCGCCGATGCCAGCTTATAATTTCAGAGTTTATTTTGTTGTTGAAATGAGCACCGGCGTCGGTGGTTTAGACATAAATCGTTCACCTCATTCAAATAAATCTAAACAAAACAAATCTGAAAAAAAAGTATTATTTTAAGGTTTATATTTGTCTAGTTCAGACAAGACATTTCAAGTCAGACATGACCGAGCAGCTCCACCGATTCTAGCCGTGACCCGAATGCTAAGAAGTGTTCTTTTCTCCTGCCCCTTTCTCCCTACAGCTCCGGGTGACACAGACGTGTTGAAAAGAGGACAGCAGGACCGGAAGGCGCGTCCCATCTCCATGTTCGAATCCACCGAGCCGCCCACGGCCTCCTTGCGCAAGAACCAGAGCAGCGAGGACCTTGCGAGAGAGGTTAGCAGAGTGTGGAAAGTTCAACGCAAGCTCAGTAGACAACCGGTTTGCAGAACAGACTTTGTTATTAACATTCTTTTTATATGTTAATATATTTAACTAAAACTGTTTCTGTCTAATAAACTTCATCAAATAAACAGTCGTGCCCTAATGGGTAAAAACGTTATGAAAATCTCGAGTAGGAATGTAAGAGCCTCTATAATAATCATATTTATTTATAAATATGAAATAACTGCGTGTTTTTCCCCTTGTGCGCAGAATGCTGCAAAAAACCCAGTTAAAGTTCCGCCTCCTGTGCCAAGCAAACCCCGACAGGTCAATCTGCCTTTCCCAGGCGCGGGCACCTTCCCAGGAAAGGGAAAAGCGAGCAGCCAGCAGCAGCGTACGCCTCTTCCACCGGCTCAGAGTAACACACTTCCCCTACCTTCCAAGCAGGAAACTCCACCAGCTGCCACTGTACGACCTTTCACCCCAGAGCCTAAGGAGCCACCTATGCAGAAACCTCAGACAGTGGCAGCCAGCTCCATCTACTCCATGTATACAAAGCAGTCAATAACAGGCAAAGGTTTACAGCAGGGGGTGCAGGGAGTACTGAACCGTTCCCAGAACCGCTCCAACTTTGTTAGCAGTGAGTGAGACTTTAAGTGCAATACTGTTTGAGTTGTTTTAAAGGATACAGTTTAAAAGGAATTTTTTTTTATTCTTTCTCTGTAGTGTATGGTAAGCCTGTGATCACCGCAGGCCAGCAATCCCCGTCACCACAGATGGACAACCCCTACATGGAGCGTCCTAACGTCTCTGAAACAGACGCCGACCAAGGCACCAACAGTACTCCAGCACCCGAGAACCAAGAGACAGAACGTATCCCGCGGCCACTGAGCCCCACCAAGCTGCTGCCCTTCATCTCCAACCCCTACCGCAACCAGAGCGACATGGACCTGGAGGCGCTACGCAAGAAGCTCGTCAATGCCCCGAGGCCCCTTAAGAAGCGCAGCTCCATCACTGAACCCGAGGGTCCTGCTGGTCCCAACATCCAGAAACTCCTCTACCAGAAAACCACATTGGCTGCGATGGAAACCACAATCAATCCTCCTAGACCTGCAGAGGACGAGAAAGCACCGCCTGATCCCATCAGCACCGAACAGTGGGAATCTGAATCTCCCGAACAGCCACTTGCTGACCCGCTGCCACCGATACACGTTCTGAAAATCGATGGCGAGGACTTCATCCCTCCACCACCACCACCTCACCCTGCTCCTCGCCCTGAAGATGCGCTTTTAATCCCACCACCTCCTCCTCCTGTGCCTGAGGTCGAAGAGCCGCTCCCGTTACCTGCAGAGAGCTATGTGGAGGAGTTCCCTCCATATCCTCCTCCTCCTTATCCAAGCGGTGCCGAGCAGGAAGCTCTGGGGGATGACACATTAAACATGAAGCCGCCAGAAGTCATGGGACAGGTGCCTCTACCACCAGTGAGTATCAGAATGCTTATTGTGTGTGTGTGTGTATGTGTGTGTGTGCGCGCGCGCGTGCGCGTGCGTGCGTGCTTTAATCAGCAGTGGGTGTTGGTTCTGGGTTTTGCTTTCAACTGAGGTGAGCGGTACATCAAATCCAATCCATGTTAAAAATAAATAATAATAATAAGAAGAAGATGATGCCTTGATGAAACAGAGGCTGTATATGCCACCTTGGAATCTGAATCAGATTTTTTTTTTAAATATTATTTTCTAAACTAACATCCCTGCTAATTGTGTCTTACTTTTTACCATGATATAATATCCCCTCATGTGCATCAGTAGTGAGTCATTCAGTGTGTTTTTATGGTGTCATCGGCTATGATTGAACTGACACTCATTCATTAGTGAAATGATTAAAAGAAAAATTTATCCATCGTTTCCAGCAAGAATTGATGGATGAGTTTAGCAACCAAGTCTTAAAACAAGTCCTGATTCATTTATTACAGCAAATATATGGCTATGACACGGTTATTTAAAGATTTAACATTTACTACACGCCACATGATTTCCCTTTTGGCCTCCTTGTTAGTGAAGGTGACCAGCCTTACCCTGAGCTACTGAACTAATCCCAATAACAATATACAGTCCGTTTTGTTCAAAAATAGAGAGCGTTCTATTTATTGCCCTTTAATCAGATACACTTGTGCTGAATTTACGTCAGCGGCCCTATTCATTCAAATAAAGCACTTTATCCATGCGCAAACACATGAACTCTTAAGAGGTCCATTCTGCCATAAAAGCTCCTTTAATACTCTTAAATTTAAGATGAGGCTTTGTGTAGCTGAAATAAATCAAACGACCTTTTTCTTCCTAACGAGCCGTACTCGAGAAAATCCTGAAAGAGTTCTTTATTTGAGGAGGAAAAGCACTATAAATCGGCTTGTGTAATCTTATTAAAGTGAGATTTCGGCCTCCGTGGATTTTGTCCTCGGGATGCAGGAGCAAAAAAAAAAAAAAAAAAAAAAGAGGTTAACCTCACCGAGCACAAAGTAAACATTTTCTTCCAGTGTGTCAGGCAGTGTGGAGCGCTGAATATAGTTAAACCACGCATCTGCTTTTCTCAGGGGAAAAGGACGAATTTGCGCAAGGTTGGATCGGAGCGCATCAGCCACAGCATGAGGGTGAAATTCAACCCCTTGGCTTTGCTTCTAGACTCTTCTCTGGAGGGAGAGTATGATCTGGTGCAGAGAATCATCTATGAGGTTCGTTATTGTCTTTTTTTTTTTTTCTTGCTATATTTGTATACTTTAATGTCATTTAAATTAGGGCTGGGTATTGCAACCAATTTGGCCTTTCGATTATTATGTATATGATTTCAATTCGATTTCGATTCAATATCGATTAGTTATCAATATTTCATTAAAAATGTTAGTTTTGCAGACATGGAATCCATGTTTTAATATAAATGCTGGTAATTAAAACCCTCCTACTTGGCTATATTACTGAAATCGACATTTGAATTAACAGTAGGACCCACACAATTGTTTAATTATGTTCTTATTTTTATTTTGAGTAACAAACGTAACAAGAAATCATAAATATGTGCATGTGATGCCCACAAGGTAAGCACTAACTGAAAGATTCAAAACATAAAAGATGGCGACATCTTCAGGACGAGAGGCAAACTACAGATAATACTCACGTCCTCTAAAAGTAAAGTAAGCCGTGCATTAAGAATGGATTCGGGAATTTCCAGAATCGATATTGTTCTGTTAAACTGAAAATCGATTAAAATCTGAGAATCTATATATTTTTATTTCCCTTGGCCTAATTTAAATAACCTTGTGCACTTGTTTATTACTCCTAAAGATGCATCACAGCATACTAGTGTGCAAAATTCTGCAGAGTTTTTACATCTTAGTGAGTTAGATTTTAGTCTTTTGTTGTTGTTTTTGCTATTTTTAGTTGCTGAATAGTTTCATATATGAGGCTATTTTGTTATTCTGTAGAAGTTAATATAAGTTGTTGTTGTTTTTGAATCATGAAGGTTGAGGACCCCAGTCAGCCTAATGATGAAGGGATCACGGCTCTACACAACGCCGTCTGTGCCGGACACACAGAGATCGTCAAATTCCTCGTACAGTTCGGAGTCAACGTCAACGCTGCCGACAGCGATGGCTGGTGAGTTAGAAATCCCAGATCAGGACGTCTGTGCATCTGTAACGTTTTAGCTCTACAACGTAGTTACGATGGAGATCTGTATAAATGAATGCTCCCTCTATGAATGTTTGTGCAACAGGACTCCGCTGCACTGTGCTGCCTCCTGTAATAACGTGCAGGTGTGTAAGTTCCTCGTGGAGTCTGGCGCAGCCGTGTTTGCCGCCACGTACAGCGACATGCAGACGGCTGCAGATAAGTGTGAGGAGATGGAGGAGGGCTACACCCAGTGCTCGCAGTTCCTCTATGGTGTGTATGCTCATCTCACTGCATAACCAGTCAGATCTTTATTCCTGTCAGTTTGTTAGTCTTGGTATTGACTGTTGCTGCTACTATGGCAGTACAGCTATGTTTAGGATACACACCGTAATGATTTGTGAATCCGTTTCCGACCCTGTGCTGTGTCCATTTCCACAGGAGTGCAGGAGAAAATGGGCATCATGAACCGGGGCGTGGTATACGCACTGTGGGACTACATGAGCGAAGAAGATGACGAGCTGCAGTTCAGAGAGGGAGACTGCATGACTGTGGTGAGGAGAGAGGACGAGGACGAGATCGAGTGGTGGTGGGCACGCATGGGCGACAAGGAGGGCTACATTCCCAGGAACCTACTCGGGGTAAATATCCAAACAGAACAGTGTTTATGGTATAAAATACACAGAAACCCTTCTGCTGATCGCAGGCGTGTGTGCGCAAGATCCCAGACACTCATAACAACGTTATGTTCATTTTAATGAAGACAATAAAATATTCAGGTTATTCAAAGCTGCGAGTAACAAAGCGAAAGAACATCACTGTCACTCTTAGGTTAGGATGACCTGAACATTTTGGTAATGTAAATGAGATTACTTTAATTGCATTTCTCTTAGTAATTGTTCTTACCTCGCCCGTGTCCGGCGTCACTAATAACAATAGCTCTGTTCTGTTCTTTGTGCTCTGGAATGACCAAAAAGCACAAACATGGCCATTCAAATATCAATGGATAATGTGTGGAAATACATTTGTGCCGTAAGTATTGAACAAACGAACAGAAGTATACAATGAGAGAAGAAGAAAAACACTCTGAAACTGAAAACATAAACAGCATTCGGTTTTCTAAGCTTTGTTTTCGCTGATCATGATTTATGATTGTCTCGCTAGTGTTTTTGTTTACGCTTTCAAACTTTTTCATTTACACGCCGCATGTTTTCGTTCACCATTCTGGCACCAGCCTCGAGTGTGGGCGGGGCTTAACAGCGATTTACTCTCATTGGCTAGTGAGATTTGTATGGACAGCTTCCTGACCTGTAAGTAGAGACTTCAGTGGTGTGGATTTTAGAGAGCGTTCAGAGCTTCATCGTCATCATCTTGTCATCATCCTCCTCCTCAACTGGACACTCGAGCTGTCAATCCAAATCATACAGAAAACTGTTCACAAAGGATGATGTTTATTTGAAGAACATGTTAGGTTTTTGCCACAGAGTTCCCTGTTTTCAGTTCCAGAGAGTTTTTCTTCTATATGTTGGTTTGTTTCTTGAAAAGTTACATTTAATACTTTTGGTACAAATGTAATTCCATAAACGTGGTTAAATATGGAACATGTTTATGGTCCCCTCCGAAACTACTGGCACAACAAGGCCAATTCCTTTGTTTGTGCTGTACACCAAGTCTGTTGTGTCTGATACATGTGCTGTGTTCTATGTTGTTTAACACGTCTACGTATAAATACCAGGAAATAAAAGCTGAAATTCTAAACTCTCTTCTCATGTTCATCTTTTGATCTCAAACCCAAATATCTTCAGTCTACAGCAAAAAAAACAAATGAATTGACCTTGTTGTTCCAGTAGTTTTGGATGGGACCGTGAATGTTGGTTAGAGAATATTTCTGCTGTTTCTCAGTAACCGAGGTTTTCTGTTCGTTTTTCTCAACAGTTGTATCCAAGAATAAAGCCACGACAGAGGAGCTTGGCTTAAAACGCCCAGAAATAGAGGAGACAAGAATCTGTAGGACATCTGTGGGAAATGTACTAACACACACACACACACACACACACACACATACACCACAGACACTGGTCCAAGACTCTAAATCAAATGAAGAGACGAAAACATGAAGGATTTTTTTTTTTTAAGAACAAATGGAGAACTGGACCTTTCCCAGCAGATGCTGCATTTTTCTATTCTATGGTTTCATGTTTTCTTCATGCTGTCGCGAGTAGATAAACATCTTTTGTGTTCTTGTGAAATTCGCCTCTGGAATACAACTGAATCGTACTCTTTCATTTCACTACAACATCGCAGCGCAGATATCTGCTGGAGCCTCGTCTGTTACGTGTCATTTTTATATACAGAGAGCTCATGTAGTCCTGTTCATTTACCAAATCATGGGTCAACTTGGTAAATGCAGTAGACCGTGGATAAGCTTTGTGTTTTTGTTTTTTGAAATTTACAGTATAGTTACTGAAAAAGATCTCCAAATCATTTTAGATTTGAGCTCACACTATTTTCTGCATTAAAGACTCCACTGAAGCTCTTAAACTTTTGCTAATTAGAGCTTTGAGGCGAGTACTATTACCACAAGTCAGTATTTGTTTTGGCCTTTTTTTATACAACATTAAATGACTTGACTGTTTAAGTTTAAGTAAATGTGTCCTATTTGTTCTTATGACAAAATAATGAATTGTCCATTCTGCAAAAATCCTCTTTAGTAACATGTAATCACGTATTTTTGTTCTTTGGGTTAAGAAAACATTGGCGTTCGATTACTTGTTTGATGGTGATGCAACAGTTGTTTTTTTTCTTCTTCTTTTTTTCTTATTGTCTAAAGTGTTTAGTATATCCATTTTGCATATCTTTTTTTTTTTTTTATTCCCAGCCTTCTACATTGTCAAAGCAACTGTATTTATTGTGTTTAATTTCTCATCTCCACGTCATGATCTGTAACCTCAGTCAATTATAGTACTTTTGAATATGACACCTTTGTGTTCTCTTGATTATCTAGAAATCATTTTAAAGACACTGATTTTTTTTCTTCTGTTTTTGTGTGTATCTTGTACTAAATTGTTTCGGAAATTAAAACATAATCTACGATAAAAGGAAGGCAGCCTGAGTAAACACACACTACAGTTTTTAAATTATAATGTGTATTTATTGAAGTAAAAAGGTTATCTAATACCCATCTGGGCCTGTGTGAAAATGTATTTGCCCCCATAGTTACTAATTGGGGGTTCAGCTGGACTAGACACAACCAGGCCTGATTACTGCAAACTCTGTTCAATCACAACACTTAAATAGAACTTTTTCAACAGCATGAAGTTGGTTAAAAGATCTTACCCAGTAACACACTATGCCAAAGTTGAAGGAAATTCCAGAAATGATGAAGGTGATTGAAATATGGGAAGGGTTTCAAAGCTATTTCAAAGGCTATGGGACTCCAGAGAATCACAGTGAGTCATTATCTCCAAATGGAAAAACTCAGCACAGTAGTGAACCTTATCAGAAGTGGCCGACCTTCCAAAATTCCTCCAAGAGCACGGTGACTACTCATCCAGGAAGACACAAAAGACCCAAGGACACCATCATTGTCCCAAAGCAGCACAGAAATATATCAATTCTGATATATATTTACAGAGATATTTAAACTCAGGATATAGATTTTAAACTCAAAAGGAAAAACTCCCTTAAAAATCAGTAAAGGTCACTATTCATGACTCCACTATCACAAAGACACCGGGCAAAAATGGCTTTTATGGAAGAGTGGCAAGGCGAAAACCACTGCTAACCCAGAAGAACATTAAGGCTCATCTGAATTTTGCCAAAACACACCCTTGATGATCCTCAATCCTTTTGGGAGAATGTTCTGTGGACTGACGAGTCAGAAGTGAAACTGTTTGGAAGACAGGGGTGCCTTTGCATCTGTACAGTAATTGAGGGAAACATGAATTCTGCTCTACCAGAAAATCCTAAAGGAGAATGTCTGGTCTTCAGTCTGTAAATTGAAACTCAAGTGCAACCGGATTATGCAGCAAGACAATGATCCAAAGCATAGGAGTAAATCCACCTCTGACTGAGTAAAAAAAAAAGAAGCTACATTTATATTTTGGAGAGGCCTAGTCAAAGTCCTGTCTTGAACCAGTTGAGATGCTGTGGCAGGACCTTAAACAGGCAGTTCATTCTTGAAAATCCTCCAGTGTGGCTGAACTAAAGCAGTTCTGCAAAGAAGAGTGGGCAAAAATTCCACCACAGCACTGTGAAAGACTGATCTCCAGTTATCAGAAGCGTTTGGTTGCAGTTATTGCTGATAAAGGTGGCACAAACAGATTTTAAGTTTAAGGGGCAATTACTTTTTCACATGGGTGATAGGTGTTTGATAACTTTTTTGCTTAAAAAAAAAAATACAAAAAAAAAAAAAGCAACAACTGTAGTGTGTTTTATGCTGCATTTTGTTTGAAGATCTAAAATTATTTAGTATGTTATACACAAAAACAGAATAAATCATAATGTTTGGACAACATATTGATTTGTGTTTGTGTTATCACATTAAAGTACAAGTGCATAAGGTACTTGAAACCAGTTTGACGTACAGTACAGAGCTGCACAAGTAGTTCACTTTTCAGCCAGAAGATGGCGGTGTTTCACTACTCTACCCTTAATGACCGAGTACCCAGTAGGTGAATTCATAAATATGTTACCTTATAACGCAAAATCTTATATTTCACTTCTAGTTTTCAATAGAGAGATATTTATTGCCTGCTATTTATTTAGGTGAAACTAAATGCAGGTATACATCTTCCATCGTATGTAAATGTAACAGCTTTGCCGAGTCATCAGAGTTATTCCTACAGGAGCTACTGGGTCACTAATAACACTTTAACCATTTTAAATTTAAACAATATCACACAAGCAGTTATACTGAATATCGGCTCGGCTGTAGCTAACCGCACAACTGTAAGTGTGATATTGCTGTTTTACAACAGTTCTATATACAAGAAATTAATATGTGACAAACAGTGCCCTCTACTAATATTGGCACCCTTGGTAAATATAAGCAAAGAAGTCTGTGAAAAATTGTCTTTATTGTTTAACCTTTTGATCTTTTGTTTAAAAAAAAATCACAAAAATACTCTTCTCTCATAGATATCAAACAATTGCAAACACAACACGGGTCTATAAAAATAGCTTTGTTAAATATCAGTGTGCAACAATTATTGGCACCCCTATGAATTCATATGAGAAAAATATATTTGAAGTATATTCCCATTGATGTATTGCAATTTCTAGTACAACTGGGTGACTAGGAACAGGAAATTGTTCAACCATGACTTCCTGTTTCACAGGGGTATAATGAGTTAAAACATAGACCAAATTCCCTTAGTCATTCATAACAATGGGTAACACCAAGGAATATAGCTGTGATGTGGGCAAAAGGTTGTTGAGCGTCACAAAATAGGAAGTGACTTTAAGAAAATAGCACAAGCATTGAAAATGCCCATTTCCACCATCAGGGCAATAATTAGTTCCAGTTAATTAGTGCTAATAAGTTCCAGTCAATTCCCGCAGCTCTGTGTGAGCGGAGTTTGCGTGTTCTCCCCGTGCTGCGGGGGTTTCCTCCGGGTACTCCGGTTTCCTCCCCCAGTCCAAAGACATGCATGGTAGGCTGACTGGCATGTCTAAAGTGTCTGTAGTGTATGAATGGGTGTGTGAATGTGTGTGTGATTGTGTGCCCTGCGATGGACTGGAATCTTGTCCAGGGTGTACCCCGCCTTGTGCCCGATGCTCCCTTGGATCGGCTGAAAAGGAGTAAGCGGTTGAAGATGGATGGATGGAAGTTCCGGTCAACTGGAAATGTTACGAATCAACCTGGAATTTGACGTGTGTCTATATCGTCTCAATGCACTGTGAAGAGAATGGTTTGAGTGGCCAAAAAATCTCCACGGATCACAGCTGGAGAACTGCAGAAGTTAGTTGCGTCTTGGGGTCAGAAAGTCTCCAAAACTACAATCCGAAGTCACCTACATCACCAAGCTGTTTGGAAGGATTTCAAGAAAAAATCCTCTACTCTCTTCCAAAAACAAACTCAAGCGTCTTCAGTGTGCTAGACACTACTGGAACTTCAAATGGGATCAGGTTCTATGGTCAGATGAAACCAAAATAGAGCTTTTTGGCATGGACATTTTGTTAGGATACATGGCATCATGGACTCAACAGATATTAAATGAAAACCTGACTGACCTCCGCCAGAAAGCTTAAAATGGGCCGTGGTTGGATCGTCCAGCAGGACAATGATCCAAAACATACATCAAAATCAACACAAAAATGGTTTACTGACCACAAAATCAAGATCCTGCCATGGCCATCCCAGTCCCCTGACCTGAACCCCATAGAAAACCTGTGGGGTGAACTGAAGAGGAGAGTCCACCAGCATGGACCTCGAAATTTGAAGGATCTGGAGAGATTCTGTATGGAGGAATGGTCTCAGACCCCTTGTCATGTATTCTCCAACTTCATCAGCATTATAGGAGAAGACTCAGCTGTTATCTTGGCAAAGGGAGGTAGCACAAAGCATTGACTAAAAGGGTGACAATAATTGTTGCACACTTATATTTAACTTTATATATATATATATAAACTTATGTTTTGTTTGCAATTTTTTGATATCCATGAGAGCAGAGTATTTTTGTGATTTTTTTTTTAATTTTTTATTATTTTTTTTAAAAAGATTAAATAATAAAGACAAATTTTCACAGCCTTCTTTGCTCATATTTACCAAGGGTGCCAATATTAGTGGAGGGCGCTTTATATTAATATAGTGTCAGACACTATATGGCCAAATATTCTGTTTATTTTTGCTCAGCTAGCTGTCTAGCAAGCGCCCATTGATTTGTACATCCATGTTAAATTCCAGTGAAATTGGTGTACCTTCTTCCTTTTCATCTTCATCTGACAAGCTTTCATGTTTTAAGTCAGAAGTTATATTCTTGAAAAGGATCATTTGCCATGTCCTCTGATGATGTCACTAACACTGCTGTAGTAACTGTTTCGAACTAGGAGGTGGAATTTCATGAACACAGATGAGTGGTGTCACAGTTTCCTGATGTCTCCAACTCCTTCACTAGTTCCTTTGTTGTTATCTTGGGCTTCAGTTGAACCTTTAATTTGTGCCTCTTTCCTGAACAATGCGGTGAGCTAATACACTTTTTATATTTGCATACAAAAAAATCTGACTGTCCTAAGTAGTAAACCAGTGCAATCCAATATATTGTGCACTGAAGTGCTCAGGCAGTACTGAGGGAAGACTATAGATTATATTTACAGGTCAGGTGACTGTTGGGGGGACAATTGGATAGTGCTGAGCTGCCTCAGGGCAGAAGCTGCCTGGGGGTACCATATGGCAGAAACAGACTGCCATGCTATATTATGCCAGATGGCAGGAAAGTTAAGAGTTCTCCATAATGCTGATGGCCTTGCAGATTCAGTAAATATCCTTGATGGAGATTCGATCTTGCTGAGATACAATCTTAGAGATTATTATTTAACATCTGTAAACTTAGTGCTGAGCACATTGCCTCGCACCTCCACGGTTGGGGGTTCATTTCCGGCCTGCGCCGTGAGTGCGTGGAGTCAGCATGTTCTCCCCATGCTTTGGGGATTTCATCCCCAAGTTCAAAGACATACATTGTAGGCTAATTGGCATTTCCAAATTGTCTGTAGTGTGTTCGATTGTGCCCTGTGATAGGTTGGCACTCAGTCCAGGGTGTCCACCACCTTGTGCCCCGAGTTCCCTGGGATAGGCTCCCCTGTGACCCTATGTAGGATAAGAGAAATCCTACAGGTTAAGAGAAATAGGTACAGAAAATGGATAAGGGGATTAACATATACAAAATCTGTACACCTGCTCATTCAATCAACCAATCATGTGGCAGCAGCACAATGCATAAAATCAGGCAGAAACAAGTCAAGTGCTTCGGTTAATGTTCAAATAATGGAACAAAAATGTAATCTTTGATCGTGGCATGGTTGTTGGTGCCAGATGGGCCGGTTTGAATATTGAGTTTACACAGAATGGCGTGTAAAACAAAAAATATCCAGTGAGCAATAGGAGGAAACACCTGGAGATCAGTCTTGTTTGGTAACTCAAATAAGCACTTTTTATAATCGTGGTGAGCAGAAAAGCATCTCCAAACACACAATATTGAAGCATGCGGATTACAACAACAGACAGTTACATCGGGTTCCACTCCTGTCAGCCAAAAACAGGAAGCCGAGGCTACATGGGCACAGGCTTACCTAAAGTTCTTCTTCTATTTATTAATATTATTATTATTATAATAAAATAGCTAAATGTACTTTTATGTATTATTCTAACATGTTTGTTTAGACTTTTTTTTTTTTTTACATGTAAGAAATCCGCAGTAGATTAAATCTACACTCTGTCTGTAAGCTGCCTCTTAAATTAATGATTGGGTTGAAATGTGATGTTCATTTTTTTAATATTTGCACTAATGGGTTACACCTCGGTTGTTTACGTGCATTAATTTAGGTGGATGATGCACCCTGTCACGGGAAAGCTCATCACCTCATCTGCTATGAAATGTATTTAGCTTTAACTCGATTTCATTTTCATCTCTTTCAGGCTTCATCTGTGTTGATTTATGTGCTTTCTTGCAAAACTGATTACACAATGTTCTCTCTTCTTTGTGACTCGAGATGCATATCTCAAATGCTCTTCTAAATCTTCTCATACCCTGGTGCTGCTTACATCTCAATTCTGATTGGTCCGCAGGTGTTGATTTAATAATTTGCTATTACAGCTCTGTCAGTAGTTCAGGCTACAAGACAAATTATAGGTTAATGTTGGATAATGTCGGACACTCCTCATAAACAGATCAAATCTGAGACATAATCATTGACATGGTGAAGTTTTCTGTAAGAAGATGTTTATTTAGCATTTATGGAAGGAGTCTCTAGTGACATATATGGGAAAGACTACCAGCTGTTTCATGGTAACTCAACAAGCTGCATTATTTTTATTATTATCTTTAAGAGAGAGAAAAATGAAATGGTGAGGGAACAACTGTTTACATTGTACAATATATTCTTTCTTTTTTTTTACTCTTTCTCACAGTACACTCGCATTCCGTTTCACTGGCAGAATGAAAATCAACTTAACGGACATTTTCAATCAATATAAGCAAGCAAATTATTTTATCAGCACAAGCCTGTTATAAGATTAGTCAGGACACTGTTGGGCTTCTGTATGTATTGTGACTGCTGGTGAGCAGGGCGATGGGAAAGGGGAGGAGTGTGAGCCCTCTGCTGGGCAAGCAATTCACACCTTTCCACAATAACACTGGTTCAAAGATAAAATCGACAGCACACTTAAAGCTTTTTTGATAGTAAAACACCGTATACAAACTGCTCAGCCTTAAAGCCCTGAGTGTCTACTTTCATAAGAGCCATTAACCACTATTGGAGTGTGACATCACAAATAAATTCTATATCGAACACGGGCACCTCCAAAAACTGGCGCAAATCCCATTTTTGGCCTCAACAAAAAATTTAGCTTTGGCAAATTGTTATGGTATAAGAGAAATAAAACACTTCGGGATGTTCTTTTATTGGAAAATAATCAACATCAGCATCACAGCACACTGTCATTCACTATGTGCCCACCTTGTGATATTTAATTCTTCACTTAACAGCTATTAGTGGTTAATATAAATTCTCATGAAAACACAAAACTTATGTAGTTATTTTATGCAGTTATTTTATCCTCTAGTAGGTGCCAATAATTATGGAATTGAGTCTGTAGAATGTAATTTTCAGTAAATAGTCTGACTTTTAAAAAAACAAATCAGAACAGTTAAATATGGTGTGTGTTTAAGTAATAATGACTTGTCAAACTTCTCCCATTCCTGTAGCTTTAGAGGAAACACTGATGCAGTTTGTTTGAATTTCAAATTAAAAGCATTACTCTTCTGCGAAGGTTCACCGCGATTGCTGTACATTTAATAAGATGAGAATGAGAAAGTACTGTGTGTTTAAATGGCGAGAGAATTGCAATGTCAATTATTTCTTGCTTTTAGAAAACAAGTTTAATACTTCTCCTCAAAATCATCAAAGTTCTGCTCTAACCATTTACTTAATATTTCGTTCAGTAAGCTATTTCTACCAATCATTTATTTCAGTAATGACTTTTTGATGTGTATACTAAGCGGATTTTTAAATCGTGGTATTAACTAAATTCATTGCCTTTTGACACTATTTTTTAAAGGCTTTTTGATGGGTTATGTGAAAGAAATGCATTACTGGTTAGATCCACAAGTAGGCAGTGTGGTAATATTTCACACACAATATAGTAAATAGCACAGAAAATAAATTAAGGGTTGCTAAACCTTTGTCACTTGTTCACAAAAATATAACGTCAGCTAATACAGTCATGTTAAAAATATAAGTACACCCCATGGAATTTGTTGGCTTTTTTGACATATTTGGACAAGCAAACATTTGATCATCTTTGACACAGTGTCTATTAATGAAGTTGTTATACTTCAACAAAACCACAAGGGGCAAAAAAAGGTTGGAAAAGTAAGTGTAACAACAACAACAAAAAAAAACAGCTGGAGGTTAATTGGCAACAGGTCAGTAACAGAACATGCCTCTCTAAGATACTCTTTTTTTATACCCAATCATGTTACTAACCTGTTGCCAATTAACCGAATTAGTTGCAGAATGTTCCTCCAGCTGTTTCGTTTTAGTAACACTTACTTTTCCAGCCTTTTGTTGCCCTGTCCCAACTTTTCTGAGACGTGTTGCGGCCATGAAATTCAAAATTACCTTATTTTTTTCTTAAAATGGTACATTTACTCACTTCAGAAAACATTTCATATGTTTTCTACGTTCTGTTGGGAATAACATATGGGTTTATGAGATTTGCAAATCATTGCATTTTGTTTTTATTTACATTTATTTACATTTTACACAGTGTCCCAACATTTTTGGAATTGTAGTTCTACATCCGGTTAAGTTTATGTAGCGTGTCCATCAATCAAGTACCTGTGAATGATAGAAATGATAACATCAGAAAGAGAGAATGAGTGTGTTGTAATATAAGCGTGATTTGAATTATAGATGCACTACTGTCTGAGCTGCTGTTATAGAAAATTCATCAACACCTTCTGACCAATCAGAATAGAGAATTCCACAACATTCTTTTGTGGCTCAACAAGGGAAAGTAGTTGATTTCTTGGTCTTCTCCTGATTTACCTTCTTTCCAATGCAAAGATCACAACTCAAAAAATGCTCATAAGTATCTCACCAATGAGAAACCAGACATAAACAATTCATTGCGACTCAATAAATTGCTGTATCTCTCATCACTGCCCTCAGGAGCTAATGAAAACATGGCACTGGACTACTTTTCTGAGGCTTTCCTCCTATCCGTTTGATTGTTCTCTTTAATGAGTACTGTGCAAGCAAATTAATGAGCTGTTGTGTTGTTTTCTGCAGCTAGCTAACTGTTGTGTAGGTGTAGTGGCAGCTTATTAACAACCAGAGACGGCGAAGCACCAGTTGCTACTTAAAGAGAGGAATCCTGTTAAATATTCAAATGTTGTGCATTTTTAGCCATTACATCAAAAAATAATTTGCTGTAACTTGTTAGTCTTGTGCACAAATGTTAATTAGCCAACGACCAACCATGCAAATGCTGCAAGGCTGTAGATCTGCAATATGAAAGATCTGATGCAAGTTTAAGTTGGTTTTCAAGAATAAACCAAATGTTTAATGGTCGTTCAGAAGTCCTTAAGATAAAATCACATCTACACAAATCTACAAAGAATCTTCATCTGGAAAGTACTTGTACATTGAAAGTGCTAAGGATTTGAATTTACCTGAGTATAACTGAAAATTGATACTCAATTATATTTCCATATATTCCATATTTAAGTACTCATTACAAATTTCAAAGATCATGACTCAACTTTTGCCCCACTACAAAGCCAATTAGTCAAGCCCCAGTGTGTATTAACATTTATCTATTTGTTCAATCGTTTATTTATTTATCAGTTTAAAACATCCAGTAAATTCCATATCAATTAATAGTCTTGGCGCAATGATTGCCAATTAGTCTCACATTCTCAATATCTATTAAATTTACTTTAATGAAACAAATAAATGGGATCTCTTTAAATTTGTATGAATCAAACAAACAAGGGTGAAACAAATGTATGTTTCAATTTTTTATGGACACTAGTGCCACCCTTAGCTCTAGCGTTAATTCTCGTAACTTTTTATACAAGATTACAGCATTACAGCACAGTAAAATTCTGTTCTCGATATACCAGGTTGTTAGGAAGTTGGGGTCAGAGCAGAGGGTCAGCAATGATATAGCACCCCTGGAGCAGAGAGGGTTAAGGGCCTTGCTCAAGGGCCCAACAGTTGCAGTTTGGCAGTGCTGGGGCTTGAACCCTGACCTTCTGATCAGTAACACTGAGGCTTAACTAATTTTAAAATTAAGTTGCATGAATTATTCATGACATATGGAATTCCCCTGTCCCCAAAGCTAACCCAGGGCCATCACAAAGGTGAATGAAAGCAGCAGCACCCAGAGCCATGCGTCAGCTAAAGGTTTAGAAATAGAGATTAGCATACGAAATGGATAATGAGATAAGGTTCTGTTTTGGATTCAGTACTTGGTTCTAAATAAGTTCCAGACGTTTTCACAGCTGCACTAACATTTTGATTGTCGGCATTTTGACCTCATGAACAATTTGAGAGTAAAACGCAGACAGATCAAAATTACATAAGTGCACGTGTGTTTGACTTTTCCTAGGGAAATGTACAGACAATAAAACCAAAAGAAGACTTGAAAAATGTCATCTGAGGTTTTTTTTTTCCAAATGTCAGCTGTCCAGTTTAGTTGAGCCTGTGCCCAGTTTAACCTCAGATTCCTGTTCTTGGCTGACAGGAATGGAACCCAATGTGGTCTTCCGCTGTTGTAACCCATCCACCTCACAGTTTGATGTGCTTTGCATTCTGATATGCTTTTCTGCTCAGCACGATTGTAAAGAGTGCTTATTTGAGTTACTGTCAGCTCCAATCAGTCTGGCCATTCTCCTCTGGTCTCTTTCATGAACAAGGTGTTTCTGCCTGCAGAACTGCCACTCACTGTATGTTTTTTGTTTTTTCCCACCATTCTGTGTAAACTCTAGAGACTATTGACTGTGTGAGAAAAGCCCAGATCAGCAGTTTCTGAAATACTAAAAAATCCTGTCTGTCACTGAGATCACATTTTTCCCCTGTTCTGATGCTGGATGTGAACATCAGCTGAAGATCTTCACCTGTATCTGCACGATTTTATGTATTGTACTGCTGCCACATGATTGTATTATTGCCACATGTAATTGTCATTAGACAACTACATAAATGTCCAGGCGCACAGGTGTTCCTATTAAAATTGATGGTAAGTGTACATTTGTAAAGGTGGCATTGTGAGAGAGAGAGAGAGAGAGATAGAGAGATCTCTCTCTCTCTTGCCCACCTGTCTGCCACAATCCTAAATATATATAATAATACTTGGACTTTTTTTCTGGAGTATTATGTTGGTTAGGTTAGAGATCCACGTGTCCTTCACTTTGGAAGGAAGAAATTAAAAAGATCTTTCCCTGTGGGACACAGCAAAAATAAATGTTGGGAAATAGCATGCATTTCTATAAATATTTGATGCTACTGAGTGAGGGTAAGTGGTGGTAGTAGGAATAGTCCGAGTCTACTGAAGCACTCTATGCAAAGCTTTTTGTTTAGTCATGCCAGGTTCCTATATTGGCCTGATTATGTCATTTAAGTTTGTATTGTTATACAATTCAGTAAAGGAGATCTGTACAAAGAATAAAGTGTAAGATCTAAAGTATAACTAGTCTGACAAATGAAAGACAATAGCAACATGACAAGTGTGGCACAACACAATCTATACACAGCACGTTTGTGAGAGCGGAGCAAACTGGCCAGGTAAATAGCTTGTGAATTTACATTTACGGCATTTGACAGATGCTCTTATCCAGAGCGATTTACATTTTATCTCATTTTATACAACTGAGCAGTTGAGGGTTAAGGGCCTTGCTCAAGGGCCCAACAGTGGCAGGTTGCTAGTGCTGGGAATTGAACTCACAACCTTCTGATTAGGAGCTACTGTCCACTGAGCTACTGTTTTATCTGTCATAATAAGTAACAGTTTATGAGAATATAAAGCAGGGGCAGCTGGTATAAATGAGCTAGCAGGGGTAACAGGGATAACTGTGTGTAATAGTTTGCTCCACATCATCCTGATTATGAGGCCATCGATTAGACCTGGTGATATTATGCATTGCTTAGCATCCCATCTGATATCATGACCAGCTGTGACTGCTGTAAAGAAATACAAGTAACTAATGAGTGAAGGTAGGACATGAAAACTGTTGCCTATCTTTGCAGGATAAAGCTGCACAGGAGTGTGGTTTCTCTACTTTCTGATGTCAGGGCAACTCTCAGAGCAGAGGTTAATCCTCAAGCAGGTTCCTGGACTTCACTGATTGAGGGATAAGATACATTCCAGGAATCCTCAGGAATCAGGTCTATTAGTGTTTACAGTCTTGCTTGTCCTGATTAATGATAGTTTTAGTCGTGGGAAGAACTGGAGACATTACCTATTTCTTAACTTTGTTAATGTGGACAGCGCTATTCTTTAATCATATAGTAAAATAATAAAAGCCAAACATTTTTGATATCTTACCATAGAAGCTGACACAAGTTTAAAGTCCCATTAATATTATAATTAATTTTCCTATGAAAGCCCACAGTAAGCCCCATAGCAATATTTTTTAAAGGATAAACTAAGTTTGCTTTAATGAAGTTATACTAGAAAGGGTGCAATGCACTTCTGTGGCAAATTAAACACCCAACTGCTTCTATCAACATGAAAAAAAAAAAATAAATAAATAAAAACTCTTCCCCTACAGTGCACAAAGCAAAATTACTCTGGCGAGGCAACATGAAATATTCACATCATATTTAAAAAAATAAATAAATAAAATAAGATTAATTATGCATGCCCTCAAGGCCTACAGATGGCTGGCCACTTGTACAACCTCATGTCATAATGTGTTTGTATGAACAAAACACTAATTTCCACACACACTACTCACTATACGCTGCTGAATTATGCGAAAAACATCAAAACAAGAGCTGCAGCCCAAAATTTCCCTTCACAAAGAAACGTTCTTATAATGACATGCATTGCTTTTTTCTGAGGAGTAGACAGCAAACCATCAAATCTGAATTTGGGATTAGTGGATTAGGAATCTGTCATATCAGCAACGTGGGAAAGTGCTAGTGTGTCACGATCCGGAATTAGAGGCAGATGCAAATGCAGACTCTCAGTGAAACATTTAATAAAGTGTCAAACAAAACTCCACACAAGACTTGCATGAAAACAAGAACGAGCAGAACATGACAGATGAGGACAGAACAAACAACACAAGACAACCGTGCAGTGCTGAATGTGGCAATATATCCACACCAGTGCTAATGACTTAAAGCTGAAACAGGTGAATTGAGACATGTGACAAGGTGCAGTGGCTGATGGGAAATGTAATTTGTTGACTTTCTCCGATATTACATGACACAGTGATTTATGATGCAAGTTTATTATTCTGTAGCAGTGTTTTGTGTGCACATGATTTTCTCTAAAATATCGCAGAGTGTCTATACTTTTGAAGTTCTAATATTTCTATATGACAAATAGTAGGTTAGAGCAAATAATTTGTCACTTAAAGTATCTAGATCGTCAATCAGGGGCTCTTTTTAAAAGGTATGTTACACTGTGTCTAACACTTCAATACATTATCTAGTATATGATCAGGCTTGGGGAGTAACGGAATACATGTAACGGTGTTACGTAATCAGGACACAAAAAACAGGTCATCCGTTACAGTTATGTCAAAAACAGAGTAATCAGATTACTGGTACATTTTGTAAAAAATGGGAATACTATCAGAATTAAATTATTTTCATTTAAAATCAAAGAAATTCAATGTTTTGTTTTAAAAATGAGTATGTAATGTGTTTTTAATTGCATGTTCTGTGAGGAGTAGCCGATCACATAATTTGTTGTGCTGACGTAATAAAATGGGACGCTGCGGATGAATGTTTCAGTGGGAAATGAAGAAGTACCACTGAGTTCAAATTCATCCAGAGTGCCAAAATACGCACGGGGAAAGTGAGGCTCAGCTTTCCGCCTCAGAAAGACATGTCAAAATGAAAAATATCAGACTTTTTCTAACAATTGTCATCTCTGTCGAGCACCAACACTGATGGCACACCTGCTAATAAAAAAGCAGGCTCCAGTTGTGCCAGCATGAGAGAGAGAGAGAGAGAGAGAAAACGATGGAGACTCAGAGGATCATGTCAATCAGTGAACACCCAAGTAAATGTGCAGAAAGGCATTTAAAGACTTCTTGGATTCAAGAGTTTGCATGGCTCAGGTATGATCATCCTACACAGAAAATGTTTTGTGACTTTTGTTCCAAAAGCTTGTGAACTACAAGACGTTCAGTTCTGACTTTAAGTGAACTTGGATGAAAATGCTAACACTGTGAAAGAGGCCAGATGTACACACATGACAGGATGACTGAGAGTAAGTGTTTTTAAAAAAAATTAATGTAAATTCATCCTTATGAGGCACTTTAAAAAATCATTTGGTGCTTGTTTATTTTTTGTCTTCTAGGAGCCTAATAGGCTCTTTAAAAATCTTTTTTGTCTGGAGCCTGCTTTTGAAATAACACAATATAAAAAGCTGCATGATTATAGTTCTGGTTCTCTATTGCCAGTTGTGACTTACATGAGCAATTTAAAAAAATGTATTTTAAATTTATATATTTTATTAAAACAAATCCAAACACTGAACATGTTTAAGCTCTAAAATAAGCTCTAAATAAAAGCATATTGCTTTCCTCTTAACTTTATTTACATATGTGACCTTGAAGTAATCCAAAAATAATCAGATTACATTACTTTCATGTTGTGATACTGGGATTACATTACAGATGACAGTTTTTATGAAGTAATTTGTAACTGTAATGGAATACATTTTTAAAGTAACCCTCTCAACCCTGTATATGATAGAAGATTCAGGCCCTATGTTAAATACTCATCCTCACACATTTACATTTGCTTGTTTCTTTACATTTGAGTGTTTTTCTTATCAACACAAATGTTACATACAGTTGGGGAATAATAGCAATGCAATGTGTATTAGGAACACAAGTAGTCTTGCTCATTCATGCAATTATGAAAATGGGGAAAATGTAATGATTGACCATGGCACAGTTGTTGGTGCCTGATCTCCTGGGATTTTCACCCAGAATAGTCTACAGAATTTATACAGAATGGCAAAAATAAAATCCAGTTAGTAGCAGTTTTGCAAGCGGGAATGCCAGACAGGTTTGATAACAATTCTTTACAACCTTGGTAAGCGGAAAAGCATCTCAGAATGCACAACACATTAAACCTTGAGCCATGGCTACAACAGCAGAAGACCACATCAGGTTCCACTCCTGTCAATGAAGAACAGGAATGTGAGGCTACAGTGGGCACAGGCTCACTGAAAGTGGACAATTGAAGATCAGAAAAGTGTCACCTAGTCTCAATTTCTGCTGCAACACACAGATGGTAAGGTGTCAAACAGCATGAATTCTTGGAGCCGACCTCTCTTGTGTTAACAGTTCAGGCTGGTGGTGGTGGTATATAGGTGTGGGGAATATTTTTGTGGCACACTTTGGGCCCAATAATACTAACAGAGCACTATTTGAATGCCGCAGCCTGGGAGCTTCACATCATGAGTGTGCAGCTGAGAAATCTGCAGTAATTTTGTGACGCAATCATATCAGCATGGACAAGAATCTCAAATGAAATTTGTGGAATCTTTTTGGAATCCATTCGATGAAGAATTGCGTCGGTTCTGAGAGCAAAGAGGGGTCATGTGATTGATCAAAGATATGGGTATATTTGGGTCTACTCTCGACCATGCATATGCAGAAACCCCTAGTGGTATAAAAGTATAAATTATTACAGATCAGTTTATATTATATCAGTCTCTCCAGGATTTCGCGACTTTTATGATCGCAGAAATTAATGCAAAATCAAGCAAACTCCACAATTTTTGGAGGAGCTTGCAATTCTTCTAAATTACCACAGATTTTCCACAGATTTGGGCCAAGACATGTCATGTGATGTCATCACAAAGCGAGATCAAATTCTCCTGGTTTTGGTTTAAGAAAAGTGTTAGAGAACCATTTTGTAGTTACTTTCTTTTTGTTTATGTCTACAGAAGGTCGTTTTTTTTCAGGGAGTTAGTGTTGCGTTTATAAACTAAAGTCCTTGGTAACCTCTGGAGAAAAGGCTTCCTGTTTGTCGGATGTATTTTTATTTTTCAAGTGTTGTGGAAAAAAATACACCCAACCAGTGGATGAAAAGAAAAAGTTATGACTCAGTTAATGTACAGATCCAGCCTCTTCTGTGGTTGCTGGAGTTGCACTCTTGTTTTCACCATTATGGATAAATCCTTTCAGGGTACTCTCAACAAAATTAGCCACAATTATTTCCTCTAGTGATGACACTGAAGTGGTACATGACTCTCTCCTGTAGTACTTATGCCCCTTATTGTGGGCTGCAGTTTTTTTTTTTTTATTTAGGCATCACTTTCGAAAGAAACCACTTTTTCTTCACCTCTGCTACAGTTCTAACTACAGGCGACACAGCTTTGATAACATTTGTCACCTGCTCCCATTTCAGTGTCAAATAAACTACTTTTGTTCTACTCTACTTACTGCAAATGGTATCTCTACCTCATTGTCGAAGCTCATCTTCTTAGCCTTTCGACATGCTCCATGTAGTTCACAACAAGCAGTACCACAGGCAAGCGACTGGAATTTTTTAAAGGGAAGATGTTTAACATTTATGGCAAATTGTTTTTTTTTTAATGTAAATGAATGTGGCAGTGCACAAGCAGAATAATTTAAAATGTATAGGATTTATCATCTTCCTCTGTATATAGCTGTATTCATGTACGTGTGATAAATAAAAATTTTCTAGTGCGTATTGGTGGTTCTTATGCATGCAATTAGAACTTGTTCTACACATGTTTTGATAAGTGAGACCTGACACACATTTACATGTATAAGAAATGCCCCCAAATCACCATCTATGATAAACATCTTCATTTTAAAAGATTAAAAGAGATGGCTATCTGTTGTCCCAGTTCCATTTGGAATTGGAGTCATTTTACTGTTGTTTTGTAATGTATTTCTGTGTGGGTGATATGAATGCATGAAAGATATGTCATTATTTGGTTCATAGCTGTTTGGGAAATGCCAGACCTGTCTCCTATTTCTTGTTGAAATGTGCCCGTGGCTAAAAACCCTAGAGTACAGCAGAGTACAGATTGATAGAGTCAGCAATTACTCTATCAACTGTACAGACGTGATTGACAATAAGTGGGATGGGAGCTCCTCTCCTCATAATAGTTTTCGCATGATTACACTTTTCTACCACTAGTGGTTTAAGCATAAGCATGGTCAGGATTAGGTCTAAATATAGTCATACCATCATGCAAAAAACTAACTCTGTATATGTACAGGTGATAAATTAGACCCAGGATTGTATGGGGGTCAAATGGCAGATGGCATGCAATTGAGGGATCTCCACTGATCAGGGTTGTAGTGAATCCAGAGACTGTTCCAGTTACACTGGTTTTTGGGAGGAAACTGGAGTACGCAGAGGAATCTCATGAGAAATTCCTTTCAGAGCCCTGGAGCTGAAAGTTGGCAACACTATGTTCTGTGTGCTGTACAGCCCAAAATAAAAATAGTCAGTGACCATCATGAAGCCAGTTTCATGATGCATTCATCATGCATTCCAATGTTTTTCATCAGCTTTTCATCATCCATTCTCAGGTCCAGTAGCTGTTTACCATGCATCCCCCTGCAGTCAAAATATTCCCTCATACCATGCTGACACTCTGCACTGTCTTATTAACACAGTCGTTCATCAATACTGACAAGTCTTGTGAGTGCTGCAATGAGTTGTGTCATTGTCACAATCAGTCAGGTTAGGAGGGAGGCTGAAAAGACTTCATCAGCATAAGGCTGCAGGATTGTGATGGCATCAGTCCCAGAACTATAAGGTTTTACTGTCCAGTTTGTGCTTTAGCATAAAGCTGCATCTGGCAAAAGTCCCTGCGCTTTGGACAACACTGTCCCTGATTCCAATACCAAGAAGGCACAAACCTCAATTGCTGTAAACTTCTAACACAAAAATACCCACATTGCTTAATCAGGTTCATCCATCATTGGACACCTGTAGTTTGGATTTCAAACAACAGATAATTTCAGACTATTTTTGGCCAATCAAGAATAATTGCTAGTAGAAGTCTAGAAACAACCAACCACTCTAAGTAATGTATGCTGGATAATCAGGGTTAGTTTCTTTCATGCAGCAACCTTGTCTTAAACAATAAAATTCTATTTGATTTGGATAGTGCTTTAACTCTAGACATTGCCACAAAGCAGCTTTACTAGATCCCTAGATCCCTAACAAACAAGCCAATGACAAGGATAAACTTCCTGAGATGACATGAGGAAGAAACATTGAAAGAAACCAGACTCAAATGGTAACCCAGTCTTTTCTGGATGTCACCAAATAGTAAGATGGTAAATCATAGTGCACAGGTGTGGAAGAGAAAAGTGTGTAAGTCCATGGATGAGAAGAGAAAAGTGTTTGAGTCATTGTATGAACGCGGGACAGTATTTATAATGAGTGAGATCTGGGCATAAACTGTTTTTTTAATTATTATTTATTTATTTATTTATTTTATTTTAATTTTTTAGGTTTTTTTTTAAAGTGCAAATCTTTAGAGTATCTGCAGAACAGATATCCAGAGGTGCATCCAGACAATGCTTATTTTGTAAAACCTGAACTGAGACACCAATACAGAAGTGATCCAACATGTGGACAGGCATGAGAAAGTCCCGGAATGTATACACACAAGCACATCACATAATACAGTAGAGTTCTCTGCTGTCATATAGACCTTCGACCTTTAACCTTACTCTGATGACTGTGGTACAATGAGGGATTGTAGCCATAATATTTCAGTGATGGTGTAGGAGTACTGGAGACACTGAAACTCACAATAAATCCTTTACTTTGAACAAGAGGACATATAAGACAGATTAAAAGAAGACTTTTAGTAATACGTTAATTATCCAAATTACTCCACAAAGTAATCAGGAGTCTATACAAACAACCATGTCAAGACATGGGTAGTGGGTTTGCTTTATCTTGCTGAGGCACAATTCAAATTTCTGAAGTTTCCATTGATGTATTGTTAGTGTTTCTGCTGGAAGAATGCGCTCCAACTTCCTCCTCACATGTTGCCAGCTAGAAATAGCAGTGTCACTGCTAGTGCTGGATTTGCTGCTGACCTGCAGATCCTCTTTTTTTGTATCTTATTCTGCCACATTGCTTACTTCTTTAAGAAAAGTCAAAAATGTCAGCCATTTTTACACTATCTGCCCAAAGGTTTGTGGACACAAGACCATCACACCCATGTGTGTTTTGTGAACATCCACTTTTCTGGGAAAGCTTTCCACTAGATTTTGGAGTGTGGCAGTGGGGATGTACAGATTCTACCACAAGAGCATTAGTAAGGTTGGGTAAGGAGGCCTGGGGTGCAGTCAGCATTCCAGTTAATCCCAAAGCTGTTCAGTGGGTTTGAGGTCAGGGCTCTGTGCAAAACACTCACTTTCTGCACAAGGGTATTGTTATGCTGGAACAGGTTTGGGTCCCTTAGTTACAGTGAAGGGAAATTGTAATGCTACAGCATACAAAGACATTCTAGACAATTGTGTGCTGCAAATTTTGTGGCAAAAGTCTGGGGAAGAACCACATATGGCTGTGATGGTAAACTGTCCACAAACCTTATCCATATAGTGTACAAAACTCTTCATTGGCATGAGCATGTGTGACTGATCGCCTGAGTATGTTATGATAAATAGTTGGTCATCATGGAAATGAGTCAGTTGTATTTTTGGAAGGGATGTAACACGTTTTATTTATTTATTTATTTATTTTTTCAAAAGCTGCAGCGTTTCCAGCAGAATCTGCCCCAAATTACTTAATTTGGTACTATATCTGGAGGGTGGACCTAGCCTTGTTTACCAGCCTTTGTTTCTTTCTTCTAAAAACAAAAATTAAATTTCTATAACACACTGTTTCTCTGCTGCTCCCAAAACACAGGGCTTCAAGTATGCGTAGGCAAGTCAAAGCAAGGGCCAAGGAAGAAAATCTGTATAAAGCACAGGATTAGCAATCCACAGCAGAGCCTGGTTTTCTAATTGGATGTTGTGTGGTGGAAGACCCAGGGGATTCACACTGTTCTATCTCTTTGAGGTGCCATGTTGGGGTGAAGGCTAGGAAAGGATTTCATGGTCGGCTGCAGAAGGCAATCCAACCTCTGTCATCCATGTCTCCTTCACTGGGATTGCCAGGCTCACAGTAGAATGTCATGCAGTGAAGAAAATAAATGAGAGATGTACTCATCGAGCGCTTTATTCAGAACACCTGTACAAATGCATATTCATGTAATTATCTAATCAGCCAATGCATGTAGCAGCAGCACTGCATAAAATTGTGCAGATACAGGTCAAGAGACTCAGTTCATGTTCGCATCAAACATTAGAATGTGGGAGAAATGTGAGCTCAGTGATTTAGACCATGGTATGGTTGTTGGTCACAGACAGGCTGGTTTCAGTAGTTTAGAAACTGCTGATCTTTTGAAATTTTCACACACAACAGTCTCTAGAGTTTACACAGAATAATAGAAGGAAATATATCCAGTGAGTGGCAGCTGTGTGGGTGGAACTGCCTTTTGATGAGAGTGATCAGAGGAGAATGGCCAGACTGGTTTAAGCTGACTAGAAGGCTATACCAACCCAAATAACACGTCTGTACATCCATAATGAGTAGAAAAGCATCTCAGAATGCAGAACACACTGAAGATGAGGTGAATGGGCTACAACAGCAGAAGGCATCATCAGGATCCACTCCTATCAACCAAGAGCAGGAATCTGAGGCTAGAGTGGGGTACAGTGGGCTACAGTGGGGTACAGTGGGCACAGGCTCACTGAAATTGGACAGATGAATACTGAAAAAACATTGTCTGATTTTTCTAATCTTATTAAGAAGAAACACGCATAAACCCAGTAACGCATTATAGACCTGAATCCTTTAATAATAATAAAGCATGAACACAGCTGCCTATCTGCCTTTCCGTGTGTGTGTGTGTGTGTGTGTGTGTGTGTGTGTGTGTGTGTGTGTGTGTGTGTGTAATAGTTTGCCTCACATCATTCTTAGTACATTCTTATCAATCAGGTTTGTTATATAATGCATTGCTCATCCCTAATAGTTTCATTATTGAGCTATTGATAGATATTAGATTTTAGCTGTTCCATGTAATATTATGACTATCAATCACTGTATGTGTGAATCAGTTTATTATTTCTGCTCATATGTTCTTTGAAACAGCTTGTCTATCTACATGATCTGTGAGGACCCAGATGCTTACTTATGCCTCAACAGCCTCAAGTCAAACGCACACCAGCCAAGAGCTAGATGAATATAAATCCCTGGGGGAATAGAAAGTGCTGGATGGCTTGCTGTTTTTTTTGTTTTGTTTTGTTTTTTTTTTTATCATAGTTCACAGCTTTCATATGAGTATTTTTCTTTTGTTTCCTGAGATTACTTATTTTTTTCTTACTCTATTCTTTCCACACCTCTTTTGTCTTTATCATGGCCTCCAAGGCTTCCTCTTGAGATCAATGCGCATGGCTCATGTTGCTAAGCCGGCATAAAAATGATAAACAGGTTGAAAACAAATCCCAATGGCTGCCTTAAAGCTGCCATTATTTACTGGCTATCCATAATTTCCCCACAGTGGTGAAATGGCTCATAGGCTTGTTTCCTTTCCATTTACTTTTCTTGAATGAAATGTTTTGTTCGATTTTAAACAAACATTCACAACTTGATCTGCTAGCAAAGCCACGGTACTAATTACAGTCATGTGAAAAAATTAGTACACCCCATGGAAATTTTTTTCTTTTTTCTTTTTACATATTTGGACAAGCAAATATCTGATCCTCGTTGAAGCAGTGCATTTTAATAATGTTGATACTCTCTATCAAATGACATAAAATCGACATTTTGTAGTAATTTTCAGTTTAAATTACCCAAAAAAACAGACCAGTCACATGGAAAAATAAGTACACCCCTAAATTTATCACACCTTCAAATCCATAAAATTAGACTCAGGTGTTCAAGATTGGGTGCCAGGGATTAGAACATGCTTAGGAAGTGCAGGTGGAACCTGTTATTTATACCCTCTCATATCTATTGTCTGATGTTCCCTGTGCTATTGAGGTGTGTGGTGCCAAGATCTAAAGAGTTCTGTAAGGCCTTAAGAAAAAAGGTTGTGGATGCCTATGAGTCTGGCAAGGGATTTGAAAAGATCTCCAAATTATTTGAAATACATAATTTTAGCTGTATTTAAAATACATATGTGTGTCAGCTACATTGCTTTCTTAGTTAGGTTAGATCTTTTAGGTAGGTAGATGTTAGGTAAAATATTACACTGTTAATTTAGCTTGTCTCTCACTAGTCAGTGAAATATACCTTCATACTAAATTATTGATCCCTCATAATCTCTTCTGTTTTGCCTTCTAGAAAATTGACAGATCAGGGTGGGTCTTCACAGGTGAGTATCATATCATGAGTATGCACTTAACATAAGACTGATGGTGTTTTCTAAGTGAGTGAAGGTTAGGTCATATTTATCAGTGTTTCACTGGTGCTGTACCGTGACTCGCCGTAATAAACAGAAATCCGTTATTTTATGTTCATTTCAGGTTGTTTTATGCAAAACAGATAAATTATTAAATCAGGGTGCCATGGGCTTCGATGTATTGGTGCTTGTTTACTATTGCTGGCTTTGTTTTTATAGGCAAATGAGTTTTTGGGATGCTGTTCGTTAGAATTGTTTATTGCCATGGTTTGGATGCATGATTTAGGCAGCCTACATAAGGGAGATATCTGGAAGGATTTGTTTTGGATTGATTTTGTAACAGAATGTTTTTTAGCCTCTGCTAGGAAATGCTGCTCATTTTTAGATCTGTCATCACAAACCAGTCCTCGAACTGAATCTGTGGAACGATAAGTTTGTGCGTCAACATCTTGAACCTGTATGTCCGAAGAGTACGGTTCAGATGGCCACATACGGTAAAATTGGCCACATACTCCCATACTTTTTTGCAAACCAGGAATTAATGGCTGTAAAAACCTCCTCCTTCAGGGAACAGGGTACATGTTCTATGGCCCCTTTGTCCAAGAGGGATCTTACTTCCTGCGCTAATACAAGGCTCTGCTCTGTGCTGACTACTGTGATGAGCACACCTCTGAACCAGGGAGGGGGGATCGAGCTCTGAACTGGAGCCAGTAACCATTTTCTATGGTGGACAGAACCCATGGAGACACATTTTGAAGTAGTATCCACACTGCCAGATGGTCTTTTACTGACGTTAACTCTTCCACATACTGTTGGAGGGAAAGCATCAGATTTGTATTGCCTGTGACAGCTTGCTGACCAGAGAAGACTGAAAATTTGGGACAACATTTGCTGGGGGAGGCCCTACAGTAATACTGAGGGCTAACTGCCCTAACAACGTCACGTCCCCTGTACTTCCCTCCGTGGCCCATGAGGACTCCTTCTTTGTCTGCTTGGCATTTATGATCATTCTCAGATCAGGCCTACTAGCAGAGCTGCTGTGGCATGCTCCATCCCCAGACACTTCGCACAGAAAGTGTGTCCCCCCACTGTCACAATTGTCAACAAGGGAAAAGCAGGTGCTCATGCACCTGCTCATGCACGCGCGCTCACATGCTCCACAGCGCGCTGCTTAAAGGGGAACTCGTGACACCCACGTGATGAAACGGGAGTACGGCGTAACACACTTCACACTTTCTGACTCAGACTTTTCATTTTTTAAAGGTACAGTAAAGATATATATGAAGAGTCTTTTTTTGCGAGCGTTCACACAAATGACTGACTTTCACTGCAGATTTTCACTGCAGATATTATCTGCAGTCTTTCACTGCAGATAATATGGCTGATGACGTCATTCACAGGCTGATGACGTGCATGCTACATGCAAAATGGCCACATCACCTGACCTAGGCGTGATTTCACACAGACTCTAATTCAATTCAATTAAATTCAATTTTATTTGTATAGCGCTTTTAACAATGGACATTGTCTCAAAGCAGCTTTACAGAAATATATAAACACAGGATACAGATTTATCCTGTGTGAATTTATCCTTAATGAGCAAGCCGGTGATTATGGCGGCAAGGAAAAACTCGCTAAGATGAAATGAGGAAGAAACCTTGAGGAACCAGACCCAGAAGGGAACCCGTCCTCATCTGGGTAACAATGGATAGTGTGAAAGTAAAAGAAAGTGCATTATGGTTTTAATATGAAGTCTGTTTTTTTAACTAGTCCACTGTTCACTAAAGGAGACCTGAGTGCAAAACCGCATGTGGTGATTGCAGTCCAAGCGGTACCATCCTAAGCAATCTCCAGCCTGTGGACTCCAGTTGATAAGTGATGAATGGTTCATGAATGGTTCATCATGGTTCAGAATGGGTCAGGATCACTGGCATCTCCATAAAATCATGTGTGGCTCGACAGAATTAGAGAGGGAGAGGGAGGTAAAGAGAGATAGAGATTGTTAGGTAAGATTAAGCTTTGCGTAAAAGAAAGTCTATTCATTCTAAGTTTGGGTAAACAAATATGTTTTAAGCCTAGACTTAAACACTGAGACTGTGTCTGAGTCCCGAATACTAATTGCAAGGCTGTTCCATAACTGTGGGGCTTTGTAAGAGAAAGCTCTTCCCCTTGCTGTAGCCTTCACTATTTGAGGTACCAACAAATAGCCTGCACCTTTTGATCTAAGTAGGCGGGGCGGATCACAGAAGACCAAAATTTCACGTAGGTACTGTGGCACGAGACTGTTTTGTGCTTTATAGGTCAATAGTAGTATTTTGTAATCAATGCGAAATTTTACTGGGAGCCAGTGCAGTGTGGATAAGATCGGGGTGATATGGTCATACTTTCTGGTTCTAGTAAGGACTCTTGCAACTTTAGATAGCGGTCATGCACAAGGGTGCTTCCCACAGTGTGAAGCTAACGCAACGCTGAGTTCCCTTTGAAAGGGAACATGCAGTTAGGTGGACTGACCACTCTAAATTGCCTGAAGGTGTGAATGAGTGTGTGAGTGAGAATGTTTCTGCTGTTCATGCCTTACTGAAGATGAATAAATATAGAAGTGATATAGAAACATCAAGAGGGAAATAGGGAGATATGGGTTGAAAGAGTGCAGAAGATGGAGTGGTGGGTGTGATTCCTTAAATTTCACAAGCACTGTTTTCTTAAAGCAAGGGATTTCATCTGCTTTAGAACCATTTCACACTTCAGGAGTCACCGTGGCCTTTGACATGCCTAGTGGAGCATTCAAGGCTATAGACACATGCCAGCTCTGAAGTCACTTTTCACAAATACGGGGAAAACTAATCTCCAAGCATAGTCTCTAGAGCATCAAATGTGCTAAAATAAATGACCTTTAGTAGAATAAAGTTTTTGTATTTTGACGCTTTGTGACAGCTGTAATAATCGGTGTAAAGTCTATGATGGGTATAATAATGAATTATAATTAATAATAATTTAAAAAAGCAAGAACAAACAGAAATGCACAAACAGTTCACCCCACAGTTACTGAGTACTATAGTGAAAAATGGTTTACTGTATTGTCTTTTTTTTTTTTTTTTAAACCAGTGCTTTTGACTGACTTCAGGAACTCAGTGAAAGTGTAAACAGAAACATAGTAACAAATGAAATAAAAGGAAGTTCATCTGCTTTGAAATTTGACTGAGAGCACTGTGGTCTGATTCCTGACATCCTGCTGTTACTGATTATGCAACATGCTCCTCTATTTCTGCATAGGAGTAACAAGTCCAAATACAATTCAATAGTCACTAGATAATTAAGTTGTATTTAAATTCACCAAAGAAACATTGCTTCCTGGAAAACATTGAGTTCACATTTTGTTGTCCCTCTGAGAGAACCCTTAAGGAGGACCTATTATGCCTCTTTTTACAAGATGTAATATAAGTCTCAGGTGTCCCCAGAATGTGTCTGTGAAGTTTCAGCTCAAAACACCCCACAGATCATTTATTATACCGTGCTGTAAAGGCTCTTTTTGGGTGGAAGCAAAAACACGTTTTTGTGTGTCTCTTTAAATGCAAATGAGCTGCTGCTCCTTGCCCCCTGTCTAGAAGAGGGCTGTGCCTTTACAGCTTGTGCTTCGGATACTACAGCAACAACAAATTAGGAGAACCAGTATGACTGACACCATAAATGCTGGTGTTCAGCCCTATATGTATGAATTCTACAAACAGTAAGCGTTTTCAGGTTAAAAATAAAAAATGATGACATAGCTCTGGTCTCTCTCAATACAATCAGAGACAATGGTAACTTTAGCCTCATTAGCCATGGAATTTGCTAACGAGCACATTCGGAAAGGCGATTTGCAAACATTCTCAAAATATAAAGGGTGATACTTATGCATCAACATTTTTTTCAGTAAATATATTTCCAATGAGGCTATTCACATGAAACTGACTTTTTTCCTGTGTCATTCCACTTTATTACATATAACTTTATTTATGGACTTTAATGATGTTAATTCTTTATATTTCCGGATTTCTTCAGTTAATACGGATATCTGGTGAAAATTTCATGTGAATAGCCTCATTGGAAAGATAATTACTGAAAACAATGTTGACACATCCAGTACTTTTCCCCCACTGTATGTCTTCTGGATATGAAGCTGGATCATGAACAGTTGATATTGATCCATGCTTGAGAATAAACTTTTCAGCAAATCCTGCTTTGTACTGACCCTCATTCACAAAGCAGTCTAGTGTAAAATGATTTGAACAAACATATACGAATGTAGCTATTTTTTGGGGCACATTTCCTTCAAAAATAAAATTTCTCCATTGCATCTTCAGTGACTCTGATGCCGGGAGTATATGAAGACTCTCATGTTCATTTTTACAGCCAACAACCGAACACTTACAAAGCTGAGACATTCTTCTTATCACTATAGCTGCTCCAGCATGGAGAACATGGCGGACTGTGAGCAGCTCACTCAGGGGAGGATCTATGCTAATAGGGCAGAGTCCATCACCAGTCATGGGTGGGGCCTGATCTAATGTGACATCACATTAGAGAGAAAACACAAACGACTCATTTTGAAACACTGTTTATGATTTATGGGGAGTATTAAAAAAAGGAGTTATAATACCGCTGTCCACACTGTTAAAATAAAAAAAAATTAAAACCTATTTGTAGTTCTGTCTCTGTAATGCCTCTCTGGATCAGCTTTATTATAGGCATAGATGATGTGGCATGTTACATAACTACAGAGATACGCCATGTTATGCAAATCAGTCAAGCAGTGTTAACGTTAAACATTAGCTTCCACTGGATTCACAAAACATTTGGAAAGGCTGATTTTCTTCATACCCTTCTTCATATTCTTAAAAAGTATGTTAATCACTCGTAATGTACAAAGCGTGTTCCTGACACAGCTTATTTGAATTTAGCGATGCCCACAAAACTCCATAAAAGGTCAAGTGCACAGAGGGGTGGAAAAATTAAGTGACTAAGAAAAAGCAGGAAGGAAGAAGTGGAAGTTATTTTGACCCACTTCCAAGCCAATAAAAAAATATTTAGCAGTGTAACAGCGCCTGAAAAGATCAAAATCTAGAGCCAGAAAAGGTGAATAAGGTGTGAATTAAGTGAGGTGAAAAGAAAATGTTATGACATTAAAATGGAAGAGGAAAAAAAAAACATCTATCACTGCACCCAGGTGATCATGCACACCACATTGTGCGTGACATGCTACATCGATAAACTGCTATTTCTAAATTGCTTTACGTGTCTCAGCTGATCTGCTGGAAATGTGGCACAGGGCTTAAAAAAATGTCATGGCAAAAGGAATTGAATTAACCTCCAAAAAATCATACCAGTCTTTAACCATCCTTTCCCTCATAAATGTGGCATGCCTAAACCTTCCATCAGATGAGACATACAGACCAGGCCATCCTCCTTTTGTACGGTGACAATTCTTTTTTGCATAATTGAATGATTATTTTTTATTTGTCTTTTGCCATTTCTTGATTTGTTTTTCTTCACTTTCTTTATTTTTTACAACTAGCATGAGGATGTGTTTTTGATATTATATATTCCACACATAAAAGCACAATAATGCATGCAAATGATAGTATTTGAATTCTTAATAAATAATTTGTAAATGTTTACATTATTTAGTTTTCTTAGGTGTGAGTTTACACACACTCAGGAGCACGAGTAGGATACGAACATTTTTCTTGTATGAACGGTTTACGAATAAATCTGTTTATATCCAGCTTCATAAATGAATTTATGTGGTTGTTCAGTACTCTTAGGAAATTAATTTTATCCCTCTGGGAGAACCCTTAAAGGGATGTTTCTCTATCAGAAAGACTTTCAAGTAGAACATTTTATGATCCAGTTGAAAGTGTTTGAAAGTGTTTGAATGTCTGAGTTCTGAAGAGCCCTTCTGTGTACATCATCATTATTTATCTACACCCTTAGTGAAAAAAAGGGTTCTTCAAGTGTCAAATGTTTTGCTCTCTTATACCAGCATATTACAATTACAAATCAAAAGAGCCTACTTCAGTAGCAATGGGAAGTTTCTGATGCACTTTATATGTTTATCGCTAATTTAAGCAGACTATTAAAATTTTTTTAATGTAATTTCTGAAAAATCACTCTGACCTTCAACATGTTCTACTAAACAAAAAACCCCTTTGTACCAGCCATCATAACCTTTTGTACTGCTCTATTCTGTCAGACTGTGGAAGTGAATTTGGGAGGTTAAGGGCCTGTATCGTGTGTCTGGGTCTTAAATTACAGTGGTTAAGCAACATGCATGAAAAGTTGAAAAAAGCCCAGAAGCAACCCATTTTATCAGCCCAAAAACCCCCACCTAATTATACTCTTACCTGCCAGCACGGTGCTTCATGGTCATTCCTTGCTGCGTTGTTAGTCACAGAGCAGCATCGTCAACCCCCCTCCAGCTGTCTATTAGTGTCATCTGAGGACAAACTGTGGACAGCTCACTATGGCTAATGAGGACTGAAGTAGAATGATCTTCAGTTGTACGACAGTAGCCTTTCTCTCTCTCTCTCTTGCACTCTCTCTCACTCTCTCTGAGGAATTCAATTTAGACTTGCAGAATTGTTTCCTTAGTTCCTTTCACTTTCCTCAGCTTGACCCTCAACACACGTGCAAACCATGAGATGTCCTAGTTGAATAATATTCAAAGAACCACTCCACCTTTCAATGCTAAACTTCACCCTTAAAGGAATACTCCAGTGTATACTTTTTTTTTTAAAAAGTTAAACCTAATCTGCTGTAACTGCACTGTATGTGCACTTAAGAATTTCAAAATATTTCCTTGTTGTGAGAAAGAAATGTAAAACGTGTTTACTTAAAACACACTTACAATAGAAGTCTAAGGACAAGTATTGGGGCAATCAATAAGTAAGGACTAAAACTCTTGCGGGTGTAATCCCCAATGGGGTGGCACAATGTGAAGTTACCACCCTGAATTGGATTATTTTCCAGTAAAAACATGGCCTGGAGTGTTTTATTCCTCTTGTCACGTACCGTGGGTAGAGATGGAAGCAGTTGCGGGTGAAAGAATCAAAGCAGAATAATCCAATGGGAAAGGCAAAGTCCGTGGTCGTGAAAACAAGCAGGGGTCAGGCGATCAGGCAAACAAACAAAACGAGGCTAGGTAGAAATGGAGGTCGGGGACGGAAACACTGGTCAAAGTCACTTAAGCAAAACTCACAAATGAATGGCTTGGATAACGACAGAGAGCAAGCCTATTGAACATTTACTTTGTGAAGTCTGTTTGCCTCCAAAGTCTCTTAAGTGCTGTGGTGAGAGTGTGTGTTTGATTGGATGCAGGTATGTGTGATTAAAACTCCAGGGAGGGTGAGCACATGCGTGTGTGGGAAGTGTAGTTCTCAGCGGCCATGTTTGTAGTCCGCGGTGCCTCCTGAGAAACTGGGTCCTGGCTTGGCTGTGATTTTACACCTCTTATATCACAGCAATTTGCCAACAATTACACTATTGAATTTATTAGTGAATGATACAACATACTTTTTAACCGTTTGAGTTTTATATGTTTAATGCTGTGTAACATTCACAAGACAAGTTACTTTCAGTTCTCACTTACATTATAGTAATATACATTCATAAAAAAAAAAAAGCAACTTTTGATGTTACTGTCAAACCAGAAAGTACAACCTCCTCTGTCCTACAGTATCATGACAGAAAACTTACTTACTGTTACAAAGCACTAACACTGGAGCCTCCTTCCATCCATCCCTAGGCCTGGGGCCTATTCCAGGGAACTGGGGGCACAAGGAAAGGGACACCCTGGAGGTCATCGCACACACATTCACACACTATGGACAATTTGGAAATGCCAATCAGCCTACAGTGCATGTCTTTACACTGGGGAGAAAACTAAAGCTGAAACCACGGAGAGAACATGTAAACTCCAAACACACAGCGTGGAGGGAGGATTTGATGCCCCAACCCCAGAGGTGCGAGGCAAATGTGCTAACCACTAAGCCACTGTGCCCCCGAGACGCCTGTAATAAATGTTAAATATCTTCTTATAGAAAGCTTCACCACATACACAGTATATATTTTTCTTTGGTGAATAGCAACACATTTTATAAAATACATTAATCATTAGCCTTAGATTATGTATATCTTCCGACATAAAAGTCTCTGAATGAGCTGTTACTATAGAAACAATAACTTATTATATCTAGAACCTGATCATCTGAATTACGTCAGAACTGCTGTTATAGAAAAGTTACGCCTTCTGACCAATCAAATTTGAGAATTCAGCAGCACCGAGGTATACATTTTTATGCAAAATATAGAACATTTCAGACGAAGCTTTAAATCTGTAGAATCATCTTTCAGAGATGATACTAGTTTTTTTCATAGTGAGGTTTTCAATTGGGTTTATTTGTGTTTATACTGTATGTACAGTATATACAATGAACAGGGTTGTGTCTGATTATAGACAGATACCAACAAAACCTTAGAATAAAATGTAAGTAAAATATTTTTGCTCCATTCATATTGTCCAGTTTTTGAAAGTCGGATAAATCTTTCTCAGCACAGAATTCTCTTTTCTCATATGTGTATGTATGCTATACCATTGTTAAATTCTCAAATCTGTTCAGAATGTATTGATTCATTTTCCATAACAGCTGCTCTGGTTATAGTCCTAGTTGTAATTCAAATCACAGTTTCATATAAATGCTCTCATTCTAATATGTTATCGCTTCTGTAGTAGCAACTCACACAGGGACTAATATGACGGACGCTCCACATAAACGGATTTTAAAAAGTGAACTTTTTAAAAGTGATAACAGTGACTATCTTGTCCAGCGGACATGTCACAACATTAAATGAAACTATGGCTGTGGTATAAGAGGAAAAAAAAACTTTGAGATGTGCTGTTATTGAAAAATAATAAACTTCAGAGTGGTCATACTCCATTATTAATTATTGTAACAGCATGCCTGCTTGTGTTTTATTCCATATATCAGTCCCACCCAGATTTCACGATTTTTCACTCACAGAAATTAACACAAAATCAAGCAAACAGCAATATTTTGAGGAGCTTTCAATTTTTCAAAATTACAGCAGGTTCTTTGCAGATTTGGGGCAGGACGCATCGTGTTACGTCATCACCATGCCCATTCAGCCAAAGCCTTCTTCAATTCACGTGCGCCATTTGGATTTAAGAAATTGAACTTTGGTTTTCACATATCCTTCAGTTATCATTTCTGAGTTAATGCATCGTTTGCACTGTGTGAAGATGATGCATAGTTTGCATAATCTGATGCATTGGTTGCATTTTGTTATGATGATGCACCGGGGGCATCCTTTTAATATTGTTAATATTGTTCGCATGCTGTAAAATTGATGAATATCTTGGCTGTGTCCGAAATCGCGTAGTACTTTACTACACAGTAGGCGAAAAGCAGTATGCCAGAGGGGCATTATTTCTGAACTCTCAGTAGGTGAAAAACCGTAGGCAAGATATACCTGGATGGCATACTGCTTCCGGCAAGATTTTGCAGTATACAACTGATAGACACTACTCGAGTGAAAAATCCCAGAATGCAATGGGATTGATGCGGACAAACTCAAAAAAAAATAAAAAATTGCGGAAGACAGCGCGTCGGCTCTTTTTAAGTATTAAACTTCGCTATACGGGACTTGTTTAACTATACCCGAATATATTGTTAACTTGTTGAAGGTTTAAACAAGAAAACAGCTGTCACAACTTTTGAAACCATTTTCGTGATCTCCATCATGCCTTAGCCGGCCAAGCTAATGCTAACGAGTTTACCTCAGCCTATTAACCCCACCCACATTACATTACTAATTCAGTTAACTGTCCTAATGTGCATTTTGTGCATTTTCTGATTTTGTGTGTGTGTGTGTGTGTGTGTGTGTGTGTGTGTGTATGTGTGTGTGTGTGTGCGTGTGTGTCTGCGCGTGCGTGTGTGAGTTGTAGACTGACCTGTACTGACACTAATTGGTGAATATGAACTGCAGGAGCTTGAATGTCCTAGAGATACACATAGCCTTGCTGAAAACAATACATTTCAGGTACACACACACACACACACACACACACACACACACACACACACACACACACACACACACACACACACACACGCAGTTTGAACTTCCTATGGAAAGTATTGACATGTTAGCATCCCTGTGAAATGCACTATATAGAAGTTATGTTTAAACACATCAGGATCTAAGATGTTTCTAGAGTTCAGTGATTATGCCACATTACACCACAACGCTCTTGACTTGATAGGTCAAAGAGTCTTATACATTATTTATTAAATAACAGCTCATTCACAGAGACTTGCATGGCGGATACCTAATAATGAACAGATCTAAGGTGTTGTTATTTGGATATGGATATTGTTTTCTGTAAGAAGATATTTATCTACATTTATGGAAGCAATCACTGGTGTCAGTAATTTATAACTGTCAATAAGTTTCTCACGAACATGACATGAGCTGTGCATTTCTTTTCGTCTTATTAGCTACAAGAGAGAGGGAAAAAAGAGAGACTGGTGAGGGAACGACTATTTATAGGTGCTATAACATTAGTATAGCAGGACGTATAAGAGGAACTAACTTATCTTTATTATATTAAATCTATGTTAATCTTATATTAACATACATAATGATAAACTAATAACATTATTGACAAATTGCTGTGCTGTTAGAGGAATACAACCGTTCAGGATATGCTATTGCATCAAAATAAACAATTCAGGATAGTAGAAGTAACTCTGCTTCACACCTGGCTGCATCACCCCACCCAAATGTTGATTATTTTCCTATAAAAGCATGCTGGGTTATTTTTATCCCTTACATAATGCTAAATTTACTCTTGTGTCTTTCTAATTGTAACTGTTGTCAAGAGACCTTATTCCTGTTTTCCCCCAATGATGTTCTGCACTTATTTTTGTCCTACATTTTTTTTTTCTCTGTTTGCCTTTTAAATTCATCTGATTTACTATGTTTTTCAGCTCACCTCCTCTTCACTTATTGGTCTCACTGGGATCCCTGAGGTTAGCTGCAGCTTTTAACCGAATGCTCATGCTGTTTTATTCACATACAAAACTCTCCATGGCTCTCCAGAGGCTCTTTGCCTTTTGCCTCTGCAGTCTGGTGCCAATAGGTGATATTAATATGATGATAGTGGACTACAATGAGCTGGAGAAACCTTGTTCTGGTAACTGATAGACGTTGTGTTCAAAGGGAGGTCTGAAATCTTTGTAATGGTATACTGTCCTCTATATACATCCTCTGTATACTTTGACAGCAAGCTAAACTACACCCTCATCAAAAGTTCACAGATACTGAAAGTCTCGTTCCACTTTTAATAAGGATAAGGTAATACTATGAAATAGAAAGGAAAACGATAAAACAATATGAATTTACATTCACAATATCCATCCACCCATCTTCTATACCACACTCACATACCCATCCATACACTACAGACACTTTGGACATGCCAATCAGCCTCCCATGCATGTATTTAGTCTGGGGGAGGAAACCGGAGTACCTGGAGGAAACCCCTGCAGCACAGGGAGAACATGCAAACTCCACACACACACAGGGCCACGGTGAGAATCAAACCCCAGACCCTGGAGGTGTGAGACGAACATGCTAACCACTAAGCCACATTCACAACATGTACGTGTACATCAAATAGATCCTGCTTACATCTGTCTATGTAATCTACCAAATGATAGATTTAACTCTTAAATACACTGCTTTGCTTGCCTATTAAAAACATGAAATTAAACACGCAAACAAATGAGGGTAATAATGAAGCACAAGTACATAAAATGTGAATACTTAAAAGATGATCAAATACAATTCAAAATGTATGAACAATAGTAATGAAACATACTGACGAAGCCACCAAAGGCCCAAGATGAATGCAGATGGATGCTGATTCACTGCCACATGTGGGGGGGGGGGGGGTGTTACATAGAGCAGTTAATCAGAAAGCGTACACATAAATATAACTGAAATATGTGAGCAGCTTCTTTCCCCCAAAGTAAGTGTAAGTTACCATTCAACCCTGTTGTATAGTAAACACTATAGTTTCTACCGTCTCATCTGTGATGACTGGCATAGGACAGAAAATAGTGTTTATATCACTTACTAATTATCATTACCATTCAAATTATCAAATTACTTGGAAACTCTTAAATTTTGTTGTTGGTCTATTTAATATTTTTTGTTTGTTTGTTACTTTGGTTTGTTTTTTCTATTTTGGCTGGACAAAATGACCCTTTCAGCTGAAAAATGAGCTGTTTTCAACCATATTTATCCTTAAAAATGTAGTGAAAGGATGTTAACTATTTCAGTTAACAATAAGTCTTAGTTATTTTATTCATGTTAATTATGATTACTAATTCTGAAGTTCAAGGCTTGTTCATGTTAAGTAATTATTAAATAATGTCAGTAAAGGGAACCATAATGTAAAGCTTTACCTTAAGTATTAACCTATATAAACAGGAAAGGAAGGTCATATTAAGAGGTAAAAAAAAAACAAACAAAAAAAACCTTATTCTCACCCATCCAGCAAAACTCGTTGAAAAGATGCTAAAGATACAACCTTGCCAGATATCTCAACAACGATGAGATTTGGTAGAAAAGTAAAAAGTCATCCCTCTAAGTCTAAATTTGGTTGCAAAGTGAACGTTGAAAAGATGCCTTTTACAGGCTGTTTCAACAACTATTTTAATCATGAATTCATGATTATGTATTATATTCATTATATTATTATATCATATTATATTCATAATTACTCTCAAAATAAGACAACTGACAAAAAAAGTACCGATAAACCATTTGACACCAGATGTATTGCGAGATACATCCGCCAGACCTTCCAGTGGCATGTTATTGTATATACAACAAAAGACACTTAAAAATTTTCTCTGAGCAGTAGTAAAAGTCAATCTAATGTACGTACTTCTGCCAGCCTTTTTTCACTACCCCGCCCTTTTCCTCCTCCATGCCCAAGTGCAAATAATTTGACTTTTGAACTCTGAGTGACCAATCAATCAAAACAAGCCACTCTGTCGTTCTGTCCTGCTATCATCTGAAATTCATATCCTGTGTTTGTGTGTGTGCGTCATGAAGCAGCGGGGAAAATGCATTCTTATAGATAAATGTTATATTAAAGAGCAGTAACATTAAGTTTTTTGTATGGCATATATTAAGCATATGAACAGCAATGATTATATAAAAAATCTTCAGAAAGACTCATTTGGGTATAGTGTACACAACACACATTTTCCTCGAGATATAATTCCCCACGTGCTGCAATGTGATCTTATTTTCATGGCTGTATTAGGGCTATATGTGGTCCCAAACAAACGTTCATCTTGGGATAAATTTAGACCATATCAGATGGACTAAACAAAGCCCAATTTTCTACTGACTCTTTTTGAGCTAAATAAAGGCCATGGTGGGCCGACCAGATTTAGCCCAAAAAACAATATCCATAGATGTCTTGTGGGATTATCCTTATATTATTGTGTGAATTACCACTATTGTGTGAGTTTGATGCTCACACAGAGCAACAGAGCTTTACAAATAAATTCTGTTTATGTAAATTCTATTTTTATTTGTCACAGACAGTCGTAAAAAGCATTTTACTGCATGTCATCCTGTGTATGGTTGTGTGTGAGCCCAATAAATTTCAATCTGAATGAACATTCAGCTGAAAGTTTAATGAGGAGGTTGCTCTCAGGGCTTCAAGAGGACTTTAAATTATTTGAGCTTCCATTAATCTTAGGGGTGTCTCTCAGGTCCAACCACAGGACTATAAGTCTCAGTGAAGGAATGGACAGGCAGGTCTTTCCTTTTTTTTTTCTATTTGATTGACTCATTGCTCCACATCAACATCTCAGTTGAGAGGAATCCAGACTAGAATTGCTTTACTGAATATACCTCAAAATGTCAAAATGACCTTTTGTACAAAGTAGTTAACATGCTCAATACCACACATTTATTTACATTTAAATGGGGACCTAGAAATAGTGCAGAATCTTGAGTGATTAAATATTGAAGATATTGAACGATTACATTCATATTTTGAATATTTAAAAATTCTAAAACCTTTTGTTTATTTCCCATTTTAAATTAAAATTTAGAGTTTCAATGTGGTCTAAGACTTTTGGACACTGCTGTAGTTTATTAGTAGCAACTTGAAAAGACTGGACTGACTGAATTATAAGACCAGTGTGAGTCAAGGAAAGGAATTTGAAATAATGTGTCTGACACCATGCTCTTATTTTTGTTCTCTACTAATATAGACTCACTGATAGTCTACTGCACGAAACGCCAAATGCTAAATGAGTGTAACTTTTGATAGACAGAAGCTGTATGTGTGCAAGAATGGATGTTAGGAGCAAAGTACACTTTTAGATTGATCATGGGATTTAATTCAACAACTCAGTGATGATGCACTGCAAGGCCATCTTAAATCTGGCTCAAATATATATATATATATATATATATATATATATATATATATATATATATATATATATATATATATATTTAGCTACTGTACCAATCTAAGTAGAGTGCATTTTTCGAATGACTATTTTATGGTGGTAGACCTCATCTTTAATGCAGGGGTTGGAAATGGGCACACATAAGAAAAAGTAATGGGGTCTATTGAAGAGAACAATTACAGCATATGCAGCAGCAAACATTAGTTTATGGCACATAATCTTTCATACATTAAGGGCAAAAAAAAATCCATGAAATGAAATGTTCATATGACCTAACTTAATGGGCATGCTGCATTTGTACTTTTGGATTTTAACTTAATCGGGCTTTTGCATCAAGTTTTTGAACTTGAAGATAATGAATGAAAGTTATTTTTATTAGCTTTATGTTGCCAATTATTAATTAGATTTTAGTAAAAGCACATTAATAGCTAGTTGGAGAAGATATAGATATTGCTCCGTACCATAGTTGCTACGACACAGGACTCAAGACAGCGCAGGAGTACAGTCGTTATTTGCCACTTAAGTCAGCACATGAGGAGGTGGGAAACAAGGTCTGGCACCATTATTCATTCCGTCTTCTTCTCTGTTCGTCCTTCTCCATTAGTCCTTTCTCTACTTTACTTTAATGCCACGCGGCATGCGCAGCAACATGAGGGGTTTAAATAACCAGTCAGCATTCTCTTAATTGCTGACAGCTGGCAACACTTGACACAGTTTTAGCGTCCATGCGCACTTAATGCACGTGCAGGTGCAGGTCGCCACAGGGTCATCTGCCAGCAAGATCGTGACAGAACCCCCTCCAACGGGGGTCCTGGGCCCCTGTGTAATCTGTCTCTTGATGCATCGGAAAACAGGACGGCCTCCGCCGGGAAGCAGACAGGTGGAGCATCACCCCCAGTTGGACTGAAGCTCGGGGTGATGTCCTCAGCGGGACTGGAATGCTGGGCGACGTCCTCAGCGGGACTGGAATGCAGAGCAACGTCCTCAGCGGGACTGGAACGCTGGGCGATGTCCTCAGCAGGACTGGAACTGGGAGCAACATCCGCTGTGGGGCTGGAGCTCGGAGGGACGTCCTCTGCAGGGCTGGAGCTCGGAGGAACGTCCTCTGCGGGTCTGGACAGTGGGACAGCCTCCTCAGCAGGACTGGACAACGGGACAGCTGCCTTGGCAGGACCGGACAGTAGGACAGCCTCCTTGGCATGACAGGACAGCGGGGCAGCTACCTCGGCAGGACAGGACAGCGGGACAGCTTCCTCGTCAGGACAGGACAGCGGGATAGCCTCCTCGGCAGGACACGACAGCGGGACGGCCTCCTCGGCAGTACAGGACAGCGGGACAGCCTCTTCGTCTGGACAGGGGGACAGCCTCCTCGGCAGGACAGGACAGCGGGACAGCCTCCTCGGCAGGACAGGACAGCAGGACAGCGTCCTCGTCAGGACAGGACAGCGGGACAGCTTCCTTGAGGGGACAGGACAGCAGGGCAGCTTTCTCAGCAGGACAGGACAGCGGGACAGCTTCCTCACTGGGTCAGGACAGCAGGGCAGCTTTCTCGGTGGTAGAGACCTCCCCGCGGGTCTCTGGCTGGAGCTCCAAGGTCGCCAAGTTGACCTCGGGCTGGAGCTCTGGAGCTGAGACCTCCCCGCAGGTCTCTAGCTGGGGCCCAGAGGTCGCCAGGTTGACCTCAGGCTGGAGTTCTGTAGCTGAGACCTCCCCGTAGGTCTCGGGCTGGAGCTCTGAGGCCGCCAGGTTGACCTCAGACGGGGGCCCAGAGGTCGCCAAGTTGACCTCGAGCTGGAGCTCCGCACGAGCTTTCCAGTGTAGGCGTTTATGCTCCCGACAGCTGCTCTTGAAGCATTCCTTCGAACAGTAGATCTTGGAGTCTCCAGTCTTCTTGGAGACGCAGTTTCTTTCAGGTGGGGAATTGTAACTGAGTCTCCCTCCCACAGCCCTCAGACATATCTCGGTGTCCTCTCCACCATGTCGACTGGAACCTGATGTGAAGCTGCGGATTCAGGCATGTTCACCCACTTGGGAGCTGTAGAGTCTAGCGTGTCCACCCACTTGTAGAAAAGGTGGAAGGGCAGGTCAGGCTGGGGCTTTCCATTGACCAAAAACGTCAGCAGATCCAGACCACGAAGATGTCCTGGCCGGTAGAACTCTTCGACAAACAGTTCCGTGAACTGGGTAACATCCAGGAGAGCGGGGGACCGAGCACTCACCAGTTCCTCCACCCAGTCCCTGGCTGGGCCGCAAAACCGGGACACCAAGAACCCGATCCATTGGCTCTTGGTAGGCTTGGGATACACCAGGCTGCAGAAATAAACCTGGCAACTGCAGAGGAATTCTAGCGGCTAGCTCCCCAATCCCGCTGACACTGGTGGGAGCTCAGCAGCGAACCTCTGCGGGAACTTCACAGACTGGAAATGCGGCCAGTAGTCCGAGCGCCTCCCAATAAGGTGCTCTCCTGCTACTTCCATGATTGGGCGCAGCATTCTGTTACGACACAGGACTCAAGACAGGAAGTAAGCGCAGGAGTACAGTTTTTTTTTTGCCATATAAGTCAGTACACGAGCTGGTGGGAAACAACGTCTGGCACCATTATTCATTCCGTCTTCTTCTCTGTTAGTCCTTTCTCCATTAGTCCTTTCTCTACTTTACTTTAATGCCGTGCGACGTGCGCAACAACACGAAGGGTTTAAATAACCAGTCAGCATTTTCTTAATTGCTAACAGCTGGCAACACTTGACACAGTTTTAGAGTCCATGCGCACTTCAAGCAATGAGTGGCTTCAGAGCGCGCACGTGCACGTTGTCGCCACAGCGCCATCTGCCAGCGAGATCGTGACAATAGTTATGGAAATTTGATCACACTTTAGGTTGAGGGCATTAAAATCAAATATTTGGATGGCATATGGGTTTTGTTAGAAAAAAAGAAGATTTAATAGTGACTAGATTTGAATGAAAAAGGACCACAAGCACACACTAAAAATATATAAGAAGTATAAAACAGTAAATCATTGGTGGATACATAGATACGTAATAGAAGATTATCCCTATATCATTTTCATTTTTACAGATGCAAATACATTCTCAGTAAAACCATAAGGGTAATTAAAGACTGACTCTCTCTCTGTCTCTCTCTCTCTGTCTCTCTCTCTCTCTCTCTGTCTCTCTCTCTCTCTCTCTCTCTCTCTCTCTCTCTCTCTCTCTCTCTCTCTCTCTCTCTCTCTCTCTGTTCTCCAAAGACAATATTTACTGCATTAAAATGTCTATCACCTCTCAAATATATATATATATATATATATATATATATATATATATAATATTATATTATATTTGTATATACATATATATGTGCAACAATACTTTGCAGTACCTCCCTTTGCCAAGATAACCCCCTCCCCCTCACACACACACACACACACACACACCCCACCCCCGCCCGCCCATGTTTCACTTACTTAGTTGGTAGGATATTTCAGTCGAATGTTTATTGTTTGTTTGGGCAATGATGAAATGCCACCATTTGAATGGCCTTTATAATCAGTGGTTTTAGTGATTTTCAGTAACAACTAACACACAGTGCAGTTTGTCAACTGGGAACACATTAAGCCAATAAGAGCAGATAAAAAAGAAATTGGTTGCCTGAGATTATAAGGGATGGACACATTAATTCACAGTCAGTTCGACTGAGGGCCAGAAATCAAATGTAAACTCAGTCAAACCGCATTCAATCGTACTTCTTCTTTTGCATGTGTTTGTCTAGCCTACACTCTATTAATGAGTCAATAAGTCAATCCTCTGATCCATGTTAATAAAGAAATCATTTCAGTCATTTCTGGTCATTTGAAAGTGCATTTAATATATTGGGGGGTGTCAGACTGAAGTAACTGAAGATTTGAGGTAAAAAGAAAATATTGCTGAGTCAATGGAAAAGTGTAGGAGTAATGATGCCATCTGTGTTACAACACAACACATGCTTTATTGTCTAATTGTCCGATTACACTTTTTAGATCTTAATAAGGCATGGTAGTATTGACAAATATGCCAATAAGGTTTATGTGGTGTCTAAACTACAAATCAGACTTCATGTGAAAACTATAACGAATTTCCTGGTTACACGACTTCACTATTTGACCATGTAGTACATAGTTATAGAAAGGATTTATTTATAATTATATATAAATAAGTGTGTGTCACCCAGATGAGGATAGATCCAGATGAGGATCCCTTCTGATCTCAAGGTTTCTTCCTCATATTATCTCAGGAAGTTTTTCCTTGCCACCGTTGCCTCTGGCTTGCTCATTAGGGATAAATTCATACATTTAAAATCTATATCCTGAATTGATATATTTCTGTAAAGCTGCTTTGGGACAATGTCCATTGTTAAAAGTGCTATACAAGTAAAATTGTAATTGAATTGAATTAAATATACAGGAAGCACAATGCCACACCATGAGACTGCAGAGAAGGGGAAGTTATGGGATGTGATGAGGATATAGTGTATTTAAGGACACGCATAAAGGGAGTCTGCATAAAGATACAAATAGCATGTATTATTGATCACATAACCAGATGAATGACCAGACCTCAGCGGGCAAAAGGAAATTGCTTTTCCATCCAGCTGCCCATTTAAGAACAACCTATTAACTGGCCTAGAATCTTTAAAGCAGGCTAGGTGTAAACAACCCGTTTTGTTCATCTCTAACAAAAATACAAGTTATCAGGCTTGCTGTGTAATTGGAAAGCAAGGAGTGTAACATAAATCAAAGAGACCAGACACCAGATTTGTTGTTTTGATGTCAAAGGTATATAAAAAAAATAAAATAAAACGTAGCTTGCTACTCGGTGAGCAGTGCCAAAATAGAAACATTTTTGCTAACTGGAGATTTTTAAAGTAGTTTGCCTATTCCAAACCAAATAAAACGTCAATATCGTCCCCTTCTCCCTATCTAAAACAAAAACAGGAGAAAAACAAACACTCACCCAGACAATTTCCAGGCAGCTATAAAAGTCATAATCATCCAGTAATAACAGTGTGCAACTATAATATCTAATATCCATAATTATAGGTATAAAGATGCTGATAAAAATATTTACAAATGTAAAGTATAGGTGAGTATAGAGCTTATGTACACAACTCACAAAGCTAACATAAAGCTGGAGTGTCCAAAGTGCAAGAAATCAACTACAAAATCTAGCAACATGGTGAATTTTACAGAATTCAAAATGAGCATAGAGCAGTGAATTGACAAAGAAGCTAGCATAAAGCTGGGATCTACAAAAGGCTGTTTGTAGGATCTACAAAACTGGGACTGACACGGTGTACCTCAACATTCCACCACTGGCAAAGATAGTCTCCCAGATGAATGAAGATCTGGAATGATCTTCAGTCCAAATCTGCCAATCCTTGCATCGGATCTGGTTATATTGTGGGATATCCTAAACACATGGTAGAGAGAGAGTGACACACACACACACACACACATACACACACACACACACACACACACACACACACACACACACACACACAGAAAGCCAAACTACATCCAGGGACATCCTTGAGACTGTCACTTTTGGTTTGCTCACTGGGGCTCAAGGCACTCATTTTTGTAAAGCTGCTTGAAATCAATGTATATAGAAATGTATTGTAAAAGGACTATAAAAATAAAATTATATTTTGTTTATAGATACTGTCTTAAAATAAATGCTGTAATCGGTCTCATCAAATTCATTTCAAATCTGTGTTCTAAATAAAAAACATCCTGTGGACTATAATTGAATTGAAGGATTAAAAAAATAAAATAAAATAGAGCTAGTCTCTGTTATTCCACTAGGGAGGTGAATATTTATGCAATCACAACTTTTAAAAAAATGTTTTATAGGTTTGGCCTGTTACCTAAAATGAGTTTGACACCACTGGTTTAGGAGTTATGACAATTTCATTGTCTACAGGTGCATGACGGCTTAGTGGTTAGCACATTCACCTCACGGTTGGGGGCTCGATTCCCGCTGCTGCCCTGTGTGTGCGGAGTTTGCATGTTCTCCGTGTGCTGCAGGGGTTTTCTCCAGGTACTCTGGTTTCCTCCCCCAGTCTAAAGACATGCATGGCAGGCTGATTGGCATGTCCAAAGTGTCCATGCTATGTGAATGTGAATGTTTATGTGATCCTGTGATGGATTGGCACCCCATCCAGGGTGTACCCCACCTTGTGCCTGATGCTCCCTGGGATAGGAGTGTGAGAGTATGTATGTGAGAGTGTGGGATAGTCACCTATCCTGGGATAGGCTCCATGTTCCCCGTGACCCTGTAGGATAAGCGGTATAGAAAATGGATGGATGTATTATGAATCTATGTTTACTTTGATTGTGTGGATTATAATGATAATTCTTTGAAACAAACTAAAGTACTGTCTGCAATAACATTTAACCATCTGTATCTGAAATGTAACCAAATACATTATGCACCCTTGTTTTAAAATAATTTGCATCTCCATTAAAGAATATATCGTCTTGTTTGATCTTCGTCTATTAAGAATGATCATGGATTATAAAATTATAACCTGTCAACCCATTTTACCCACACCCAACATCCCGTGTATTTGAAACATTTCATACTGTCAGACTTGTCACTTTAATTAATTCATACTGCATTTATCAAAATCCCATACTCCACTGTTGCCCAGAAGAACATGGGTTCTCTCGAGGTTTCTTCCTCAATCCCTCTCACTAGCCACTGTCTCCTCTGGCTTCCTCATTAGGGATCTAGATTTAGATCTCAATTTCTGTAAAGCTGTTTGTGACAATGCTTATTACAAATAAAACTGAATATAATCTAATTCAAATAGACGCCAAATTAAATACAACCAGACACACGTAAATTTCATCTAATTTTCAATAAGCACTAGTAATAGACTGTAAAAAATTGTGGAAAATAAATGTTTGTATTAATATAATATTTTTTAGGGGTTTACATTATTGCTGCCAGGTATTACATACATGTTTGGTTCCAGCTTGCTAATTTGTGTCAATCCTTTGAGATTCCTGCTTGGTGGCCTACTTGAGAAGCTTTCCTAATTACTTAAAGTGTAAAAGTTGCCATGGATACACACCTACAGTCAGGTCTTTATTCCCAAGCCTTGTGTAGGTTGGGTTAAAAAAAAAAAAAAACCCTGTCTCAAGAGCCATTTTGTTTTTAGAAAGTGAAGCGATAGGAACAGTTATTAACACTTAAGCACATTTGATATATTTAATGTTGATAGAGGATTTTGAGAGTGCAGCTTTCTTTTCATCTCAAAGCCAAAAGGAAATGTGGTCATGCCTGGGAGAGTCATTTAAGACTTTAAGACCCGGTTGCTTCTGTTGAATGTGGGTGGTGTAAAGGTTGGAAGAGAGCAGCATGTGGGCGAAGGTTCAATCCTGATTTATACATCTGTTGGTATAAAAGAGACTATTTACTTCAGGGTCAGGGTGCATTTGTTATTGAGGATTTTTAGGATTTAGAATTTGAATTCAGGCTTCCTAAAACAATCAATTGATTATTTTTATTCTTCCAACGAACTGTACAAGTTCAGTTACAAGTTACAAGCCTCAAAAATGATAGAAGTTGATAACTTTCTGACTGCAGTTTGACCTCATTCTCACACCAAATGGATAGAAATTCTACCAATTTCGAGCAATTTTCTTCTATTTCTTGGGTACGAACAAAGCTATAATCATTAACCCCAACTACATTTCCTATCCTTATTCTAGGGATGGACAAATCAGGAACCCGGGCACTCAGGACATGCATGTTTCATGTCACGGAGATTAGTTTTTTTTAGTCATAATCATAGCCCAGAAAAGGAAATAAACCCTACTTCCTATTGACTTTTGATAAACAGGTTTATAATTGTTTCCTTTTGTTTGTATGTTTAAATGTAATGTACCTACACATTGGCCCTAGTTGCTGTAACTATAGTATTTGATGCTGAATCTCACCACCTGCTGCACTAAACACAGCATGATCTTGCTATGCAATGTTTACTTGGCTGAATAATTAGTGTCCTGTAACTATCCTGCCGGCACATTATATACATACAATACAGAGAGAAATCCAAGACGCTAGCCAGAATCAAATAAAAATAGCATTTTAAAAAAACTACAACTCATGGTTGAAATGCTGGCCAATATCTTTGAGTTGGTTTTGGTCAAAATTGCAAACACAATGTGCGTCAAAACCTTTATCTGGCTCAAATGACAGTCTTTTACCTGTGCTTAATGGTTGTATAGTCTATTATATACAGTGAGGGAAAAAAGTATTTGATCCCCTGCTGATTTTGTACGTTTGCCCACTGACAAAGAAATGATCAGTCTATAATTTTAATGGTAGATTTATTTGAACAGTGAGAGACAGAATAACAACAAGAAAATCCAGAAAAACGCATGTCAAAAATGTTATAAATTGATTTGCATTTTAATGAGGGAAATAAGTATTTGACCCCCTCTCAATCAGAAAAATTTCTGGCTCCCAGGTGTCTTTTATACAGGTAACGAGCTGAGATTAGGAGCACACTCTTAAAGGGAGTGCTCCTAATCTCAGTTTGTTACCTGTATAAAAGACACCTGTCCACAGAAGCAATCAATCAATCAGATTCCAAACTCTCCACCATGGCCAAGACCAAAGAGCTCTCCAAGGATGTCAGGGACAAGATTGTAGACCTACACAAGTCTGGAATGGGCTTGGACCATTGCCAAGCAGCTTGGTGAGAAGGTGACAACAGTTGGTGCGATTATTCGCAAATGGAAGAAACACAAAAGAACTGTCAATCTCCCTCGGCCTGGGGATCCTTGCAAGATCTCACCTCGCAGAGTTGCAACGATCATGAGAACAGTGAGGAATCAGCCCAGAACTACACAGGAGGATCTTGTCAATGATCTCAAGACAGCTGGGACCATGGTCACCAAGAAAACAATTGGTAACACACTACGCCGTGAAGGACTGAAATCCTGCAGCGCCCGCAAGGTCTGCTGCTCAAGAAAGCACATATACATGCCCGTCTGAAGTTTGCCAATGAACATCTGAATGAGTCAGAGGACAACTGGGTGAAAGTGTTGTGGTCAGATGAGACCAAAATGGAGCTCTTTGACATCAACTCAACTCGCCATGTTTGGAGGAGGAGGAATGCTGCCTATGACCCCAAGAACACCATCCCCACCGTCAAACACGGAGGTGGAAACATTATGCTTTGGGGGTGTTTCTCTGCTAAGGGGACAGGACAACTTCACCGCATCAAAGGGACGATGGACGGGGCCATGTACCGTCAAATCTTGGGTGAGAACCTCATTCCCTCAGCCAGGGCATTGAAAATGGGTCGTGGATGGGTATTCCAGCATGACAATGACCCAAAACACACGGCCAAGGCAACAAAGGAGTGGCTCAAGAAGAAGCACATTAAGGTCCTGGAGTGGCCTAGCCAGTCTCCAGACCTTAATCCCATAGAAAATCTCTGGAGGGAGCTGAAGGTTTGAGTTGCCAAACGTCAGCCTCGAAACCTTAATGACTTGGAGAAGTTCTGCAAAGAGGAGTGGGACAAAACCCCTCCTGAGATGTGTGCAAACATGGTGGCCAACTACAAGAAACGTCTGACCTCTGTGATTGCCAACAAGGGTTTTGCCACCAAGTACTAAGTCATGTTTTGCAGAGGGATCAAATACTTATTTCCCTCATTAAAATGCAAATCAATTTATAACATTTTTGACATGCGTTTTTCTGGATTTTCTTGTTGTTATTCTGTCTCTCACTGTTCAAATAAATCTACCATTAAAATTATAGACTAATCATTTCTTTGTCAGTGGGCAAACGTACAAAATCAGCAGGGGATCAAATACTTTTTTCCCTCACTGTAGTGTGGTTTATAGTCTGTTGTCTGACTGTTTGCACTGTTGTCGGCTGCTGTTTCATGCCTTGGAGACACAGAAACTTTTTGAAAAAGTTTGAATTTGAACGTAATGAAGAAACTGCCATTAAAATAATTCAGTAACACTAGAATGAAGGGGGGCATGGTGGCTAAATGGTTAGCACATTTTCCTCACACCTCAATCCAAACTCTGCCTTGTGTGCATGGAGGTTGCATGTTCTCTCTGTAATTTTGGGGGGTTTCCTCTGGGTACTCGGGTTTCCTCCCCAATTCCAAAGAAATGCATTGTAGGCTGATTGGCGTTTCCAAATTGTGTGAATGTGTGTGTGATTGTGCCCTGCTTGTCCAGGGTGTCCCCTGCCTTGTTCTCCAAGTTCCCTGTGTAGAATAAGCAGTACAGAAAATGGGATGGATGGAATGAAGGAGCTGATGCAAGTGACCATAACACGATTTCCAGTTTAATACCTCCAGCTGAGGATAAAAAGCTACTTGGTGGGTGGAAGGGTCACGAGTCTCAGTATCAGGAGTGCTAAAATCTCCAAAAGTATATCTTTTAGTATCTTCACACTGTCTAAGACAAAGAGGCGCTGATAGTTTTATAAGTGTAGTACTGAAAATGTACAGTATGTGTTTAAATGGATGGGTCAGAATGTGTGTGGGTGTGGGTGTGGGTGTGTGTGTTTGCCATCTGTCTTTCTCTTTCTCTATCTCATTAATTGCTTTACAAAGATTCGAGTAGCGGGGATTGGCTGCTGCCAGGTCCTTGTTTGTAATCGTAATTACCCAAAGTTAATTTGCTGATGGATTCTAATGCAGGACATTCATTAAAAATTTAGAAATTAGGTGTTTAATAGGTAATATGTTCTCTTATGCTGTCTCATCTTCACTTCCACCACAGCATTTAACTAACATTTGGAGATATGTCTATTCATAGAATGCTTTTCACTATTCAACTATTCATAGAATATTTTCATCTTTAATAGTTTCTGAGAAAACATATTCAACTTGTTACTTACCATAAAAAAACCCCAACACTTTTAATACTGGCATCCAAGCAGATTCCTTAGCGCTCTTCAAGTCAGACTTCTCTTTTCTTCAGAAAGTCTGATACGAAACCAATGTAGCAATTTTTCCTCAGCTCTGCGATAACTATAGCATGCCAGCACTGCTGAATCCAACCTACACAGGTGTCAGGAGCAGAGATCATGCTCTGTTAAATCTCAAAACCTTAAATACCACGTTCCCTACACTGAACCCTTGACAGCTTAACTAGCTTTGTCTCTCCATGTTGCACAATACGTTCCTTTGTACCCGACGTCAGCCTATTTGTCTTTTTAAAGGTACATTTTTAAATGTTCTTACCCCCTGCTTCCTTTCAGCCTGCTGCATACATTTCCCTGCAAATAGAAATAAGTATACGTTCTTTGCTGTTACATAAGGTAATGTAGATGAATTGCAGAGTTGTTTTTTTCATGTGTCACTTTACAGGTATTTTCCTTATCTTTTTGTTTCTTTTATTAAATCTAAGGGTTTTACGGTTGGCAGGATCAGTCATTTTGGTGCTGTTCTATATATTGTTATGGATAACTATGGATAAATTTACTAGGCACTTTAATAGGAACACCTGTACACCTGCTTATTCATGCAATTATATATGCAATTAGCCAATCATGACATAGAACCACAATGCATAAACCCATGCAGATACAGATCAAGAGCTCAGACTAGAACTAACAGGTCTTTTTTACAGTCTTCAACTGTTGAGCCTTTGCCCATTGTAGCCTCAGATTCCTGTTCTTGGCTGACAAGAGTGGAACCCGATGTGGTCTTCTGCTGTTGTAGCCCAAGGTTTGATGTGTTGTACATTCTGAGATGCTTTTATGCTCACCACGTGTGTAAAGAGTTACTGTAGCCTTCGTGTCAGTCTAAACCAGTCTGACCATTCTTCTCTGACTTCTCTTATTAACAAGTTATTTAGGGGCAAACTGGTAGATTCTTGTGCAGCCCGTCTCTGCACATGTATAAGTGTCTGACAGCATACGATTTTAAAATGATTAAGATGGTATACTATTAAAATACCATTATATAAATCTAAAATAATACAGTTGATATTATGCTATATGTATGATATCATATTTCCAGTGCAGCATGTTCCTTAATCCATGTAACAAGGTGATATTTTTAAAGAACAAACATCACAATATTTCTACAATATTTTAAGATTAAGGTTGATCCATGTACTAAGTTTATTTAGTTTCCCTTACTAACTTATTACCAAAACTAATCATAGTCTTATATGAAATTCCACATAATGCTGTTTAAAAACACTATGCTTAATTTATTTTTTTTATTTTTTTTGCAGAAAATAATTATATTAGGTTGCATAATTACGATACTTTGAATATTTCATTCAGTGTAAAAAAAATATCACATATGTAAAATCCATATACAGTGCCCTCCACTAAAAAAGGATATGAAAAATTATCTATATTGTTTAACCTTTTGATCTTTTGTTTAAAAAATTCACAAAAATACTCTGCGCTCATGGATATCAAACAAAACCACTTAGCATTTTGTGAAGCTCAAAAACGTCTTGCCGCACATCACAGCTATATTCTTCTTACCCATTGTTATGAATGACAGGGAATTTGGCCTATGTGCTACCTCATATTTATACCCCTGTGAAGCAGGAAGTCATTGTTGAACAACTTCCTGTTCCTAGTCGCCCAGGTGTACTAAATATATATATATATATATATATATATATATATATATATATATATATATATATATATATATATATATATATATATATATATATATATATATATATATATATATACATACACACACACACACACACACACACATATATTTATCTATCTGTCTATATATATATATATATATATATATATATATATATATATATATATATATATATATATATATATATATATATATAAACCTGTGTTTTGTTTGAAATTGTATACATGAGAGCAGAGTATTTTTGTGAATTTCTTGAACAAAAGATCAGAAGGTTAAACAATAAAGACAATTTTTCACCGCCTTCTTTGCTCATATTTACCAAGAGTGCCAATATTAGTGGAGGGCACTGTATATAGACATTTAGTTAATTTGTCCTTCATTAGGCATTAATGACCAGGTTTTAGGCTTAACTGACACAACGACACAATTCCTAATGTCAAAAATCTATTTCAATAAATCAGTATGTCAGTTAGATAATTATGTGAAGTGTAGCTTGATTGTGATTGTCCTTTGATGATGATGATGATGATAATGATGATGATGATTATTTATTTATTTATTTATTTATTTATTTATTTATTGCAATATGATGTCTATCTGTAGAAAAGTGGTTTATTAATTATACACAATGTTATTATTTATTATGTAAAACATTCGTTCTTTTACCCAAGGGGTAAAATACAAGTTGCTATAAACGTGATTAATGTGAGTATTATTGCCACTGTCATTAGATAGAGGACATGTTTTAGATAAAGGAGTTTTTAAATTGCTGTGTCTCTAACATCTGTTACCTTCTGCAATCATAGTGCTGCAATGCTGAAATCTACTCACATCTATCATGCTATCGTGGTTATATGAAGTAAATTCCCTTCCATCATTTCTGTGTTTTTCTTTCACACATACCTGGGAGTGCAGACTTATCTGAAAGAAAAAAAAAAACCACACGACCAATGACTCATGCATGCTATTAGACTTTCGACATGTTCCTTGTTTGCTACTTGGCTGTAATAACATGCTGTCAAAATTTGTGAGTATCCCTTTTATACTTCTTCTCTCACTAGCTCTACTTTCACCCTATTCTGAAAAGTTTCTCTTTTTTCATTTCGGAAAGAATTTGTCTGCCTCCCCTGATCATTCCAATGTCGTAGCATGCAAAGCCAAGAGAAGGGGGGAAAAAAACTAAATTTCAGAGTCTTACTTTCAGGTTTCTGTCTTATCATAATTCTCTCTTACTTCTAGCTCTCTTTACAGCTGCTGAACTTTCGACTCAGTGTTAATGAGCTGAGAAAATATGTTTTCCCTAAGCCTGATTCTGCCCCTTTTCTTCTTCCTTTTCCTTCTTCCACAGATTCATGCCCACAGATGGATGGCAAATTGAGTCTTACTGCTTCATCACACTTGAAAAGGAAAAATCCTTAATGGTTCTGCTATTCAAGGTGCTGTGCTAGTGATTAAATATCTAAGGGCTATCAAAAAAACATGGCCCAAATCTGTTTTATTTATTGGAACCATTCATTCTCTCTCTCTCTCTCTCTCTCTCTCTCGCTCTCTCTCTCTCTCTCTCTGTGTGTGTGTGTGTGTGTGCTCAAGTCTCTATGATGAATATTTCATATTTCAGAATTTTCAGCATTTTCTGTCACCTTAACAAGTGAAAAATAGTAAAAAAATTTTTTTTTTTTTAAATAATAAAGGATGCTATATACAATCTCTTTATTAAGAACACCTGTACCACTGCTCAATTTTTTAAATTAACAGTTAATCCTGTAGCAGCAGTGCAATGCATGAAATGATACAGATACAGGTCAAGAGCTTCTACTAATATTCACATCAAACAGAATGGTGGAAAAATGTGATAGCTGTGACTTTACCCATAGCATGGTTATTGGTGCCAGAATAAGGGCTGGTTTGAGTATTTCAGAAACTGCTGATCTCCTGGGATCTTCAAACACTACAGTCTATAGAGTTTACACAGAATTGTGGTGGTGGTGGGGGGGCATCCATTGAGTGACAGTTCTGCAGGTGGAAACTCCTTGTTGATGAGAGAGGTCAGAGGAGAATGGTCAGACTGGTTCAGGCTGACAGAAAGGTTCTGGTAACTCAAATAAACATTTTTTACAACCACATTGTGTTGGAAAGGGCTGAATCAAGGCTTCAGGCAGATGGGCTAGAACAGCAGAAGATCCCATTCAGTATAAGGAATCTGATGCTATAGTGGGCAAAGACTCACCAAATCCGGACAGGTGAAGATTGGAAAAAGACCTGCCAACATATCTCTAAGCTTCACCTTGAGTGTATATTCCTGTTAGAAGATGACTGACTGGAATTTTTTTAAATTTACTTTGCATTTGCTTTACACATAAGTACACATTACACATAATGAAAATAAAACAAATGCATTTGTAAAATAATAATAATAATAATAATAATAACAGCAATTAATTAAGTAATTAATTAATTAATTAATTAATTAATTAATTAATTGCTTAATTAACAAACAAACAAACAAATAAACACTGCAACAGAAATAGTAAACTCAACAAGGAACATAAACTGGATGTTAGGAAACATATATAATAATATATATTATATATATTATTATTCTATTCTATTATAAATATAACAATATATTTATAATAGATAGATAGATAGATAGATAGATAGATAGATAGATAGATAGATAGATAGATAGATAGATAGATAATATGCAAAAAGTGAAAATAAAATCTGTAGGAGGATGAGCTGGATGTGGACCAACAGTGCTATTACTCTTGTGCTTCCTAAAGGTGTTTTTTTATTGCTTACTTGTACAAATAACCTGGAAAATATGTAGAACGTGATCAAATAAATGGTTTAATCAAAAGCCTCAACACACATGTATTAAGTGGCTGAAAAAATCTGCTTAAAAAACTGACTTCCGGTCCATAAACAGCTTTGTGTTTGGATGGGCTTCCTGTCAGTCATTTATAGACACCATACTCTATAATGGTCGAATGGTCAGGTGGGCTCAAGGGGGAAAAAATAATGATGTAAACATCAAATCCAGTTACTTAACTGTTAATCTTATCTAATGCACTTTTAAATGATTTGTGTTGAAGCACTTCAAATAATCAAATAATAATCAAACTTCAGTGTGATCTACAGTCTTGTATATGCCAGTAAACCAGATGGACTTAATGTGGCTATGTGGGTCACGTTGACTGGGACTGCCCTGCATCTCACAGGATGATTTTCCCCTCTAGCTGCTATTAGAGAAGAGGAGGAAAATGCCACTGCCACAGAGTCTTTTTTTTTCCTCTGCTAGGTAAAAGTAATTGTCTCTAATCTGAATAATTATTTCCCTCATGTGTGACCATAGATTTAAGATAAAAAGAGAAGGTGTCAGTGGGCAAAAAATAGTCAATCTCTTTATTGAGAATCCTTTTTTAAAAACCTAATTACAGCTATAAGAGCATATCATTAACAGTATTCTCTCTGGAGGTATTGTTGGAGATAGTATGATGTTAAATCCCTTTTTTTTAAAAAATATTTAACAGAAAAGCAAACTCTTATATAGACCTTAATAGCTGGCAAATCCTGGAATATTAAAACTATTTGAAATGATAACAGAGTGAAATAATATGACACACACGGAGCTGTATTCAATCGTGTATTAGCTGTGTACTGTTAAAGATCAGAACTGTTCAGATAAATAAATAAATAAATATATATATATATATATATATATATATATATATATATATATATATATATATATATTTTTTTTTTTTCAACCTAACCTTAAAGATTGAGGCTGTGTCTGAACCTATTTCATTTACTGCATCTCCTACTGTAATTAGCAAATCAATATTAAAAGCCTCAAATTGTCTTGAACTTTATTCATTCAGCCATTTAATCATTCACTAATCACTTTATCCTGGACAGGGTCCATGGGTCTCCCAGGAGCACTGAGTGCAACCAAACCAAAGGCCCTGGAGCTGTGGGACAACACTCTCACTGTGCCTCCCACCATTTTTTTTTTACTAGATCATTTTTTTGAAATGGTGAAACAGTGGTGAATTTGCATTCTGCATCTTCTTAAAAATGCAGGTTTGACGCCCATCTTACAACTCCTATAACCTTGCAATTATTTATAAGTTCTTTAAAATGGTACATGGATTTTATTTTAATTGTACTATGCTCCACTGAGCTCTGCCCTTTAGTATGCTAAATTGTATTGTTGCTAACAGCGCTTACATTTGGCCCACATCCGCTGCCAGCTTGATTGCACCACAGAAGAGCTTGCCTTCCATTGCCTAGTGGGCCTTGCCATCACACCGGGTGTACACTTCACTTCCCTCTCTAGGAAGTCCTGGTAGCAGGGTTTCCATAGCCTGCGAGACAAATAGAACACAATAATTATGATTATGCTGCAGTTAGGGCAGGGCTGTGTAAGTGCTTGTCGAAAATGTTCTGGTCCCAAACTATTTAGGCATTGCTTATGACTATTGCCAAGCTCCGTCAGAGCTTGGCTGCACAAAGAATTCACCATTGTGCCCTAAATTGTGGGAGATTAAGAAATTGGAAAAGGTTGAATAAATGTCAACATGTCTCTGAATGAGTTGCGAATATTGATAAAGGAGTAGTAAAGTTATCATCAACCAAGTTGTACATCAATGCACTCTCCTAGATGGTGTAGACTTTACCATTAGATTTTATGCAGTCTTTTACTGCAGGATAAGTAAGTACAGCAAGGATTTTTGAGCACTTCTTATCATCTTGAATCTACTTCATCTGCTCCTTGGCAAGGAACACAGGAACACAGGAAAACTCCACTAGTTCCAGAAGGGGAAAAGCCCTGGCAGTCCATAATGTAAGAAAGTAGAATAACTTCCATGTCATACTATTTTGTGTCCATCCATACATCCATCTTCTACCGCTTACTCCTTTTCAGGGTCAGGGGGAACCTGGAGCCTATCCCAGGGAGCATCGGGCACAAGGCGGGGTACACCCTGGACAGGGTGCCAATCCATCGCAGAGCACACAATCACATACACACATTCACACACCCATTCATACACTACGGACACTTTAGACACGCCAATCAGCCTACCATGCATGTCTTTGGACTGGGGGAGGAAACCGGAGTACCCGGAGGAAACCCCCGTAGCACGGGGAGAATATGCAAACTCCGCACACGGCCCCTGTGGGGCTCGAACTCCGACCCTGGAGGGGAATGTGCTAACCACTAAGCCACCGTGCGCCCCACTCTTCTGTGTTTCACTATTAATTTTACCTTATCTGACTGTGTACTAAATATGAATATCATGAAATGTCCATCATTACAAGCTCAATGTCTCAAAATGATGAAACCAAGCAATTTGTTAATTTGTTGTAATAGTACTTGAGAGTCATTCTTCTATTTAGCACCAAATGCTGGTGATATGACTATGTTAAGGTTGTCAGGATGTTTCCTCAAAACAAAAAGTTCTGTCCTTCAGGATACTCATTATTACCCAGTACCACTTCACTGTTAGCCAAAAGACAAAACTTAGTACGTGGACAGTGAATTTTGGCTGCTGGTTAAGTTATTACACTGTGTATTTATGGCCAGCACATCCACGCAAGACATCTATGCCAATGGAGGTGCCCCTCTGCTGAATACTGTCTCCCTCATCATCTATCACACAATTTATTTTTACATACTTTGCTGTACAGTATACAGCCAGTTTAAACATCTAGTCATTGCCAACTTTAATGTTCATGTGCATTCTGAGCCTTGTATTCTCATTAGTGATTGCTATTTCCATGTTTTGAACCTTGCCTTGTTGTTTGCCCCTTGTCTGGTCTGTTTGGGAAATTCTGTGTTTGACCATTGTCTTCTTTTTGGATTGTGTCTTGGATTTTGCAAATAAACCTCCTCCACATGGATAATAACACATCTCCTGAATCAGGTCCATTACAATGACCTTTTATAAATCATTCTTTTATTGATGAGTTTTTACACTAGGCAGTTCATACGAAATGATGTGAATAATAAAGTCTAGGGCAAGACTTAGGTCGGGATGTTGGGAGGTTGGGAGTCATGACTTCTGCTACAATTTTGTTTATTTGGAATCCAACAAAATTGCTCTGGCTATTTAGAATTCCTAAGAATTTCCAAGGAAATCTGCTTGCCCATTATACAGAATCTGAATCCTGGGGATAAGCTTCCTATTAATTGTAGCTTTAGGATGACAGTGTGAAAAAGTGTTCAAAGAGTGTCTTATGCCCTTTTCATTTCATATGCAGAAAAGACACTAACAAAAGGACAGAGCTTTCAATTAATGAGACAGGACACTGCCTATGACCTGACATGATGCAGCCAAACATACAGAATGTGATGTTTTTTTTTCTTTGCCAAAAAGTGACTAGTCCATTCAGTTGTCTAAATGATAACAAAGTAACTAAAGGTATACAGGTAAATCATATATAGACTTCATATAAATCCATAATGAACTTTTTCACACTATCTGTTGTTACCCAGATGAGGATGGGTTCCCTTCTGAGTCTGGTTCCTCTCAAGGTTTCTTCCTCTTAAAACATCTTAGGGAGTTTTTCCTCGCCACCGTCGCCACTCAGTGGCTTGCTCAGTTGGGATAGATTTGCACCTTTAATATCTGTATACCGTGTTGATATTTCTGTAAAGCTGCTTTGAGACAATGTCTATTGTAAAAAGCGCTATACAAATAAAATTGAATTGAATTGAATTGAATTGAATATATACAGATCCCAAGATCCCCCCAGTCCAAAAACATGCATGGTTTGGCATGTTGATTGGCACCCTGTCCAGGATGTACTCTGCCTTGTGCTCCATGCTCCCTGGGATAGGCTCCAGGATCCCTGTAACCCTGTATGATAAGTGGTACAGAAAATGGATTTTTTTCATTTGTAACTTTTGGAATCTTTTAGGCTTGTTCTCTTTGGGCAAACTACTGCCCATCAATGCGCTCTTAAAGAGAGGAAGGTGGGTTTCTCTTCTGCCCTCAAGGCTGAGATCATGCCTTATGAACTCTCCTCATAGAAGTCATTTATCAGCTAGACAGCTTTGCCTGTAGCTGGAGCACACGTTGGTTTAATGGGCTTTAAAGCAGACACATTGTTTAATGAGTTCAGTTTGTGTAGGTGGGTTTTTGTGGAAATGGAACTTCACCTCCAAGCAAGTGCTGCACACAGTTGAGAAGAAATTGAAGAGAGTAATTTGCTAAACCTTCTATAGGTCTTACTTCTGATTACTGGTCCTAGCTGGAAATCAGTATACAGGTAAACCTGTGGTATTTCTGGGGCTTGTGTTGATTTTGAAAAATAAGTAGAGTATTTATGAAATTATGTATTATTTAACTTAGTTATAGGCTGGGTTTTTGACTCAATATGACCTCATGACCACAAATTCATAACAATATGCACATGTTCAAATATAGATCATAAGGTTATAATATATAAGGTGAGACTGATGTACAGGTTTGACTGAAGGCATTTCTTACAAACAAACTAATCTCGTATGTTAGAATATGTTTAATATTTGTGTGAGATTGGGTTGGTATAGGTATGTAACTTGGTCACTTGTGTACACCCTTAAAAATAGTATTATAAGTTATTTCGTTGAACAGAAGACAGAAAGTGATGAATACACAGCAGGGGGAGATTAAGGTAATCAATTGTCCCTAGGTGCCTGACAAGTGCTAAACGTTCTTTCTGTTTACGGATGTGACATAACCACCCAAAAATGACATATTTCTTAATTCTCTCCTGCATTTTTGATGCATGTTTCAATTAACACCAGCTGCATTAGAAGTGTTAGATGTGTGTGAAACATCTAATTTTTTTTGTTTATTTTACGAGCATGCATAAGTGGAGCATAAACTACACAGAAATCGCTTGAAATTATACAGTCGCACTTTCTATGCGCTGAACATTATTTAAAACAATCTCACATTTTGATTGAACTAACTATAGCTGTCCCCATCTGATTGTGTTATTGCCATGGCTGTACATTTATGCTTTGGTTTTCTTAATAAATATGAAGCGTGATGTTGTGCAGTGACCTGTATATAAATTTAGTCACTACAATAATTTTGTGACAGTAAAGTATAATCCAAAAAAAAAATTAATCCACTCTAACCAATTATGAACTCCTAAATTATTTCACATGTTTATAGATCCATTGGGATTGTAGCCAGTAAAACTTTCTGACCAGCCAGGGGGGCATGGTCCTAGTGAGGTGTGCATTAATATCTTTATTGCTTAATAACTTATTTAGAAAATTATTGGGTTTTTTTGGTCTGCCTGTGAATTGGCATTTGATTCATGAACTGAAACTCTGAATCTGATTCTCCTTCTGCAGAGTACCATCTACTTTTCATAAATGTGTATACATTATCTTAAAGGCATTTTGCTCACACTCTAGAGAGAAACATGACACCCACATAAGTCCATCATGACAAATAGCATAAAGCATTTGACCGTCATAAAAGCTTATAAGGTTTTTGATATTTTTTGAAATGTTGATCAATATTTATTGCACACATGCCACCGGAGTTATGTATATTTTTTCTGGCCAATAAAAGTCATGACACAATAATGACACATTTATACATATTTTTTAAAAGTTTCTCTGACCTTAGAGTGAAATTGGTTTTGATATTTTACATGTCCCATCTTGTCACAATAAGTCAATTGTCGTGAAGTTCTAATGTAAGTCTGCCTAGAAACGGTCATAAGGAGTCACAACCTTAATGCATATCATGTGGTATGTCAACTTGTCAAAAGAGACAAATTAGGCCTGTTAGAAAAAGCATTTAGAAAATGTTTATATAGCGTTATATCAGTTATTATGATATGTTGTGATGTGTATGTAGGTGCTATGTATCACTATGAACAACTCTCTTAAATAAAGTGATCTAATTGCATAGGCTTGACCTCTGATACATATAAATAGTGAAGATGATGTCTACGTATGAATTACGAAATGAACTCATAAAAGAAGAGAAATATCTGGACACCATTGTTTTAGCATAATGATCATGAAAAAATATCATTTAGCTCTTAGTTGGCCTAACATCAGCATGCATTTCATTGCAAAAAGAATGCCATATAAGTGGATTTTTTTAAAAATCTCTCTAAAAACCTAAAATGCATTGTTTGTATGTGTGTGTGTCTGTGTGTGTGTGTGTGTGTGTGTGTGTGTGTGTGTGTGTGTGTTTTGTTTTGTTTTGACAAAAAGCTCATTTTGGATACATTGTTTACAGTTCAGCTGGTCCCATTGAGCCAGTATTTACAATACCTTCAACAACATGCATGCCATTTTTTTGTGTTTAAAGTGATGTCACAGAGCCAAAGCTTTCCACCTGCTCAGCCAAGCGTGAAAGCACATGGTCGCTCTGGGATCAGGCACTATTAATAGAATCCATGCAGTCCAGTCAGTCATCATTATTGGCTTATTATGTTCCGCTGGTAGATGCAGGCACTAAATCACTTTCTGTAATAAGCTGGAGAGTGCCAGTGGCACATTTACATTCCAGACACTGTCACAGTGCTGCCTCTGGTGTGTGTAGAGCCTGGATTTGTATGACTTATGTGATTGACACTTCTGCTTTCTGGGTGTAATTATCACTTTAAAAAAAAACTTGCCAAAGATGGAAATTCTGTTGGACACATTATAATGTGTGAGGTCAAGCATCTAAGAAAGTGCTTCAAATTAGTTACTGCACATTTTTCTCTGATGACATATGGAAATGTCACATTTTTCTAGTCAAGACTGAAAAACCATACCAAAAAACAAAAGAAAACTATTCATTCGATTAGCCCAAAATATACTGTATCTAATGAGCCAGCTCATTATAATGAACTGAATCATTTTCTTTAATTAATTAGTTAATTTATTTATATAATATTCTATTAAATACAATTCTTTACACCAAACTGTTACACTGTTATAAATAAAACTATAACAGCTATAACAGGTCAGAGATTTAATGTACCTCGTCTGAAAGAGACTTGGAATAGACCAGCTATGTAGCTTTAAATAAGGTTAGCCATCCCAGAAATAGTTATATACACCAACCTCCTCTAACTGGTCAAGGAGCTCTTTACAGCATACTACTCTAATTGGTCAAGGAGGAGGCATCACAGATATCAGTGATACTCTAGGCATTACCCAGAAATCTGAACTACTCATTTAACTCATAAGTAAAAATTTAATTTTTATTTTGCTTTACTTTATAACATCCACAAAAACTACTAACTAATTTTCCTTCTCACTAGTTAGCATGTACAGGGGTTTATTCTGGATTTCTACATGCATTTGATGACTCAGTATATAATGGCAGCTTGTGTATTGGTCCAATATAATAAAATTGTGTATTGGTGCAATATATACAAACCAACACTTGGTTTATTTATTATATATATATATATATATATATTTGAACAACAGTTAAAAATAATAAACTCCTTCCTTATCATTGGCTGTGTACCTAAATCTTTCAAACAAGCAGGTATCAAACAAATGATTACAAACCTTGACCTTTACCAATGTCAGTTTCAAATCATAGGCCAACATCAAATCTCCCCTTTATCTTGAAGATTCTAGAAAAGTTTGCAGATCAGGAATCTCATACCTTTCAGTCAGCATTTCGATCTCATCACAGGACTGAAAAGTAGTAAATCACCTACTATGAGCCCCTGATCAGAGTTGCATCTCTTTGCTTGTATTATTTGATCTCAGAGCAGCTTTCACAATATCACAATATCACAATATTGTAACTAGATAGAATTGAAAGGGTTTTTTTTTAAAGGTAATGTCTCTGTTCTAGTTAGATCATACCTGTCTGACTGTTAACACTTTGTCAATGTTAATGGTGACTTCTACCTGCATACAAAAGCAAAGTTTGGTGTTCCACAAGGCTCTTTTCTAGGGACACAGTTTTCCTATACAGTGGGGGAAATAAGTATTGAACATGTCAACATTTTTTTCAGTGAGGTTATTCAAATGAAACTTTCACCAGACAACAGTATTATCTCAAGAAATCTGCAAATATAAAGAATTCACAACATTAAACTCCAAAAATAAAGTTAAACGTAATAATGACAGAAATTACACAGGAAAAAAGTATTGAACACACTAAGAAAAAGCAGTTCTCCAAGGCAAGGTAAGGGTTAGTAAATTGATGGTCTATAAAATGGCTTTTCATTACCAAGGTGTCACAAGAAACATCTGATCATGGGTAAAAGCAAAGAGCTCACCCAAGACCTTCGCAACCTTATTGTTGCAAAACATATTGATGGAATCGGATACAGATGTATTTCAAAACTCCTGAATCCTCCAGTAAGCACCACTGGGGCCATTTTCCGCAAGTGGAAGCAACATCACTCCGTCATCAACCGGCCACGCACAGGAGCTGTTCGCAAGTTTTCTGACCAGGGAGTCAGAAGAGTAGTCAGAAGAGTAGTCCAAGAGCCAAGGACCACTCGGAAAGAGCTCCAGAAACACTTGGAGGCAGCAGGTGCCATCGTCACAGAGAAAACAATAGGCAATGCACTTCACTGCTCATGCTCACCCCGCAAGACTCCATTACTAAAGAAAAGGCATGTCGAAGCTCGTTTAAAGTTTGCTACAACTCATTTGGACAAGCCTATGAAATACTGGGAGAGTGGACACTGTGATGGTCAGTCAAAAAGACTGTGATGGTCAGATGAGAGCAAAGTTGAACTTTTTGGCTGTAATACTACACAACCATGTTTGGAGAAGAAATGGCACTGCACATCACCCTTAAAACACTATACCAGCAGTGAAGTTTGGAGGTGGAAGCATCATGGTGTGTGGCTGTTTTTCATCACATGGTAAGGGCAGTCTTCATATAATTGAAGGAACGATGAATGGAGCCCTTTACTGGGAGATTCTTGAGAAGAATCTGCTGCCATCCACCAGTTTGATGAAGTTGAGACGTGGGTGGACCTTCCAGCAGGACAATGATCCAAAGCATACAGCAAAGGAAATTCTCAATTGGTTTTAGAGAAAACAAATCAAGGTGTTAGAATTGCCCAGTCAATCACCTGACTTGAATCTAATTGCACATTTGTGGAAAGAGTCAAAGATCACAAGAGGTTCACAAGAGGGCCCCATGGAATCTTCAAGATTTAAAGACAACATGTTTAGAAGAATGGTCCAAAACCACACCTGAATACTGCGACCAATTAAAGCTTGAAGCAGTCATTATAAACATAGGCTAAGTATTAAATAAATTTCAGTTAGGGTGTTCAATACTTTTTTTCCGGTGTCATGCCACTTTATTACACATAACTTTATTTATGGACTTTAATGTGTGGATTTCTTGAGTTGGTCTGGTGAACATTTCATGTGAATAGCCTCATTAGACATATATTTACTGAAAAAAATGTTGATGTGTTCAATACTTAATTCCCCCACCGTATACTGTATACTACCTCTGAGCATAATTAGTCTTAAACATGGCATCAGGATAACTTCTGTTGAACTTCTACTTCTTGCTGATGGCACACAGCTGTATGTTCAGCCAACCTGCCTGATATATGACACATAAACATGTTTATATGTAAATAATTATCAGCTTCTGCTATGCTGATGACACACACCTACATCCGCATAGTACAAATTGCTACCATATTTACATTATTTGTCATCTGTCATGTTGTTTCACTGAAACGTACAGCTGTGTGTCATACCAGATGACAGACCAGTGTAATAATGAAGAATGTGTAAAATACATTTGACACTAGATGTTGAGTATCGTTCAACTTAACTCCAAGAAGGCAGAAGTTCTAAGCTTTCTGATCATGTAGTAACTTGTGATTTACTTTCAGTTACATCATGTGCAGCAGTGAAAGACCCTTGGTGTAATTATTGAGGTTGAGTAATGCCTCGCTGTCTGGATGTTCCAGCAGTTGTATAAACAAGCTACAATTTGTCCAGAATGCAGCAGCCAGAGCCCTTAATAGAATCAGAAAGTTTGACCATACTTCCATATCCTATCCAGACTACACTGATTATAAAATATTATTAATGACCTGTAAACCACTGAATGGTCCTGCCCCACAGGTCTGCAGGAAACTTTTCATCTATTGTCTTTTGATGTACCTGTGACAAATGGTAGAATTATGTATGGTGCCAGAGGTTTCCAGCTCTGAAATTTCTGAATTCTGGAAATATTTGTGTGTAAACGGCATTTATTTTCAGAATTTTCAGTATTTTTGGAAGATCCAATACTTCAAGCCCATGGCAGTGCAGCAAGTATCATCAGTGTTGTGTTCATAATAATTGTGACTACTATTATGAAGTTATGTTCTGAAAGTGATGTGAATTGCGATCAGTGTTGGGTAAGTTACTCAAAAAAAAAGTAATCCACTACAGATTACTAATTACTACTTTAAAATTGCAATCTGATCACGTTGCTGATTACTGCATGTAAAAAGTAAGCAGATTACTAATTACTTTCACATCAAACCTACAAAAATACACTACAAAGTGAAACTCAGTTTTTTCAGTAGTTTTAGCATGCGTCAATGTATGACATGATCAGAAAAAGTTGTATTTATCATAAAACTTGCCTTGAGTGTTGTCACTGTTTGTAGGACTACCAGACCGATAAAATATAAAACTTTTCTAACTAGGCTAGTTTGGTGTCACTAGCCAAGGGGAGGCATAGCTAAGCTATCACTGTATGGGTTTGGCTGCTACAGTGCCATGAAAAGTACATTATTTTTCCTTCTGCTCTGCTCATATCATGTTCACGTAAACTGGAACTCATACAGACATTTACACAGCAGAATTTCTGCTCAGCATCAGAAGATGTTAGTGTTTCAGTTTCCCCTTTATTGGTTTAAAAAAACAATCGGCATGTATCCATTTTAGCGCTAGCGTTTGGCAGAATTGAGAGCTGTCAGCCAATAAGACACGAGTGTTTCCACGTATTTTCCTGTAATCTTGTCTGATTGGTCCCGCCTCCGATAACTGAAGATATAAAATTACAGGCCGTCTTCTTTTACTGACGTTCAGTTATGTAGTGACAAACCGCTCCAAGTGGAGAATTTTTCGTGGCTAAAGAAAAAATCTGGTGGGTAAAAACGTGATTTATTTTAAAAATGCATTTTACGTAATATTGTTTTCTTAACAATAAATTTGTAACGCAAATAACTTAATTTTATTGCCATTAGCAACTATAATCAGATGACAAATTTTAAATATAATGTGTTACATTACTGCGTTATCAGAAAAAGTAATTTGATTACATTAACGCTTTACTTTGTAATCTGTTACACCCAACGCGATACGATTGGATACACAGTTGAGCGGTTATTAATTATTCTAAATTATGCGGTTACATTAAACATAGCTGCATATGGCTACCAGGTCTCATGTCTCTTTCTGCTATTAATCTGACTCGACAACAAATTGGCAATGAGGATTACGGATTATCTTTTTGAAATTGCCGTACACGAAGATGGCTCTGCAAATGTGCCTTTTCCAAGTTTTTTCTGCCCTGCCCAGGTGAGCACGCTGTACCGTTCGTTACATGGCTGCGGATCTTTCACAATTGCCTATGAGTCATCGATGCTACTGGGGATGACTGGCCTAATGAAAGGCGAAAAGCTGTACTTCTTCACTGCCTCGGTACTGAGGGACAAAGAATTTTCTACTCTAATTGGCTAACACAGGTACAATGTACAAAGTTGCAGAGGATGCCTATTTGGTTCATAAAGCTAATATAACAGCTGAACGCCATACTTCCTGTAAATGTAGTCAGGCGCCACACGAGACAGTTATACAATATGTGGCTGCTTTGTGAGAACTTGTTTCATTTGAATTCAGTGCCAGTGCTAATGAAATGATTCATGATCAGTTAGTGGAGAATGTACTTAGCCCACGAACACGATAAAGACTTACTAGAAACTGATCTTACACTGGACAGAGCTGTTATGATAGCAAGCCAGATTGAATCTGCTGCTGATCAGTCAAAATTCATTTCGAATTCTCATACTACTGCCCCAGTACAAGCTGTGCTACAATCAGCAAAAAGGGAAGCAACCAAATTCTAATAATAATTCGATTCAGACGGGAGAAAAGAAATCATGCTTTCGCTGTGGATCGGAGGCCCACCTAACAAATGGTGTGAACTGTCCTGCTTCAACTGCAACATGCAGGACGTGCAAAAAGACAGAAGATTACGCTAAACTGTGCCGTTCTACACAATCCAGCACCAGTGAGGTCCGCGAAATTGCACTGCCTGAAATTACTGCACTATACACGGATTATTCAGCCCATACTCCTAGCATTACAAGCACTGTTACTAATTCTACTCCTGACTCACAGGCTTGTGTGGTGGATTTGATAGTTGACACGGGGTCTTCCGTCATCCTGCCCCATACCAATTATGCAAGCTATTTCAATAACATTGCGCTGACACAGCCCACATCCAGGCTTGTGACATATTCCAACATTCCTGCTTTGGGGTGTTTGTCTGCGAATGATTCCTTACATGACCACACAGCCCCTGCTACATTCTTCATTGTGGAAAAAGGGACACCATGTATGGGGAGAGATCTAATGTCTGCACTGCATGTGAGGATCAAAGACAATAGAGTTCTACCCCCTAATGCTTGTTCTGTATGTCCTGTATCTGCTTTCTCTGAGCTAGTATTACAGTGCACTATTTCAGAAGTTTGAATGCGTTAAGAACTTTGTACGTTGTGTAAAAATAGATGAGACTGTTACACCTGTGCGTCATTAAATTCCTCCCATTTTCTGTTCGCAGTGCTGTGTCTGAGGAGTTAGCTCACTTGCAATCAGATGGTGTGGTAGAACGCATTGACACCCCTGCATGGATGTCACCAATCATGGATCACGCAGAAAAAAAACAGGGAAAATTAGGATGTGCATTGATCTAAAAGAACCTAATAAAGCTGTGATTGTGGACTCTTTTCCCTTGCCACACATGGACAAACTACTTTCTGCTCTAAAAGGCTCTATTATATTTACTACAGTTGACCTGACTAACACTTACTACCAGGTGCTGCTGCACAAGGATAATCGTGACCTCACGGCTTTCATAAACCATGATGGCCTGTTCTGTTTCTACCGTGTTCCTTGTGGGCTGGCCTCCATGTCAGTTGCATTCCAGAAAATGATGATCATCTTAGAAGGTGTGCCAGGGGTTGGAATTTACCTGGACGATATCATCATTCATGGACATGGCATGCCATGATACACATGATAAAGCACTACAAACTGTCTTACAGTGACTGGAAGCCGCCGACCTGCAGCTAAATAAAGAAACATGTTGTTTCCACCAAACCACCCTGATGTTCTTAGGTCCCACTTTGTCAGCTGAGGGTCTCCTTCCTGATGAGTCACGTATAGAGGTGATCATCAGTGCCCCTACACCCTCTGATGAACGTACTCTGTGCTCCCTTCTTGGACTCCTGTCCTGGTACAATAAATTTATTCCTGATTTTGCAACTGTCTCTGCTCCAGTGTGTGCATGCTTACAAGACGAGAGTGGATTCAGCTGGTCAAAAGAGGCCAAGCAACGTTTGACTAAAATAAAACAACCATTAGCAAATAGTCCTGCTCTCATGTTATTCGACCTAACACTTTGCACCATTGTCTCAACAGATGCTTCTGTCTACGGGCTAGGTGCCATACTTTCTAAAGTCGGCCTGGACGATATGGAATGAACTGTAGCTTTCGCATCCCTGGCATGTGTGTAGGCAGCCGAGAAGTGGCACACTTACTTGTGGGGCTTCATTTCACTCCACGAATGGATCGCCAAGCTATGACAACCCTGCTTACCACAAAGGGCATTGGCCGTGTGGACTGCGTTTGACAAGGTGGTCTGCGCGCCTTATGTCATTTAATTATGATGTGGGATACCATCCTGGTTCTCAAAATGCCCCTGCTGACTGTCTGTCTTGCTTGCCCTTAACTGTTTCTCCACCAGGTGATACTGTGATCCCAGCCCCTCTTGGTGATGCTGAGGAAGAGTTTGTTGCAGCCTGTAAAAGTCTGTCAGTTGCTGATGTTACTGATGCATGTGCTTCTTGCTCTGAACTGACTAAACTTCGTACGCAAATTACAAAGGGCTGGCCTCCTTCACCTAAGGGACTGGAAACAGATTTGCTTCCATACCACAGACTGCCTCTGGAAATGTCCGTCAGAGACAACTCCAATTTTCGGGGTGACCTACTGATTGCGCCTGCTACACTTCGACCGGTGCTGGTCTCAGGTTCACAACGTAGTCCGCTCCTGTCACGTGTGTCAGCTTAATGACAAGACAGCTGGTTCCTCTTCCAGATGGGCCATGGCAGAAGGTTACTGTGGATATAGTCCGACCATGAGACACTGCTGCTTCTGAATGCAGGCTTGCAATAACTCTGATTGATTATTACAGTAAGTGACCAGAGGTCTCCTTTACCCACACAGTTACCGCCGATGCTGTAGTTTCTTCACTCTTCAGTCGCCATGGGAACCCATTGGGTATAGTTACCAATAATGGTGTTCAGTTCACATGTGCTGTTTTTGCTGCTTTTCTAAAAGAGAGGAATATTTTTCATCACCGCTCATCTCTATACTCCCCTGCTGCCAACGGTGCTGTAGAGAGGTTTAATCTTGTACTCAAACATACTATTCTGATGGCCATTCAGCAACATCAGCCACGGAAATCAGCTGTAACAGACTTTCTACAAGTGTACCGTGCCACCCCACATGCTGCGACTGGTACCTCAACTTTTCAGCTACTCTATGGAAGGCAAATGCGTACAAAGCTGTCTGTTCTACCATCTGCTTCTTTTCCATCTACACCTGATATGACTGTTCCCTGTAGGGTTATGTGGCTGCAACACAAAATGAAACAGTACACAGACACTAAGAGGGGCGCTCACACTCCTTGTTTCCAGGAAGGGGATAAAGTGCTTGTACGGAACCCCTTGCATATTCCTAAAGGACACAGGAAGTTTACAGATCCCCTCACAGTGACCAAAAGACTGGAAGTGGATACATACATTCTTAGTGATGGTAAAACTTTTACATTTACATTACATTTATTCACTTAGCAGACGCTTTTATCCAAAGTGACTTACAAATGAGAAAGATACAAGCAAAGCGATAAATCAAGCAGAGAACAATACAAGAAGTGCTACCATACAAGATCTATTAATTGAATTCCAGAAGAAGCAAAGTGCAGAGTAGAGGTGTAAGTGGAATTTTTTATTTTTTTTTTATTACGAGTTGGTTAGGTGTTCATGGGAGAGGTGGGTCTTTAGCTGTTTTTTGAAGATGGTGAGAGATTCTGCGGTCCAGATTGAGATTGGAAGTGCATTCCACCACTGAGGAACAGTTAATGTGAAGGTTCTGGAAAGGGACCTTGTGGAAACATGGAATGCATCTAACCTCACTGCATTTCAACCAAATGCTCCAGCTGAGGACACTACCCAATACACGCACACTAATCCCATGAGGTTTATCTTTCTAAACTTGAGGTTAAAATGCCTAACTGTTTGAATGACTGTCACTTATACTGGTATTGCTTAAAATGTTTTCATTACATATGTACTGGTAACGTATACTGTTATGCACTTAATTTGTGACTGACTTAAAAGGCTACAAGGTTACTCTCTTGTTAAAGACTGGACTATTGTGGTTATCAAAAACATTACTTAGAGTTAAACTAAAAGGTTATATGTGTTGTGATGGACAAGAACGTTTCACTTCTGCAATTATTATAAATGGTACTTAATTACCTCAAGTAGCCTTTCCTTAAAAAGGTAAAAATGTTGCATTCATTATAATTGTGACTACTATTATGAAGTCCTACTGCTTAGAGGTTATGTTCCAGAAGTGGTGCAAATGGTGATATGATTGGAGTTGAACACATGTAATGGAATGATATGGTTGCATTAAACATAGCTGTATGTGGCTACCTGATCTCACCTCTCTTTCTGCTATTAATCTGACTCCACTACAATCAGCATGGGGAGGACATTTAAGCAATCCACTGTCTCTCACTATCAACACGTTACTTCCTCCTGTTATTAACCGTTTACTTTCCCTTAATAGTTATTAGTGAAAACTAAGTCAATCATTTTCACTGAGATCAGGGCAGGTATGTGAAATAGCAAGAAGGAGAGCAGAGAAAGAAACATTAATATGCATGAGATGATAATGGAGACAGATTATTAAAAAAAAAAAAAAAGGAAAAAAGGTGAATGATAGACCTGTCATGGAGTTGGAAACACATTAAGGGAGCCAAGAAGAAGGATGAAATTTGTGTACATGCAAAATGAAGTGGGGGAGGGGGGGGTGTTAAGTGTTAGTGGGATGGGCTTCAGATTCACCGTGCCCTTAACCACTTAATTTAAAAAAAAAAAAAAAAAAAAGCTACTGAAGATGAATGAATGAATATAGTTAATGTGTCTAAGCGATCTCAGTGGGTATAGCCTACTGCTATATTTTACATTTGCTTGAATTTCATTGCTCTTTCATTGTTTGCCTTAATATTCATGACACTTTTATTTAGCAAATTATAAACGATACTGTAACGTTTCAAGGTTGAGGCGGAAGCAATCGCAGATTATCAAACAGTTGAATGAACAAACAAATGACAAAACAATTCACTAAGACAACTTAGCATAATACTGTGGCAAAAACTAAACATAATCTAACAAGAACAAAACATGATAACATGGAAAATCTCCGCGAGGCCAAAGGTAGGAACGATGCTCTCTGCGGAGCAAGAGGGGGGAACGATGTCCTCCACAGAAGGGGGAGCAGGAAGGGGGAGTGACATACGGCTCGCAGCAAAAAAGAGGAACGATGTCTTCAGCGGAACATGGAGGGAGAGCAACATCCTCAGCGAAGCAGGATGGCAGAGCGACGACCTCGGCCGAGCAGGAAGGCAGAGCGACGACCTCGGCTGAGCAGGAAGGCAGAGCGACGGCCTCAGCAGAGCCGGCAAGCACAGTGGCGTTGTGTGCGGGGTTGGCAAACAGAGAGGAGCACTTGGGTATGTCAGAACACGGAGCAACGTCTTCAGCCAACCTGGGTGACTGAGCAGCATCCTCAGCTGACCCGAAAAGCTGAGCAGCGTCCTCAGACAAGCAGGGAGGCTGACTTTCGTTTTCCACTGACTCTGTTTGCTGAACTAGATCCATTATAGGGGAGGGAGGGTGGGAGATGGTATTAGCCCCGACCACAGACTCCCACTTGTACCCGGACTCCTCCGGCTGTTGGTGTGGCGTGACGTAGTCCTCCGCGAACATAGGTGGTAGATTGAAGCCCAGGCACTTCCTGATGACCTGCTGCTTACGTGTCTCAGCTTGATACTCCTCCTCCTGTTGTGGCATGGCATGGTTCTCCGTGAACATAGGTGGCATAGTGACGCCCAGGTACTTCATCGTGATCTGCTGCTTTCATTGAAGGTCTTACGTTCTTTCACGTTTCAAGATTGAGGCGGAAGCAATCGCAGATTTTCAAACAGTTTAATGAGCGAGCGAGCGAGCGAGCAAGCGAGCGAGCGAGCGAGCGAGCAAGCAAGCAAGCAAGCAAGCAAGCAAGCAAACAAACAAACAAACAAACAAACAAAACATGGTAACATGGAACACGGTAGTCTAAGACAAACGTAAGACAGAGAAGCAGTGCAAACAGTGGCTATATATAAGTGTGCTCATTAACAGAAACGTGATTCAGGTGCAGGTGGTCATGTGACATGTTGTAGTACAGTGCAGTGGCTGATGGGAACTGAAGTCCAGAGTTTACCTCCTTGATATATGACAGATACAAGTCTCCTTTTGTCTTTTTGGTTATTTATATGTTCTCTCTAAATATTTACAACCAGCCATTCACAATGAGATTTACAAGGTTATTTCTGGTTTAATAAGAAGCTCTTGATGGAATTACATTGTAATAAGATTATAAAATGCTAGCTTGCTGACTTTGGAGACACAGCAATATATATTAGCAAATACTGTTCTCTTTAAATGACATATATTTGGACTGTTGAATACAAATGACTCAAATAATATCAGCAAAGCAGAGCTCCAAATCCTGAGCAGAATGTCTCTGAAATATTTGAAGTAGTTAGCAGTTCTTGAGGCCTATGTCATGGGCAGGTGTGTGGTTGGCTTGGGTAGTGATACTGGGCCAAAGCCTTGTGATTCATAGCCATGCTGATGATTTGTGGCAGAGTTGTTAACTTGTCGTGACTCCTTTGCTAACTGAAGCTGTTTATGGCATAATCCATGCTTGGAGAGAGACTGTGATGAGTTTTTTCCACACACACACTCCTAAAGACTGTGTACAGGACTTGGAGAATTCTGCCCTTCCATCCCAATCAATCAAATTTTCTGATATGGTATGGTGACACTGAGATAACAACAATAACACAATAATGCAACATGAGTGGCACGAAACTGAGATGGATTATATGACATTTCTTTCAGTTTGACTGTCAAAACAAGTTTCTCTCTCTCTCTCTCTCTCTCTCTCTCTCTCTCTCTCTCTATATATATATATATATATATATATATATATATATATATATATATATATATATATATATATAGTATCTCACAAAAGTGAGTACACCCCTCACATTTTTGTAAATATTTGATTATATCTTTTCATGTGACAACACTGAAGAAATGACACTTTGCTACAATGTAAAGTAGTGAGTGTACAGCTTGTGTAACAGTGTAAATTTACTGTCCTCTCAAAATAACTCAACACACAGCCATTAATGTCTAAACCGCTGGCAACAGAAGTGAGTACACCCCTAAGTGAAAATGTCCAAATTGGGCCCCAAGTGTCAATATTTTGTGTGGCCACCATTATTTTCTAGTACTGCCTTAACCCTCTTGGGCATGGAGTTCATCAGAGCTTCACAGCTTGCCACTGGAGTCCTTTTCCACTCCTCCATGATGATATCACAGAGCTGATGGATGTTAGAGACCTTGTGCTCCTTCACCTTCCATTTGAGGATGCCTCACAGATGCTCAATAGGGTTTAGGTTTGGAGACATGCTTGGCCAGTCCATCACCTTCACCCTCAGCTTCTTTAGCAAGGCAGTGGTCATCTTGGAGGTGTGTTTGGGGTCGTTATCATGCTGGAATACTGCATACTGATCATGCTCTGCTTCAGTATGTCACAGTACATGTTGGCATTCATGGTTCCCTCAATGAACTGTAGCTCCCCAGTGCCGGCAGCACTCATGCAGCCCCAGACCATGACACTCCCACCACCATGCTTGACTGTAGGCAAGACACACTTGTCTTTGTACTCCTCATCCGGTTGCCGCCACACACGCTTGACACCATCTGAACCAAATACGTTTATCTTGGTCTCATCAGACCACAGAACATGGTTCCGGTAATCCATGTCCTTAGTCTGCTTGTCTTCAGCAAACTGTTTGCAGGCTTTCTTGTGCATCATCTTTAGAAGAGGCTTCCTTCTGGGATGATAGCCATGCAGACCAATTTGATGCAGTGTGAGGCATATGGGCTGAGCACTGCCAGGTCGATCCCCCACCCCTTCAACCTCTGCAGCAATGCTGGCAGCACTCATACGTCTATTTCCCAAAGACAACCTCTGGATATGACACTGAGCACGTGCACTCAACTTCTTTTGTTGACCATGGCGAGGCCTGTTCTGAGTGGAACCTGTCCTGTTAAACCACTCTATGGTGTTGGCCACCGTGCTGCAGCTCAGTGTCAGGGTCTTGGCAATCTTCTTATAGCCTAGGCCATCTTTATGTAGAACAACAATTCTTTTTTTCAGATCCTCAGAGAGTTCTTTGCCATGAGGTGCCATGTTGAACTTCCAGTGACCAGTATGAGGAAGTGTGAGAGCGATGACACCAAATTTAACACACCTGCTCCCCATTCACACCTGAGACCTTGTAACGCTAACAAGTCACATGACACCGGGGACGGAAAATGGCTAATTGGGCCCAATTTGGACATTTTCACTTAGGGGTGTACTCACCTTTTTCGCCAGTGGTTTAGACATTAATGGCTGTGTATTGAGTTATTTTGAGGGGACAGCAAATTTACACTGTTACACAAGCTGTGCACTCACTACTTTACATTGTAGCAAAGTGTCATTTCTTCAGTGTTGTCACATGAAAAGAGATAATCAAATATTTACAAAAATGTGAGGGGTGTACTCACTTTTGTGAGATATATATATATGTACAAGGTCAGGTCAGAGAGTTTGGGTGTTCCATGTCAAGTTCACTATGTTCCCCACCCTGTCCTGCATATTTTATTGTTTTCCTTGCTTCCAATAAACCCGATTCAGCTATTCAGCTATTTAATAATCCTTCCTAAATTGCAGTGGATATGTAAGAGCTGGGAAAACAGTCAAATGTGCAGGACTGGATGTTCTCCAGGAACAGAGTTGGGAACTTGTGTTCTAATCAATTACATTTTGTGTGCTTATATAGCACATTTACTGTTACTGACTTGAATTAAGTGCACGTAATGAGGTGTTAATACATACTTCATGCATACCATGTGCACACAATATTGGCACATGATATAAATAAAAAAATAACCAAGCTTTTTGTGGACATGTGGCCAGTTAGTGTGGGTAAAACCCATAATGTAAAATGAAAACATTTTATCTGTAAAATAATATTATAACCTTGACTAGGACTATTAGTAATAATCCAGACCCTTCAGGATTTTTTGAGCGCAGAAATTAAAACAAGCAAAAACTCTGCAATATTTGGAGGAGCTTCTACTTTTTTAAATTTTCCACAGATATGACGTCATCACAATGCGCATTCAGCCAAAGCCTCTTTGATTCACATGCGTTGAACATGAGAACAGCTAAAAGGTCTCTTTTACCAACAAACATCATTTCGAAAGACAAAACTATTTCGTGCAATTGTGATTTCACCAATTCAAGTAGTTTTTCGCAAAATAAGCACAAAAAACTTCACAAGTTGCATCGTAAATTTTGAAAAAAAGTCACAGCAAAATCAAGCAACAATCAAAAAGCAAAAAACTTCTGTGAAATCCTGTACAGATCAGTCTCAATGCATTCATATTGTATTTAGCTACTATTAGATGATTAATCATAATTCTTATAATTCAATTCAAGCCCACTTTAATAGGAATATCTGTAAACATGTAAGTATTCCATCAGCCAATCATGTGGCAGCAGCGCAATGCATGAACTCAAGTAGAGACAGGTCAAGAGCTTCAGTTCATGTTCACATCAAACATCAGACTGGAGAAACAATATGATCTCACTGACTGTCCACTTCTCTTTTAACTTCTTTTAACTAAATTGTTCCCAGGAGAACTGAACAGCTAACTCAGTCCTCTATTCTTCCATTTAAAGATTTGAGATGTAACCATGGCAGCCTGAAGCAAGCAGGTGTGAAGCCACTTGGCTTTCCATGGAGACTACACACTAATCCCATTTTTAACATGTGCTATTGTATCTACTTCTAAATTAGTCTGTAATTTCTTGTTGAGGTAGTGACATGGTCATCCTACAACTAGTTTGTTTAACCAAATAATTACTATCTCTCATCCTTCACTGCTGCATAGCCGACTTGCTTTTCTAATCCATAACACCAGCTGGTTAATTTTCTTTTATCTCTACATCTATAGACACAGACTGCTTCATCACAGCTTGACCTCTTGTTCAGTGCAGCATAACACCCTTGTAGACTTTCATCAGTCTCCATGGGGATTCCAATCGTTCTTTTTCCGTATATATTATTATGGCTTGTGCTACCTGTTTTTTGGGGGGTTTTTTCTAAATGGATTTTCTGCATGTGTGAGACCTGAGAGGCCAGCCTGAACTAGGCAGGTGTGAGACATATTATTTGTAATTTTTCCCCCTTCCTATATAGAAAACATTAACTGACTAAAAGAATCCAAAATGACTCCCCCATACATAATGATTGCTATGGTTTAAAGAAAAAAAAAGAAAAAGTAAAAAAAAGTAAGTCCAAACAAGCTCTTGTATCAACACCAGAATGGTAACAGGCTATTGATAGCACAAAGAGGAAATTGAAATCGACCGAATCTTCATTAGCAGCAATGAGCAAGTGACATATAGCTTTTTTGTTAATTAAAATTGCTGTTCTTTCCTGAGGAAGTGCAATCAGGAGCAATATACCACATGCAGGGATGGCCAGTGGAGCATATTAAAAGCATTACATAATACATGTCTTCTGCATGTGGTTGACAGCTTTGTGTGACAGGAGGGTTTGGGTGAGGGGGGAAAAACTGTCTAGTGCATCTATACACAGTTTGAATAAGAATAGCCCCAGGGTCATATATAGAGAAGATGCTACACTATAATTTTCCTGTTTCACACTGAGATGGCACTTTTGTAGTTACTAGATTGATACAACTAATAAACTAGTGCTCAGTGTACAAAAGCATAGAGCTAGACATAACTTAAGTCATAAAGATCTTTTCAAAAGATGATGGATTCTTAAATCCCACCTTATAAAAAGTCAATGACAGGTCTCTTGCCATGCTCTTAGAACCACAGAAGGTGTCTGGATCAGACAGAAAGCACATATTATATTGATCTGAATCTAATCTTCATACAGACAACTAAAGAACTATAATATATATACTAAAATAATATCAATTACAAGAATTTGAAGTTTTATACTTAAACAGAGGAAGCATGTTTGCATCACACCTCCATTAAATGAAATTGTGTGAACGTGGTCAGATGACATGGAATATCAAAATCAACAGGTTTCATTAAAAAAAATGGACTATGTACAAGGAAAAGTGAAATATCAATGATGATTTGGCATTAATTTGTGAAGATTGATGGCATCGTGAATTCTACCAAGGGCCATGAAATTTAAACCTGGTTTATATTAGGCTTCAAATAATAATAATAATAATAATAATAATAATAATAATAATAATAATAATAATCCCATATCTTTTTTCAAATCTTTCATATATGAAGGAGCTTTGATTGTCTTGCAGTGAGTGGTGGTCCAGTATCAATCTACTGCTGTTAGATGTTACAGAAAGAGCAATAAGTGTCTATAGTGCTGTTAATCTTTCGAGGGGAGGCTTTATCAAATGGCTTAATTGTTGTCCAGTATTAATTGGTGTCCTTTTAAAAGGTAAAACCTTGAAACCAGTTTTGAAGCCATTGTTTTGAGAAAATATAAAGTAAAAGGAGCCTCTGAACTATTTCTAGCATGATAAATGAATCTAAGACATTTTTTTTACTTGTCCAAATGACATTATGGAGCTTGTCTCACAAAGAAAATGCCATTGTACATACCTTGTGAAGAAATGTCATGATATCCTTTATGTACTGTCAATGGTCTATTACCTTTTCAGATTCTGTGGCCTTCCCTTTCAAGATACTGTGGCAGCCCCACACTGAGTGACATTTTTAACTCATGCCATTTTATCTACTCAGACTCTAAATTGGTCTCTGATTTCTTGACTTACTTTGAGTGATGGGGCGGTTTAATGGCCGTTTAAGCCCTATGTTTCACTGAGCTGCATTGCTGAAGAAAAATGGATGGTCCTAAAGGAAAAGTGCCGGGTTTTAACCAAACAATTATAATTTCTCATCTTTTTATAGCCTGCTGGCCAGCTCATCCATAACACCAGCTGTTTCATCTCTTCATCCGTAGACACAGACTGCCTCATCACAGTTCAGCCTCTTGTTTGGTGCAGCACAATAACCTTGTACACTCTCATCAATCTCCATGGGGAATACAATCATTCTTTTCCCATATACAGTTCATTTAAATCACATTATGTAGGCTTCCTCCACCTGTGCTAGAGGAGGATGCTGTAGAGATGTACAGCCCTTACAAAAAATTTTTAGCCCCAGGATTTTTTTTTTCTGGAGACTTTTCTGGAGAGGCCATTGTAAAACATTGATTTTATACTCCGGGGGGCACAGAGGTTTAGCACATGGCACGTTTGCCTTGCACATCCAGGGTGGGGGTTTGTATGTGGAGTTTGTATGTTCTCCCTGTGCTTCGGGGTTTCCTTCAGGTACTCTGGTTCCCTCCCCCAGTCTAAAGACAGGCTAATGTGCGTCGCTCTCTCTCTCCCTCACTGGCACTTCCAGCCACTCCTTTATATCTCTCTTGCCGACTGATTAGCCAAATCAGTGCCATTGTCTGTAGTGTGAGACTGTGTGTATGATTTTGCCCTGCAATGGGTTGGCACCCCATCCAGGGTGTCCAGTGCCCTGATAAATGCTATGCAGAATGGATGGACAGATTTAATTTATGCTTCTGCAGACATTTCTGGGTTGATTTTTGATGTAGATTAGGATCAATATCTTTTGAAGGATCCATCAGTGGCCAAAAGTAATATTTTACAAATGTAAAATATTACTACAACACTAATATCGAGATGGAATTTTGATCCATTCATAGGGTTTACAACACAAACCTTTTTTTTTTAAATGACACAATTTCTGATGGGTATAGGAAATGAATAACACAAATTTATGATTGCTCAAATGGTCTTGTATGCAAGCTGTGGGTCTAAAGTGCAGCTAACATCCAGTTTGGAAACTGAACAGTGAAAATATAACTATGTGATGCTTTGAGGTTCCCCCCAGAAATCATGGGTCTCTGCACAAGACAATTTAAAGTAACTCTCTACATCAAATAATTTCCTCAGTTTAAACCTACATCAATTTAAACCTCAGTGATAATCATCTGTACATAAAGAAATAAAATTCATAATAAATTCTCAGGTACATACAAAGGCTAAATTACTCCTGGAGTTTCAGTACTTTGACAGTTTTATGTTCACTGTCTGGTTTAACAAATCACAATGATTTTCATTCTTCTTGCCAGGGGTACCATCAGATCTATCCTCATATACGATATTTCAAAGGAGTAATATCTGACCCCATAAAAAAAATCCAGGTTTATTTCCTAAGCACATGCTGCCTTCAGCCCAGTAATTAAATGCATGCCCATTTCTCAAACATACCAATAACTACGTGGTGCAAAAGGAAAATATAGTTTGGACAGAGACAGCCCTGCAAATCAATGCTCACATCACCTCAAGGCTATTATCACACCAAGTGTTTGTTCAGCAGAAGAAGCAAATCCAGTAACATGGATGGAAATTATAGTAAATTTAAATCACTTTATAGAACAGTCATTTCAAAAACTGAAATAAGCATGTTTTAGTATATTGTATATCGCACAATACATCAAAATCATACAACTTCCAGATTTAGCTCTCCTCCAGAGAGATTCTTCAGCAGAAAAGTTTACTGCATGGAAATTGATTTAAAGTAAACATAGTTAGACTGGGTACATTAACTTTAATACTCATAATCATTCAGTAATGAAGTCCTACCATTTCCCATATGGAGGCATATTGTATCATTAAGCAGAGCTAACAACTTCTAGTAGCTGCAGAACTGGGATATACTGTACAGCAACATTTCTTTTACACACACACACACACACACACACACACACACACACACACTCACTTGTCTTAGTATCCTTTTGAGTTTCTACTGACATAATTATTAATACAGTTAATTAATGTTAAGACTTATGAATTATAATACTAATTCTACTACTACTAATAATAAAGTTGTTGTGGGTACTCTTCATGCGTACCCAACAAACTTCCTAACCAAACATCCCGCATTTGGTCAGACACACACTTTCAGCTTGCTGTTGGGAGTTGGATGTTTTGTCTTTTATCAGGGTTAAAATGTAGTAGATTTATAAGTAATGATGTCTGAGCAGAAATGTAAAAAAAAAAAATAATAATTATAGACTACTTTATTTAAATGTGCTTGTTGTGTGTCAATTATGCATACAGCTGCAGAGCCTCACCATTTACATCAAATGTTCAACAAATGTTTATCTTCATTCACAAATCCATATATTTTAAATTTTATTGAAATAAATGATCTCTTTTGAGTGATCGACTGATTGATTTTTGATTGATTGATTTGCTCGCCTATCTAGATGTTGCACAATTGTGGGGGCAGTATGCTTATTGCCCCTATTTAACGCTAGAGTTATTATATTGGGTGAGATCTTTTTTTATAGCAAATAATAGGAATTAATGTCATAATGCATGTCCACAAAAAAGGCAAAGCGTAAGTGCAGATGTGTGTCTATGATGCACAGAACTATTTCTATTGTCCAATATATAGTATTGCAAAGATTGGGAGAGGGAAAGGAGAATTATGGAGTGGCTGTTGTCTGTACATCAGAAATGCATGTGCATGGCAGTGACTATTAGCCTTTAAGAAAACTGCAAGGTTTTAGTATTCCTACAGTAATGTATGATAATTGGTTATCATCATGATAATGATATAGTAATTTGGAAATTTAACAATAGATTCGGCAGGTTTTTGGAATTCAAATACAGGGTTTAAGATGATAAGATTTAGAGTTTTGGAATTTGATTTTGCTCTCATTTTAGGTTATTGTTAAATGGCAAATGCTTTGATTTTGTCACACAGACCTGGCAACATTGAACATGGATCAATAGGAACACAAGTTCAAATAAGGACCTAGTTCTCTAAAAACAGCATACTGATTTGTATATAAGAGAATTGTGCAAAAGGCAATGTTTTCCAGTCCCTTAAATAATTAGGTTTGAATAAATTTGGTGCGTCACATTCTGGGGGCATGATGATTTAGTAGGTAGCACATTTGGCTCGCACCTCCAGGGTTGAGTGATCAAATCCTGCCTCCACCCTGTGTGCAATTAGTTTGAATGTTCTCCCTGTGCTTCAGGGGATTCCTCCGGGTACTCTGGTTTCCTCTCCCGGTCCAAAGACATGCGTTGAAGGCTGATTATCAAAATTGTCCATAGTGTGTGAATGGGTGTGTGTGCGACTGTGCCCTGTTGGCACCCCGTCCAGAGTGTCCCCTGCCTTGAGCCCCAAGTTCCCTGAGAAAGGCTTCAGGCTGGATATTCTCACATTCTTTCTCTTTTTTTCATAATAGACATTTTCTGTCACAAGTATAGTGACAGTGGTGGCATAGTGACCAAAGTTGATAGAAAACAAATCTAAATTTGACAAAAACTATACATAATTCACAGTCCAAAAGTGTAGATCTGTAGGGGTGGATTTGATTTGCAAAACCAATAACTCACTCAAGTTCAAGTGATCTGTTCACCCAGACAAATGAAATTTGGCAGCTCATTTCTTTTCACAGACCAAGAGCAGTTCTGTGAAAACAGCTAAAAAAAATCCCTTTAATCTCCAGTGCGATTAAAGTTCTTTCTTGCTTGGAAAATGATATCAGTGTCAATAAATGAGGAGATGAAAAGGAAGAAATGCAATAATTTGTTCTGAAAGATTTCATTTCCTATAAGAGGGGAGAGAATTGTACCCTATTTGTCAAAGGTTTATGGAGTATTCTACCTTGTGAATATTACTGCTACAAAATAAAATATTTTTCAGGCATGGAAAAATAATTATTACATGTAATATTAAAATGCAATTGAAAAAAAATATTAAAAAATAAAAAACAGAGGCTTCAAAATCACTATAAAATGTCTAAAATATACATTTATAGGGCTAATGCACTTTTTTCTGTATTTTTTTTGTATTGATCTGAATGTAACCTGAATTAATGTACATAAGAGACTGATACCATGTTACCTAACTAATAATATAATTAGTTCAATAAATTCTTATGTCATTCTTTGGGTTCCACTGCAATCAGCCAGTAAGGGGAATCTGAGGTTACAGAGAGCACAGCCTTACTGAAAGTGGACAGTTGGCAAATTGGCAAAACATCTCCTGGTCTTTTTCCAGTCTTCAACTATCCAACTGTGATGTGGTCTTCTGCTCTTGTAGCTCATCTGCCTCAATGCTTGATGCATTGTGCATTCTGAGATGCTTTTCTGCTCACCACAGTAGTAAAGAGTGATTAGTTAACTGACCATAGTCTTTCTCTCAACTGGAACTAGGCCATTCACCTCTGACCAATCTCTCAAACTGGGTTTTTCTGAAATACTCAACAAACCCATCTGACCACTAACATCCATGCCAAGGTCAAAGTCAGTGAAATAAATTTTTTTGCCATTCTGATGTGTGATGTGAATTAACTGAAGCTCTTAACCTGCATCTGCATGATTTTCTGTATTGCTCTGCTGTCACATGATTGCCTGATTGAATACTTTCAAGAATAAGCATGTTTAAAGGTGTTCCTAATAAAGTGGTCAGTAAATGTACCATAAAGACATTTCATATATTATCCATGGAAATAAAATTTTTCAGTGTCTACAAACGACAATATGTTATGATGTATTTAAGGTTTGACATAAATTTCTTTAATTACAGCCACTAGGGAAAAAAAGAAAAAAATCCATCAATTTTCTTTACCCCTTATCCTACACAGGTTCGCAGGGACCCTGGAGCGTATCCCAGGGGACTCAGGGCACAAGGCAGGTGACACCCTGGACAGAGTGACTAGAAGACATGCCAGAATGACAAACTTTGTACCAAATGCAAAACTCTGCAGAAGATGTCATTAATATTATGGGTAGAATAACATAAAACAGAGCACTGAAAAGGATGAAAGAACCAACATCTGAAAACATTCCGGTTAGGGAAAGATTTATTCTGCATAGCTATTCCAAAAGTCATTCCCAAAGTCTCCATAGATGGGGGACTATGCAGAAGAACAGAACAGAACAGAATCCCAAAATTCTGTGGCTTATTTATAATTGATTTTGAGCGACTTTTCTTGTGCTTTTGGGTCAGTAGTGGTATACATCTTGGAGATCTGGCATGGAAACCTTCTGCGTTTAGTATGCACCTGTTACAAAAGGGGACTCAGATTCAAGTCTTTATTCAAAAACAAAAGTCAATAAACAAGAAACGCGGTCTAGACTGGAAGATATAATCGAGGTCTAAATATGAAACTAGGCATGGACCAAGAACAGGGCACGAAAACACGACCGCTTAGCATCAAGGTAGCTAACACATACATAGGATACGTAAACGGATTCACCTATATATTTACATCTATACACTCAGACTTCGTTAGCTGGTTAAACGTGGATAATACTATGCGTAGTACGCAGCAACACGAGGGGTTTAAATAACTCACGTAATCAAACTTGAACTCAGGCAGCTGGACAATAAAGACACACCCTCGCACATCCACCAATAACTTAACAGGATGGAGACAGAACAGAAACCAAAACAAAGGCACGTGTTCATAGGAAATAGTCCTCGTTACGTAATCTCGTGCACGCGCGCACCCTCGGGCTCTCCGTGCATGTCGCAGCCGCAGCGCCATCTGCAGGGGAGATCGTGACAGCGCCTTACTGTGCTCACTGAAACCTCAGTGCCTGCTACCACCAAGTCTTGCTGCAGGTCTTTTGCAGTCACTTGAGGCTTTTTCACAGCCTGCCTTCTCAGAAATCTGGTTGCAGCCGTTGATAGCTTCCTTTTTCTGCCCCATCCAGGTATTTTATGTGTTTTCAACCCCTAGCCAGTTCAGGTATTTCATGTGTTCCAGCTCAACCACACCTGCTGCAACTAATGAAGCCCCTTGATTAGTTGCATCAGGTGTGCTTGGGACAACACCTCTTTTACATATTTGTGATGTTATGAGGGATTCTATTCAGGGGGTTTAATAATTTTGTGACTGGAGAAGTCATAATACGGTAAGTTGCATTTTCAGTTGAATTTGGGGAAACCACTTGAAGCATTCGTTGTGTTGAACTCTTTCAGTTGCTTTGTTTGATTTATTCATTGCAAACAGCTAAAAGTCTGTAAATTTTGACAAGAAACCTGAATTGCAATGGGGGTTTAATAATTTTTATTGCAACTGTAGTAGATGGATGCCTGAGGATCCGAGGAGCAGACATGAGGATGGGGCAGGCTTCCCAAGATTGTGAGGGGGAAACCAGGCTTGTGATGCTGCGCTATCAGCCTTAGGCTTTAGCTGGTTGTGGGAGGCCCTGTTGTTGGCCTCAGGCAGAAGCATGGCTTGGGAGGCCGTCTTGTCAGCTTCTGGCATGAACAGGACTTGGGAGGCTGCACCATCAGTCTCTGACATGAGCAGGAGGCCTTGTCCTTGGTGTCAGGCAGGAGCATGGCATGGGAGGCCATCTTATCATCAACCTCTGGCTTGAGCATGTCATGGAAAGCCATGACGTTAGTCTCTGATGTGAGCATGGCTTGGTAGGATGCATCGTCTGCTTCAGACTGGAGCATGGCATGTGAGGCCATTTTGTAGGCATCAGGTGTGAGCAGGGCTTGGTAGGGCGTCTTGTCCTCCTGTGCCGTGAGCATGGTGTGGGAGGCTGTGCCGTCGGCCTCTGAAGGAACAAAACTTGGGAGGCCACACCATCAGCCTCTAGTAGGAGCACGGCCTGGGAGGCTGCATCGTTGGCCTCTTGCAGGAATATGGCTTGGGGGACTGCTCCATTGGCCTCTGGCAGGAACATGGCTTGGGAGGCTGTCTCTTTAACCTCTGGCAGAAATACATCAGGAGAGGCCTCTGGAGGTGAGGTTGCCATGTTGACCTCAGGCTGGATCTATGCAAGGGAGACCACCTCATTGGTCTCAGGCTGGAGCTCTGGAAGTGAGGTTATATCTCAGGATAACCAAAAAATCTATCATACAGGTCATGGCAGTCCACTGAGGAAACTGGACCGAGTTAAACGCTGGCATGGTTATCCTGGCGTGACACTTATTATACGGGTCTGGGGAGTTCATGCCAGCACACTAAGAAATCCGGCTCAGTGTGAGCACTGAAAAGGTTTCCTAATGTGACGCCTCCTCCACTTTCCTGCTGCAACCTGCTGCATGGTATAGGCAAAGTATTCTGTCAGGTAATGCAGACGGGTTGAGATGCAGTAAAAAGCCTTATTAAAGAGACAGGCAGACAAGAAAAAATAAAAAAAAGTTCAGAGTCAAAAACAGGCAATGGTCAGGCGAGTGGCAAACAGACTTAACAAGGTGAGGGAAAACATGTGAACTTGAAAAACGGGCTGTGAGTCAAAAATTGGAACAAAGGAACGAGGCTTTCAACAACAGAGACAATAAGGCAAGTGAGCGTATATTTTGCGATGATATGAAGAATCCCAGATGTATAAATATACAAAGTAATCAAGGGGTCAAGGAACAACTGAGAATGATTATGACATGTGAAGGAAACAACCAATAACATGACAAGGGCAGAGACAGAACAAAAACTAAAACAAAACACACATGGCAAAGAAAACAAAGACATAGACAACCTGAAAGCGCACGCTGTTGCACTTTGGGCAGTTCACACACGCTGAAAGCTTCAGCATTCCGGCAGGGGTGGGGTGATATCAGTGACAACACCTCAATATATCAGCCAGAAAGTTCACACTTGGTAGGAACTGGGTCTTCCAGCTGGACAATGATCCTAAGCAAAGTGTTGTGAGAAGTTTGAGGAAAGCTGCCATAAGCTTCAAGCAATTAAAAACAATTAAAGCAATTAAAAAAAACAAATAATACAGTATGCAAACATTTGACGTACTGAAAATCTGATATCGGAAATAAAAGCTGATATAAATCTGTCTTAACTATTGTCTTGAAATGACCTCTTATGGAAATAAAGTGGACACTGAGTTTGAATATCATTAGTTTAGGTGTAACTTCTGGCCTTAACCATATGCTGTTAAACTATGTAAACATATATATATATATATATATATATATATATATATATATATATATATATATATATATATATATATATATATATATATAATTTTTTAATTAAATTGTTGACAAAATGAAGAAGTTAAAGTTAAAGCAGCCAGGTCTGTTCAGCTCTAATTCTCAATAAAAAATAAAGCACAAAACACAGCATTACACCATTAAACCAAACTAGAACATAGCCCTAAAACTTTTAAGCCTTTCATAACCTCCTACCAGTTTATTGCAACACACCTAATTTATTGACCTTTACTCTAAAAGTCTTTGTGAACACCCAGTTGTGTCAGATTCTGAGCAAAACTCAGGGCCTGGTGAAGCATTCAAAGGACAGATGGAACCCTGCGGGTGAGGAGCCTGCTTGAGTTCACAAAATAGATTAGCAATTCATTCCCCAGCCCAGTGCTGATTTGGGACATGTCTCACATGAATGAAAGCAATGACACATCATTAACGTATAACTGTATCGATCACAGAATCTAAGTGTCAGTTTGATCATCCGGTGCAACAGTCACCTCTCTTTCTCTTTCTCTTTCTCTTTCTCTTTCTCTCTCTCTCTCTCTCTCTCGCTCTTATGGACACACCTACTGATTTGAATTATAGAGCTTTTTATCGACATTTCTCTAAAAGCATTAATGTTAATGAATGGAGAACTATGGGTGATTGAGATGATTTTTTGCTAGGTGTTCAACTTCCATGTTGATATTTAATTGCTTATAATAAAGGAAGAGTGCCAGATTGCTGTGTCTGGCATTTTATCAGCACAAAGGTTTGCCAGACCTTTGAGTGGTTCCTAAATTGCTGAAAAGTATATGCATAAAAGGGAAATGGGAAATGCTTAGACCATTTAATTGCAACTCTACAGCACATCAACATATACAGTGAGGGAAAAAAGAATTTGATCCCCTTCTGATTTTGTCCGTTTGCCCACTGACAAAGAAATTATCATTCTATAATTTTAATGGTAGATTTATTTGAACAGTGAGAGACAGAATAACACCAAAAAAAATCCAGAAAAACACGTGAAAAAATTTTATAAATTGATTTGCATTTTAATGAGGGAAATATGTATTTGACCCCTCTGCAAAACATGACTTAGTACTTGGTGGCAAAACCCTTGCTGGAAATCACAGAGGTCAGACGTTTCTTGTAGTTGGCCACCAGGTTTGCGCACATCTCAGGAGGGATTTTGTCCCACTCCTCTTTGCAGATCTTCTCCAAGTCATTAAGGTTTCAAGGCTGACATTTGGAAATTCGAACCTTCAGCTCCCTCCACAGATTTTCTATGGGATTAAGGTCTGGAGACTGGCTAGGCCACTCAGGATCTTAATGTGCTTCTTCTTGAGCCACTCCTTTGTTGCCTTGGCCATGTGTTTTAGGTCATTGTCATGCTGGAATACCCATCCACGACCCATTTTCAATGCCCTGGCTGAGGGAAGGAGGTTCTCACCCAAGATTTGACGGTACATGGCCCCGTCCATCGTCCCTTTGATGTGGTGACGTTGTCCTGTCCCCTTAGCAGAAAAACACCCCCAAAGCATAATGTTTCCACCTCCATGTTTGACGGTGGGGATGGTGTTCTTGGGGTCATAGGCAGCATTCCTCCTCCTCCAAACACGGCGAGTTGAGTTGATGCCAAAGAGCTCCATTTTGGTCTCATCTGACCTCAACACTTTCACCCAGTTGTCCTCTGAATCATTCAGATGTTCATTGGCAAACTTCAGACAGGCATGTATATGTGCTTTCTTGAGCAGGGGGACCTTGCGGGCGCTGCAGGATTTCAGTCCTTCACGGCGTAGTGTGTTACCGATTGTTTTCTTGGTGACTATGGTCCCAGCTGCCTTGAGATCATTGACAAGATCCTCCCGTGTAGTTCTGGGCTGATTCCTCACTGTTCTCATGATCATTGCAACTCCACGAGGTGAGATCTTGCATGGAGCCCCAGGCCGAGGGAGACTGACAGTTCTTTTGTGTTTCTTCCATTTGCGAATAATCGCACCAACTGTTGTCATCTTCTCACCAAGCTGCTTGGCAATGGTCTTGTAGCCCATTCCAGACTTGTGTAGGTCTATAATCTTGTCCTTGACATCCTTGGAGAGCTCTTTGGTCTTGGCCGTGGTGGAGAGTTTGGAATCTGATTGATTGATTGCTTCTGTGGACAGGTGTCTTTTATACAGGTAACGAGCTGAGATTAGAAGCACTCCCTTTAACAGTGTGCTCCTAATCTCAGCTCATCACCTGTATAAAAGACACCTGGGAGCCAGAAATCTTTCTGATTGAGAGGGGGTCAAATACTTATTTCCCTCATTAAAATGCAAATCAATTTATAACATTTTTGACGTGTTTTTCTGGATTTTTATGTTGTTATTCTGTCTCTGTTCAAATAAACCTACCATTAAAATTATAGACTGATCATTTCTTTGTCAGTGGGCAAACGTACAAAATCAGCAGGGGATCAAATACTTTTTTCCCTCACTGTACACAGACTTTGTTGCAACAAGAAGATGAAAAGCGCTTGGAGCATGGCATAATAATATAATTAAATAGTACATGCTCAGCTCTGGTGGTGAAAAAGGATGGCATACACACAGATTTTCCATGGACTTCTGCTGCCTCAGTGCAGTTATAATCAAAAACTCAAAACTCTGATTACACTCTAGGCAGGTGAACAGGTGTTCAGCACCATTGATCTTACTGCCAGATACTGGCAGATTCCACTTCATCCCAGAGACGAGGGGAAAATGGAAAGTTTTACTTGCGCTATTCCAGTTACAGATGATGCTCATGGGCATTTACAATGCCCATGTTTTCAGAGTTTAATGAAACTAATCCTTTGTGCCTTCCACTGGGATGTTTAATCTTCCTTGATGGCTGTCTGGTTTCTCTCAACATCTTCAGCAGTTACTTTCAATGTTTTCTTGTAGCCACATCGAGAGGCCTGTTTCATGAAGCCAGTTTAGGTGGCTACCCAGGTAAATTTGAGTTTAGTTTGAGCAAACTCTGTTTTTTCGATCTCGACAACGTGGATTGGTTTTTAGCGGTTTCATCGCCATGTTAACTTGCGCGAAACGGATAACCTGCTCCGGAGAAGGTTTTATTCTGAGTAAGAAAACGCTAACCCAACTTGGACCAGTCAGTTGCGAGCAAAGTGATATAGATCTGATACATCAAAGTTAACCCATTAGTGGTTGTAGAGGTGGTTTCACCATGTGTATAGTTCGGAGTGCAAGTAATAAAGACACCTCGAAGAGAAAGAACTTTTACGGACAGACACAATCCCCTGGTTTTCCTGATCACCATCTGTATGAAAGATATGGATTTTCAGCAGATGGTATAATTTATCTACACTGGGGGAAATAAGTATTGGATGCGTCAACGATTTTTTCAGTAAATATTTCCAATGAGTTTATTCACATGAAATTTTCACCAGACATCAGTATTAACTCAAGAAATCTGGAAATATGAACAATTCACAACATTAAAGTCCATAAATGATAATGATAAAGTGTAATAAAGAGGCACGACACTGGATAAAAAGTATTGAACACGCTAACTGAAATCTATTTAAAACTTAGTGGAGAAGCCTTTGTTTGTGATGACAGCTTCAAGACGCTTGTTGTATGAAGAAATTAATTGGCTGGCCCCAACTGTATGCTGGCTTCTTGAGCCGCACATTAAAAATCTGACACGTTGGAGCCGCTCTTACTGGACCACAAACTTTATGTATTGCTTTTATTGCTTTGCGGTTGTTTGGGATATTTTCATGCGGTCACATTATTCCTATCCTAATATACCTTTGCAAATTGATATTTATTTTATTAATATTTAATTAAAATAATATACATTTATATTAAATAAAATGACATAAACTATGTTGGGGTGATAAATTTCCAATCCGTTTATTCTCATTGTGAGCCTATAAAAGTAAACTTACACATTTACACAATCAGCAATTTTCCCGAGCTCTGACAGCCACAACGGTGTGATTTTTACAGTTAGTGGTTAGCACGTTCGCCTCACACCGCCAAGGTCAGAGTTTGATTCCCGCAGCTCTGTGTGTGCGGAGTTTGCATGTTCTCCCCGTGCTTCGGGGGTTTCCTCCGGATACTCCGGTTTCCTCCCCCAGTCCAAAGACATGCATGGTAGGCTGATTGGCGTGTCTAAAGTGTCCGTAGTGTATGAATGGGTGTGTGAATGTGTATGTGAGTGTATGCTCTGCGATGGACTGGCACCCTGTCCAGGGTGTACCCCACCTTGTGCCCGATGCTCCTTGGGAGAGGCTCCAGGTTCCCCCGCGACCCTGAAAAGGAGTAAGCGGTTGAAGATGGATGGAATTTCTTGCTCTTCATCCAGAAGTATACACACCTGCTTTTTTCCATGTTGAAACCTGTTAACCTTAATTAACCTGGGTTAGATTTGTTTGGTTTTGTCAACTCAAAACTTACTCTGCAACTCTGAGTTTGTACAACTCGCTTCGTGAAACAGGCCTCAGACAGTGAGACCTGTTCATAAAAGAGTGTAACAACTCATATATTTGACTCTTTATCCAAGTTTTATTCCTTAATACCCCTGGAAATATGTATCAGCATGTTGTTTAGACATATACATCATGCCTCTTCCTGCCGTGACCTTGAACAGGTGGTTATTCCCTAATCACTGGTCCCATAAGTGCTGTATTATTTACATGGATGGCCTACATCAGGACATTATGGCTTTGCTAACATTTGTTGACACCCACCTGTCTTTTTATCATGGGAGAAGGCACCTCTATTTGTAATTTGCTTCTGTACTTTGAGCTGTAGTCATTATGGTGCACTATGGAGTGGCTGGATGATCAGTAGATATCTTCTGTGGGTGCTATGCAGTTTCATTTGCAGTCAGTAGTCCCTGTCAAAGTCAAATCTCACCTTGTCTCCGAAATCCAATAGTGCTGTGTAATTGCTATTTCTCAGACAACAATTAAGGGTATTGGTGCAGGCAAGCTCCAATCATTTTACATTTATTGAAACTAACTAATTCTGACTTGTATTAACTACTGACATTTCCACCATCATTTAAGTGCTATTACAGACGAAGTCTCTTTCACCCACAGGAATGCTTTGAGGCTAATAGTGTGGCTGATTGTTGTTGTTTGGTTGACAATTCATTCTGCTACATCATTAGTGATGTCTGAGGTAGTCATGGAAAAGATCTTATAAAAATTAAAAATATGATTGTTAAGATTGTTATTTATCAGTTGATTTAGTTAATCCAATTACAATGCAATAGTGAATATTCCTAACGAAACATTTACATATGATTGCTTGAAGTGCATGGGTGGCAATAATAATACCAGTACCACAATTGGTACAATAATAATAATAATAATACCACATAACTGATATTATTATTAATATTAACTGATATTAATTTTATTATATATTATTTTTATAAATGGTAATAAAAAAAATAAAAAATAACATACATACTTAGTTGTGTATCTATACTGTATATTCATTAAAATTCTTTTGTAATTTGATGTGACAGGATTGCCATGGAATATATTAGAGCCACCCTTCATTTTTGCCATTAGATTTAAAGAGTCATGACATAAAGCTGTAAATAATCTAGCTAGCATACACTAGCGTAGCTGCATAGCTAGCTTGCTTGCTGTATTATTTCCCATCATCTCACTGACATAAATATGATATATGATATGATATTGTTGTTGTAAACATGTTGTTCATACAGATATATGAAAGTCTTAAAAATGCTTCTTTTTTTGTTCATCTTTTTATTGCACATTAAAAACTAACAGCTCAGTCACGGACAGTTCTCTTAAATGTAGTATGGGCCTAATTTTGAAGAAATGGTTGTAAAGTACTTGTGTTTTATCCATCCATCTTCTATACCGCTTATCTTTCCTTCAGGGTCACGGGGAACCTGGAGCCTATCCCAGGGAGCATCGGGCACAAGGCTGGGTACACCCTGGACAGGGTGCCAGTCCATCGCAGGGCACAATCACATCCAAATTCACACACCCATTCATACATTACGGACACTTTGGACATGCCAATCAGCCTACCCTGCATGTCTTTTGCCTTACCTTGCCAGTGTGACAGCTAGTGACTAGTTAAACGTAGAGATCCATAATAACTGGATTACTGGATGCAGACATTAACTATGGTATTTTTCCATCTCAACAGCTGTAACTGAAAGGCAGAATCCTGGCTTGCATATTTTGGGGACCAGTTTTTTATCATGTTTTGCCATGGCCTTTACTTGACCTTCCTATGACTGCCATGTAATTCCCTGCTGATAGTGTTCCCTTTCCTTTCTGATTAGCTGGTTCTGTGGTCCTCTGTAGTTATTAGAGGGTACTGGAAGCAAACTCATACCAGATAATTGAAAAGCCAGGTTTGAGATGCCAGACTGGTATCCAAGTGACAACTTTATTGACTGTGCTACTGCTAGACATTTTTTTTAGATAAATTGAGAAGAGCAGATTCAGACCATTTTGTAGCACAAAATATTTCATGCAGTGAAAGTACTCTATTTTGGAGAAATCCTTTTTTGATCTTTCATGCTATGGAATAGCACTGTTAGTTCAGAGAATTTCCTTTGTGCATGAGTTAATTCATAATGAGTCACCAGGTTGTACCAAAGCACACCTACTCTTTTTTGTAATCTGTCAAAGCGATAGCTTTGACAGATCATTCAATGAGAAGTTATCTTTGGTAAAGCTGGTGCTTGGGGTGAATTAAATGCTCACTACAAAATAGTGACCCATAAGTGCTAGCTGTTTAGGTTGATTATCGGAAATAAAATATAGTCTCAGTCATTACATTCATTACATTAAGCTCCTATAAATGCATATACTTACATTTATGGCATTCTGGCAGACACTCTTATCCAGAGCAACTTACATTTATCTTATTTATACCTCTGAGCAGTTAAGGGCTTTGCTAAAAGGCCCAACAGTGGCAGCACTGGGGTTTGAACTCATGATCTTCTGAGGGGTAGACCCAACTCTTCAGTTCCTTAGTGGGAGAAAAAGACCTCACTCTTTAGATGGAGTAATAATAATGGAGTGATAATAATAATGTTCAATAATACCCATCAATGTCTGTTTATACTGTTGCCCACTATTCATCAGTCTTCCCTCTTTCAACCAGCTCAAATCATACACTCAAATCAGTCATCCATAGGGGTAGGCCCTGGACTATACTTGTCACAATGACAACACATAGTAATACTGTAGCACAGAGCTGAGGCATCATTTGTCATCATTGCAACATTACTTCACATGCATCCATAAAGCTGCCGCAGCATTTTCTTGTTTTCCAACATATACCCCAACATATACTTTTTTTTCTTTTTTCAGTCTTGGTATCCACTCAGACACCAATTCTTTTAGCCTTTATAAAGAATCAATAAAATGAGCTGACTAAAGGACAACTGTCTGAAAGTTTTAGAGTTACCAGATGTAGTGCTAGATTAAGCTTGCTAATTAGATAAGCCGGGTTTGGGACGACAACGATGACACATAATGTTAGCCTTCAGGGGGTCGCATTAAAACTTCAAGATATTGTTAGCTTTGCCTGTCCTATAGTCACACCTGTAGTCACACTCCCCTTAAATATATATACAAAATGAATATGTTTCTATCCCCTTATCCCCACTGAAAATGAAATGAATATTGGAGAATGACAATAATGTAGTTTAGGATTTCATTCAGTTCTATTTGTTTAAATACATTTGATTAGTCCCCCTAATCTTTTTCCCCTAAAATTTTGTTGTAATTGCTTATTCATTCATTGAGAGTCTCCAAATGATATTCATAGGAAGGTATGCTTGAGAGAGCCAAAAGTCAAAAGTAAATATAACTTCTTCTAATAAAATGTATTAAAACAAATAGAACTGAATGAAATCCTAAACTACATTATTGTCATTCTCCAATATTCATTTCATTTTCACAAGGTTCTTAAAATGCAGAAGATTATTTTGGTCTGTTGTTACAGTCAACTAAGAATGGATTTTTTCTCCCCAGTTAACTGAAATCTAAATGGTTTTCCATGACTAATAATGTTTAATAGTATTGTGCAAATTTCATCAGATAGAAAAAAGCTTTAGGATGAGCACATAATTGAGTTTTTATACAGCAAATTGAATATGCTAAGCAGTTTACATAAATAATACAAATGACAGAAAGTGTAACACAAGTATGTTGAGAGATTAAGCAGTCTTATAATACTAGTTTTGAAAGAGCATGTTGAACGTGGTATGATGCATGCATATCTGGCTGAAGATCCATCCACAACTGTATGGTAGACAATGCGTAGTGATGAGGGTGGTTGGCATCTCCCCTCAAATTTGAAAACTGCTAAAAACCATGGCAACCTGTTTTGCACATCATTCTTCACCTTCAATGGTGGTGAACAATGGTTTTATATATAACCTTAAGTTCTCTTACACGCAGCACTTACTGCTCAGTACAAACAAAAGGAAACTGTTTTTTCAATAAATCAGAACAATCAGCTCTAATAAGAGTGGCCTCTTTCAACTGCAAAATGGATCCTTGAAATTAATTTTTTTTCCAAAACCACCCAATGTTGTTTATCTTGGCCTATTTATCCCTTAACATGTTGAAGGAAATCTTACTAGAGCTTCTGATGAACAAAATATTGATGTGTTGCATTGTTTTTGTTCAAATAAACTACATTTATATGTAAAACCAGACCAGCAGAGTGCTACATACTCATCAGTACAGTGCTGTCATACCCTTCTGCTGTTTCAGTCATACACAGAAAAGTTAAAAACATGTTTTTACACTGTCACTCCAACCATTTTGTTATTCTGTGTCTAGAAACTCAAAAACAGTATTGATATGGTTCTTGATGCATTTTGGTCACAGTTCCACTGTATGTGATTGACAGCATTGGAGATCCATGAATACTGATGAGGAAAAAAAGTTGACTTATTTTTTGGGGAAAAAAAAGGTCACTCAAAGTCTTCTGGAAAGCTAGGATGCCTCAATGACCACAAGCATGAAGGCAGATTAACCATCAGCTAGCCTTGTTTACTTTATCATACAGCCAATTGCCATGATTGTGTTTGGAGTAAGAGACATATAGAGGACATAAAATGTCTACACATCCCTGTTAAATTTCATGTTTTTGTGATGTAAAACAAAAAATGAAACCAAGATAAACCATTTCTGAGCTTTTTCTACCTTTAATGTGATATAGCAACAAACAACATTTAAGTGAAAAACAAACAGAAATGTTTTAAAGGGGGAAAAACATCCTTTTATAATGGGCCATATGAATATAATTATCTAGAGTTGGGGTACTCGATCCCGGACTCAGGTGTGGACTCGAGTCCAATTATGAGCAAACTCGGACTTGTCATGCACTCAGTTAAATTTGTACTCGAACTTGACGCGGACTTCCACACTATGGAGCCTGCGTCATGTGTAACATGAAAAATCAATAACAGCATAAAATTAAGATAACAAGAAATGAACGAATGTCTCCCTGCCTGACGAGGGGGCTTTTTGTGTGCACACACTTGAAACACGCACAGAAAGCCCCCTCATCATGCGAGATGGTCAAATAAATACACACACATCATGTCAAAATGCAGGTCTGGCCAAGTATTCATGCAAACACAGTCAGTTATACCTTAAGTGAATGTAAACAGTTGGTGGTGAAAATCAGAGGTATGTCAATACAGTATATTGGATCCATGCATTTGGTCTTAAAGTGAGAGCAGTCTACTAATCCTGCTGATGTCAGTGTCATTAATGTTAATCAAACAACAAAAGACAAAGAGAAAAATCACTCACTCACTCATTTGACTGAATAACTTCAGTAAATTTAATAAGAATTACTGTATATATCATACAGTGAAGCCCACACCTAAACTTTAGCATTTGGTGATTCCAGTCTTGAATTTCACGCAAAATGTGAAATGTACTTCTTAATGTAGTAAATATCAGAACCCTGCTGATAGGATTTTTTTTTTTTTTTTCATTTTAGGAATTAAAATTTTAAAAGTTACAACATCACAGCTGTGTTCAGAAAAGAGTTTGTTGTCATTCATAGACAGATTAAAAGCAGTAATAAAGCATGAAGCTTGTTGTTATGACATGCTACTAAATGTAACTCTACTCTGTACTCACTCTCTCTCTCTCTCTCTCTCTCTCTCTCTCTCTCTCTCTCTCTCTCAGTCTATATAACTGTAGGGGAGACGCTTCAAATAAATGAAATGTCAACTCGAACTGGAGGACACAATATAGTGTGATACAATAACAAAACAGGCTAATTTGTATTTTCATACACTTGTAATATAATACAAGTTCTACATATACCTCTATATCCCTTTTTTTTATTTTAAACCATTTTTTGATAGGAAACTAGTTGAGGTGCTGATGACATGAAATAAAAATATTAAATGGCAATGGCAAGGTGTAATAGTGGTATATTTTGTTACATTTATGTTGCCATTGGTTTGTGAATGTTAAAATATTTATTTAACAGCTAGTGTTGAGTTTATAATCGCAATATCAAAACTTTTTTCAGTGAATTACTTTTTGGACTCAGCCGGACTCGGCCATTAAAGACTTGGACTTCAGTCCAACTCGGCCCTTTTTGGACTTGGACTCAGACTTGTTTGGTTAAGGACTTGGTCTAGGCTCGAACTAGACAAAGGTGGGCTCGGGCCCAACATTATAATTGTCATATACCTGTCCTCATTGAAGTGTTTCTGATAAAACAAAGATCAGATGTGTCTGTAGGATTTTCTTGACATCTTTTTTGTCTTGTGTTTTTTTTGTGTCCGGAAAGAGCTTACAAAGCATGTAACAGATCTCTGTGTTGAAAGTTATCGATCAGAAGAGCGGTGAAAAAGAATTTCCAAAACATTAGATGCAGCACTGAACACCATGAAGGCCATCATCAACATGTGGAGAAAATGGAGCACCACAGTGACATTACTTCACGTGTCTGGGCTATGAGGTAGGTTGGCTAGACAGACCTTTAAAAAAAAAAAAATGCTTTTGCTAAACCATGTGCTGAAATGTGTTATATTCTGATGAGACCAAGGTAGAACTTTTTGGACATAATTCTCCTCAATATGTTTGGCACAAGCACGAGACAGCTTATCGTCCAAAGACCACCATACCCACGATGAAGCATGGGGCTGCTTCTGTTCAGCTGAGACTGGGGCTCTAGTCAAGATAGAAGGAATCATGGACAGCTCCAAATACCAATATATTTTGGCACAAAACCTGCAGTCCTCTGTTAGACAGCTGAGGATGAAGAAAAAATTTCCAAGTCAACAAATAATGGCTCCAGAATCAACATTTTGGAATGGCCCAGATTTAAATCCTATTGAAAATCTGTGGGATGACTTGAAAAGGGATGTGCACAGGAGATCCACTTGCAGTCTGATAGATCTGAAGCATTTTTGCAAAGAGGAGAGGAATAAAATTGCCAAATAACCAAATTGCCTAATACTTTGTTAAGTAAAAGGTGCTTAACAAAGTATTAGTTAAAGGATGTGCACACTTGTACAAGCAGGTTATTGTAAGTTTTTACTTTTTTTTTTTTTTTGCCCTAAATATTTTTATTTGCTTTTGACTTGAATTGTTCTTGATTTCTTTGCTTGCTTTCTTTTTACATCAAAAACTATTTTAACAGGTGTGTGTCCACTTGTTATATCCACTGTACCAAGAGGGATTATTTCTCTTTTTATTTAAATAGCAGGTACCCATATAAAATGTCCACATGAAAATGAGATACGTAAATTTGCTTCTTGAAATACTGTGGAAAGTTACACAAGTGAAAATAGGTTTCTGTATCTGTTCCCTTTGTATCATCGATGAAAGTTTTGATATTTATTTAGAATATATTTTTTGACCGTGCACGGTGGCTTAGTGGTTAGGGGTCCGGGGTTCGATTCCCGCCGGGGCCATGTGTGTGAGGAGTTTGCATGTTCTCCCCGTGCTGCGGGGGTTTCCTCCGGGTACTCTGGTTTCCTCCCCCAGTCCAAAGACATGCATGGTAGGCTGATTGGCGTGTCTAAAGTGTCCGTAGTGTATGAATGGGTGTGTGAATGTGTATGTGAGTGTGTGCCCTGCAATGGATTGGCACCCTGTCCAGGGTGTACCCCACCTTGTGCCCGATGCTGCCTGGGATAGGCTCCAGGTTCCCCGTGACCCTGAAAAGGAGTAAGCGGTTGAAGATGGATGGATGGATGTTTTTTGACCTTAGGACTTGTGTCAGATTTTGCTTATGACTATTGTTTCAGGTATTGTTTGCTTGATTGCAGTAACTACAGTCACTAAATTAGCCATGTTTGCTAACTGCTCATCTCTCTCGTATACAAAATCCCAGCTCAGCTAACCTCACAGATTTTTGGCTTTGTCCAGTTACAGTGCTGCATACCTTAGCTTACATTTTAGCTGACTTCAGCAATACTGCTTATAAGATAACAAGCTGACTCTGGGGAGGAAAAAAGCGAGCAAAAAACAATCTGGAGGCAACATCCAGGATCAGACCTCCTTAATATTCCACCCTAATGGCAAATCTGTACATTTAAAACCATGCTATTAAAAATCTCTGCACATGGATCTTTACAACCCGTGCAAATGCAACCGTATTGTATTATAATTTAACATTTAAATATTATAGAAATGATGCAAAGTGAATTAAAATTACTGAGCAACATTGACTACGTTTACATGGACAACAATAATGTAATTATGGACCTTATTCTGAATAAGACAATATTGTGATTAAGGTGTTTGCATGAGTTACTTTTAGAATATTCCTTTCATGTTCCTGTTTTACATGTTATAGAACATAGATCGATTAACGTCACACGTCATTATGTCCCTGCGCCACGCCGTCCGACGTCCCTCCAGAATTTCAGGTATCAACATACAGTTGGTCTTCGTTATGGGACCGTATACAGTTTTGGGTGTTTCATTTTTAATTTTACGAAAGCTTCAAGTACAGTTAATTATTTATCATGCTATAGGTGCAAATAGATGACTGCTTGAAAGCCGTGGGCTGTGTCCCAAACCGCGTACTTACCGTCTATATAGTAAATGAAATACGTGTATTTATCCTACCATATAGCAGGTACGTACACGGTTTCGGATGCAGCCATGCTCTCTTGTTTGCCGTAAAAAGGGTTGAGCACGGCCGTGTGTGTACGTGTCCTGTCACAAAATGAAGTGAAAACTCCCACACGATGTTAATAGTGAGATTAAGGTGTGTACATGTCTGTAATACATGTCGATAATGTGACTAAAACAGGAATACTCCACACGTCTTAATTCGATTTGTGTTTACTTCGAGTATGACTTCAGTCGGATTAAGGTAATCAATAATCGCTGTTTACATGGTAATTTCTTAATCAGAGTATCGTCTTAATCGGGTTAATATCGGATTATTGTGGTCCATGTAAACGTACTGACCGAGTGGCTTGACCCAAATGGAGAAATTTAAAAATTGTACTCAAAATAAAGAAACAAACCAGGTTTGATTCACTACTTTTTTTCATGTAACATTTATAACTTACCAAGAGGTTTAAAGTTAAATATACGTAGCAAATTATTGCAAAATCTAATTTCACCTAATTTTCCAGTACATTTTGCAGCAATTAACTACATATTACACACAATATGAGGTGGCATTATCAAGTGAGCCACTGTCAAAAGACACTAAGAAAAAACTATAGGGAAAACATCCTACAGATATGTATTTAGGTGTGCATAGGGATTAAGATAGGAATTCTACATCTGCACAAAGGCGACAGCTTTTTTATTAATCAAATGAATCAAAGTTGTCTTGTGAGTGTAATTTGATTTCATATTTTCATATAAATGATAATGAATGAAATGCTACAACTTCTATCACTGTTCATAACATCCATACATACCTAGATTCTCATGCAAGTTCAGAATTCTAGTTGTTGCTTGCAGTCAGATACTAAATTAGCCATGGTTTCTTACTGCTCAAGGTCATGCTCATATGCAATGTCTCTTTCACAGATTTTTGGCATTAGCTATCTATGGCACTGCATACCTTACATTCTGGCTGACTTCAGCAATACTGCCTATAATATAACATACTGACTCTGGGGAGGAAAAAGTCAGGAAATGACAGACACCATCCCGGATCATACAGTTCTACCTCTAGCAACATTTTATTGAACAATGTTAATTTGTTCTATTCCAGTGTAACTGCAGAAATTAGTAATATACACTGGTGCTTGAAAGTTTGTGAACTCTAAAGAATTTTTCACACAAGTCCTAAAATTAGACAAAGAGAACCCAATTAAACAAATCAGACAAAAATATTAAATTTGATCATTTATGTATTGAGGAAAAGGACCCTATATTACATATCTGTGAGTGGCAAAAGTTTGTGAACCTCTAGGATTAGCAACACTGAACAACAATGGTGTGCATGACAGGGTTTCAAGGAGAAAACCAATGCTCTCTAAAAAGAATATTGCTGCCCATCTGAAGTTTGTTAAGATCACGTGGGCAAGCAAGAAGGCTATTGGAAATATGTTTTGTGCGTGGATGGGACCAAAATACACCTTTTTTGTTTAAAAGAGAAGCATTACATTTGGAGAAAGGAAAAATACTGCATTCCAACATAAGAACCTTATCCCATCTGTGAAACATGGTGGTGGTGGTATCATGGTTTGGGCCTGTTTTGCTGCATCTGCACCAGGACGACTTGCCAACATTGATGAATTCTGATTTATAGCATTAAGTTAATGTTTTGGAATGGCCAAGTCAAAGTCCTGACCTTAATTCAATAGAAATGTTGTGGAAGGACCTGAATCAAGCAGTTCATGTGAGGAAAACCACCAACATCCCAGAGTTGAAGCTGTTCTGTACTGAGGAAAGGGCTAAAAATCCCCCAAGCCGATGTGCAGAACGATCAACACTTACCAGAAACGTTTATTTGCAATGATTGCTGCACAAGGGGGTCACACCAGATACTGGTTCACATACTCTTGCCACTCACAGATATGTAATATTGGATCATTTTCATCAATAAATAAATGGCCAAGTATATTATTTTTGTCTCATTTGTTTAATTGGATTGTTCTTGTCTACTTTTTATGAATTCTGATGTTTTAGGTCATATTTATGCAGAAATGTAAAACATTCCAAAGGGTTCACAAAATTTGAGCACCACTGTGAAAGCATGCCCTAATTATTGGAGGATGCCCACCCTACAAGCACACTATTAAAGGGAAGTGATATATACTGTACGTTCACCTCACACCTCCAGAGTCGGGGGTTCGATTCCCACCGTGGCCCTGTGTGTGCGGAGTTTGCATGTTCTCCCCGTGCTGCGGGGGTTTCCTCCGGGTACTCCAGTTTCCTCCCCCCATCCAAAAACATGCATGGTAGGCTGATTGGCATGTCCAAAGTGTCCGTAGTGTATGAATGGGTGTGTGTGTGTGTGTGAGTGTGCCCTGTGATGGATTGGCACCCTATCCAGGGTGTACCCCGCCTTGTGCCCGATGCTCCCTGGGATAGGCTCCAGGTTCCCCACGACCCTGAAAAGGATAAAGCGGTATAGAACATGGATGGATGGATGGATGGATGGATATATATTGTACTACATTTAAGCTGTAGTAAGTCTAAGGACTGAACGACATACAAAAAAAAAAAGGTTATTATTTAGCTGTAAGAAAAAAAAAACAGCAGTGTAAAGTTAGTTTACTGTCTATAATCCTGCTCATGTCAAATATTTGTATGTCTCTGAATCCTTCTGGGACTGCAATATTCTCCATTAAACGTTCCACTGAATGAGGTGAAATTAAAGTTATATGAAATGAACCCTTCAATCTCATCTATTTTTATTCATGGCTGCCATAAAGGTGAATATCCAAATTATGTAGACAGACCAATGAGCAGAATAGGTTCAATTATAAAAAGCTTAGGTATGAGAATTGTATGGCACTTAATGACCTGTCTTTTTCATTCAGAGCTTTTCATTCAGTATCCTAATGAACCGTGAGTCCTCACACTTGCCTCTTCTGCTCCTGAACCTTTTGAACCCATTCACGTTATTGTATGACATTGTCCATTAGAGTTTTTTTGGTTTCTTAAGTAACTTATTTTCCTAGACTTCTCATATTATGAAGTATAAAAAGTAATCTTGGACAATCACCTTGTCATTTTGCACAACATGACACAATATTTTACAGCTTTCAACTACACTTTTAATTTATCTTTAACGTGCATGAACATTTCCAATGAGCTATTCTTGTATATTTGTAATAATAGCTGGGATCTATAATGTATGGCTGCTTTAACTTAAATGCCATTAATATTGCATTGACATAGAGTCTTGAATCTTCAAGAAGCTGCAAAAATTACAGTAAACCAATTATAAGTTTACCATTAAAACCATTATATTACCATTATTGGTCCATAATTATATCCACTAGAGAAAACATGCCACCAAACGAAGGCAAAAAATTACCACTAGAGATCCACAAGGACCATTACATTTTGCATTAAAAACAAAACAATCCCTATGACAACCATTAAAATTAATACACTTTTTATGTGGGTTTCTATAGTTTTTTTTTTTAGCAGGGAGATTATTTAGCTAATTTTAATAAATTATTTCTAGAAAGAATTATCTGCCAATACAGTATTAATAAGTAAAGTTTGAGATTAGTAAAAATATGTACAAATTGGCTCAATAATTTTATATTTGGTATATTGTCATTTTATAATAGCCAGATAAAATTGACTATATTCAAGATATTTTACTTGCTAAGATTGTTTAAAAACATTTTTTGCAGTGTGATTGGTCCGTTTTGTTTGCTTTTCTGAGCCAGACAAAGCAAGTTGTCTAGTTTGAGTCACCTTCAGCTGTCTGTAGACATAACAATGACACAGACAGTTTGGAAGACAGAGAGTAGAAGAAAAAGATAGAGGGAGATGGAATGTGCCTCCTCTTTGTTCTCATGGGTTATTCATGTGCATTTATATTCTCACCGTGTCTCACTCCAGTGAGGAAATCATCTTAAAGAGATGCATCATTAATTCAGCTCTCCTCCTGACTGAGAGGCTAATTCATTTCACATTGCTTGACTCATATCCTGGATAGATGCCCTTTACTGCTGCTCTTGGGGTTCCCTCAGTGTCAGAGGAAAGATACGCTCTGGTCCAGAGTTTCCCTCTCCTCCAAGTTATGAAAAAGGGTCTCATCATATTTAAATGTATAAGATCAGCCTTGCATATTGAACTACTTTAAAAGCAGATATACTAATGACTACTTTGAGCTTATGCATTAGTTATGTTTTCCTCTCATAATAGTTATATACTACCAGGGACCTGATTAATGTGAGCATTATTTTCCAACCCAAGAGCAACAAGATAGCGAAGGCAATCAGTATTTTGAATGAACTGAGGAAATGAAGGTGAGGATTCTAAAGCTCTGGTAAGAGTGTGCTTATATGATGTTAAGGCCCAAATTACCCATTCTCTCCTACATACTTTTAGTTCTCTTGTGAGCAGGTTGTTCAGGCATTGATTGCCCATGTAGGCATCCGATTTTATGATTATACACGCTTAGTGGTGAAAGATAATGTGCATCTTCATATGCATAATGTAGTGAGTGTACATCCACACCAACAAAATAACAGGTTGCAAGAAAAAGTATAGGCTTCAGATTTTTATTAATTTTTTTAACTTTTGTAAATCATCCCAATTTAGTCTTACATTTATTTAGTCTGAAATTATGGACCTGGGATGATTTGGTGTAACAAATACTTCCTCTTGAACTTCTTTTGAACTGCTGGTCATGCCATGTTATATGTGATTGTAGAAGAGTAAACGTCCTATATCATATACACACTGTACGCAAACTGATACCTGTGAATCACTGGCACCACTATGACAGGAGTGACAAATGCCATCTTTGCAGCAGGATCAGTTATAACCTTTTGAACTTGCAGAAACTGATGGCTGTGACATTGTCAGCATTCATACTAATGGTCCCCTTATGATACCAGAAACACTTATAGGCAGTTAATGCCACTTGGGAGATCCAATTCTGGGATGTCATGTCCACCATTCATTCATTCATCTGTTCATTCATATTCAGTAACTGAATTAGGGCTGCAACTGATGATTATTTTCATAATTGATTAGTTGGTCGATTATTTTTTCGATTAATTGATTAATCGGATGGGAGGGGAGCCTTTCAGTACCATTTTTTCGTATATTTAAAATAAAATCCACAAACTGAGTGTTACAAGTATAAACTTCAGACTAAAACTGTACAGAAAAGAACCAATGCACACACCAGAATACATATTATTCATTTAGGATTGTAGTTTAATTCTGTGTTTTTTGTGCATCCATAAAACTAATGCACAATTAGTGCAATATAATGTATGCACAAAAAGCACCATACAATCCTAAATTAAATATAAAAACTCACTTTCACTGCCCCTTATGGTTTCTGTTACTCACTGCCTTTAGACATATTGTTTTACTTGTGTTTACTTTTGATCATAGTGTTTTAATTGGACATTACATTTCTTATTCATGCTCCCACTGTGAATCAGAGTGTCTACACCGCACGCGATGAGCAACGTGTCCACATTATTAACACATCACTTCCGTTATAATAAACAGCAGAAGTTACACTGCAAGTGCGCAAATACACCATATAATGACAATAAACTTAAATTAAACTAAACCTCTTATGCAACTTGCAGCAGTTTCCCCTGCCCCTTACACACAGTAGAGCATTTTGGATATAAACATAACTTTTTGCTCATGCAGCAGTGTTTGATCTCCGCGGTGTTTAATATAAAATGCTCCCTGCCTTAGAGGACTGTCTTCCTCAGTCATGTGACTATTTCGCCTCCGTCTGATGGAGACTGAGGTCATGTTGGGAATAAAAGGTAACGCTGACAAACAGTAAACTGAAGAAATTCATTGTCGGTTACTCTGGGTGTCTATTAAAGCTAGCGGTGTCGCATTACGTGCGTATGACGTCAGGCGCCGCCACCTAGGAAGCGGCTTATACTTCCGGTTAGTAAAGACCGCTAGTGTTACATTTGAGATGGTATTACCTTTCTAAAATCCAAACGCTAGACGGTAGAGTATATAATGCATAGTGTAAGTGTTCAGTACTTCATTTGGGACACAACTTTAGTATTTACTCTCCGAAGCGTGTTTTTGGAACAGAAGTAACGTAATGAGTAAATCTCCCCCGTGCCGCGTGCATACCAACTAATCGATAATGAGATTCGTTGACAACGATTTTCATAATCGATTATTATCGATTTTATGGTTTAGTTGTTGCAGCTCTAAACTGATTTATCCTGATATGTAGCAGGAAAACTGGGGGTGAGGCAGGAATACGCCCTAGATGGGATGGCAGTCCAACGCGGGGCACCATGCACAAACACATTCATACCTAGGGGAAATTGTTTTGAAATTTGCATGTTTTGAGGAGGTGGGAGGAAACCTGAGAACCTGGAGAAAACCCATGTAGACACAGAGAAAATACCAGCAATGCTACCCACTGTACCACAGTGCCATTCTTAATGTCCAATAGCCATTACTGAGCCAGAGATGTTTATATGATGAAGGCAGGCAAGGCATCATCATATCTAACACAACATAATTATGCAATTATTGGCTCAATCTAGCAACATTTTGATCAACAACATAGTGGATGGGTGAGAATAATAAAATTTTAACTTTTTATTGAGAAGGCTATGGTTATGTCTGCAATTTATTTGTGGAATGGCATTAATTCTGATCTCTGCCTAATCTGATGACCTACAAGCCAAGAACAACCCTTTAGTGTATAATGAATGCCCGTGTCTGGAATACAACCTAAATGCCTAAAAGTCCTGTTTTGTGTAATCATGTGGCTTTCTGGAGATGTAGAAATCCATCCAGAATCATTGCCCGGCTGTGATTCTCTCATTTTGCAATATCTTGTCACAATGTTTATTCATTCAGTCACTCATTTCCACTAACCACTTTATCTTGAGCAGGATCATGGAGGATCTGGAGCCTATCCCTGGTGCACTGGTTGCAATGGAAGGAATACACCTTGGATGAGATGCCAGTCCATCATAGTATACCATGCACACACATTCACACACATTCATCACTATATAATTTTTCTAATTTTACTATCAACAATTATACTAATAAATGAATTGGTTCCATTTTAACTTACCAGATTAAAACAGTAACTGAGATATTTTGAATATTGTACATATATTCATGTTAGGTATTTTTCATTTACACGGAGAAAAGTACAGTATTGTCTTTAGCCCCACATATTCTTCTATGACAGAAGTTAACACTTTCACATTTGTAATCCCTTTCTGAAACTCTGAAAGTCCTTCTTTATGTTCTTTTTGCTCACTGCACTGGTTAAGAGGTAAACAGGTGGCATGCATGGGGTTTATGCTAACGGGCTTCACTCAAGGCTAACTCCTTTAGGGAGCATTTATCTGAGTTTGAAATGAAATTTGCAGTATGGCCAATTGCTTAATGTGGCACCAAAAGGACCATTTTCATTTCGTTTTAATGAGATGGGTTTCAAAATTCTCAGAAGGCCTGTAAACTTCATTGCATAATCATCAGCTGAGGTTTATTCCAAAATAGTTTTACAAATTAGTGTCCCATTTTGCTATTGCCACACAACATGAGGTCTCTGCTGTGCCACTTGGATATGAAGAAAATCTCATCTTCAATGTGTGACAATGAAAAAATGTGTATGTCTCTTTATATATATATATATATATATATATATATATATATATATATATATATATATATATATATATATATATATATATATATATATACACACACACACACACCCATTTATTGTTTTGTCACACATTGAAAATGAGATTTTCTTTATATCAAAGTGGCACATCAGAGACCTCAGGTTGTATATATAAAAACACACACTGAGCCCTTTATTAGGAACACCTGTACACCTACTCATTCATGCAGTTATCTAGTCAGCAGTGCAGTGCACAGAACCATGCAGATACAGGCCAGCAGCTTTGGGTAATGTTCAAACCAACCATTGGAAAAAATGTGATCTCAGTTATTTTGACCATGGCACAATTGTTGGTGACTGGTTAGAGACTGGTTTGAGTATTTCTATAACTGCTGATCTCCCTGGATTTTCACACACAACTGTCTCTGGAATTCAATCAGAATGGTGCTATAAAAAAAAATTTAAAAAACATACAGTGAGTGGCAGTTCTGTGTATGGAAATGCCTTGTTGATGAAAGAGGTTAATGGAGAATGACCAGACTGGTTTGAGCTGACAGAAAGGCTACAATAATTCAGATAACCATTCTGTACAACTGTGGCAGATGGGTTACAACAGCAGAAGACCACATTGGGTTCCACTTCTGTCAGCCAAGGACAGAAAGCTGAGGCTGCAGTGGACACATGTTCACCAAAACTGGACAGTTGATGATGGGAAAAACACCTGGACGTATGAATATAAATTTCTGCCGAGGCACACAGATGGTAGGGTCAGAATTTGGCACCATCATAATTAATTCATGGACCCCAACCTGCCTTGTGTCATCAGTCAAGGCTGGTGGAGGTGGTGTAATAGTGTGGGGAATGTTTTCTTGGCACACTTTGGGCCAATCAATCATCGCTTGAATGCCACAGCCTATTTGATTATTGTTGCTGGTCATATGCATCCCTTCATGGCCATAATTTACCCATCTTCTAATGGCTACTTCTAGAATGATAATGCTCCATGTCACAATGCAAAAGTCATTTCAAACTGGTTTCATGAACATGACAATGAGTTCAAAGTTCTTCAGTGGCCTTCCCAGTCTGAATCCAGCAGAACACCTTTGGGATGTGGTAGAATGGAAGATTCACCACATGAAAGTGCACCTAAAAATTCTGCAGGAATTGTATGATGCAATCATGTCAACATGCTCCTGAATCAACATCTTGTGGAATCCATGCCGTGAAGAATTGTGGCTGTTGTGAGAGCAAAGGAAGACCCAACCCAGTATTAGTATAGTGTTCAATATAAAGTGCTCCGTGAGTGTATATAGAGTACACACACAAACACCAAGTATACTGTATAATACTAGATGTTGATAAAAGTTAATATACCAAGATTTCTTTTGCTTTGAAATAAATAATGCAAATGTCCATCACAGATTTACTGAGTATATACAATAGCTTGATATTATTCTTAGGTGGACAGTAAAACTATGGAATGAGAACATGAGTACATTTTAATATGTGTAAGTGAATGGTATTGACAATATGCCAGTAGTGGCATTTCCAATTAGATCTGCATTTATATAAATATGGACTGTAGGCTTTTTTTTTTTTTTTTTAAATTTCATTGAAAGAGTTTATCTAACATTGTATTTTGTACCCGGATAAAAACTTTTAATACTAAACTCTGTGGTCCAGTGCAGTTAAACATCTTGTATAGCACAATCCTTTTTTCCCTATTTATTTTCTTTCTCTTTTTTTTTGTATATATGAAAGAGCAAGAAAGAGAGAGAGAGAGAGATGCTGGCAGATGAGATCACTCAGACAGAGCCCACTAAGATAGAATCCTCATTAACCCTCTTGTCCTTGGCCATTGTGTGTGTCTAGAATCATTCAGCTTGGGAACAAGATGTGATCAGTGATGAAATGGGCATGCAGCATGGATTATGGAATGGTGACTGAGATTTTCAAAGATGCAAAGTATTAACCCGAGAAACTGAAAGTCTATAAATCATGGGGGATCTTTATTCTAAAAGGTACAGGTGTACAAAAGAAGACAATGCTAGTATCAAATTTAATGATCTAATATTAATGCATTACAGCAAATATATACAGAGCCCTCCACTAATATTGGCATCCTTGGTAAATATGAGCAAAGAAGGCTGTGAAAAATTGTTCTTATTGTTGAACCTTTGTGTTTGAAAAAGATTGCTTAAATCTTTAAGAGCTTTTGCAGAGTAGGCAAGAAGCCTCTATTTCTGGATCTACCAAAAAGTTTACTTGGTGGTATTGTTTGTACAATTTAAGCTGGTTAATGATTTGCTTCAAGAGATACATAGTCAATAGGTATTGCAGTGTGGAAAAGAAAAGGAAGTTGTTGAAGGCACTGGAGGAAGCAGATATAATGTGGCTTGCACCAAAGCTTTTTTGCTCACAATCACCATAGGCAGATACACTAGTAAAGTCCATGCATTACTCTGTGTGTCAGCATGCAGTGTCTGTCAGAGTTCCAACATATCACTTTATTAATTAATCCATTTTGGAAGTGAGTGTGCTAAGATAAATACTCCTTCCAGAGGGCTGTCGAGCTCTGCTAGGAATAACAACAATTGGCATTGGTGAAAGGGTCCACTTGCTCTTTGCCAAACTTCACCACTTCTGTTTAAAGGTGTTACCTTTCCATGCTGTTCACTGCACCACTGTATTGGCTATGGGTATGCCCACTTGAGGAGCTACTGTACAAGGCTAAAATAGCTGTCTGAACTTGGGTCGCCTTGATGATTGGTGTATCTGATGCACATTGGTGTATCACAATGTTGTCCATGCAGTCTCTCGGAATCAACATAAAGAAGGTCTTGCATCACCAGCAAGCTACAGTCTGTGTTCCTATCTCTGAGATGACTGTGTCTCTGCCTATGACATTTCTGACAGTCTCTAGTTCCAGCAACCCCAGAAGAACTACGGCTGTGGCTGCTGTCAGCAGTATTATCACACTCAGCAGGAGTAGTTACTGCCACAGCGGCCTGGCTGAATCCACCTGGTGAGGTAGATATCATTCTTACTGAATCTAGCTTACAAAGTATCACAGTAACAATATTTTGATGGTAAAACCTGGTATACTGTATGTATCTGTCAAATGTTTCAGATTTAAAATGAAATATGTATAAAAGAGTCATGATGTCCATTTTAAGTGTAGAATAAACTTATCAGCTTATGTAATTTAACAGCTTAACTGCTAGGAGTGTTAAAACCCTCTTACATGGCAGAATTGAATTCTCTGGGTACTGTGAGCTGCTTGTAGCAAGAATCCAACTGTAGATCATTTGGTATATGAAATCGACTAAGCTGTCAAATGTGAGGCTCATGGGGCCACAGGTTAAAGTATTCTGAACAATATATTTCTTCCTGAATAGCATTTTTATGGACCCCTATCTTATATTATCATCATTAATATGTATACTCAACTTTTACTCAATCAATTTACGCCATCAGCATGAGATCATTCAGCACATTTTGATGGATGTTAATAAATAACTGAATATGCACAGTAAAGCGAAATAATTTACTCCCATCTTCCATGGCTTCTGGGTGAGTAAAACAAAAAGGAAAATGTAACTATATTTTAAAATCTATTTACACAAATATAACTCCAGAAAATGTCAAAGCAAATGTGGATGTATCCTGCAATAAGACAACATTGTCGTGTTGTTGCTATACAATAAATTACTTTTTCCATCTTTTGCACTTGACTGTATAATGTATTATTGTAGTATTATGTGACCTTAGAGCAGGGGTCAGGAACCTTTTTTCACCAAAGCGCCATTGGTCCTTTTTGGTTAATGCATTTTCTCGAAAGAGCCATTGGACATTTTTTCACTATTATAAAAAATGGAACACTTTTAGATCCATAGACAACTCTAAAACAAACAAATATGCAACAAACAGTAGGTAACGTTGCAATAAGGAATTAATTGTGCAGGCTTTTCACTTTGAGGTTGAGTTTCCACATGAGCAGCATAAAACCTCCTCTCTCTCTCTCTCTCTCTCTCTCTCTCTCTCTCTCTCTCTCTCTCTCTCTCTCTGTGTGTGTGTGTGTGTGTGTGTGTGTGTGTGTGTGTGTGTGTGTGTGTGTGTAGACTCTTCTAGCGCAAGAGAAAAAAATATCCGTGCTCTTTTCCCTCTCTATCTCACGTGCCATCATGACAGGGCGGTCATGCACTGTTCGGGCTGACAGAGGCACATCTGTTATTTTCGGAATGATTTTCTCCTTGTTCGGGAAATCCGCAAACAGTTCATTTGCCATACTCAACATGCATGACTTTATATATTCACCATAGTAAAAGGTTTCCTTGTCTTACAATCTCCAATGAGTTAGCAAAGCATGGCAGCATTCAAGCTTCCAGTTGCCCCTGTCCACGCTTGCAACTGCTGCTGTCCAGCTTGCAGTTTACGCTGGACCCCCCTACACGCTTTCCTTCAGCTTTCGCCCACGGGGGGCGAAAGCTGCAAAAGCTGCATGGTGGGTTTCGAAATATCTCTTAACAGTTGATTTTTTTAAATTAGGCAATGCGTTCTGTGCAAATCAGACACAGCAGAGAACCAGAGCTTTCAATAAAAGCATGTTTCAGTCCAGTCACTTTGAAATTTTCGATGCTCCTCTGAATTCTTTCTTTTCACCATCTCCACAAACTAGCTAACTAGCTGCCTGAGTCTGAGTGTGAGAGGTTACCATGGAAACGTAAGTGGTTTGCCATTAAATGGTGTCGTGACACGTGAGCACAGATCTGCATACGTGCACTGGCCGGAACAACTTGAAATATATTATTATTAACTGACTTTTCATTAACTTTGGTAGGCTGTACAGCTTTTACAACTGAATTGCATTGTAATGACGGTATTTTCAGCAGGAAACTGACCTCTAGAAATGTGGCAAAGTTTTTAATGATCATATATTGGTGAAGGGTGAGACACAGTGGTACTGGAGTTTTATACATGGGGTGACCAGGGGCTGGCCACTGCTACTTTCAGGGGTCCCCCCACACACACTGTTGGTTTTCCATGTTTTATGGGGAATTTCCATAATGATTTTTATACTGTACAAACGGTATTTTCTATCCCCTAAAGCTATCCATCACAAAAATGCATTTTTACATTTTAAACATTTAGTATGTATGATTTAGTATGATTTAACAGCTGTTTTTCTCATGGGGACCAAAAATGTCTGGTATTGATAGTAATAACACACACACACACACACACACACACACACACACACACACACACACACATACACACACACACACTGTATGCACATAGTGGAAAGAATTTGGGCACCTTGTTTGTGTCTATAAGTGTAGAACATCCAAAATATTTTCAGAAAATAGAGCTTAAGCATCAATGAGATAAGATACAGTAGCATGTTCTGTTACATTTACTGCTGAGTTTATCCACAAAAAAAACCCCTCACATTTACAACAACAACAAAAAACCCCACACACACTGCAATTAGATATAGCAGGCATCGAGCAGACAGGGCTGTTTGCACCTGATCTGCCTGTTTGTGCTTCTTTAAAAAGAACTCTGATATCTCTCCCTTTTGTTTCATGTTTAATGGATCCTGTGCAAAAATATGACAGTCTATGGTTATGTCTAATCATTCAATTACCAACATTTTAATCTTAATTACCAATCCTCATTTTCATAACTGTATATTAAAATCACCTACAGTCTAAGTTGGCAGTTTGATCATTGCTAGTCCTCTGAACTGAAGTAACTGAGCTAGCTAATCGAGTTCAAACTGCTAAATGTTAACTCACTGAACACTGACAGTTGTAGCCTACTTCCCCACATTAACTAAACATCTGTATACTGTAACTTACACACTGCATGGTATATGCGTATAACCGATCTCTCTAATCTGATGAACTGGTAGTGTAATGGTAGCATAGGGATATGTATGGTGTATTTGGTAATACAGTAGCACAGTAGTAGTGTATACAGTTAGTGAGCTGTGGATCTAATAGGGACAGTGCTTTGGTGAATGGGAGCAGATACAGAGATGAAGCTGTGGGAGCACAGATGTTCATAAAGGCTGTTGGATGTTGTTTAATAAAAGGAACTAAACAGAGCCATGCTTGTATTGCCTCATTGATATGTATTACAGGTAGCCTGTTGGAGCCTTGTTATCTCACACAGCGTCCCATAAAAGTTATTCAGCAAACAAACCTGATGCTCAACCTTAAAAACTTACTTCAAATATGATGTTTTCTTATTCTACAGTATCATGCAAGCATATTCTCTCGTCCTCGGCTCGTCTTTGATTTCAAAACTGCACGTGCTGCCGGTGAACGTCAAAAACAAACAAACTCTTCTTTGGACAAGAGGTAAAATGATGTGTCACTCAGCATCAGCAACTGCCAGTAGCGAGTAAAATGTTGGGGTGGCACCCAGGTGGCCAATCAGATGTCAGGGGTGTTAAGTGCCACCCTGGACAGCCCTCTGGCTTTGCCAGTGAGTGAGACACCAGGTGAGCCATATGATTTTTGTCAAAGAGCCTCATGTGGTTCGCGAGCCATAGGTTCCTGATCACTGTCCTAAGAGGGCAGCACGGTGGTGCAGCAGGTAGCTTTGCTGTCTCATAGTCTGATCGAGCTTTGATTACTGTCTGTATGGAGTTTCTCCTTTTTCATTTGATCTGGGTTCTGTTGTTTCCTCCCATCTCCCACATGGCAGTAGGTGGATTAATGACTCTAAATTGCTTATCAGTGTGTGTGTGTGTGTGTGTGTGTGTGTGTGTGTGTGTGTACTGATGTTTCAACCAGGTACACTCCCAGCTTGTGTTCAGGGTTTCTGAGATTCACCATAGTTAATGACGATGAATGCTACATAAATTTCCCCTTTTTCTTTTTGGATTTGACTGTATGATACATAGGGCGCATAGTGGTTGGCACGTTCGTCTCACACCGCCAAGGTTGGGGTTCGATTCCCACTGTGGCCCTGTGTGTGCGGAATTTGCATGTTCTCCCCGTGCTGCGGGGGTTTTCTCCGGGTACTCCGGTTGCCTCCCCCAGTCCAAATACATGCATGGTAGGCTGATTGTCTGTAGTGTATGAATGGGTGTGTGAATGTGTATGTGAGTGTGCCCTGCGATGGATTGGCACCCTGTCCAGGGTGTACCCCGCCTTGTGCCTGATGCTCCCTGGGATAGGCTCCAGGTTCCCCATGACCCTGAAAAGGATAAAGTGGTATAGAAGATGGATGAGACATTTTTTAAAACATGATCTGACCATTCTGTAGAAATGACTGCATTTACATGAACATAAAATGATTCAGCTAATATACGTGCACAAGACAGATAAAACATAAGACTACACATACACGTAGGCCTAAATAAATATTATTTTCACACAGAGTATATACTATACCCACACAATCTGACAGAAATATTACGTTAAAAAAATGCACACTTGGATGTTAAAACATATGTAAGTAGGTCTATATGGCTTAAAAAATATATCCGCGCTTGTATTTACACTATAGGTATTTCCAGGCGCGCGAGCCACATGCCGAGCACAAGCAGCGCGCGCAGCTCCCAGAACTGTGCTCGCGGTGCTTGGAGACAAGGCACGAGCTGTTTTTATAACAGGCGTTTCTGTGCTGTACCTTGGCGCGAGAAATATGTGGCCACGGCCTGAACTGGAGGATTATATTCGGCGGTTCTACTAGGTTTCGCGCTAAAAGAGCCTGGGAGAAGGAGAGAGAGAGGGAGAGAGAGAGCGAGCGAGCGAGCGAGCGAGAGAGAGAGAGCGGGAAAGAGAGAGCGGGAAAGAGAGAGAGGGAAAGAGAGAGTGAGGTGGAGAGCTCGCGGCCATTCTGCGCTTCACACACAACCAAGTCGCGAGACCAACCTGGAGAGCGCGCGAGAGAAATTAACTCACGCTTCAGTTTTTGGGAAGCCTGTAAAGTTTTTTAAACGCATTAATTGGACCGAGTGATCGATTTAGTTCTTTTGAGTTTGAGTAGAAATTAGAATGAAGACAAAAAACAGGGAGCAAAGCTTGTCCGACTCCAGAGAACTCGATGGATCCTACGACCAGCTCACTGGTAAGTTTGAAACTTTGTTTTGCAAAACAATAAAACATGCAGTTTGCCAAAGAAGAGGACCACATTTATTTGTCCAAATCTTTCGCAAAACATTTTGCACAATGAACTGCATGTTTTGTTGTTCGTGCGCATTTGGCACGCCAGCATGCTCAGTCCTATGTGGATGTGTTTTTATTGAATGGCTTTCCTCTTTGCTGACCTGGCTTCATACCCCAGAGTGATGGTTCTTACACCTGGTAAAATGTTTGTCGCGCAGGAACCTCGGCATACACCATGGAAGATTCGGGTTACTTCTATATGAAGTGGATCATCATTTAAGCATTAACTGAGATTGATCACTCCACACCAGAATATATGGGTGGCATTCCAGAGGATGGAGTGAATGGAGGGATTTTTAAGTGATCTAGTCTGGGAAACATGAATGCAAGAACAGCATACCCTGGGTAATTTAAAAAAAAAAAAAAAAAAAAAAAGGGAGGTGAATAAAATCAAGTGCAAAACACTGTAGTCTAGAGTAATTGAAGGATGTTGTACTCTTGCTACTTCAAAACCAGGAACGAATTGAGAGGGTGGAGTGAATGGAAAGATTTTGTAACCTTGCAGAATTTTGCAAAGCATTATTGGGAGTCTTTTGGAGATTATATTGTAACAAATCAGGGGATAGGGAACTTAATGTCCCCTTCTAACAACTGATGTCCACGTGTCTGATTTAGGGTGACTAGATAATGTTACAGGTACATTTATGAATGTTACAGACAAGCTGTTTTGTTTTGAAATGGTGCTTGAGATGATGTGCAACAGTGTACACGTTTGGTCCTGTGTTTTTCATACATCTTGTAAATGGTTCTATAATAGCAGGAATATGGTCTTGAAATGTTCTCCAGATGAGGATATTCAGAAGGCGTCTTGACCATGTAATCATGATGCAACTTCTATAAAACGATGCGAAATTGTCCAGATTGTTGATACATCAGGATTATTAAGGAAACTTTATGCAGTCTGTTGAATCTGTAACTATCTACATTACGGTGTTCCTCAGAGCCTGGTTTAAGTGTGCCAGAATTGTCATTTCCAGCAGATCACTTGATTGTTTTCTATGTTTGTTCTATTTCATTATATAATATTCTTGTTACTGGTGTGAACAGAATGGTGTGAGCTCACCATTTTATCTACTACCATTTATTTATCTATGAAGAACTTAACGATTGACACCATGACAGTTCCACGGTAACAAAAGCATTCATGGCATGAGATTGTCAGCCTATAACATGCTGCACATGTCCTTATCATCTTTATTTGCCTGAAGCAATCCACCATTCTGCCACGTTTTACTTGAGAATGGGTGTTTGTGTGACTGCATCTGATTTACTATCTATAATTAGATTGGGCATAGTTATTCATCAGTTCTTCAGACACTTTCTCTTGTCATCACATTCACAGTGGTTTCCCTGATATATTATTACATTACATTTTTATATGTAGACTTTTTTAAATTCAGTTTTACAGGTAAAGAAGTTGTGTCAGGACATTATGATTTTATTTATTTTTATAATTTTTTAATAACTTCAACCATAGCAATAATAGATACTGAAAGTAGTATCGAAGCTCTGCGGTAGAAAAATGAAAACTCTGGAGTACACCTTCAGACGGGGCCATTGTGTTTGGACAATTGTGCATACATTCACACTACCTGGACAGTTACAGTACATGCTGAGAACAGGTTAATAATCCGATTAAAATGGAACCACATTAGCAGAGACAGTAAAATTTTCTGGAAAAAAAACCAGTTACATATTGAGATGGACTATAAAGGCTAGGTTATGAAAGAGTTGCATGGAATAATTTGCGGTTTATTTCAGACAAGGCGACAACACAGAGAACAGAAGGGACAATAAAAACAAGTGACTGGATAAAGACTAACAAGACAAAAAGGATGAGAACCACATTAACACCTACAAGACTTTGCAGAGAGTGGTGACATAAAGGAGTATATCACTGGCTTGGATTACATTCCAAGACACAGGTGAAACTCATGAACCATAGCAACAGATTCCTTGGAGACAAGAACCGCTGGTGTTGAGTGGATGGCTATAAGGGTCAAAATGTCTGAGTCGGAGTGAACTTGCCCTCACTAGAGGCATGAGATGTACAATCAACAAATTGTGAATGTAACCGGGCTGACCCTGTGGTGCATGTCAGCACATCAGGGCCATCAGGAACATAGGCTGAGACTGCAGGGTCATAAGGGTGGTTGTAAAAGGAATACACCACAAGAGCACCCCACTTAGTCAAGTGAACAATGAGCCAATAATGTCTTACTTGCCTCTAAGACAAGGCCATGGGAGTCCACAATGCATTCCTCAAACAGACTGTGTTCATTTGCTGAGATAGTTATTTGCATCTCAACAAGTGGATAGGGTCTTTGGAGGACAGAGCAGTGTTACCTGGGTTAATGATAAAGGGTGTTAAGGAGAAAAATCAGTAACAAGCTGCTGTGAGAGATGCAGGTCAATTAGTAGGCAGTGCCAGAGCAGAGTGGCCAGGACCACAGACTGAGGCTCCACATGAATATGCTGGGGCAGTAGTTTGCAGCACCTGGGACTAACTTGGTCTTTAGTATAGGGGTCATGACAAAATGTAGCACATAAGGGAAAAATCCAATCCAAAGTAATCCACTGGTTGGAGTCTACAAGGTAAACCCTCCTTATTGGTTCTGGCCCGGACTGTGCACACCAAAGAACCGTGTTACATTCCACCATCTGGCATTTGGGTTTTTCATATTTATACATAAAATTATGTTCTCTTTTGGAGGAAAGATAAAAAAGAAAACAAGACAGACAAGATGAAAGAGAGCGAACAAAGAGGGGATGGCAATTTCACACATCTGAACTGAGCTGAAGGCTGAGACTCGCAGCAAAAAATGTTGACATTCCTCTGGGAGATAGTTGCTGCTGTAGTAGGTTTCAGAACAGGGTCATCTGGGGTTAATGACAAAGCAGGTATTATGTGCAGTGGTGATTGATAAGCTGTTGTGGAGGATGCTGGCACTGGTAGGCAGGGGAAGTAGGTTGAGGCAGCAGGCACTAACATGCTGTTGAATCTGGGGGTCATTATAGGAGTATGCCTTCATGGTGCTGGTTCAAACTGAGCATGTAGAAGAGCCATCTTCCCCTTCCACTGTCTGACACTTTTGTTCATAGTTCATCCATAGTAAGAGTCCTTACCTTGGTGTCCAAGTGGCACAATGATAAAGTGATAATCCTGTTGTTACAAAATTGTCCCTGCACTCTGGGTGGCAAGGATGGCATTTCATCTCTGTGCATCAGAATGATACTAGCCAATCATGGGTGTCTGTGAGGTAATGTATCCAGCAGAATACAGGTAATACTGTCTTTCATACTTGTTCAACTGTCCATTGATGTCATATGAGCAACAGTTCATTAAGATGGCTTCACATGGCTCATGATGCAGGTTTCATAGTTTAACTTCCCAGAATGCAAGCTGTCTTGTGAAAGGAGATAACTAGCAGTGACTAAATTGGGAGACAAATGGGGTCTCTGACACTTCACCAGCTCTCTTGGTTAGCCCTCAGAGCATAATAAAGGACTTAGCTTTTCCTGAAAGGGTTCATCTTATCATAACAAGTGCTGTATTCTCTGAGCATCCCTTGTTGGCGATTACTCTTTCTTTGCTCATCAGTATTGGATCCTCTGTGTGTAACAGTGTCTTTGTTTACGATGAGGACTGATACATTTTTTTTAAACATTGTAAAGTTTTACTGCACTCTTCTAAGAGCTCGTTTGAATGGGAGAACTCAGCATATAAGGAGGCCGTCCCAGCTTTGTTAGCTATCATTAAAGGAAGACTCCACTCCACTCCTCACAGACTTCCACTGGGCATAGTTCCCAAATTGCTAAAGGGCTTTTAAAAGCTTGACCACTATTACCAGTATTATGTTATGCAGCCGCATCGTATTTGCCAATAACAGGGTTAATCATTCGATGTTATGTTGGGACCTGATAAAACATAAAGCACTTGTGAATCCTCTAACTTGCGTTGGATTATTTTACAGCACTTCAGTTGATTCATTTTTTGTGCTGTAGTAATTTTAGACCTGATATTATTTCGTGACTTGTATACCTGTTTATATGTCAAACTACGTTATACTGTCAAAAGTCTGTGGACACCAGGCCAATCACACCCATATGTGTTTCTTGAACATCCCATTATACTATACATTTAGAGCCCCCTTTACTGTTCTAGACAATTCTAGACAATTGTGTTCATTAAACTTTTTGGCAATAGTTTGGGGAATAGTTTTAGCACAAATATGGGTGTGATGACCACATACTTTTGATCATATAGTGTGTGTGTTTGTGTGTGTGTGTGTGTGTGTGTGTGAAGGAAAAATGCACAGTTGCATTTTTTATGGACACAGGCTATTTGCCCCAAGAATTCCATACATTCATCAGAGTTTGAAAGCTGTTTTTGAGCCTCGGAGCAGTCCAGAGAACTAATCCCTGGTCCTCTTGAAAATAGTGGTCTGGGACTTGCTTCCACCAAACTCTGTTGCCATCTGCATTGCTTGTGAAAGCGATCTGCTCTCAGTTCTGCGTGCCGTGTAGCATGATTGGTTCAACCTGTCATGTTACTTCCTTTTTCACATTTCATGATGGTGGAGAACAGGTTATTATGGTCACCAGAGGAGATGGAATGCCCTATCGAAATATTAAAACCAGGCGTTCATAGGACTGGAGAATTATGATTAGCTTATCGGTTCTTCACGGCTTCAATGTTGGCAAAAAAAAAAGCAATAATAAAAAACAGGAAACTTTTTTCTGCTAATTTCCAAACCTGTCGTATAGAATTGTGCAATCAAGCCACGGTTTGGAACCTGTGATTACTAGTTCTTCTCATAAAAAAACAAACAAACCTGAATCAATTCTAGTTAGGGCTCAAGTATCCTAACAAAATGTGAACGTGAAAGAAAAAAAAAATGGTGTGAAAGAGCTTTGTTTGCCTGTTCTGTATTCGCCAGTCTATAATATTTTCTGTTAATCAGCCTCAGGCACCAAAGCTTCAACGAGATGACATGTTTTCATGTGGATGTCGTGATCAAGGCCTATCTTGTCAGCAGCCAAAGGGGAGACATTACTGTCAAACACACAGTTCAATGCAAATTAATATGGTCTTAAATATAATGTAATCGATCGAGTAATCAAGGATGTCCTAGATCATATATTCATCATATATATCAATCAAATTATGGTCTCTTTTGGAGGAAAAACGATGAAGAAACAACAGAGGGACAAGGAGGGGGTGTCCGGTTCATACATCTGCCTTGAGTATTGTGCTGAGGAACAACGGGGTGAGACTCTGCAGAGCTGCTGACATTCCTTTGGAGGACAGTGAGGGGAAAGAGCAAGCAAATAGTCCTCTGACAAGACTTGGATAAATATTTTATCATTTTTATTTTTGTCTTTTTCATTCAATTTACTCTGTCCTCTTCATTTCTTTGTTCATTTTTTTTTCTCCAGGAATAATCTATGCATCATAAAATCTGTTTATAAACTTGGATAATTTTGGCCTGGTTGTACTGGGTTATTTTACAGGTAGTAATCACTGCTTGTGTTTTTGTTGTGCCTAGCATTCATATTGTCAGTGGGGAAAAAAAAAACTGTGGAAAAGAAAAGCTATGCCTTGCTGTATTTTGATGGAGAGAGCGGCCTGTTATGGTGTGCAAGTTACACTGAGGTATATAACCACTCAGACACCACTCGGATTAATCCTGTTTTCCTCCGGAAGCGAAAACGCACACAGTACCGCTCTTCTTCGTTTTTCACTGCTCTTGAGCATAAAACGTTTTATTGACTGGTTTACTAAATATAACCTGCAAATATTTGTACTGACAACATTGTCTCTGTGATGGCCTATAGTTCATTAATCCAATGAGATACTCCTACGCTGTCTGGAAGTTAGAAGTTTAATTTGAACAGACGTCAGATCGTGTGCTTCTACAGCAGGATTACAGACTGAAATATTGAGCTGACATTAAGTAAAGCTGTCATTCTAAGTGAATACTTAGAAAAAAACGCATAAATAATGATTGACAGATAAATATGTGGACAAGTATATTGAAGTCACTTGCAAACTAACCTTATGGTACACAGAGTTGGGTATAACTGTATTCTAATGACTTTTTCTGATAATGCAGTAATGTAAGGCATTACATTTAAAACTTGTCATTTCATTACAGTTACTGTTGTCAATAAAATTGTTACTCGCATTATAAATTTACTGTTAAGAAAACAATATTAAGTAAAATGCATTTTTTAAAATAGATCACGTTTTTGCGCAGCTGCCAGTGGTGTAACCTGACCTGGGCATTGGGAGCTGTAGCCCTGAAGATTTTTTCTTTAGCCCCGAATAATTCTCCACTTGGAGCAGTTTGTCACTACGTAACTGAGCGTCGATAAAAGAAGATGGCGGTGTTGTAATTTTATATCTTCAGTGAACTGAGGCGAGACCAATCAGACAGAGTATACAAGAAAATACATGGAAACACTCCTGTCTTGTTGACTGACAGTCTCTCAATTATGCCAAATGCTAGCTCACAGTCAGTGTGAGGATAAATGGGTTGAAACTGAAACACTAACATCCTCTGACACTGAGCAGGAAAACAAGGTGTATAAATGTGTACATGAGTTCCAGTTTATGTGAACATGATATGAGCAGAGCATAAGGAAAGATAATGTACTTTGCATGGCACTGTAGCTGCTAAACCCATACAGTGATAGGCTTAGTTGTGCCTCCCCTTGGCTAGTGACACCAAACTAGCTTAGTTAGAAAAGTTTTACATTTTATCAGTTTGGTAGTCCTGCAAACAGTGACAACACCCGAGGCAAGTTTTATGATAAATCCAATTTTTTCTAATCATGTCATACATTGACGCAAGCTAAAATTACTGAAAGAACTATGAGTTTCACTTTGTAGTGTATTTTTGTAGGTTTGATAGGTTTTGAAAGTAACTTGAAAGTAAAGTAATTAGTAATCTGATTACTTTTTACATGCAGCAATCAGCAAAGTAATCAGATATACATTTTAAAGTAGTAAGTAGTAATCTGAAGTGGATTACTTTTATTGAGTAACTTACCCATCACTGATGATGTATCACTAATGGTTTTTATACTTGCACCTGATCCAAGCATGCTTGTCTCCATTTCACAATTCTTAGACAGGTTAGTCAAGACTGGCATCTAGCAGATGCTCGAATGATGAATGATGTAGTGAAATGGAGTTGAAGATGAAGTCAGTCATCTTCTAATGAGCCATTAGAAATGTCTGCCTGCTCCTCAGAGCTCGAATCATCTGAGTAACTTCTTATTCTTTTCAACAAGTTCTGAAAATAGCAGCGATTAGATAAGTAACATTTTATGCACTGAAGGTGCTTGTGAAACCCACTCATGATGATAGGGGCTCATTTGGAGTTCTGGCATAGAAACTTTTTTTTTTTATATCAGATTTGAGTTTCTCGTTCTCTGCGCAGTACAGTGTCTCAGCGATGTGGGCTGACAGTGTGAAAGTGTGTGTGTGTGTGGGAGAGGCTAGCATGACTCAGATCTACCTCTTCAGAGACTTCGGGTGCAAGCTGTGCACATGTGACAGGACTGACCTGTGTTGCTTTAAGGTAGCGTGGGTGATTGCTGCCTTGAAAATCCCCGCTCTTTGATTTGAACAGCACTCTAGAAATAGCTTGTTCACGGTCAGTTTATCTCCTCCTTCTCATGTTGGTGTTTAGAACACTTAGCGCCACAAGATCAAGATTACAAAGCGAAGTTAAGACCCTGGACCAGTCTTTCAGCACATAATTTATATAGTTTCTTATTTTTGCACACAATTAGAGAGAAAAGGTTTACTGAGCCATATAGAAAAGCTTAGAAGTTTTACATGTCGGATTTTCCTTATTTTTTTTTTTGTTTACACCAGCCGACCCACAGAAACACTTTTGGTGGTGTTTGCGCTTGCATGTCCTCCCTGTTCAAGGCGTCGGGTCAATTTAATTTCATCCACAAAATGAATTCAGTGCATGATGTCACGGTGCATTCAGCCATGAAAATATGTGCAGGAAAAAAGTTCCTTTGAAAGTTCTTTTGAACAAGCCAAACTGAGGAGAAGTTGTCTCTTTGCTCTTCCCATGCAAATTTTAGCTTTCTGCCTTTCATAATTCATGTCACTGCTAATATTTCATGGAAGAGACTGGAGAAAAGAAGCCAGGGTAGAGTGAAAGCCTTCCTTCTTGCCTGAAATCTAATAGTTGCCTTTACACATCAGAAATACTGTGATAAACTGAAATATTCTATAAAATGTAATTACAAATGTACATTATGTTAATATGTACATTTTGCTAATGTATTTTAAAGCTGTGTGATGTAGGAAAACTTTTATTCTTGCCTGAGGTTTCTTCAAAGATTTTATCAAACTCGGCTGAAAAACGGTCAGCCTGCATAAAAATGTTTCCTTGCTAACTAATAGAGGCAGAAGTAATAGTAACAGCAATAATAATTAAAGCTGCAAGCGGCATTTCGGGGACCGAGCACCCAGTGAGCCACGCATTCATAGATGCGCTGCATAAGCAATCACAGGAAACAGAGATACAACTGTAGGCAAAATGGAATCATGAATGATTTGTAGTTTCCTGCATTTGCCAGTCCGTTACGGGAGAATGGTTTTGAATATCAGAGGCACAAAATGTGTTGCATAGCCTCAGGTCATGGTCCTGAAGATATCTACCAAGTTTTGTGTCCGTGCGCAAAGTCGTTCCAGACTCACTTCCTGTTTGGATTTGTTGGCCCGTTACGGGCAAAGCGTTTGGAGTATTCAAAATTCTTTTCATAACTTTTGTGAGGCATATTTTGAAGATGATGTGTGCCAAATTTGATGATGATTGGACAAAATGTGTAGGACGAGTAGCAAAAAAAATGTTATTGAGAAAACACAAGATGACAGAAAATCTAATTCTGGACACGTGGTTCAAAAGCTATGACCGTAGATGCACATCCATATGAGGCCCAAATTTGAGCCAATGGTGGTACTAGAGCATTGACACACTCCCCAATCAGTGTGCCAAATTTCACAACTTTTTACTAGATCATTGCCATAGACACCCTAGCCTGAAGAAGAAGAAAAGGTAGAATAACAATAGGGTGCTTATGCACCTTTGGTGCTTGGCCCCCTAATAATAGTAGTAGAAGTAGTAATAATAATAATAATAATAATAATAATAATGTCAGTTACAGGAACACACAGGTAGTTGTCATATAACCTTCCTGCTAGCATAACACATTCATCTCACAGCATCATTTCTTTTATGTAAACACAATACGCTACCTCAGACGTCAGACTTGTTTGTGTCTGTATCAGTGCACTTATCTAGCCAACTGACTCGCCATACTTCACATCGTGTTAGCTCCTATTTTTAGTCAGTTAGTCTCCAAGTTATAATTTGTCCACCCATGAGAATGATATCCTTGTCTATCACTGATCATGAGGTTAGACGTTGGTGCTGCCCAGTTGCATCATCCTGTCTCCCAGTCATACTAAGTGCACTCTCATTGACTGACATTTTATCCCACCACTCTCATCATTTGCAATTCCCTACAGGCATGTTTAATGGTGCAATCCCACAGCAGCGCTTTGGGAAAAACTGGCGATCATCGTAGCACTTTGTTTCGAGAGCCTGCTGGGAATTTCATCTTGTAACAGTTGAGAAATCAGGTACTGCTGAGATTCAGAAGACACTTCAAATGAAGGCGTAAACATTCATTTCACCAGCGTGATGGGAACGGATTGAATGGCTGCTGATTATTGCTGACATGGGAACCCGAACCACTGGCTTGGTGCATCACAACAACGCTTTTACTTGCATTTGCATCTGTGATTCTTTGCATTACATTGTATGGTATGGTCCTTAAAGTAAACAAATCCTATGTTAAAAATGTAAGAAATGACATACGATCTACAGTGGATATAAATCCATGGTCAAATCCTGGTTGCCTGGTTGCCTAAGTGTGCCATATAACCCCTATCACGCGTATAACTAATATTTTGCTGAACCACTTTTTGCTTGTAATACAGCATGCAGTGGTTTTGGGTAAGAGTCGAACAACTTAGCACATCTCAATTTGGAATTTTTTTTCCCACTCCTGTCTTAAAAATAAATAAATAAAAATCTATTAGAGTAACGATACAGAGTATTGCATCATGTCAAACTTTCTGAATCGTTACACCCCTAAAAATAATATCAAAACAGTATGTACATGTATTTACCTATGCAAAGAAATTATATAAATAGATCAGACACTTTCTTCTGGTTTGCTGTGTCTGTTGAACAATTTATCATGTGAAATGGTTTCCTGTTCCTTTTACACGCTGTGCTTTAACAGCTGTGACTCTACACGTGGCAAATTCGGAAGTTAACTTTGACAGATTATTAAAGCAAAGTCATTTCTAAGCATTGTAAATAAATAAATGATGGAAACTAATGTTTTAAAGGTTATGCCGAGCATTTATAATTGGATTAATTGCGGGCAATTTGTCAAGCAGTGACAATTGTGACAATGCTAATGATGCATTTAATATTACATTATGTATGTTTCCTGAGTTATGAAAAGAAGAAGAATGGATGTGAATATACCCATAAAAATAGTTTCTTGCAAATTTCATGTCTACACTGGGTCAAATAATGATCTGTATTAAGAAAAAATAGGATCTGTCTTTCAAAGTAGCATGACATTTATAATTGATGTTTTTTGTATAGCATTTCTAAAGAAAATAGCAGCACTGGGTTGGTGTGATTTGGTGGCACTTTAGGATCAGTTGGGTCTTTGGTCTCTGCCTTTCCAGTGTTTGGAATTTAGTAAAATATCAGCTGTACAATCTTATGGAGCACAAAACAATGTTTTTATGTTTTTTTTTTTTCTGGAACATGTGTACACACTATTCACGTTTGTCTATATCTGTCCACTAGTACTGTTTTTCCATGAACCGAACACAAAGAGCTTCTTGACGTTGGTACTAATACCCACAAGCCACTAATGTTTCAAGTGTATTTTTCACACAATGTTAATATAATATCATAGTAGCGTTCCCTAGGGAACACCACAACAGTATATTAACATTCAATATACAGTACATGATGGTGTAATACATTGTGTAATAAGATATATTTTACAATAAACAGATGTGCATGTGAACAATAAAGACCATTTTTCATAGATGTCACATAATATATTTTTTGTTTTATAAAGATAAATATGTTGACTATATATTTTGTTATCTTGGCAGTATGATTTTATTTCTATAGGGGGATATGCATTGCAAAATATTAACAATAACAGTGCTTCCAACACATAAATTTTACTTGGGAGGTCCACCCAGGTATATTAACGACCGCCGAAGTATATCTGGCAACCCATTTTTGCATTTTTATTTATTATTATTTTTTTTATCCATCTGAGATAAAGACAGCATTTGTGATCGATTAACTAGTGGATAATCTCCCATCGCTCTACCCCTTCCGTGCCTGTTCACTCTGCTATGTTGAGAATGGTCTCCTCTTCTGACAATCGCACATGCGCTGCAGAAAAACACAGAGAGACGTTCTTCGGTTTTACGTCAGAATCCGTGGAAAAGCTGGACACTATGAGCAAAGACCAGGTAAAGCAACTCATTATTTTCTTCTTACTGTGTAATTGTTGGTAGTATAGAGACCCACACATGACATGCGGGGGATAAAAAATATCGTGCCAATGAATTAAGAATTTGTTCCCTCGTTTTGGTAAATTGTGGCTATGTTGTACTAATTGGTACGAATTCTTAATTCGTGGCCACGATATATGCAGTATATTTGTCTGGATGTCACGTGTGGCTACATAACAGAATTCTATGAAAGAAAGTGGCAACTTTGCTATTTTGGGGCTATGGCAGTTAGAAAGACAGACTACTAACTCTAACTAAGGTTTACTTTGTCTTACTCTTCCCATGTGGCTAGGAGGAGAGGAGGGTTGGGGGTGGTTGGATCTGTGAAATATATTATGTGAAATCAATAGAAATATTCAATAAATCAAAATATTGTGTTAAGTCAGGCATTATTTGTTGTTTGTGACATACAGTAGACCATTGGCGAGTAATGGCAGCCTTTTCCACCGGCTACCACCGCAAGTATATTTCAGGCCTGTGGGACGCACTGAATAAATAGTATATTTATTTGGGGAAGTATATTGACATACAGTAAAGTAGTAAATATATGGCATGGTGTTTTTTAATAAACCAAAATATATTTGTTCCATAAGAGTGAATCTGTTTTAGTCACTGTGAGTAGTGTGTGTGTGTGTGTGTGTGTGTGTGTGTGTGTGTGTACGTGTACGTGTGTGATTGAGTTATTGAGTGATACACCTTAAGGAAAAATACCACACTAGTGTAAAGTGACTGATGGCACCAGTGGAGGTGTCACTGCTTGACAGTTTGGTCTATTTTTGCAAATCTGAGGAATCACACTGTACTATTTCTTTGCCAGTTCCACAAAGACAGTGGTTCAGATCTTTTTGTGTATCTTTTATTCCAGGCTTGTGCTCAGATGCATTTTTATATAAATAGCCTAAAGCATGTGACTCTTTCCTGTAGGATTTTTGCACTAATAACAAGCCAGTGGATAGCTAGCTACTAATAGCAGTTGTTATTTGTTATTCATTTTTAAGTGATGTATTCCTCTAAAATCATACATAGTTAATTAGTTCTGTAGTCCATTAAGTAAGCAGCTATGGACAAATGTTAAGTATATTAGCAACTATACAAGCTCCAGTGTGTTTCTGAGTCCCATGTTGTGGTTTCCTGGAATCTTGAACCTTGCTAAAAAGTGTTGGCGAACAAAATGGAATACCCTATAGCCAGCTAGTTAGCTAGCACTAAAGGAAATTAATGAGTATGTAGATTCCTGGAGGAAGGACAGCTGAAGACTGGGAGAAATGTCACATGGTCTTTTGTTAATCTTCAGCTGTCTAGTTTTGGTGAACCTGTGCCTGATGGAGCCTAAGATTTCCAGTAAACCCAGTGTGGTCTTCTGCTGTTGTATCTCATACGCCTCAAGGTTTGACATGTTGTGCATTCTGAGATGCTTTCAGACTACACAGGAAGTAAAATTAAAAAATTAAATGTTTACCAAAGTGTCTATATTATTCAGCAATCTTGGTGGAATTTGATAGTTTAGCAAATCAAATGATCGAATGTCTCACTGTAATAATGAACTATCCATTTTTTCATTGTTCATTTATTATTGAATTATTTCTTTAAAGTGCATTTAAGTAAGTAAGTATAGTCATCCCTGAGTACATCCGTACAGCCTGAGCTTAGTTTGCGCTTTAACAGAAACAGGAAATGAAAAGAAGAGTGAAACATATGGATGTGCAGAAATGCAGTCTTTTCACAGACTGTTTATAGTCGCTCTGGCAAACAAATCACATTCGTTGGCAGACGATTACTCATTAGCAGAGTCAGTTTTCATTAGTGTGACAGGATTTTCTTTGACTGATAGAGTCCAAACTGGTGAACTACTAAGAAAAAGGTTGTGATGACTTCTGCTTTGGCATGAAGTTAATTGCAGCTCTGTTGCTGTATCTGAAAGTTCTCAAGAAAAGCTGCTATAATCACTGACAGGTAACTGATATTACAGGGTGTTTCTAGACAGACAGCAACAGGATGTACTGTTCAAGGTGTACGTATCTGTTCTCTGCACTCCTGAATCGGTGGGCTACATGTGAAAACGGGGCCCACGCACAATTAAAAAACAGCATTTTGGGGACAGATGGTGGCTGAGTATTTTTGAATAACTACATCCAAGTTTTATATCATTAAAATGGGTTTCACGTTTTAAGCCCATGCTTGATATATAGCAGTGATCAGTTATATTATGTTTTATGATGTTCTGCATGTAGGCTATTGTTGTTGTGGATATTGTTGTCTCAGGAAAATGTGAACTCCTCTGTCATGAAGACTTTCCTATGCTGGGAAACTTTGAAAAGTGCCATGACTATTAAAAAAAAAATGCTGACACTTAAGACTCCTTCCATAAATGTTAAATAAATATCTCTACGGCTGTCACTGTATAAAGATTTAATAAAGTTATTTCCTTTTTTTCCCCATTTCTGTATAGGTTACAGGAAAGTCTATTTATATAGCACTTATACATATGTAGCATTTATCTAAGAAAACAAATGTCAACAAATTAATAAGGAAAAGGTCAACCAATCGATTATCAAAATAAAATGATCAAAGCTCTATTATTTTGATCATCGATTAGTTGACCTTTTCCTTATTAATTTGATTGATTTGTTATAGCTAAGTAAAGTCAAAACCATCTCCAGGGTTGGTGGTTCGAATCCTGCCTGTGTGCGGAGTTTGCGTGTTCTCTGCGTGCTTCGGTGGTTTCCTTCGGGTACTCCAGTTTCTTCCCCCAGTCCAAAGACATGCCTTGTAGGCTGATTGGCATTTCCAAATTAGTGTGTGAATGGGTGTGCGAGTGTGTGTGTGTGTGCACGATTGTGTCCTGTGATGGGTTGGCACCCCGTCCAGGGTGTTTCTCGCCTCGTGCCTTTCGTTGTCTGGGATAGGCTCCAGGCTAAATCTGGTTAATTTATTGGTCTCAGATTATGTGACGTGGCCACTGTACAAGTCCGTGTGAATGATAAAGTATTATAACAGAAGCATTAAAATGAACAGATCATTTGTTTTACAGCTGGAACTACATAAAAAATACACCCTTTCTAACCAGTCAGTTTGGAGAATTCACCCATGCAGTGGTATAAAAACCATTTTGTCATGTGCCCAATTGAACCCTAGAATGTTTTCCCTCTTGGTATAGGCTATTTAGGCAGGTAAGAATACAGTAATCACATTAGTGACTTTTCCCCCATTGGCCCTTTATCATGTCCACCTAATAATCTCCATTTATTGGAGGCTACATCACTCTGTCCTCTCCACTAATGGCTGGTTTGTGGTGGGCGTTCTGGTGCACTATGGCTGCCGTCGCAACATCCAGGTGGATGCTACACACTGGTGGTGGTTAAGGAGATTTCCGCCATAAAATGTAAACCATTTTGCATGTCTAGAAGAGCGCTATATAAATATAACTGTAGTGTGTGGACCAATACAGCCTGACTTTGTGAAGTGGTTTCAGTCTGCTTCTGAGTGAAGTCTACTGCAGTGAGTAAGCAGTTGGACACAATTGCAGGAAGTGAAACAAACAGGCTGTATATTATTTGTTGTGCTGTTTTTGTAGATGTGATCTACTAAATAAAGTGAGGCAAAGGACAGTGCGGTATGTCCAGAGAACTTTGTTGTTATGGATTTAGGGTGGCACGCAACCTTCATTCTGGCTGCAGAAGCTTAACTGGATAGAGTCTGAATGACTGTGTTCAAGGGTGGGATACAGCCTGATAATTAGCTGTGTTCTTGGGGCGGCATGTAGCCATGCAACTCCTTATGATATTCACGGCACCTTTTGCCTTTTTGCATTACAAGTCAAGGAAGACTAACTTGCAGTGGGGTGCCCTTAAACGTGGGTCATTGATTACTTCAACAGGTAACAGCACAGCAAAGCAGAGCACACTTCGGAGAGGGGACACACATGTACACACACAAAGGAAAGGTCCCAGGAGCACCTTTCTATTCTCACTTGATTTAGCACAAAACTGTACAATGGTTTTGCAGTACTTTACAAGTATTAGTAACCAGGCTAGTTGGACTGTAAAGCATTGATTGTCATAATGATCTAAGTTCAAATGATTCTTCTGAGAAAAGCCCACAGATTTCCTTTTAAGTGTTTAGTCCAAAAAACATTATTTTTTTTTACCATCTAATGCAGATTTATAGCTCAACAACTACTTCTGTAACAAAATGCACATGTGCTGTATGACAGCTGGCTCCTCGGTTGGCTCCTTAACCAGGTTTTAGATTGAGTTATTTTTCAACGCAGCTGTGTACCATATCATTGCACTGCAATCTGGCAGGAAGTGCCTGTACTAAAATTCTAGCGATGTGTTAGGTGAAAGATAAACTATTCCCAAATGAAGCTTGCCCATAAATTTGTGTTAATTTTATGAAGTAGTATTAATTACATACTTTGATGAACAGATTAATTAATGGGATGGATTGGCATCCCATCAAAGGTGTATTCCCACCTCATCCACAGTGTTCTGGGGATAGGCTCTAGACCTTGACCAGGATAAAGTGGTTATCCAAAATGAATGAATTAGGAGTTGTACCAGTGTACTGCTGTTTAATGCTCGATTCTGACTGGACAGGAGGTGGTGATGAATTTTCTATAAGAGCACGGCTCAGACAATAGTTCTGGCTGTAAAGTGTATGTTAATACATTCATTCTACTATGATATGGTTTCTATATCTTCTGAATAGAAAGTGAGTGTAGAAAGGTGCTCCTGGGACCTTTCCTTTGTTTGTATGTGTGTGTGTCCTCTCCGAAGTGTGCTCTGCTTTGCTGTGCTGTTACCTGTTGAAGTAATCAATGACCACTGTTTAAGGGCACCCCACTGCAAGTTAGTCTTCCTTGACTTGTAATGCAAAAAGGCAAAAGGTGCTGTGAATATCGATAGGAGCTGCATGGCTACATGCTGCCCCGAGAACACAGCTAATTATCAGGCTGTATCCCACCCTTGAACACAGCCCTTCAGACTCTATTCAGTTAAGTTTCTGCAGCCAGAATGAAGGTTGCGTGCCACCCTAAATCCATAACAACAAAGTTCTCTGGACATACTGCACTGTCCTTTGCCTCACTTTATTTAGTAGATCACATCTACAAAAGCAGCACAACAAATAATATACAGCCTGTTTAGGGTTACATATGAGGGGGTTGTAATAATGACTATTTTGACCTTTTATGAATGTACACATAGTGCAAAACAAGTATCTGTGTAAGTTGTTAGAACTTGCACAGATGCTTGTTTTGCACTATGTGTATGTTCATAAAAGGTCAAAACAGTCATTATTACAACCTCCTCATATGTAACCCTAAACGCTGAATGAAAGCATACATTATCACATTTTACTGGCTACAAGCTTCTTGGTGAGAAGCAGGACTAACCAGTTGGAATCATGCATTATTCCTGCTTCTGTTCCAAAGCCAGCTAGAGATATGGAGCTGAGGGCTGATGAACTGGATGTTTCCTGGAGGAGAAATATTATTGATCTGGTTTTATAATGCAAGATGTCATTTTCTGTTTATTGCTAGCATGTTATATAAAGTTTGGTTGGCAGTAGATAATACTTTAAATATTTAAATGACAAATTCCACCATTCCTTTCTGTCATCCAGCCAAAAATTAGTTAAGCACATTTCACTTATCAATTAAATTGTACACATCCCACTGTGATATTATTTAGCATATTGTCCTAATCCCTTCCTATAAAATAATATATGAAATTAATTCCTGCCTTCGCTGCTGTTCCTGATGTAGCTTTTCTTTTATGAACTAATTTGTCCTGTTTGAGGAGTCAGCCTACTGTCTTAGCACTCTTACATCACAATAGTCATATCATCTTTAAGGTTATACTCGTATTAATTCAGTCCAGTTTAATTATATAGTGTTTTTAACAATGGATATTGTCACAAAGCATTTTATAGTATTAGATTACAGATTATAGGACTATGTTTAGATTGTTACCTAATGAGTAAGCCAGAGATGACAATGGCAAGCAAAAACTCCCTGAATTGACATGATGAAGAAACCGTGAGAGGAACCAGACTCTAAAGGGGAACCCATAATCTTCTGGGTGACACCAGATAGTGAGAGTATAAATCGTTACGTTTCTAAAAACTGTATACTACACTGCTAAGTGTGTTGGAAAGATCTTCAGAATAAGCATAAGCATTTCAGATTTTTTCAGATTATTATAACTTTATGAAATACATTTGAAGTTATCCACGGTATAATGAATGAGACAGGAGCATTGTTTTTAGCAAGTGCAATCATTTTTAGGGTTTCTGTGTGGTACCCTACACAACAACCTTATGGCAAAATTTAGGCTATCCATTTGGGGCCATCCTCAGCAGCAGTGAGTGATTCTCAAGTGAAGCAGGGTGGGACCGGAATGCAGGCGTCTCCTGAGGTAGTAGGAGTAATACGTGTAGCTTGACAGACAGACAGACCGACACATACTGAGAGAGAGTGAGAGATCTTCCTGCAGTTCTCACCTGGTTTCCCACTGAACCTAAGCAGGGTTGAGCCTGGCCAGTACCTGCATGTGAGACCTCCTGGGGAAAACGTTGCTGCTGGAAGTGGTATTGGTCCAGCAGAGGGTCCTCACCCTGTGGTCTGTGTGGGGCCGTATGCCCTAGTATAGTGATGGGGACACTATAATGTAAAAACAGCATGTTCCTTTGGATGAGACGTTAAACCGAGGTCCTGACTCTCTTTGGTCATTAAAATCCCAGGACTCTTCTCAATGTCCTAGTAGGGGTATACCCCAGTGTCCTTGTTGAAATTCCCCCACTGGCCCTTCTCTAGCATGGCCCCCCTAATAATCCCCGTCTCTGAATTGGCTACATCACTCTCTCCTCTCCATTAATAGCTGGAGTGTGGTGGGCATTCTAGCGCACTATGGCTGCTGTCCAGATGGATGCTACACACTAGTGACAGTGCTTTGAGTAAAGTGCTATGTAAAGTGCTTTGAGTGTTTATAAAAGCACTATATAAATGTAACTGTAACTAACTAAGAGAGGGAAAATACAGATCATTAGGCATGCTCTTAGTCTGTGGTGCTTTAAGAGGATGTGCAAAGTGCAAGCAGGGACTCCTGCAAGACTAACTATAACAGCATAACTAAAAGGTCGAGCCAGAAGGTAACACAGGGTGCATAAAGTGACCAGCCACTCCACCGTCGACAAACCTGAGTGAACGTGTGAGAGTGGGGGGACCACAGCATCCAAACATACCAGTTTTCCAAAACCTTATATGGCCATGAACCCTACAGATCTCCTTCCTTATCTAAGAGAAAAATAATAACAAAAGGCTTGACTAAACAAATAGGGTTTCAGCCTAGTCTTAAACCTTGAGACTGACTCTGAGTTCTGAACACTAATAGGAAGGATCTTCCATAACTGTGGGGCTTTGTAAGAAAAAGCTCCACCCCCTGCTGTAGTCTTCGTTATTCTAGGTAACAATAAAGAGCCTGCACAGTTTGATTGAAGCAGGTGTATTTTAGGCTACTTGTAACATTTAGATGAAACATATCGCTGTATAAGCATTGTCTTTAATCATATTGCTAATGCCATTTTGCATGCTGATAAGTTTATTCAGAGAAATGCTGCATTGTAGGATGTAGCATGGAGATAGCTCTGAAACTTTGCACATCCTCATGGCGCCTTTGCCATACATGGAATATCAATGTACTTCATGATCTGCAGTGTGCTACATACTGCTTTTCCATACGCTTATTAAATGGATTAGATTAAATATTGTTATGCAATGAGTTTTTAATACAGATTGACTTACATAACCATCTTTTGCAGGCCTGACTGAGTGATTAGCATAAGGACCATAGTGAAGACTTTAGCTCTGAAAATAATGCAGTATTGAACTAATTGACCTGGACCAAAACTAGACTAGTCTAGATTAGTAGACATAGATAAAGTGACATTTTGGAAGTAGTGTGACCATTATGTAAAATAAAATGGCTGACATTTATTCTATGAATACATTAAAGTGACACATAATCATGTATTTTAACCAGACAGAACGTACGGACTGCTTAGATAAGTAGTGCAGTTGGTGGGTGAGGGACTGAGGTTATATTTTGGAACATATCTGTCTATTCCTTTTATTTCTAAAATCACCCCTTTGCTTATACTTTCGAGCTCCATCCAGCAGAATGAGTCATCTTTAACCATGCTAAACTGGGGATGACTTTGAATCATGTCACGTCTCATCACGTTAAGCTCTTTTACATGGCAGCTTTAGAGGGAGTATGTTTGAGGAGCCCCTCCATCATAAATCTGAATAACGTGCAGGATTTGGGCTCTTGGTTTTAGAAGCTCTGTTGGATTCTCTCTCTCATACTGTTGTGGATAGAGAATAGCTAGAAAGTGCTAATGAGTCCGGCGGGTATTACATTAATGCTGGCTGTCAGGTGGTGACTTTACCACAAGCAAGAGGAAACGCTCAATACTCTTAATTCTGCCATAGAGATGACTTTATTCACCAGGGGATAGCTTTCTCTCTTTCTCACACTCCCAAAATATAACATTGTAAAGCAGGGATTGCTAACTGCTGGTCTGAGGTCCCGTTGCAGACACAGCAGTGTATTTCACCAGCAGAGTTGATAGTGTATGCTATAAACAATTGGCTGTAATTTAATGACTCCAGTATGTTAAACTTTGGCATTTATGTCAGTTCCAGTGGTGCTTGAAAGTTTGTGAACCCTTAAGAATTTATCGTATATCTGCATAAATATGACCCAAGACATCATCAGATTTTCACACTAGTCCTAAAAGTAGACAAAAATGACCAAATTAATCAAATGAGACAAAAATATTATACTTGGTAATTTATTGTGGGAAATTATCCAATATTACATATCTGTGAGTGTATTACATATGTTTCAAGTATGTGAAACTCTAGGATTAGAAGTTTAATTTGAAGGTGAAATTAGTGTCAGGTGTTTTCAATCAGTGGGATGACAGGTGTGGTGTGAGTGAGCACCCTGTTTTATTTGAAGAACATGGATCTTTTAAGGTCTGATCTTCACAACACACATTTGTGGCAGTGTATCATGGTACGAGAAAAGTCTGCAAGGTCACAAAACAGCCAGGGTAACTTCTAAGCAACCAAAGGTCTCTCTCACACTGGCTAATGTTAATGTTCATGAGTCCACCATCAGGAGAACACTGAACAACAATGGTGTGCATGGCAGGGTTGCAAGGAGAAAACAATGCTCTCCAAAAAGAACATTGCTGCCCTTCTGCAGTTTGCTAAAGATCACATGGACAAGCCAGAAGGCTATTGGAACAATATTTTGTGAACAGATGAGACCAAAATAGAATTGTTTGTTTAAATGATAAGGGTTATGTTTGGAGAAATGTTTAGTTGCAGTTACTGCTGCACAAGGGGATCACACCAGATACTGAAAGCAAAGGTTCACATACTTTTGCCACTTACAGATATGTAATATTGGCTCATTTTCCTCAATAAATAAATGACCAAGTATATTTTTGTATCATTTGCTTAACTGGGTTCTCTTTATCTACTTTTAGGACGTGAAAATTTTCTACATATTTATGCAGAAAAGAAATTGCTAAGGGGTTCACAAACTTTTAAGCACCACTGTATAGAGCTAGAGAGGTCAGAAAGAGAAGTTTTGATGAGCTGTAAACAGAATGGACAGGAATGTACGTGTGGTAGAGGTGTGTATTGGGCGTGGGTGGTTTTAATTTAATACAGGCGGTCACATAGGAAACTTGTTAGACAAAGAGAGGCCATGTTCATTAAAATGGGAATGTATAGGTTGTCACACTGGTTTTAAGTAACTCCTTTGTATATATTTTGTTAAATATAACCAACTAAGTTTGTTAGAAAATATCACGGGTATGTAAACCAAAAAATAATAGCTGTGAATGGGATTGGTCAAACTTGCTGTGGGAGTGGGGTTGAGTGGGACACATGCACACCTCTATTTCAGTCCATGGTGCTAGACAAAAGTGGTATTATGAAGTACTTGTGCAAAACATAACCAGTTTGAATTGTCTTATTTTTATAGTCATGAACTAATCATTAATGGTTAAGCATTAAAAGGTAACTGTTACTATCCATTCAGTCATGTTATTTGCTTGTTGGACAGAAATTCCAGTAACTGAAACTTCACAAGTTTTAGTTGAATAGCACTTTTGTATGGTGTTGTGTTTTGTTCATAGACGTTGCGTGGGCATCATTCTTTCTGATGTAACTTGATTAGTTTGAGTTGTGAGTAATGAGTGAGAGTTGCACAGAACTGTCCTCCAACAGAGGTCTTGCTTTGATGATGTTAGAACCTGGCAATGGACAGATGGTTGGAGTTAATGGGGTTAGTATGGCACCACCTGGCTGGGAGCTCCATTTCCCTTTGAATAATATATGTAGTTAGAGAAGCATATAAAATTGCTAAGCACCTTTATTACCTGTTTCCTCCTTGATCTTGCTAGCCTGCTGAGTTGCAGTATTTGACTGATCTGAACATTTTGATGTATTTTGGTGAAATGTTGCCAATTTTTATTAGATTTTTTTTTTTAACAGAACTGAAGCTACAGGTTTTGTCTTAGTGTATGTAGTGCTGAAAACACGTATGTAAACCCCTTCATTCATTCATTCATTGGGTTGAAACATGATGACAGAAAAAGGTAAACAAACCTTTACCACTGCGTTTACCTTGGAAGTGGGAAGTTGGAGCTGGGAATTAAATTTTCGACCTGAGTGCATTTGAGCTAAAAAGTGTGAAACAACACGGAGACCTCTATGGTCATCTTTTGTTAGCAATAATAAAGCTAGCTAACTGTGGTGAGTGAACACTTTAGTCAGTGTTTTTAGTAGATTTAACAAGCAAATATATTTGAATGTTGATTGATCTGAAGCAATACAGCACAACTCATTTAAATGTAGAAGTGCTACTTTATTTACTGTTCATGCTGTGAGCAGTCATGTTGATTTGATGTCACTTGCTGAACTCAAGGTTGAGGAGTCTATCTCATGTTTCTGAGTAGGAATTCCAAGTTTTGTTTTGTTTTTAGTAGGAGGTTGGAACTTCTAAGTTTTGAGTTTTAGTTGAATGCTGCATTCATGTGCATAGAAATCATTAAAAAAAATCACTCAAGCAAAGAGTACACAGAGCTGGCACTCAGTAAATTACTAGGCTGTACCAAGTCTAAAGAACACATATTTCCACAGCGCAAGTTTTTAATATTGGACTGTAGCTTCTTGACCGATAGATAGCTCTACCTTTGATAACTGATGAGTAAATGTGCCATATATGCAGCAAGTAAGAAGATACTAACACACTTTATGATTTAAATGCCAGTACATTTTCTTTTTTCCTGTCCAGTTTAACTTTGACGAAAAACCCTTTACCTGTGAAATGAAATGGTAGAGCAATGAATATATTTTATGCCACAGCATCTCTTATAGGATGCACTGAGTTGAAATATGGATACAGGGGAAGTGTAATGGACTTGACAAAGCACAAAGTGAACTCATATTTCAGCACTGACCTCAGCAAAATACCCGGGAAGCTAAAAGGCCCCTAAGCATCAGGATATTTTGTCTTGGTAAGACCTCAGAAGAACAATTAGTAGGTCACATGACCATAACATATGTAGGTTGTACCTGTGCTATGAACCCAGTAATCTAAACCCCCTGGAAACAGTGTCTGTTTGCTTCTATATGTATATTAACAGACCCCTTTTTGTCGAGGTGAAATTCCAAATCGGAAAAAGATACCATACAAGATGATTTGTGAAATTTTCTGTTTATAAAAAAAATAAAATAAGAATTGTCAGGTGTAAAAAGAAAAAAGTTCAGTAGAAGCCACTGAGCAGACAGGAAGCACAGGGAGTAGCAGTCATGCTTCGTCAATCTCGACTTGACAAACACTCCAGCTGTCACTGGGAGCTTGCGTTAAGATGAAAAGCACAGAGGGACAGGCTATAGGCAGAACAGCTCGACTGTGTCCTCACACTCAATCACTCAGGAAAGAGGCGGCACAAAAGTCACGTCAGCTGCCAGTAGCACCATCAGGCCCAAACTCCCAAACCAATTATTCCAACAAGTGTAATAAGGAGTGACCGTATTACTCCTATGACTTCTTACGTGCAGCTGGAGAACTGGCTAATGTAGTGAAATGAGGCGTTTATTGAGGTTTAGATTCCATAGCAGAGGGCTGTAGAACAGGCACACATGGTTAACACAAGCAGATTAATTAGCAGAGTCTATATTCAGGGAAATAAGTCAAAAATACCAGAAACATGACTAACCCTACATTCATATTACCAAGTGACAAGTTGCTTGAGTTGCTTCTGAGTGGTTGGTGGTTCTCGCTTCTTTGCTCCCAGGAAAGACTCTGGATCCACTGCGACCGTAACCACAATACAGTGCTTACTGAAGCCTGAATGATTGTATTCAGTGTAATCTTAGAATATCAAGAATATAAACATTATGGAAACAACCTAACTGAAAAACTCTAACTGTAAACACTTCACATCACAATGCAATTGTGAAATCACTGTCATTCACATTTTAGTACATAGAAATTTGATTGTAAAACCAATGTGACCTGGATCCCTGGCAGCATAATGGAGGCTTTATAGAAGCAGATATTCACCATTATTATGCCAAATTGGATCTCTAATGAACATCTGTAATGATGTGAAGACTACTATAAAAAGAAAATGAAGTAGGGAACATGGATTACAGAGGTGACAGTCTTCACACCTTGTTTTGAGGGGACAGTTGACATCACTCATTATTTTAATCAAGGCTTTGATTTCTATCAACAGCGTTAATTTAGCAATATGGCTTCCACCTTCATTATTCAGCAGCTTATAATATAGCACTTGATCCAGCACTTCTATTGTTTTGCATTTTCTATCTTTATACTGTGCATTGCCAATTAATTGTGCTCACAACTTAATGAAACAAGATATTTCATTTGAGGCCATGAAATCATAACTTGCTCAGGATGTAAGCTATTTCATTACACCTATAATTCACTATTTTGATTTGTCTGTTTGAACTAATAAAATAACGTTGTTTTAAATTTGATTTAATAGTGTCATGTCTATTTAATATTGGACTCAAATTGAATACTATGTATTTTTATTTTATTTGTGTATAATTTTTTTTTTAAATCCAGTCCATGTACTACTAAGGAATGTACTTGAAGCTAGAGCCTCTGAAAGACCAAAGTCTGCCATCTGTTTAATTTTTCCCTATTTTATATTGCTAAAAATAAGCCTGCACCTTACGATTAGAATAAAGTATGCTATTTGAATTAATTACCATTTAGGAACTGCAGGCAAGTCTATAGTTCAGGCTGAACAGACCTCCAAGCTCCCTCTCGTTCTAAAAGAGTGATCATACTTTCTGAACACTCTCTTTCTGAAACACAGAAAATACTGTCTACCATACCATAGTGTTAGTCTGCTGCATTGATTTATATTTTTTTTGCTCCTTTTTCTCCTCTTTCCTTGCCAGAAGTAGACCTGTCTGATCCAGGATGGTGACTCCAGCTTGTCACTTCCTGACTTGTTCTTCACCGTAGTCTGCTTGTTAACTCATGAGTGGTATTGCTGAAGTCAGCCAGAACTACCGGGAAAGGGGGCTCAAGTGTTCATCTTACTTATGCCTGAAATCTATAACATTAGCAGGACTGAGATTATAGACATGGAAGTGTAATTAAGCTGGATCTTGAGGAATCAGCAATTAAGGTTAATTATAGTAATTACAAAGCTGATTACAAACAGCACAGTCTCACAATTCCAGTTTTTATAGGAAGCAGGTATAAGTTGTAAATGGTTAATGATGATTAATGTAAGGACTAAGAACAGGTTGGGGTTCAATAAAATGAGTGAAATTATTGTGACTGCCAATTTAATTTTACAGTGAGATCAGGGAAAATGATCCCACTTAAAATGTTTACGCTGTCATGAATTCCCCCCTGACTGTGGGGATGTATTATTGTATGTCCCAGTGCGGTGAGCACTACATGCACTTTTATTTTGATGTGCTTTGGTTTTGGTTCAGTCCTGTCCCTACTCCCAGGGCTCTACGGTAACAATTTGAATTACAAAAATTTAGGAGCACAGTCCAAAATTTTTAAAAATTTTTTTTAGAGATGGTAACATTAATGTGGCACAATATAACGCATGAGGTAGGCATGAGAAAACTTGAGCTGGTCAATTATGACAGAATTTAGGAACATAGTGTGAGCCATGGCAAATTAATTTACCTTCTGATAAACTAAATGTAATATTTTACAGACTGTATGCAAAAACACTACAACTGTTAACTTGTTCCAACTCAATGTTCAGTCTTTGAAGTCGGCTCCTCTAAAATATATTTAAAGCTACACTATTAGACATTTTCCACTGTCATGGTTCTGGGCTGGAGTCAGTTCTCAAACCGCTCTGTGTATATTGTGTAGATGTCTGAATAATCTCATATAGGATGTGATTGGGTGAGTTCATTTACCCACCAGATGCAAAGCGCTTTAGTTTAAAGGTGTTCATTACTGATGCACCGATCAGGATTTTTACAGCCGATACCGATTTCTTGTCATCTGGATCATCAGGAGTTCTGTCCTAAACAGTTAAATGTAAGCTCTCTGCTCATGGTCACTGTTAATTGAATTAAAATAATAGCAATGAGAAATACTGTTGGTTGATTGATAAATAAATAAGCATAAAATATTTATTTTTAAATATCCTAAACCATAAAGAATCCTAATTAAAAGTAGACTAACACAAATATGATCCATATTAGGAAAAAGGCTAATAGCCTTCTAAGGAAATAGTGAACTAAGCTTAATGTCAAATTGATATTAAATGCAACCCATAGTAATTACACATTATTTCATTTATTATTTTATTTATATTTGATAAATTTATTATAATATCTTTTTTATATTAAATGATTTATTTATAACTAAGCACATTTTCTGTGTTTTACATTTTATTAGTTTTTTTTGTTTGTTTATCAGTTGTTCCTTTTAGATCGGTTCCCCCAGTACAGTGTTTCCATGTCTGCTGATATTTTGTTTTTTGGGGAATTAAATCAATGCATGAAAACTGGAGTTTACTTTCCTAGTGCTATCTGGCAACCGTGAGTTTAAATGAAGTGAATGTGCTGTCTGTGTGAGCCGGGACGAGTTGCCGGAGAGAGTGAAGGGAGAGCGGCAGTGTACTGTATGTTTACAGACTGAACAGTTGTTAATCTGGATTATGATTGGTGAGGAATTATTTCATGAAGTTTGAATTAAACCCAACCTTGTAGCGTTAGCATTATTATTAATTTACTTGCACACAATGCTGCTGTGTCTACACGAGCAGGTCACATTCGCAGGTACAGGTCATTCTGCGTGATCAATAAAAGATGGCGGTTTGTGAGATCAGCAATTTGAGAGAAGCAGATGATGTACAGTGTTACTTGACATCATAATGGCTTCTTTGCAGTATTCGTACACTTGTTCGGTTGATTAAGATGATGAAATGCAGTGCGAAAGTAACTGTTGCGTGGCATAGATGCATGTTGGAGTTGTAGTTTTTATTCCGATTGTATTATACAACTTCGAACAGGTCACTCACACCAGTTCGCCTATATATTTTTTCACAGTCGCACAAAGTACTTTTCAGTCAAATGTGACTTTTCAGTCGCACTGTAGATCCCTGACCCCTGTCACCCCTGTTCATGCCCTGATTCTGTTCACCTGTTCTCCATTTATCTCTGTAAGCCTCTGTTTCCCTATTGTCTTTCTTTTTTCCACCGACACATTCCTGTCTATGGTCGTGATTATGGATTTTCCCTTTTTGATGTTGCTTCCCAGTATATTGAACCTCCATGATATTCTGAAAGCTGCTACTAAAGAAACCACTGAGTTTATACACTTGTGTCCTGCCTGTAGTTGCTTGTTCAAAGATATTCAGGGTTTAAAATACAGGGGATTCAAAAAGCATTCAGACCCCTTCACTTTTAGCACAATTTGTCATAGATTCAGTTAAAAAGGCATAATGACTATGCAAAAACATGTTTTTAGAAATGTATAAAAAAAAATCAAAAAATGCTATTTTAATAAGAATTCAGACCCTTGGCTAATTTTCCAAATTGTGCTCAGATGCATCCTGTTTGCTTTGATTTTCTTGAGGAGTCTGTTGAACTTGAATGGAGTCCACCTGTAGCGATTGAACAGGATTTAAAAGGACACAAACCTGTGTTTATATGGTCTCTCAATTCACAGTGCATGTCGTACCAAGAACAAAGCCATGACATCCAAGGAACTGTCTCTAGACCTCAATCAAATTGTGTTGAGAAATAAATCTGGACCAGGGTATTAAAACATTTCTAAAACTTTGAATGTTCCCAGGGGTACAGTGGGCTCCATTATTGTTAAAGGTGAGAAGTGTGGAACAACTAGGAATCTTCCTAGAGCTGGCTGTCTGGCCAAACTCAGTAGCTGGGCTAGAATTGCCTAGGGAGGTGATGAAGAACCCAGTGGCAACTATAACAGAGCTTCAGAAGCTGTCTGCAGAGATCTCAGAAATTCTGCATCAATCACGCTTTTATAGTAGAGTAGCTAGATGGAAGCCAATCCTGAGAAAAAGGCATGTGGCAGGCACTTAAAGGACTCTGAGAAGAACAAGTTGTTGTTTTATTTATATAGTGCCTTCCCAAAGCTCAAGGTCACTTTACATGGTATATATCCAATACATAAAACACAAATTAGATTAGAAAAATGTGCCAATGAAGGAGAATCCTCAGCGGGTAATGTTGGAGTTGGGGTAGAAGTGTGGCAAAGTCTTCAGCAGTCAGGGAGAATGGTGCAGGAGTAGCAGGTGGGATGAGTAGTGAAGAAAAGACGCTGTGGAGCTTGCGAGGATCTTGTGCAGAAGTTTCAAGCTTTTCCTTGTAGAAGGCAGTCTTCGCAGAAATGACTTCAGATAAGAATTTGGACAGGAGAGCGGGGTAAGAGGGAAGATCTGCCTCGAGTTGTGATTTCTTCCAGTTTCTCTCTGCTGTTCTTAGTTCTCTCCGATTGTGGCGTAACACATCCGGCAGCCAAGGAATAGGGTAAAAAAGCTTCCTAGGTTTAAAGGATAGTGATGTAAGTGATGTTATGGAGAGTAAGAGGTAGCGAGTTCCACAGTTTCGAAGCAGCAACACAAAATGGCCTTCCACCTGCAGTGGAGAGCTGAAATCTAGGTGTGGACAAAAGGTCAAGTTCTGATGAATTAAGGGACAGTAGGGCAGTATGGGTGAAGTAAGTCAGACAACTATGGAGGGGTAAGACCATTTAGTGCTTTGAATGTTAGAAGTAGTATCTTAAATTGAATATATGATGCCACAGATAGCCTCATCATGCAGAAGAGGAGTGATATGAACAGAGTGCCTGGTGGAGGTACTCAACCTCAACCCTTACAGCTGAATATTTGAACATACTGCAATCTTCAAATGTATTTTTTGGGCAAGCCAATACATAGGGCATTACGTGAAGTGATTAGGGCTTGAACTAAGATTTCAGCATCAAATTGAGTGAGAGAGGATCGAAGACGCTCAATATTACTAAAGTGATAAAAAGACTTTTTAATTATAGAGTTGATGTAGGAATCAAAAGAGAGAGTTGGGTCAAATAAAACACCAAGATTACAGGTAGAGGAAGAAGATTTAACAGTAACCCCATCAATATCAAATGACCTCCATCCTTTTGACTGAAGTAGTTGAACCAATAAACAATATTTCAGTTTTAATATGTTCAGGGACATATGGTGTTTGATGTCTCTAATACATGCAGTGCATGAATCAGAAAAAGAATTTCAGAGCTGGTGGTAAGGTGAATTTGCATAAGCATAACAATGAAATTAAAGTCCACGCATGTGTATGTCGTCACCAAGTGGATACATATAAATGATAAACAGTAGCGGCCCAAGAACAGAGCCTTGAGGAACACCCTGTGTCAGAGGAGCAGTGGCGGATTTGTTCCCTTCAATAGTGATGAAATACTTTTCTCATTGCGGTAGGAGGTGAGCCAGGAGAGAGCTGGACCAGTGATGATAAGTGATGTGAGATAAGTATATCATGACAGACAGGGTTAAATGCAGAGCTTAGACCGAGGAGAAATAAAATGTTTATTAACCCAGAATCAATGGCCAGGAGACTGTCATTAACCACATGAAGAAAAGCAGTTTCAACGCTGTGAGATGGATGAAATCTAGAAAGGTTCAAAGAGACCATTTGTATCTAAATAAGAGCTTAATTGTGAGGCCATTACATTTTCCAATGGTAAGTTTGAGATTGGCCTGTAATTGTTCATATTTTGATGATCAAGGCCAGACTTCTTAAGAATGGGGGTCACCGCAGCAGTTTTTAGTTCTGCTGGAACAATACCAGATGCTAGGCTACAGTTTGTCAGATGAATTATGGAAGGTGAGACTTTGGAAACACACATTTTGAGTAAAATAGAAGGTGCAGGGTCAAGCTGGCAAGATGTAGAATTGTACTTCATAATCAGATCACTTCTAGCAGAAGGTGTAGTGGAAGTGAAAGCAGAGAAAGAGTATTCTGAGTGAGCCGTCATAAACTCAACATGTGGGGCAGCTGTATGAGGGGTATCTTTGGCAATAGATTCAGTGATTGACTTCAGTTTGTCCAAAAAAATTGAGAATAACCATTCACAAGCTTCTCAGAGCCAGAGGAAGCATGCTATGGAGGGGTAGTGAGCTTCTTTACCATAGCAAAAAGTGATTTGGATCTGCATGTAGAGTTCCAACTGGTGTAGGAGAGATGGGAAGAACGAGTGCAGTGATGGCTGTATGGTAGTTGTGCAAATGTTATGTAAAGGCCAGAGAGTGCACAGTAAGTCTAGTCTTCCTGCATAGTCTTTCCATGAGAGCATGAGGAAAATGATTCCCTGGTCCCGTAGGGTTGGCGGTTCGATTCCCGGCCCACATGACTCCACATGCCGAAGTGTCCGTGGGCAAGACACTGAACCCCAAGTTGCTCCTGATGGCAAGTTAGCACTTTGCATGGCAGCTCTGCTACCATTGGTGTGTGAGTGTGTGTGAATGGGTGAATGAGAACCAGTGTAAAGCGCTTCGGAACCGCTAAGGTTAAAATGTCTTATGAAACAAAAATTTTACTTTTTGGGCTGAAGGCCAAGTGTGATATCTGGTGGAAAAAACCTTGTACTGCTCATCAATTGGTTAATACATTATACTGAAGTACGGTGGTGGCAGCATCATGCTATGGGGGTGATCGTCGGTGACAGGGATGGGGAGACTAGTGACAATTGTGGATAGGATGAATGCAGCCAAATGCAGAGAGATCCTTGAAGAAAGCCTGTGACCTCAGACTCGGTTGAGTTTCTTCTGTGCAAGTCTCCAAATCTTTGAGTGGCCTAACCAAAACCCAGACTTCAACCCTATACTATATCTATGCCTGTTTACTTCCAGCTTGTCGGAGTTCATTCAGCCCATGCATTCTGTTTATACTCTGTACTAGAATGCTGCTAGATTATTTTTTTTATCCTCACATTGCCTACTCTGTGAGATTCAGAGACATTTGCAGAGTCAAATGAAGAATTAAACAGCACTGACTGAAACACATGTTTATTTATTGTTTTTATTTACAGGAGAAAATGGTTTGAGTGCATTATCTGAGCAATTAAGTCATTTTCTACAACCTGAACATGCAGTGAGAAATCAGTGACTTCCATTAGATAGTGGTGGTATTTAAATGATTAGTGTAGATACAAATTTTGATGAGTGAAACTCATCAATACGGACAATTCGGAAATACAATACGGACACCAGCACAGGTATATGCAGTCAGCACCAGAATTACTGACACCTTTTGTAAAGATGGATACGATTTTCATATAACAGTGATTAATTAGTATAATGCCGCCATGAAATATGAGATAAATCTAACCTTTTAAGAGTTATACATTTATTCTAAGTGAATAAGAAATGTTAAATATGAAACGGTACACATATTTACCAAAAGCATGTCACAATTATTGTCACCCTTGCATTCAGTACTTTGTGAAAGCTTACTTTTTGTGAACCCTACTTTGTGAAACACTTCTGCTATAAAGAGTGATGTGATGAGCAAGCAATCTGAGAGCATTTCAAATCTCCAGTCCTAGGTCCTCTCTTTTGGATTCTCCTTCAGCACACCATACAGGTTTCAAAGATGTTTACATTACAGGACTGGGATGGCATACTGTAAGCTTGATTGTCATTATTGAACCATTTTTGTGTGGATAAGGACTTATGTTTTGGATCACTGCCTTTCTGGAAGATCCAATCATGACTTTGTTGTAACTGCTTGGCAGAGGCAGACAGATTTTCATTTAAAATCTTCTTGTACTTCATGGAGTCCACAATACCATTTATGCTATAAAGGTTCCTAAGGCCTCCATTGTACTTAACAGTGGGGTTTAGGTTATTTTGTGTATACATACCTTCCACATAGTTTCCAAATAATCTCCAGCCATGATCATTGGAGAACTTTGTGCTTGGGGGCTACATCCTCTTCCATCCTCTTCCAATCTGGTGCAGTACTGTTCTGTTTAATTTACACTTCTTATTTATTGCTCTAATAGTGGATAAGGGCATTTTCAAGCATGGAGGTTTTTAATAACCTATGAAGTTGAACACAATTTTATCACATTTAATTTGTATATTCTCTGATTGTCCTTGTTCTGTTGAATTACTAATGGCACCTCATATTTTCATGAATGACTGAAAGTAACCATTAAAAAGAAAAATAAATTGCTCAGTTACACTTTATTCATAAGAAGTGCTAGTAATTGTGCCACAAAATTTTGTGAATTTGCCAAGGATTTTTAAATCTTCTTAGAATAAATTGACTTTAAATAAAGGCTAAATATCTTAGCTTTTTACTGTAAGATTAAGGTGAACCAGAGAGGCATGTTTTATTTATTTATTTATTTATTTTTTACCTATCTTTAACAAATACTAAATAGTGCCAGGCTGAGATTCATCATTAATTGGACACTTCAGGAGAGATGGAGTGTGTTTTGTTCCAATCTTGATTTAATTATTTTCTCATTAGTGCGCATTATATTACCTGCTGGCCTTTGAGATGTCAGGCTTTTAGTCATCACGCTCCGCTAATTAAATGTCAAGCCCTTTCTAATTCCATGAAAGTCACTTGTTTCAGTGAAATCTTTTCATTTTGATCTACCGGATTTAGATATTTATATTGATGAAGGAATATTTCAGAGGCCCTGATTGCTCTGGCGCACAGTTGCTTTGTGTAAAATTCCATTGATTATTACATCTTGGTGGGGGGAACAGTGGCTTAGTGGTTAGCACATGTGTCTCGCCCCTCTGGGGATGGGGGATCAATTCCCGCCTCCGCCCTGTGCTTGCGAAGCGGAGTTTGCATGTTCTCCCTATGCCTTAGGGGTTTCCTCTGGGTACTCCTGTTTCCTCCCCCAGTCCCAAGACCGGTTGATTGGTATCTCTAAATTTTCCGTAGTGTGTGAATGGGTTTGTGAGTGTCTGTGATTGTGCAGGGTGTGTGTGATTGTGTCCAGGGTGTTCCCCGCCTTGTGCAACCTGGTCCCTGGTTTAGTACCAGTGGACCAATGGAGACTTTAATCCCGCCCCTGATCTGCCTGGCAATCTTTTCGAAATTTTTGTAATCATAAGAAAAGAACTTGGAAGCGAGGAGAATGAAAACTGAAGTGAATGAAAAGAAAATTAAATTATGAGTTCATAATAAATTATGAATTTGTGTTCTCTGACATGAAGTTGATGCCATAATGTCTTATCTATCTGTCACAAGAATGAATGAAGACATAATTTAACATAAATACTCTACAGTAAATGAGTTAGACGTTAGCAGTTAATTGTGTAACCCAATGTGCACAATAGCAAGCAATAAAGCACCAGGTGACTGTTCATTTTCTACGTACGTGCATGACATAGAGCGGCAATTCCAGACACAGTGACAAACAAAGTATCAGTGCAACAACAACAATCAACTTTTGAATTGAAATTTTGAATGTTCTGAATCTGTTGAGATATCAACTTTGAAAAGGTGAGATTTTACCAAAACAAAATTAGATACAGGATTTAAATGTCAACGATGTATTATGTAAGGATACACAGTTCAATGAACACATCTAATGACAGTAACTTGCAAATGAAAGTTTTGTCTCATTAATATTCCTCTTTGCAATTCATGCATGATGGGCTCATTAGTTGGTGACAGCAGTGCGTGGCCCTCTAATGCCCCTGTGTCTGTCAGTATGACACCCTGTACATCACACAGGCTGATTTATCTGCCTGTCAGACTCCTTTAACTGATGAGGTCTGTGAGGTGATTAAAACCATTCATTCTTAATTGTTTCCATGATGACTTTAATACTTTGGCGGGTTTCTTGTTGTCATGCTTTATCTTCAGCTGTCTAACAGAGGCCTGCAGGTTTCGTGCCAAAATAGATTGGTATCTGAAGAGAAGCAGCCCCATAACACGATGCTGCCACCACCATGCTTCACTGAGGGTATAATGTCATTGTCAGTTATATTTATATAGCACCATTAAACACAACCAGGGTTGACCAATGTTCTGAAAAAAATAAAAACACTTAAACAATAGAATATCATTAAGAAAATACAGTGCAATAAAATGTCCTCATTGATTATATGCCAAATCAAAAAGATAGGTTTTTAGCTTAGACTTAAAAACAGTTAGCGATGGTGCAGATCTAATATGGAAGGGCAGAGCATTACACAATCTGGGGGCAGCTACTGAAAAGGCACGGTCACCCCTACATTTCAGCTTCGACCTCCAGATACACATCAAACCCCGGTAGGATGACCGGAGAGACAAAACTGGACGATGTTCAGTCGGTAAATCCGAAAGGTAAGGAGGATCCAAACCATTTAAAGATTTAAACACTACAAGAAGAATTTTGAACTGTCTCGTTGGTTTTGCACCAAAAATATGTTTTAGAATTATGCCCAAAAAGTTCTACTTTGGTCTAATCAGACCATAGTACATTTTGCCACATGGTTTTTGAGTGATTTAGGTAGGCTTGGATGGGGTTTTTTGTGAGAAATGGCTTCCGTCTAGCCATCCCACGTCATAGCCCAGACATGTGAAGAATATGAGAGATTGTATTCACATGCAGAGAGTAATCAGTACTTGTCAGATATTCCTGCAGCTCCTTTTATGTTGCTGTATGTCTCTTGGCAGCCTACCTGATAAGTTTTCGTCCTTTTGTCAATTTTCTCTTGTCCTTTTTTTTTTTTTTTTCAATTTTGGAGGGACGTCCTGTCCTTGCTAATGTCACTGTGGTACCCCGTTTTCTCTACTTGCTGAAGATTGCCTCAGTCCTACAGAAAGAGCTGATTTTTATTTTGGCTTAGTTAGAATAACTTCACTGATGGTAGGTGTATGATGATTACTTTTGAACATGAGTATGAATGTGGTTAATTCTGAGCAGAGTCACATTAGATGCCAAACATTAGGTTGTAATGGCAAAACAGTTCCCATATCATATCATTTTTCAGGAGGGGCTAATAGGATTTTTTTTTTTTTTTTTAAACACTACTGGTCAGGAAGGAATACTGACCAATCCAGCCTGCTACAGCTTACTTGCATTCAGGGCTGAAACCTATTTGGTTTTATTTCCCAAAATATGATCAGATTAAAGCAGTTACTGAAGATGGAGATGAATAAATGAACATAGTAAGCACATTGCGCAGTGTGGGCACCCAGTACATTTCACTTTTTAACAAATGTGTCCTTACTTTGTCCTGCAAGCTTCACGTATGACTTCCTGCACCGGCCCACATGAAAAAAAAAAAAGATCAACTATTTTTGGGATACCAGTCCCCATGCACAACTTTACTTTATAATGAGCTAAACAAAATTAGTTACAGTAGCCTCAGAGAGTGGTATGGCCAAGAAACGCCTACTTTCACAGAAAGGGGTCGTTTGACAGAAATGGCAGATGACCCACCAAAGACCTTTTCCTGCAGCTTTGTGGGCAAACATATGAGAGTAACTTATTCACTCAGCACTGACCGCTTTCCACAAAACTGTCAAACTTTAAATGACAGGATTCTGTGAAATTCTTTAATCTAGTGACTATATCTTGCTCCAAAAAGCTCAGTGTCATTGTCTGTCTCACACAGAAGAACAGAGAGTCAATAAGACATTCAAAGTTCAACATTCTGAAGGTGCTGGCCTGTGAATGTACGTGTGTGTGTGTGTGTGTCTATATATATAAACTCTGTCTCTCTATATAAAATCTATCTATCTAGCTATCGACATAGTTCCCTCCACTAAAATTGGCACCCTTGGTGAATAAGAACAAATAAGACTGAAAAAATTGTCTTTGGTTATCAAATTGGCTCATGGATATCAAACAATTACAAACACAACACAGGTCTATCCAAAAAAAGCTTTGTTAAATATAGTTGCGCAACAATTATTGGCACCCCTATAAATTCATATGAGAAAAATATATTTGAAGTTTATTCCCCTTGATATTTTACATTTTTTAGTACACCTGGGTGACTAGGAACAGCAAATTGTTCAAACATGACTTCCTATTTCACAGAGGTATAAATATGAGGTAACACACAGGCCAAATTCCCTTAGTCATTGATAACAATGGGTAAGAACAAGGAATATAGCTGTGATGTGGGCAAAGGGTTGTTGAGCGTCACACAATAGGAAGTGACTATAAGAAAATAGCACAAGCATTGAAAATGCCCATTTCCACCATCAGGGCAATAATTAAGAAGTTCCAGTCAACTGGAAATGTTATGAATCAACCTGGAATTGGACGTGTGTCTATATCGTCTCAACAGACTGTGAAGAGGATGGTTCGAGTGGCCAAAAAATCTCCAAGGATCACAGCTGGAGAATTGCAGAAGTTAGTTGTGTCTTGGGGTCAGAAAGTCTCCAAAACTACAGTCCGATGTCACCTACATCACCACAAGCTGTTTGGAAGGATTTCAATAAAATAGTCTCTACTCTCATCCAAAAACAAACTCAAGCGTCTTCAGTTTTCAATTCAATTCAATTCAATTTTATTTGTATAGCGCTTTTTACAATAGACATTGTCTCAAAGCAGCTTTACAGAAATATCAACACGGTATACAGATATTAAAGGTGTGAATTTATCCCAACTGAGCAAGCCACTGAGTGGCGACGGTGGCAAGGAAAAACTCCCTAAGATGTTTTAAGAGGAAGAAACCTTGAGAGGAACCCGACTCAGAAGGGAACCCATCCTCATCTGGGTAACAACAGATAATGTGAAAAAGTTCATTATGGATTTATATGAAGTCTGTATGGCCTTAGGAGCAGCCGTAGTCCCAGCAGTCTGGAATTAGAGAAGATTTGAGCTCCATCCAGAGGCAGAAAGGATCTGGATCTCTAGTATCTCCATAAATTCGTGTGGGGCTCGGCGAAAGGAGAGAGGGAGAAAAAAGATTATTATGACTGCGAAGTAGTAGAACAGAATGTAGTCAGGGTAGGCTTGAGTAAACAAATATGTTTTAAGCCTAAACTTAAACACTGAGACTGTGTCTGAGTCCCGAACACTAATAGGAAGACTGTTCCATAACTGTGGGGCTCTATAAGAGAAAGCTCTTCCCCCTGCTGTAGCCTTCACTATTCGAGGTACCGTCAAATAGCCCGCATCTTTTGATCTAAGTAGGCGTGGCGGATCATATAAAACCAAAAGGTCGCTTAGATATTGTGGCGCAAGACCGTTTAGTGCTTTATAGGTTAATAATAGTATTTTATAGTTAATGTGAGATTTCACTGGGAGCCAATGCAGTATTGATAATATCGGTGTGATGTGGTCGTATCTTCTAGTTCTAGTTAGGACTCCAGCAGCTGCATTCTGGACTAACTGGAGCTTATTTATATTCCTACTGGAACATCCAGACAGTAAGGAATTACAGTAATCTAATCTAGAGGTGACGAATGCATGAACTAGTATTTCCACATCATGTAGTGACAATATGTTTCTTATTTAAGAAATAATTCTGAGATGAAAGAAAGCTATCCTAGTAATGTTATCTACATGAGCATCAAATGATAGGCTGGAGTCAATAATCACTCCAAGGTCTTTAACTGCTGTACACGATGAAACAGAAAGACCATCCAGAGTAACCAGTTTCCCAGACACTACTGGAACTGGGATCGGGTTCTATGGTCAGATGAAACCAAAATAGAGCATGTTGGTAATAAACACCAGAGGAGGTTTTGGCGCACACAGAGAGGTAGCCATATGGAAAAGTACCTCATGCCCACGGTTAAATATGGTGGTGGCTCTTTAATGTTTTGGGGCTGTTTTTCTGCCAGAGGACCTGGACATTTTGTTACGATACGTGATCAAATATCAACAGATATATGTATTAACAGATATTAAATGAAATGGACAATGATCCAAAACATACATCAAAATCAACACAAAAATGGTTTACTGACCACAAAATCAAGGTCCTGCCATGGCCATTCCAGTCCCCTGACCACCAGTGTGGAAATATGAAGGATCTGGAGAGGATTCTGTATGGAGGAATGGGCTCTCATCACTTTCCATGTAATTATGATTGTAATTTGTGTATTAATATAAAATCTCCTGCTATATGGCAGGGTATAAATACAAATTAACATTGCAACTGTTTATTATTATTATTATTATTATTATTATTATTATTATTATTATTATTACACTTGTATACAAAACATTGTACTTTGCATTTGTCCTAATGCCCACTCAAGCAGAAACATTTCCGTTGCCTGTGATGTGACACTACCGCAGGGTGGGACTCTACCATCGTGGTGGTGTGGTGGTCACGGCCACCGTCACAGCCCTACTGAACCTACTCTCTCAATTTGTATAACCAGCAGATGTGATGTGAACTGTGAGAGCTGTATTGAGTGCAAGACAGTTAGCCAATGTCTGCTCAAAAAGTTGCTAGATTTGCCGCTAGGTTCTTTTTTGAAATAAAGTCAATAAACGGGGTAAAAAACACCAAATCTAAAAACACATTTTTTTTTACCCCACCAATTCTGAAAAAGAAAAAGCTTTTGGCCTTTTTTTCCTTTTGAAAGTACAGTATTACAATTATCACAGCTTCTGTCATAGAAAGAAACATCTCTATATGAAATTACTGACTGATGCTTACTATTTAAATCTAGAGTAATTTTTCAGCAGGTCTGATTTAACTATCCACTGTGATCAGGGTCAGAGTTTGCTGAGCTGGCCATGATGTGTGAGCATGTTGGTGTCATTATTAAACAGAAATTTGGTCACTCCATACCAGGGGTATTCGACTAAAATCTGTGCAAACTAACATGACTGAACAATGACACCATGCTTAATGATTAGTGATTACTTGGTGGTGAATAAGACACACCAATGTGATTTGGTTAGTTTATGTTTCTATCCACTGAAAAACCTTGCTGGCTGTGCATCTAGACCATGACCATGGTTCACAACCCCTGTCCTACACATTTCCTATGAATTTTGTGTTGTAAAGGCTTATTTTTTTAAATGGCAAAATAACACAATAAGAATAAACACAAACATGTTGCCACCGTTGACTGATTTTTGTGCTGCTATGTGTTTTTTTTTTTTTTTTTTTTTTTTTGGCTACTGTCTGTCTGTGTTTTTCAGAAAAGAAAAAAAAACCCCTTATCAACCAGCAATTTGCAGACTTTTATTCAGGTGATAGACAGCTTGTGATGTCAACCAGTCAGAGCACAAAGAGTTGTATGACAAACAGTACAGCAGTTACAAAAACAGACCTAAAGGAAACCGTATCTGTCAATGGTGAGATGGAACAAAATTGCCAATGCTTTAGTGGAAAAAGCAAATGAAAGGTTACGAGTTCAGGCAGTTTGAGCTCTGAGAGTAATACAATAGTGCACTTGTAGCGCTTCAAACTCATCCATTATACAGTTTGAGCTCCTGTGTGAAGCTCCTGTATTTCATATACCCAGTATCAGCATATTTTCCTCCTCATTTGTGTAGAAGGAGGATTAATTGGCTGCTGAAGCAAGTGAACTCACTAACCTCCACCACATTATGATATTTGGGTTGTCCGTCCATCCGAGATTCTTGTTAGTTATTTCAAGAACCGTTGGTTGAAGGTTTGTAGGATTTATATGGAATTGTATCATTGTAACCAGCATGTGAACTGATTAGATTTTTAAATTGATCTAAACAGGGTCGAGGTCACAGCAAGGTCAAATGCCTGAAATTGTTTTTCTAGATGTTTATTTTAAGTGTAGTTCTGATATATAAATTAGTAACAAGAAGTAACAACTAGACTTGGTGAAAGAGGCATCCCTGTTGACGCCGTTGGTGTTAAGTTTGACTTTTGTAGCCTTTCTTTTTCTGTGATAACTTCAGTGTTTAGTCACATACCAGCTCAAAGATATAACGCTTAGTTGTGCCATCAGTGGACACATACTCACTGATACTGGACCGTTGATGATTGGAAAAAAACATCACCTGGTCTTTTTCCAATTTACATTTATGGCATTTTGTCAGACACCCTTATCCGGAGCGACTTACTAATTTATGCAACTGAGCAGTTGAGGGATAAAGGCGTCCAATGTTCATCTGTCCAGTTTAGCTGCAATTACCACATAGCAGGCCAAGAATTCTGGACATCAGCACTATATATAATATATATAGTGTGTGTCTATATATATATATATACATATATGTATATATATATATATATATATATATATATATATATATATATACATATATGTATATATGTATATATATATATATATATATATATATATATATATATGTATATATGTGTGTGTGTGTGTGTGTGTGTGTGTGTGTGTGTGTGTGTGTGTATATATGTGTGTATATATATATATAAAATATATATATATATATATATATATATATATGTATATATGTGTGTGTGTGTGTGTGTATGTGTGTATATATATATATAAAATATATATATATATATATATATATATATATATATATATATATATATATATATATATATAAACATCTTTTTCTGTGCAGTTTGTTATAGCATGAGGCATTGTGTAGCACTTGTAGTGTTTGCTTAGCTGTCTCGTTTTGATGGACGTTTATAGCACCACAGTAATCGGGCTGTTAGTTCGCAGTGAAAGAGTGTAGATTCTCTTAAGTTCTTTCTTTCTCACAGCACGGTTGCCAACACTGTTGTATAGAAATGATAAAAGTATTAGTGCAGCTAAAAATATTCTGCACATAGCAGACAAATTTATTAGTACATTATAACCAGGTAATGTCTCATTTTAATTACACATTTTTTAATTATATTCCAAACAAAGCACAATGATGGAAAAACAAATTACAGCTGAAAAGTTAGCTAGATTTAAAAAAACAAACAAACAAACAAAAAAAACCTAAAACCTATCGGAAACTGATTAAGCTAAAATGCAGTCGCTAGCATAATGTAATAATGTATGGTGAGCTAGTATGCTAGATAAATTGTGATTGTTGTGGCCAAAATGCTTGATTTTTCTGCAGATTTTAAAAAAACAAAAACAATTTCAGAGTTTTTTGCAAAAAACTACGGAAAACTAAACGAAACTGTTTTGCACGGTCTTTTGCAGTGATGTTTGTTGGTAAATGAGACCTTTTAGCTGCACTTATATTTGATGAACGTGAATCAACAACCACTTTGTCTGAATGTGCATTGTGATGTCATATGATGCATCTTGAGTTTCCTTGATTTCGTGTTAATTTCTGTGAGTGTAAAATCCCGGGGGAACTATTTAATGTAGCACATTGTGTTTTTGCGCCCTCAAAATAAATAAATAAATAAAAAAATTAAAAAAAAGGCAGCAAGTCGTCAACATTTTAGCTATGAGCTGTGGTCTTCTGTCCTCATATTGCATGTAAAAGATATTATTCAAGCTGAACTACCATTAAAATTAGTTTTCACGATACGTTTAACTGTGAGGTGACTGCATGTAGTATAAAGGATACTTTAATCTTCCCAAGTTTTTCCTCATATCCACATGTTCCTGATTCAGAATAATTGTCTGCTAATTAAAATCACGATTGTAAAAAGCATTCTAAAATCAGCCAGATCACACCTCGGCCGATGTGTGTAGTTTAGATGGTGGGATTCGGAACATTTAGGTTTGTCACACTACCATGAAGTGCTTAATGTTTAAGCAAACGTACAGTGCTGTGAAAAAGTATTTGGCCCCATTAAAGATTTCCTCTGTTTTTGTGTATTTCTCATACTAAATAGTTTTAGATCTTCAGACGAAATACAACATAAAACAAAGGTATCCTGAGTAAACACACAAAGTTTTGTTTGATTCATTTTTTTTATTGAAGCAAAAACAAAGTTATCCAACATCTATCACCCAGGTGAAAAACTAATTACCCCCTTAAACTTAATCTGTTTGTGCCACCTATAGCAGCAATAACTGCCACCAAATGCTTACGATAACTGGAGAGCAGGCTTTCATTTACTTCTAGGACTAGGATTTACTCCTATGCTGTGGATCATTGTCTTGCTGCATAATTCACTTGCGCTTGAGTTTCAACAGCCTGAAGACCAGACATTCTCCTTTTAGGTTTTTCTGGTAGAGAGCAGGATTCATGTTTCCCTCAATTATTGCAAGTTGCCCAGTCCCTGAAGCAGCAAAGGTTTGTTTTGGAAAATTGAGACATGCCTTAATGTTCTTCTGGGTCAGCAGTGGTTTTCGCCTCACCACTCTTCCATAGATGCCATTTTTGCCGAGAGTCTTTCTGATAGTGGAGTCATGAACAGTGACCTTTATTGATGCAAGAGAGGCCTGTACTGTAAGTCCTTTGATGTTGTCCTTGGGTCCTTTGTGACTTTCTGGATGAGTCATTGCTGTACTCTTGGAGGAATTTTGGAAGGTCGGCCACTTCTGATAAGGTTCACTACTGTGCTGAGTTTTTCCATTTGGGGATAATGGCTTTCACGGTCATTTGAAGTTCCAGAGCCTTTGAAATAGCTTTGTAACCCTTCCCAGACTGATGTATTTTAATCATCTTCTTCCTCATCATTTCTGGAATTTCTTACAGTTTTGGCACAGTATGTTACTGGGAAGATCTTTTAACCAACTTCATGCTGTTGAAAAAGTTCTATTTAAGTGTTGATTTGATTCAACAGGGTTTGCAGTAATCAGGTTGCGTCAAGTGCAGCTGGACCCCATTATGAATGCAGTTTCATAGGTTTGGGAATTAGTAACTATGGGGGCAAATACATTTTCACACAGGCCCAGTTGGCATTGGATAACTTTTTTGCTTCAATAAATAACTATCATTTAAAAACTGTATTTTGTTTTTACTCAGACTGCCTTGGTTTTATCTTAGATTTTGTTTTAATTTCTGAAGCAATTTAGTATGAGACACACAAAAACAGAAGAAATCATATATATCAGCAAATACTTTTTTCACAGCACTGTACCAAATGAAAATATTTGTTTTGCAAATCAAGAGGAAGCAAGGTTTATTTTCTTTCTCTGGAACAGCCTGGATATCAGCGTGACCTGGACTCCTGGGCTTCTGATTTGTCCATACCTATACTCATTACAATGTGTATGCATAACTCAACTCAAAATTGTAAATAACGCAATGCCTATATGAATTGAATGCAAAACAAGTCTGTATGTGATGCAGATACAGTAAATGCACAGTGGTTAAAATCATCTAAGGGGATAATGTTCCCCCAAATTAATTTTATTTAATGCTTTATGACACACTGTGCACCTGAGAGTGATTTATTAGACATAATTTGTATCCCAGACACCATATTTCTGTACATGTAAAACATTCACTACAGGTGTGGTATTGTGGTATGGGAAGAGTTGTATTTCTTCATAATAATGTTATATTTACTGTTGAACGCTGGGCCAGTTGGTTGAGAAGCTGCTCAGGGTCTCCGAGTGACATTTCTCTCTAATTATCTATAGCTTAGTGGAGAAATGATGGAGTCAGGTGTTTATTTTTGGAGGGTGTGTTAATGGTCTTCATTTCCTCTGTGTTAAAGGCCATAGACAGATTTCTGACAGATTCTATATCTAGATATCTGGTCTGCTTGCTACATTATTTATATATATATATATATATATATATATATATATATATATATATATATATATATATATGAAACCCTTCAGGCTGCTGGGAAGAAATACTGCTAATTATGATATCCAACTTGTGTGCTTTTTTCCCCCCCACACTTTTGTATGAATGACATTCTGACCCTAACCTTAACTATTTCTAAGTTTTTATATAACTTGTTTCATAAGACTTCTTATTTGTATTGTATTGTAAATAATAAATGAATTCATGAGTACATGAAATCTACTTGTTCCAGGCATCCGAGCTGCTGATTCATCCACCGCTATCACAGTACAGGAACTTTTACACAAATTTGCTATTGTATGTGTATGCACTGTACGTGCATGTATGTGGGTGTGTGTGGGTGCATGAATAAGATCTTCTGTGAATAAACTTTGTAGCTGTAGCAGGCTAATTACAGTGTCTGTATTTCACTATATATTGTATAACAATAGCACTGTCTCTGAGACCGTGTAAAGTATATATTAACTGCACTGATGTATAGTCTACTTTTAAATACACCATCTACTGCAGTGTCACATTTACACGACTCTCAGTAACATCTAGCATGAAAGATTCTTCTGAACAGTAGCTCCTGAAGAGGTCCTACACACAGCAAAACGTCTCATTAACTAGACATACACTTTGCAAAGTATACATATCCAACTTTAGCACTCTATCTTAAAACCAGACACTTGGGTTGTTGTTGTTCAGAAATGGTGGAATGAATTATAATTTTAATTTCCTCTGCAAAGTCCTTCCCAATCTACAGGAAATCATTAAACATGCAGGTCTTTTGAACTATGTATTTGCCAGTGACCTCAGGTCCAGTACCAAAATTTTTCTGGTGTATGATTTTTGGTCAACGCTCTTGGTTGGTACCAGTAGGAATTAATGCTACTTGGGGGCGGGGCTAGCAGATTTTTTATTTATTTATTTTTTTACTGATTACTTACATATGTGTACTGTGTCACAATGCATGAACCCTTATACAGTGATGAACATACAATTAAAAAAAACAACAAATACACACACGATTGTGCGTGTGCTGTCAAAAGAAAAAGTGTGCTGTTTATTTCATAGTCTGCACAAACATTTACATTTACATGCTCATTTCCCTCCTCTAGCTTGTCCATATTTATTAGCTAGGCCCACAAATATCTAGTATTCTTCAGTATATGTTATATAAAATAGATTTGCAGTTTCTGTTACAGTAGATGAAGACCTGCCAACCTTCAGGAATTTAATGTCTGTGTACGCTGCAATGCGTCACTCAAGATACAGAAAAATAGTCTTTCCCCCCCCATTTAAGCCAGCCAGTTGACAGGTGCAGTTTGAACTCCATCTCATATTAGTAATTAGTAGTCTTTTTGTCGATGCAACGATGCGGTGAACACTCTGTCAGTCAAGGTAAATGTATATGAAAGTCTTGCAATGTACTGTATGATTCACTTGGCTAACAATGAAGACTAAAGTATAAAGTTAACATCAGTTAACTATGGTTATTAGGGATGTACTAAGATTTTAGCCACTGAAATTTTTCAGGTGAAAATAATCAAAAAAATTGACAAAAAACACTTTACAAATAATTGTAATGGTAGTGAGGATTAGCCCTTTACTGCGTGGTGTTGCCATATAGCAACAATTCATTCATTTCCAATTTTTTGATGGTCAGAAATACAAAACTGCTATTTTCCTATACAACGTGCTGTTTGCACGTTCTTTTCAGCAAGCACATGGCATGGTGAAGGTCATCCTCGGAGGTCTCTCAAAATTATATTAATTTTTCAATAGTTAGGCAAAACTACTTGAAGGAAAAAACTGAAACACTATCAGAGATGTGAGCATTTTTCATATTCAAAGTAAGAGAAACTGTTGTCATTTCAGACATTTTGCAATTGCACCCGGTGTTCTAAATTTTATGTTTAAAGAGAAAGAGTTAAGAATTCTAGAGAAAGAATTCAAAAGAAGACACTTCACCCAAAACACGTTTGGATCTAATTTTTGTATGTATTTTGAGTGAGTCAATCCATCCACATACCATACTTTTTACAACTGTAATTCCTGTCTAGAAGATATAACTTTTACACGCTTTCTAGGTGGCAAAAAACTCTGCAACTTATAGTCTGGAAAACGCAGTAATTGTATTTGTGATCTCATATTTTTTGTGTTATTTTCACTATATGATACCTTCCACCATTGCACATTGTTGCCATATAGCAACAATTTACCAACCACCCCCCTAAAATTATTTATTTATTTACTAATTCAAATAATAAAAATCCATAAAAAGCATTTACTGATTTAAATTAAATAATTCATGCTGCACAGGGTTAGAAAATCCATAGACTACATTCAGAAAGATTGTTTGGTTTTCATTAGAAAACTCATTGGTATTTGTTAGTCTGTTGTAGCAGGTTTTGTGGGTGGATATCGATTTTACTGTAGGTTAATTATACATTGACTTGCCAAGTTGAGTCAGACTTGCTCGGAGCTGCCCTTGTAGATTTTTTTGTGTGTATTGAATGTGCATTTTAGTTCACCTGTTAGGATACATGTTACAATAGACTAAAAGTGAAAATCAATTATTTAATTTGTTATTTTATTTTAGTAATGGTTAGTGTGAGAATTTGCTTCAGCAAATTATGGCCCTGAGTTCATTAAGATGGCCCATTTGAACCTAATGCATCTTATGCCATTTTTTCTGTCATTTCAGGGATGGACAAACAATAAATTAATTAATTTTCCACCAGGCATTTGGAACCTCCAGTTAGGGCTGCACGATTATGGCCAAAATGATAATCCCGATTATTTTGATCACTATTGAGATCTCGATTATTTATCACGATTATTCATTGATTTTAGGGACAACATATTTTTGTTGTACTTTCACATTTAAATAAACAGACCGCTGCTTTCACCTCCATGTTTTGCTACATTCCTGCTAATGTACAAATCTTTGCATCAAATTAGACTGATCCTTAAAGTGCATCATCTCCTAGAAGCAAAATATAAATAAAATAGTACCCAAAATATAGGATAAATAAAAATACCATCAACCAGATGAAAATATGCATCAAATATAACAATATGCAACCAGATAAACAATTCAGGCGTATGCAGAAAAGGCAATAACTATGACTACGATTACATGGACAGCAGTAATCTAATTATTGACCTTACTCTGAGTAAGATAATAATGTGATTAAGGTGTTTACATGAGTCTCTTTTAGAATACTCCTGTCATGTTCCCGTTTTACATGTTTTAGAACATAATTTGATTAACAGCCCGCGTCATTACGTCACCGCGCCACGCCGTCCGACGTTCCTCCAGAATTCCACGTATCAACATACAGTTCGTCTTTGTTATGGTACCGTATACAGTTTTGGGTGTTCTTATGTATTTTTTTTTATGAAGTGCAGTTAATTATTTGTCATGCTATACGTGCTAATAGACAACTGCTTGAAGCCGTGGGTGTGTCCCAAATCGCGTAGTTACCGTCTATATAGTAGACGAGATACATGTATTTTTCCCCACTACAAACCTATAGTAGGAAAGTGTGCGATTTGGGACACAGCCGAACTCTCTTGTTCGCCGTAAAACGTAAAACTGCTGTGTGTGATCATGTCCTGTCGCAAAATGCGGTGAAAACTCTCACACGACGTTCATAATGTGATTAAGGTGTTTACATGTCACTACTACACGTCCATAATGCGACTAAAACAGGAGTACTCCACCTGTCTTAATTAGATTATTGCTTACTTCGATTATGACCTTAATTAGATTAAGGTAAGTAAAAATTGCTGTTTACATGGTAGTTTCTTAATTAGAGTATGGTCTTAATCTGATTAAGAGTGGATTCTTGTTGTCCATGTAAACGCAGCTAGTGTTTACAGGAGGAGAGACGCAGCCACATCACCCAATAGAGCGGTGACGCAGGGATGACATCATTTGGTACCAGAACCTGGAAGTTAGCAATAGGATTTTCCCATAGGCTTTTGGATTATTGCATAAAAATAATCTCCGTGACCAACAAAAGTATACAATACTAACACGTTTTGTCCATCAAGATAATTTTCACAAATGAACACAACTTTTTATGAAGTTTAAAAACTAAATACAATCGCCATAAATAAACGAACTACACCACGGTCACTTGGCTTCAACGTGACCATCACCAAGCTTCCAACAGCTTCTCCAAACTTGATTTAAAAACATTTTCCATAATACGGATTTACTCTGTGAATGAATCTCCGTCCACTGTTTTTTTTTGGGGGGGAATTGTGCACAGCACACCTGAACCAGTTTATCTGCAAAGTTTTTTTTCCTGTTCGGCGTGATGACGTTTAATCTCCCCGACAACGTCTGTAGTCCCATTTAGCAACATGTTAGTGTCATGATTTCCCTCAGGCAAAGCGCTGGAGCGTGCAGCGTGCTCTGAAGCACTAAAATGCTAACTCGTTTCCGGGTTTTGGCGTTACAAAATGACGTCATCCCTGCACCGCTCTATGGTGATTGGCTGTAAGTGTAGGAAGTGCTTGATTTGATCTGCAGTGGAGTTTTCTATGAGTGGAGGATGAACTTTAAACCTCAATATCGCAATTGATCATGTTCATGTAATCGTGGGCAGTCAATCATAATCGAGATCGATATTTGATTAATTGTGCACCCCTACCTCCAGTGTACTTCCCCAGTCTCATGTTTTTGTTGGTCAGAAACCTAATGGTCAAAAAAATACTCATGAAAATGAGTGAGTGCTGAAATCCCTGGGAAAATTCTATTCTATGTTTATTGTTGATCCTCAGATGTGTCAACATCTACAGTTTAGCTGTAGCATTTACCATTTTTGACCCTTTCTATGATATGTGTCACCTGAAAACTACACTTTTTGCGCTTTTTTCAGGTAAAGCAGTACTCAACAAACACCCAAACATGAATGAAATTGTAATTGGAAAAGCTAATATACCGAAGGGGAAAGGACTTGGGGACATGAAGACACACCTTTGCTTCTGGTAGTAGTTACTTATGCTTCTTATCAACTTTTCATTAAACTAGTTAAAGTAGTTCTTATAATGTCCAGAGTTTGTGAACACTTGAGGCTTTTCGGAAACTTTGAATAAAACCCTGATAGCCTGAACATGTTATCTGCTTGTCCAGGTCTCCTGATATGTTTTTCAAACTGACTGAAGAGAGGTTATCTTGGTAAGGAGGTCAATGCTGTGGTCCTGTAATGCTTGGCGCACACACACAAACACACACGCACACAGACAGACCCCTCTTGGCTTACTCTTCCATTTATTCAGCCCATATTTCCATCGACACTTTTATGTCCTGCACAAAGGTGGTGTTGAAAATGCCGTATCTGTATTCTGTATACTGAATACTGTACACACATACTATTCTTCATATGCAGCATTGTATACAATGTACAAAAAGGAACATTTGTTACACTATGCTCATGTGAGTTATCTCATCTGTTAGTCAATTTCACTTGTGAATGAATTAGTAATTTTGAGTTATTGTGATCCAGAATGTGGTTAAAGCCAAAAATCGGAAAACGTGCCATCTTAAGAAAAAAAAAAAAAGGAACAAGACGGGAGTGTAAACGGATATTTTCTGTTCTGTATTAAGTCAGTCATTATAGCTCACAACAACTGTTATCATATCTGGTAATGAATAGTAGTATTCCAATTGACTTTGAATATTGTTTAGGTACTGAAGTGCAAGAGTGAAAGTGAATCCAAACTATTAATAGTATATTCTGGACTGAGGTAAGCAGTGCACAGTATAGCTAGCTAAACATTTTTCTTTTTTTTTTATCTAGTTTGATTAAGTTGATTACCTGGAGCAGCTGCTGATAAATGCATCGAAACTAGCTAGCTAGGATTAACAACAATCCAGGCATGATGAAAGTTATCACTCACATAGTATTTATTTATTTATTTATTTATTTATTTATTTATTTAGCTAGTTAGTTTATTGGTGCTGTGTTCATTAGGATCTGCATTCGCCGGACAGCAGATGTTTCAACTATCCATTCACATTGAGAGGGTGTAGCTTCATGTGTTTACCATTTAGAGTCTAAAATAAAAATTGGTTTTCAAGTAGGCAGATTCTTTAAAAGGTCTTACAATGCTTGGCCTCATCCTGGCGATAGCACCAAGCCATAAATTTTCCATGAGCACTTCAGTGGAAAATGAGTGAAAGCTCAAGTATGGATGCTTGCTTGTATTATATGTGCAGTTACAGTAGCTGTGCTATAGTCTTAATGAGCTGTATTTGCTGTTTGTTCATTTGCTATATGCTCACCAGAAGTTTTGACTACTTTTGCTTCCGCATCAGTAAACACGCAACCGTGAGAGGGGTCTGTAGTGGTTGTATCCACAACAGTGAATAAAAAATTTCAGGCTAACAAGCAATATAGCCATTCTAACATATACAGGGATAACATACTGTAGTATAATCTTGATATTTACATGGATTGCTGCCACTTTGTCTTCTTGACAGTTTTCCCCATCATTTTATTGTATGATGATGTACACCATGATGATAGCGCTGGCTTCATACTTGAATTTTTTCTCCTGGATTCGCTTGTATCCAAGTACCGTATGGTGCATACTGATTTTGGGCAGGGTTTAGTTTGAGTTCTATACATAAGAACTCATTTTGAGCAAATACTTACTATGACAATATTTAAAGTGGTTTAGAGGAAGGTTAAAACAAATAGAAGCACACAGGAAATAATTGCCATTCAACAGAAATCCCAGTACTACGTTAATAGCTACAGAAGGAATGGACAAAGCAGTAGCTTTCATGTGTACAGGTTATTAGTTTTTTATTCATAGTCACCCAGCAACAATTCAACAAGCTCAACAACCAGAGAAAAATAAATTAATCTTACTTTCTATCAACTGTAGTAACTTACTGCTTTTTATCACAGGAGAAACACCACCACAGCTCTGTTTGACACTGTTCATTTGTAAAACTCCCAACTGAACACTGTACTTCCTTATTTGGATAAAATCTATTCATGCATACCGACTGTACACCTGTACCAAACATGATAGATCAGGCTGGTTCTTCAAATCTGGCCCTCGAGGTCCACTGTCCTGCAGAGTTTAGCTCCAACCTCAAACTCACAACTTTTACAGCATAATGCTACTATAGAGGACTTTTACTACAGAGGAAAAAATGGCACTTTCTTATCCCCATTAAAAAAAGAGAAGTCCCAAACCTGAAATGTTCTGCATGCACACTATACTTACCTAGGTACCCCCTAAAAAATGAAACTGACACTTGAACCCATCCCATTATACATTGACAGTAAAAGTGTGAGCGATCTTGAGCATTACATTTGGACTTCTAAGTTCTAAGTCTAAGGAACAAGACTGTGTAAATGTTTATATAAGTCCATTGTGATGTGCTCTAGAGATCAGTTTTTGTTCCAAGGAGCTAGGCCCATCCTGAGCAGAGATATCGAGGTTTCTGTAATCAGCTCTATAACTGAAATTTGTTGTGTGGTCTGACAAAGATGGCCGTTGTACTTAAACCAAGTAAAAAAAAACAAAAAAACAAACAAACAAAATCACCCTTTTGTTATGCAAATACATAGAGGTGATCACTCAAAAAAAAAAAAAAAAAATTTTAACTGCCACGCAACCAACTTTACAATTATTGGACCAGTTGAGATGGAATGACCCTTTATACAGTGCACCTTGATGCTGAAATGATATCCCAGGCTACACCCTTCGAATCCCACCATGTGCTGTATTAAACACTTTTCCATTTTCTGGTTAAATAGAATATCTTCTATGTGGAGGATTAATTAGCATGCACGGAGGACAGTCTGTTCAGAATAAGGAACACACACGTGTGTGGAAACACGTGTAAACCCAGTGACTTGCTGAGTTTTTGTCAAGATTGCAGGCATGATGTGCGTCATGATTGTATACACATTTGATGTTAGTCTCTAGTAATGCACTTGTCTAGCTAAGTAGCTGGATGTAGATGTAGCTTTATGTAGCTAAGTAGCTAATCACATATGGTGATATGTGATTACATTGACCCTAACCCTAACCCTTGCTGCCACTTATTACTTTAGGCAACCAAACATGGGACTGTGGAGCATTGTGGACTGTGGATGTATTCTTATTCCACTCCTGTTAAAGTGAAAGTATTCCTTCAACACTGGGGAATTTGCTGTGTGTAGTTTCTCCAAACTGTCTCATTTGATCCACAGTGTTTACGAAGATAAACCACCTCAGAGTGTACATTTAAAATTCTGTAGCAGAGAGAAGAGAAGGTAAATAATCTCCCATCCAGTGCCAATATGTCTGAAGGTTAAGATTACATCTATCATGGAGCTGATATGTGACAGCTCCAAAGAGCTGCCAGTGTTTATTTTGAGTGTTCATTTCATCTTCTGCATTGCTGATGCTTTCAGAGTTCACCTCGCTGACCTGCAATCAGAAACTAATAATACATTGTCCTAGCCTTTGTTTGTCTGTTGCTGGGAACAAGGATTGCCAACGCATACCGGATACACAAACGTGAAATAGACTGCAGTGGTATTATTTTGGACTGGGTTAGTGATTCGGACGTTTTTGTAATATACACGACTCCCATGTTAATCCAAACGAGTCAATACAACAAAGCAGTGTTACAATATAAAGACGACTCAGTTTTTAGAATCTTTTTCTGTTGTTCTATAAGCACTCTTTGTTTAAATGCTTTGGTTTGGTTTTAATGTAAATCTAAATCAATTCCCTCACTAACTCCTCAACAGTATATAAGAGAGAGGTTATTAAAGCTGTCAGATTAAGCCTCAGTTTCATCACTGCTCCATGGTGTTTTATCAGCAGCCAGTAACGCACTTTGAGAGGATTATAATGATTTTATTTTTGGCAAATTAATAAGACACAAAATGTTCCCAAGACGAATCACCCTACATCTAAATAGCAGAGCTTTTTGGATACTTGTTCAGAGACAGCTAGAAATCATGAGGCATGGTTGTGGTGACTGATAGCTTGAGGTGATGCACCTGCAGTACAATGGCTTTATTCTGTTCTTCCATCAAGACCAGTAAATGGGCATTTTCACCACATTTAAGCCATTGATTTTAGTTGTGCGCAGTAGTTTTAGGCCCACTCCTGCCTATTCTTAAAGGAATTCTAACCAATCTCTCCCGCTCTTGCACTTATACTTTTTGTTTGTATTTGCTTGCAGTTTTTTTCTAATGGACTTGGTTGATTCCCAAAACATAAAACCAGGATAAGCACTTACTAAGGATAAATGAATGAACACTGTAACCTATCGGGCGCCATGCCCAATACACTCCCATTCTAATGAACATGGCCTTTTTTTTGTCTGAAGAGCTTCATACCTCTCACAATTTATTTATTTATTTATTTATTTATTTTTTTTTTTGTGTGTACAGTCCCAATGCACATTAGAGGTTGACCAATAGTGGATTTTACCAGTACTGGTAACGAAGTTGGGCCAGTACCTGTTGATAGCCGATTAATCAACCGATATGTTTTCATTCAGTATCACTTCCAAAAATTAACACTCAACTATTCAGTAAAATATTATAATACAAAAATAAGCAATACTGACTGTACCATGAAAATTTACTGTACTTTTTTAAATGAAATACATTTATAAATATGAATATATATATTAACTATCAATAAATATCAAAGTAAATAAAAGGTATACATCCAAAATTAACCAAAAAAGTAACACTCTAAATAACATAAAAATAGAGACGTCCAAAAAAAACCACTTCAAATAACACAACAAAATTTGTCAACGCTAGTTTTTATTTTGCCTTTAGAGGCCGCTCTCATGCTGTATAATGACAGTGGATCCTTCAACGGTCATGACATTTCAGACACAAACATGGCATTTTCAAGTGGTGTACAGTGAACAAAAAAGAATGATAAACTGAACTGGACTGTTATAACTGAATCCACTGAAATTGTCCAACTTTAAAGGAGAATGCAAAATGATACTTCCTTGGTGTTTCTTTACTATTATTATTATTATTTTTTGCAAAGTATATTAGCAAAAGAACAAGCAATGAAAAACAGAAAAAAGATGAGACAGTGCCATCATACATTTAAATGTTCCATAAACACTCTTGTAATCATCTTAAAAAAAAACCCTTTGGATTTGATTACTTTTTATATTTGATGAATAGGAAACAAATTCTGTCTTGAGAGTACAAACATCCTCCTTCTGACTGGAACACAATTATTTTGACCCCCCCCCATTATTATATAATAAAAATATTAGCAGGTTGATTATTACAATATATAAATTTACCGATTACCTGCAAATGCCTAACCATCACTGCCATTATAATCAACTGTTGTGATGTCCAGAAATTGGCAAGTTTTGAGTAAGCTGAATATTTTTATTAATTGGTATTAAAATGTATTCAAATATGCATGTGGTGCCTGAGAAAATCCATAAAACCAGTTCTGTGTGATCAAATAGCGTGTAAGCTTTGAGAGAGATGATACCTGTTGTCATGTATTTCTTTTGGTGTGCATATAAGATATATGTATTGCAGAAACTTGCCTGAAAAATTAAGGTCATTTCTATTCTGGGAAGAGCTGTAGTCGATTGTTTAGCTTACTCTCTGCTTAGATGTCTCACCAAAAGCCTCTCAGATGTATCCATCGTTTTAAAAAAATATCTCTGTTGAAGCTTAAGAAAAATATTCTGAACATTCCACTTGTTAAGAATGGAGATATTTTTGCACTTCACTCTTGGGGCATTATGTAATCAGGCAGTGAAAGGCCCGTTCTATAAGCCTGTTCAAGTACTCTGAGGATTTTCATTCTCTTTACCACAAGCTCGCTTTGTGAAGGATGGAACATACAGTTGAGGTTAAAGGTTTACACACCCATCTACATGTAGGCTGAAGATGTTCAGTTTCACTTTTTCACAGCTTCACATAGTTCACAATCCACATTTAAACAATCAATAAACATGTATTTCACTATACAGTCCCATCCGAAACTATTGGAACAGCAAGGCCAATTCATTTTTTTTGTGCTCTACACCAAGATGTGTGTTTGATATCAAAAGATGACTATGATAAGAGACTTTAGGATTTCAGCTTTTATTTCAAGGTATTTACATCTAGATTTGTAAAACAACATAAAAGCAAAAGTATAGGAACAGATAAATCTTGAAGTAAATAAAAGTAAATAACATCTATTTGGCTGAACATCCCCTGTTTGCAAAACTGCATCAAGCCTGTGACGCACTGACATCACTAAATTGTTGGTTTCTTCTTTTGTCATGCTCCTCTCTGGCTGTCCAGGCTTGGGCTCTTGACTGTTGTCTACGTCAAAGTGAGGAGTAGGGATGCACTGAATGTTCGGGAACTGAAACTATTCGGCCGAAAATAGCAAAAAAAAAAAAAAAGCACTTTCGGTGTTTGTGAAAAGGCCGAATGAATTTCACCGAACAGTGACGTATTTGATGACGTAACCAAATAGCCTAGCAACCAGAGTGAGACGTGCGAATGTCACGAGATCCCCTTCTGGCAGCGCGCTCGGAGAGATGAGAGGGCGCGCACATGCACGAGCTACGTGCACGAGTGCTCAGCGAGCGCATGCTCTTCGGATGTTGACAACCGGGGCATTGTTTACTGTGGACACGTGCGTTTGTTTTGTTTCTGTTCTGTTTCCTCCCTGTTTTGTCATTGGTTGTTGTTCGGGGCTGTGGCTTTATTGTTTTCAGCTGCCAGTGCTTAGCGCTGATTATATTATACCGCTTGCGTCCCTGTACACCTCGCGGAGTATTCTGTCACGTCGCGAGACGTAAGGGAGTAGAGTACGGAAGCAGGTAAAGACGTATTTATTTAAGGGCATGCAGACAAATCTAAATCGTAATCCAAAAAACCTAGTCAAGACAGGCAAAGGGTCGGGCGATCAGAAAACAGGCATAAACGGGGCAAAGCAGGAATCAGAGTTGCGGTCACAGAAAACTGGGTCAGAACAAGAACCATGATCTAGTACTATGGACTGGGAGCGGAAAAACCAGCAGGTTTCGGCTTCGGCCAAGAATTTTCATTTCAGTGCATCCATTGATGTGCTGGATTTCTCAGTATAATGGATCTGCTCACTATCCTTTACCTGTCTCTCCTTCATCAAGGAGGGACAGTTGAGTGTCTCCCACAGGCGCTGCTTGATCCTGCGGCCCAGCTCCTTGGAGTACCAACGTGGGGTTTCCGGTGGATGTCACCAACATCGGATCCACCACTGAGCGGTAGACTCTTTGGTATGCTGGACTATGGATCTTAAGGTTGATGGAGCTCGCCCCTGGGGCAGTGGCAGCAGAGGAGGCTGGTTTTTGGTGCATTTCATGAAGCACAGCAGCGCTTACCACGTAACGATCTTCCAGTTTCTGTAGCTCTTCCTCTTGTACCATTTTCCTTTTCCTCCTCTTTGCAGTCTGAACCAAGAAACATGACAAGAAGTTTCAATCAATATCATGTATAAGCATGTCTGATCTGCTACTCCAAGTGTTCATTTGCTGTGCTCTACACAAAGTCAAGAAAGGTATACCTGATGCAGAGGGTTGGCATGTCTTCTCTTATGCTTCCTGCAGTAGGTATGATCTGGAGAAGACATTTCAGAGGCTTCCAGTAAAATTTCCCATAGATTTGAAGAAATGGTGAAATAGTTTTGGAGAGCAGTCTCAGCATGTGGATATCTCACTCTAAACTCGGTTTGCGTTTGGTCTTAAATTCAAATCAAATTCTTTTAGAATTTTAGAACCAAAAGATGAGTCATTTGTGACCTCATAGAATGCTGATTTCAGTTTGTTCATCAGTAGATCATCAAGAAAATAACAGGACAGAGAATTTAGAGATGATTTAGCGCTTATCATTCGCAAATTATTATAAAAATAAAAATAACAATAATGATGATACACAGACACAAAAGCCAATAGAATTTTATAAGTAAGAATGACCAGAATTAACAATTCATTATCTTGGATGAGGGAAAATGTGTAAAAATATATATAAAAATAAAAACTACTGATGAATAATTCTATACACAATGATTTAAATCTCTAAAGTACCAAAAGAAAAAGCAAGAAAATGGCAGAAATTATACCATGCATGTCTTTGGCCTGGGGGAGGAAACCATAGTACCCGGAGGAAACCCCCGCAGCACGGGGGGAACATGCAAACGACCCTGGCGGTGTGAGGCGAACGTGCTAACCACTAAGCCACCGTGCGCCCTTTCACAATTCAGCACTTTCAAAATTATGCATGTTATTGTGCACCAAGTGATGACACTTGGGGAAGTAAGGCTTACTCTCAGTCAGAGTACACCTCCAGGGTGTGTGTCAGTAATGTCGGTAGTGGTGGGAACTTGTCGAGGGAACCAGTGTGATGATACCTTTTGGGTTCTGGTACCAAATGACGTCATCCCTGCACCACTCTATTGGGTGATGTGGCTGCGTCTCTCCTAATATAAACATTATTACCTTTTCTGCATACGCCTGAATTGTTTTCTTTTGGTTGCATATTGTTATATTGGATGCATATTTTAATTTGGTTGATGGCATTTTAATTTTTACCTATCCTATATTTTGGGTACTATTGTATTTATATTTTGCTTCTACGAGATGATGCACTTTAAGGATCTAGTCTAATTTGATGCAAAGATTTGTACATTAGCAGGAATGTAGCACAACATGGAGGTGAAAGCTTGGAGGTCTGTTTATTTAAATGTGAAAGTACAATAAAAATATGTTGTTCCTATAATCAATGAATAATCATGATAAATAATCATGATCTCAATAGTGATCAAAATAATTGGGATTGGGATTTTGGCCATAATCGTGCAGCCCTAACGGCCAATGATATAATAAATAATTAATGAAAAGAAGTCACAAATACAGCTATTTCAGTACATTTAGAAAAGTTTTTGGATTCAGCCAGGAGACTGGAGAAACAGACATGAGTACAGCTCACCAGACACGTAGCCTTTCATCACTCATGCTAAGCTTCAGAACAATGCAGCATTTACTTGGCTCTTTTCCCTCCCTTACTCATAGCCTTTCAAAGTAGTGCCTCAGCCTTATCGCACCACCACAGCTGTCGAGTCGCACAGATCCATGACCCATTGCTCGATAATTTCAAAAGCTCCTCTTGAAATCAGCGAAGTAACTGCGGCCTTTGACGCTTTAGATTGAAACAGTCCAGTCTAATTGCACCTATTGTATCCTTCACTCATTTATCCTAATTACCGTCAACCACTGAATGTGTTGTTAAATGGAAAGAAAGCAGCACAATGTATGACAGTGTACTGTAGTGTGTGTGCTACATCTGTGGATGTAGCAGGTATCCAAAATGATCTGAGTTCATGGTTCAGCCCGAGTCATTTCTGACATCTCTTTATTCTCTGCTGCCTTCTTTTTTTTTGGATTATGATTGTGTGCGTGCGTGTGTGTGTGTGGATGCAGACAGAATGAGGAAATTACTTTCTCTTGGCTCTTTCTGCATCTGCACATCTTTCCTTCTGAGTTTTAATTGAATGTCTATTGGGTTTCTTTTTGACACTATCGACATTGTATATCAGCTTGTTATTATCTGTGCTTATTTGACTGAAGTGTCATAATGGTTAAACAAATACTTCACAGAAATATGCAAATGTAGGCAATAATGAATGTGTGTTAGAGTGTGGTATGTAAATAACACCATAGTAAGTGATGCCTACTGCATTATGTTCAGTGTTAGCCATGTTTTTTGGGTGAAACAGTTGTATAAGGGATATCTTTTTACATTTGTAGTAATTTTTTGCTTGTTATAGCAGTCTGAATCACTTAAGATGCAAATCTTGATACAGTAATTTGTGAATTCCAGCAAATAAGATATATCAAAACAAAACCACTTTTCAAAATGGGATGACGTTGTGGATACCTGGTACATGTAAAAATATTTGACCTCCTAATAAAGGCACACTTTTTAGTATTTAACAGTCAGATTGCTTAGCTGCAATGTATAGACCAGGGATTCCCAAACTGCTGCATATCTTATGTACATCTGGAAGATTTAAATGTGACCTCTACTAGACGGCGTGTCAGAATCAAAACATCCCAGTTTTTTCTAAGTTCACTGCTTCCTTGAATCCTCATAAATCCATGTGTTCGAGTGGTTTTGGTCAGAAAAAATGGACGGCGTGAGAAAATTTTTAAAGTTAATTTTAATAAGTTAATTTTGCCGTGTTAAAATAAAATAAAGACCTGAACAGTTTACATCCGTAATAAACGCTTAAATCTTATAGTATGCTTTAGGTGTCACATTCATATTGGGGACCAGAATGACTTTTCAGGGGCTCATACAACATTATGAGCTGTAATTACAACATCGTGTTGGCATTCCTGTGCGTTCACCTCGTAATTACAGAATCTGACAGGACATGAAGGCAGCTAAAACTGTCAAATATGAAATGATTTTATGCACAGCGACGTTAAACACACTGGCGAGCATTGTGTCTCTTTAAACTTTTTGCTGTCATCGTGATTGTCATGAGCTGCGTCTCAATACGTAAACGCTGACCTTATATTTAAAAATATTTGCTAATCCTGGAAATCTGGAAGGTTGGTTCACAACCTTCTGGTAGGTTTGAAGGCAACATGGGAGGATTTTAACCCGTGTGTGTTAATTACAAAAAAGTTACACATAGGTCCCTAGAGGACAAAAACGTCCATTCCAAAAAACTGTCATAGAAATATTATATAATAAATATTTTTTTCCACTTTCACTGACTTTGATTTTTTTTACCAGCATCAGTTCTGATCATAATTACCAAACCTTTTAAACGCTGGTTTCTTTACATAATGCAAAAATCTTCACAGCTCAGCAACTTTCTTTGACTCGTATACATGGGGTTTGTGGTTTCCACTACAATATCATTTCTTTCTTTCAAACTGTTCACACACACACCACAACTCTGATATCCATACAAACACACACACACACACACTATTATAGCTGCATCATTTATTCAATGCTCCTATAATACAGCAGAGTCAGAAAAAAAGAAACGCATGTATTTTCCCCAGAGGCTCAACCTGAGAAAGAGTACACATTTCAGAGTTAAAAAAAAGAAAAAATCAATGTTTTGAAGCCTTATCAACTAAATAAAAGCCTGTTAACACAGAATGCGTGATTTTATGCTTACATGCCATGGGGATTAAATATTGCAGTTTGAATGGGTTTCAGTGGGGACGTTTTATCCTTAAGGTCCCGAGTGTAAATATTTTGTATACCTAAATCGATTTATGAAAGCAAATGAGGGTGAAATATTAAAATTCCAATAAAAATGCACACCTTTCGCAAAATGTATGCTGTTTGCATTAACACAGAACAAATGATAAAAAATTAAATTAAATGAAAAGACAAAAATGTCCATAAGGACGCACAAGGGTTAAAATTCATACCTGGAATAGGAAAACCGGTTAGTGTTAGTACTCAATGGTCTAGTACAGTACATATGTATGTAATTTGAGACACAACACTAGTTTGTTTTATAATGGTGGTAGATGAACAGTGAATTTTTATTTTGCTAAAGTACACTAGTAAAGTATGTCGGGATAGTGAAAAAGACTAAAATCACATGTATTACATCTAAATACGTGAGTATGTGAGTTTCTGTCCTGACCCCACTTGTTTATTGTGAAGAGGCAAGGATTGATGTAATATTGATGAATTAATATTCTGTATGTTTACATCAGGTCAAGTCATTCCTACTTTGTATAAGCTAATTCAGTCACTTCTTTTATTCTGGCTTGCAGTTCTTATCGTGTACTATAACAAACCCTCTTTATGAGGCTCATTACAGTACCCTGGTCTGAATACTGATCTGGAAAAAAAAGAAAACAACAACAATGTAGCAGCTTGTAAGAGCAGCGGGGAGCATTATGGAGTAAACAGCTCCCCTCATTATGTTATTTGTTTGCTGCAGTTAAGCAAATGGTTACAAATAACTGCTTTTAAAAGACTCGTAGTCAAGGACACAAAATCTGTTTCTCAGTCTCTCATGGACTAGTAATAGAGAGGAGCATATTTCTGAGACAAAGCCTCCTGTCTGTTTACAAGAGCACCTTTCCTTTGAATGTACCATGCTTGTAGAGGGAAGTTGCATACAGGATGAAGATAAATGACACCATGAAGGCAAAGAAGAGAATCACAGAAGTACAGCAGGACTCCCAGCACATCTGGACTGGAAGGCACAGTGTTGTTCGGTGTGAAGGTGACGGAGGCAATGATGCAGAGGTGAAAAAGTACCCATGCCTATGTTTACGCCTACTGGGGAAAATCACATCCCCCCCTTCAATTGTACATTCAACTACTGGTCATGATATTAGATGGGAAGCTAAACAGTAATACAGTATATCAATAGCACAACAATGAATATTTTTCAACAAGTCAACAATGAGCTACATCAGGGATTCCCAAACATTTGTGCAACAATGTCAAGTGGACATCATGACTTTTCTGTGACCTCAAGCCTTGACTACCCTACATTTTTTAATTTCAGATTCATAAGTTAGAAGTTATTGTAACATTTTTATCAATTGACAACAACCACCCATTTTCAGTGCACACAAAGCAGTGCATGTATCTGGGTACTCTAGATAATAAATGTTTTGCCATAATTTGTATTAGTTTTCTTGACTTCGTCTTCAAGTCAGAGTCACTCGATGTGGTGGAGGATCTAATAGAGGTAGATCCATGTCTAATCCATGTTTATTCACTCACTCCTACACTAGTGTCTTGTGTCAGGATGCCAAAAACGACTAAAATAGCATGTGCACTCTTCAATTAAATGTGGCTTATGTGAATGTGGCTCTCAGTAACATGTAATAGTCATAGCATAGTCATAGATTCTTTATACTTAGTGCAATATTAATCTGTAAAATAAATAAAGTAGGGCTGCAACTAACGATTATTTTCTTAATCGATTAGTTGGCCGGATATTTTTTCAATTAATCGGGGGAGCTAAACATTCAATACCATTTTTTAGTTTATTTAAAATAAAATCCACAAACTGAGTGTTACAAATATAAGTTTCAGAGTAAAAGTTTACACAACTGTTTGTCTAATTATACAAGACTGAAAAGAACCCAATACACACACACACACACACACACACACACACACACACACACACACACACACTCACACACACCAGAATATATATTATTAATTTAGGACTGTAGTTTAATTCAGTGCTTTTTGTACATCCATAAAAAATAACGCATAAATACTTATATATAATATAAACTTTATATATATATGACTTTATATTATATAATAGTATTTATGCATTATCTTTTTATGGATACACAAAAAGCACTGAATTAAACTACAGTCCTAAATTAATAATAAAAACTCCCTTTCTCTGCACCTTATGGTTTGTGTTACTCACTGTCTTTAGGAATATTATTTTACTCGTGTTTAATTTTGATCACAGTGTTTTAATTAGACATTACAGATCTTACTTGTGCTACACTCTGTATCACCGCGTCTACACCACGAGTAATGAGTAACACGGCCTCGTTACTAACACAGCATTTCCATTATAATAAACATCAGAATTTACACCGCAAGCGCGCAAATACAACATATAATGCCAATAAACATAAATAAAACTAAACTTTGTAAGCAACTCTCACCATTTTCCCCTACCCCTTACACACAGTGGAATATTTTGGATACAAACATGAGTATGACGTAGGATGTCATGAACTAGGAAGTGGCGTATGCTTCCGGTTACTAAAAAAATCGCTTGTGTTCTATTTGAGACGATATTATCTTTCTAAAATTCATACACTAGACGGTATAGTGCATAGTGTAAGTGTATAGTACATCAGTTGAGACACAACTTTAGTATTTACTCTCCGAAGCGTGATTTAGGAACAGAAGTAACGTAGTGAGTAAACGTGTCTCGTGCCGCACGCAGACCAACTAATCGATAATGAGATTCGTTCAATTCAAATCGATTTTCATAATCAATTATTATCGATGTTCTTGATTAGTTGTTGCAGCTCTAAAATAAATAAAACAGATGATTTTATTGTGAGTTCTTCTCATGACCTCTTTGCCTTGCTGGGTTCATGCCATATTTCTTCCAAATACTGAATATGTTAGAAAAGTTTAACTCTTTTTTTTTTTTTTTTTTCTCCAAATAACAAAACACCCCACTAAAACTTGCATCGTACTGTCATTTGTCCTTTAGTGTAACTTGTACTTTCATTAGACGATGTGTGCTCAGCCTATCAGTTTTTAGTTTCCCCTGCAAGATATTTTGGTGAAAATAAAAGGGATGAATAAGTAAATAGTCCACCCTGTTCATGCTCATTACACTCATGAGTGTATTTCATGTGCACCTTGTCAGTCACTGCTGATGACAAGTTAAAACATAAATACTTTATACTTCACTTTCACCAGGCGTAAGTGCGTGTACAACTGCTATGTGAGCGGCATTGTTCACATACTCTCTTGCATATCTTATGTCCGTCTGGAGGATCAGAAGTGGCATCCAAACATCAGAACCAAAACATGTCTGTCCATCTGGTTTCCAAGTCAGACAAAAATGTTTAGTGATTTCATGCACAGTAACATTAAGCAGACCAGTGAGCTCCGTTTATCTTTAAAACCTTCTGCAGTCGGCGCGATTGCTGTCATGATTTGCATCTCAAATCAAAAACCCTCACTGTACATTCGAAAGGATTTACTGATCTAGAAAATCTAGAAGAGTGTTACTCAAAACAGACCGTTTCTGTAGGTTTAAGAAGTGTTTAAAATTCAAACATTAACTGTAATAGGAAAGCTGGTTAGTGTTAGTACTCAAAAGTGGTCTAGAATAATACACAAGTATCCGATTTGAGACAGCGTTAGTTCGTTTATTCAGTAGCAGACACATTGTCACGTGAAGCTACTCTGACTCCACTGTTTATGTTGGTATTTCACCATGCGGACACCACATTCATTTCTGAGGATGCTCACAAGTGATGCCTCAAAGCACTGTGTTATACGTGCTGCAGCCATCTTGCATGCACATACTGTATGCATTAACAGCAGGTATAAATAAAACTTTATGGATGTGTCAGTGAGGGGAGTGGTGGGTGGTGGCGTGGCTTAAGACATTTGCCAACAGCAGTTCATCTGATGTGGATGCAAAAGTGAAAATACATTCATACATATATAGCCCTGCTAGCTCATGTATTTCAGCCATCCCTGAGGTTGTTACTTACTCAGGCCAGTGAGATATATATTTGCGTCCATGTGCCTGTGTCCATTATGCAGGAACACTTATGAGTATATTGTACTTCATTCAGTTTGTACTTCATTTAGGCAGTGTTACCAAGCAAGTAAAGGACAAGAGGTGCTCAAGAAGGCTAATTTTATTCAGCTCACTCCTGTTTGTAAAATTGCTTGGACCAGGGAGGTGGGTTTCACTCGCATTCTGCTGATAAATAACATGTCAGCAAGAGCCTGTGATTATACTAAAGGTTTGACATGTTGTCGATTTTGTTCAGTCCTCTGATTAAGCATGCCAAGACTAAGCCCGTGGCTTATTGTTCTAGAGGAAACTATTGCAGAATACCAGGAATTTGGTGTGTCCTCTAAGCTATTATTGTTACGTGACTGTTGTTCACACTTGAGAACAAGCATTGAGGCTGTGTCAAAATGATCTTTTTGTAATTCTGCTCCAGAACCCATTACATTACCTTTTGCCAAAGTGGACAGTTTTGTCCTGTTTGGCCCATGAGCAAGCCATGACGGAGCCCAACATGAATTGAGATTCAATTCAGTGTGTGGTGATGTGTTTCTGCAAAGGTCTCCTCTACAATTAACCTTGTGTGACGCACGAGAGCACAAAACAAACAGCAGTAGAGCCAGTGTATGGGTGAGTGAGCGCTGGCTGATGGAGTGCACCGCCTGCTGTTTCATTAGAACCGAAAGTAGGACCTGAGCCAAACTTCAAGCCATCCATCTAACACAGACTGTACTATATTAAATACAGAGACAACCTTATCATTTATGAGAACCTTCTCTGTGGTGATTTAATAGTAACCCCCCCCCCCCACCCGCCATTTTCTCCCCAGTTTTGTCCTTCCAATTCTCAGCTACTAGGTAACTCTCCCAATTATACAACGACTACCAACAGGGGAGGGTGAAGGCTAACACATGCTTCCTATGAGACTCCTACAGTCAACATCTTTTCGATCTGCTGCTCATTCTGCGTCCCACTCTGAGGAAAGTGCTATCTGCTCTGTTCCTCATACACAGACACCAACGATTGGCTAATTTCACTGTCATTGACAGGGGAGAGAGAGTATGTCATTCCTCTCACCCAGAGAGTTCAGCCAATTTTGCTTTCTTGACTACTAGCCATGGATGGGATTCAAACTTCTTTGAACTCCTAACAGGAGTTTTTTTTTTAATTTTATACAAAGAGTGGTGTGAAAAACAAAAAAACATCTGGTGAGAGGCAGTTCTGCAAATGGAAGCACCTTGATGAGAGAGGCCAGAGGCTAGATATGTAGATTGGTTCGTGTTCACAATAACTCGAATAACTACTCTTCTGCAAATGTGCTGAGCAGAAAAGCATCTCACACGATACAACAAAGGTGTTGAGGTGGATGGGCTGCAGACTGGTTGTTTTAGTTACTGTAGGCTGTCTGTGAGCTCCAAAATCTGTCCAATTGAGGGTACCACCGCAGTGGCAAGACAAGGTAAAGTTTTGTACAATTTTGTCTGTGCATGTAGAAGGATGGGCAACAAAACATTTGTACAAATGTTGGTATGTAAGGGCAGTTGGGGATCAACAGTTAAGGCTCTTGGTTACTGTTGGGATTCAAGCCCCAGTACCACCAAGCTGCCACTGTTGGGCCCTTGAGCAAGGTCCTTAACCCTATCTGCTCCAGGTTTGATGTATCTTGCCTGACCCTGTGCTCTGACCCCAACTTCCTAACAAGCTGGGATATGTGAAGAAAAGAATTTCACAGTGCTCTAATGTACAGTGCTCGCCACCAATATTGGCATCCTTGGTAAATGTGAGAAAGAAGGCGGTGAAAAATTTATTTGCAAATAATATATGTGATGTGCCGCAAAAGGTTGTTCAGCTTCACAAAATGGGAAGTGACTATAGCACAAGCATTGAAAATGCCCATTTCCACCATCAGGGCAATAATAAAGAAGTTCCAGTCAACTGGAAATGTTATGAATCAACCTGGAATTGGACGTGTGTCTATATCGTCTCGACGCACTGTGAAGAGGATGGTTCAAGTGGCCAAAAAATCTCCAAGGATCACAGCTGGAGAACTGCAGAAGTTAGTTGCATCTTGGGGTCAGAAAGTCCGCAAAACTACAATGCGATGTCACCTACATCACCAAGCTGTTTGGAAGGATTTCAATAAAATAGTCTCTACTCTCATCCAAAAACAAACTCAAGCATCTTCAGTTTGCCAGACACTACTGGAACTTCAAATGGGATCGGGTTTTATGGTCAGATGAAACCAAAATAGAGTTTTTTGGAAATAAATGCCAGAGGTAGTTTTGGTGCACACAGAGAGGTAGCCGTATGGAAAAGTACCTCATGCCCGCGGTTAAATATGATGGTGGCTCTTTAATGTTTTGGGGCTGTTTTTCTGCCAGAGGACCTGGACATTTTGTTAGGATACGTGGCTTCATGGACTCTATCAAATATCAACACAGATATTAAATGAAAACCTGACTGCCTCTGCCAGAAAGCTTAAAATGTGCCGTGGTTGGATCTTCCAGCAGGACAATGATCCAAAACATACATCAAAATCAACACAAAAATGGTTTACTGACCACAAAATCAAGGTCCTGCCATTGACTAAAAGGGTGTCAATAATTGTTGCTCATCTATATTTAACAAAGATATATTTTTTTTATAAACCTGTCTTTTGTTTGCAGTTGTTTGATATCCATGAGAGCAGAGTATTTTTGTGAATTATTTGAACAAAAGATCAAAAGGTTAAACAGTAAAGACATTTCACAGACTATCCATCCACCCATCCATCTTCTACTGCTTACTCCTTCATTTCACAGACTACTTTGCTCATATTTACCAAGGGTGCCAATATTAGTGGAGGGCACTGTATAAGTGACAAATAAAGGCTTCTTCTTATTTAAATGGTCAATTAATACCATTATACTGTATTTTTCAAATTACTTATCATACTATGTAAATTTCAAACCAAAGCTAAGTACATTTACAAGCAGAATTTGGTGTAATTTATTGCCATGTTAACATTGATGGTATATTTTTATTATAACAGTACGTTTTAAACAGAGGGCTGTTGGGCTGAGTGTCAATTCTACATTGTTTTTTTTTTGGAGTTAAACTCAGAGTTATAACCTAGTGTACAGGCTGTGTCTCCTGTGTGTATATGTGGAGGAAGTGAGTAATGCAGCAAGGATTAGCCTTTGAGTAGTTGCAGAACTCTGTATGTACACTTTGTTATGAAAGTGTTCATCTTCCAGTGAGGAATAGCTTACTGTGGGCGACGGCTGCTGTCTGAACTGAAGGCACAGAACATGCTATACTGTGTGTTCAGTGGCATTCTGCCAGAAGGAAAGCTGTAAAGTGGTATACATGTGTATGCGCGCTCAAAGGCTGTTGTAAACCCTTCAATCTGGCAATCTTCTTACCTGTAGCCATTCTTATACAATTTAATTGGCATGTTCTCAGATACCAGTGCTGTGCTAACGCATGTACAGTTAAGCAACCTACAGCATAAACACGACTCTACATCGGGAAGCCATGGGTGGTGTCATTTTTCTAGATTTGCTTTCTTAATATACAAATTCACAGTTGTAATAATACCTACCCATTTTATATATATAATTGCATAAACCAATATATAGCCTAAAAAAAGTGGAGCACCAAAGCTTCAAGCCAATTGGTTGCACATGCTTAGCTTTGTAGATATGTTTTTAGCTTGTCAAGACCACAGTCCACTTCAATTTTTTCAACTAATAACTTCAAGGAGAACCCCTTTTGCCTAACAGCAAACTGATATAATACCTTTTTCCAAACTAAAGTAAATGCACTAATTATTAGTTATATACCAAAACGCTGTTGAATTCTGGAATCTGATTGGTTGGAAGGTGATTACTTTTCTTTACCTGCAACTTAGACAGTAATGCCAGCTGCAAGGTGAACGAAAGGTTTATAGGAATGTGCTTGGTAGAATACATCATCGTTCTATAGACGGCCATTTTAGTCGTTTTACATAAACAGTTGCATCTCAAAAGCATCAAAATAGACTAAGTTGCCATTTAAAGAACAGTAATGTGTTACATTTTTTTTCACATTAAGATATATTACATGCAGTAATAAAAATTGTATGCAGGTACACAGCAGTGCTCTGACAAATGTTTTATCCTTAGTGTACCTGTGATTATAGCTAAATGCCTTATTTAATCAAAGGTTAGTAGATTGATAGAGCTGTAGTTGATGTAGAGAGACATATAATATGAAGTGCTCCTTTAAGAAGTGCTACAAAGTAGGGTCTAGATAGTCCGTGGGACTGTTTTATTAATGCCATTCCCACCACTTGTACCCACCAAGATCCATCTATTTTTCATACCGCTTATCAAGCTCATGACTAAGTTAAAGCATTTGCTAAAACTGATTGCACACAGTGTGTTAAGCAATGTACCAAACCCTGTAAGCTTCATACAGTACCTGGCTGCATGCTCTTGCCTTTAGTTGAGCCCCATGGAATCGCAGTCCCGGTGCACACCTCTAGTAGGGACAGTTTCAGCCAAACCTGTTAGATACTGTATAGTAGTAGGACTTGACAATGCATTTGATAAGAAATGGACTAAATAAAATGAGTAAGACATGCTTATCAAGAGATTAGCATGTAGCAGCTGTGGATATAAAAAGTCTACACATCCATATACACTTTTTGTGAGTATGAACAACGTACTAATTGTTGTAGTAGCTTTATAGTAGCAATAAGTTTTATCGGAGCAGTTTGTCCTCCTGCGCTTTTCTTGTCCCCTAGACTAAGTGGACATTAACTCCCTTGGGTTGGGACTCCTTGTTGGGCAGTAAAACCCAGTAGCAGAACTAATTGCTAATTTGTGTTTAACCAGAGGGCCTTTCCAGTTCATTAATGTAGTAAACATCCTTTCATGTGAAATATAAGCGCATGTTTTGTGCGTTTTCAGCTTATCCTGTTAAATTAATGAAATTTCCTTCTGTCTTTCTTGCTGCTCCCTGGCTAAGCTAGATTTTGTTACTCCTTACAGATTCTAGCAATTTTAAAATTATTTTTGCGAGTATCTGCTAAAATTGCTCAGAGTTGAAACAAACAACACTGAAAAAAAGGTTTTTCGAGACATACAGCTTTAGAGCTGTATCCCAGGCTTCATGTAGTGCTCGAAGTAAGTGTGACAAAAAGAGAAGACAGACCAACCACTCTTAATGTTAGTCTGAGCAGCATTTATTTTAAAGTCTAGCTTTGTAATTTGACTTAAATGTAGCTTTGGTCATAGAAAATGTGTAGATTGATGTAGATTTTAATAAGACTAGTGTATGTATGTTTTCCATGTCTGTAAGCAGCTCTATGATGTCCATAAACCTGTTCAGACGGGGGTTTTTTTTCAGGACACATGGCTGTAAAGTAATTGCTACTACGGATGTCCGTGATATTTATCGTCAATTCACATGGGATAAGCGATTTCTGTAAAAATGTCTTCATCCTTTACATGCTGACGAGCCAGCAGCCACGTACGTCATACATGTTTGATAATACAGCATTGACGAAGCAAAAGAAAAGCTGCAACTGGACGAGAATAGAAACTTTGTTTAGTTTCAGTTTGGGGAGAATGATGTTATCTAACACCTTTTTAACAAATGGTACATAATCATAACATTTGGGAGGAGATTTTTCGGGACGTTTGCGATTTTTGCCCCTCTGTCGAAATGGCGTTTGGCGAGTGGACTAAATGTCGAGAACGGATTGACTATGTAAAATAATACAGAGAGTGCGTATGCATGGGATTAGTTTAACCTGGGATTATTTGTACAGGCTGTTTTATAGTAAGTAAACGATGCTGTCATCTTCACCAGCTAAGGAACGCACTTCCGGAAAAAGTCCGGGAAAACTAACTGGCATGAGTAGTTCGCACGGGATTAAAATCACAGAGAAGCGCTGGTAATTATTAAATTACCCCACCTCCCCATATAAAACTAGTTATTTGCTGTTATTTATTTATTTATTTATAATCAAACTGTTCAGGTTAACATATTTTCATAAGAAATTCTGCAAAAGCACTGTTTTCGAGAAGTGTCAGCTATTTTTTAATTTAGACTTCTAACAGACTTTTTAGACTGTCTAATGTCCTTGATATTTTTTAGTATCTTTAGTATATACAGGTTTGGAGAGTAACGGAATACATGTAACGGTGTTACGTAATCAGGATACAAAAAACTGGTAACTGTAATCCATTACAGTTATGACAAAAAACAAAGTAATCATATTACTGGTACATTTTGTAAACAATGGGAATACTATCAAGATAATTTTTTTTCCATTTAAAACCAAAGAAAGGAATCTTTTGACATACCACAATATAGACAGCTGCTTGGTTATAGCTCTGGTTCTCTCTTGCCAGTCGTACCTCTTTCATATATAACAACATTACACTTATTTCATGTCTTCTTCAAACAGAATGGTCAATGAACAACATTTACGAATTATGTGTAGCACAAAACAAACACTGTTCATTCATCCATATCACTCTGCACTCTCACTCTGCCCTCTTATTCTTAACTTTTTTTTACCAGGTGGTCCAAAGTAATTTAATATAGTTTTAGAATAAGGGCGTTCAAAATAGATTAAACCTAGATCATTATTTAGGTACGTGCATGCAGCTTTATCCATATCAAAGTTTCTACTCTTGCGTCTGTTAAAGTAACTGTTTCCGTTAAGATTTTCCAGCCAAGTCTGACCAAAACTAGTATTAGCTTGAAGCATTAGCAAGCACACCCACTGTGTTGCCGCTCATGTCATCTAATGAACAGGATATTTAGATTGTATGTTAGAAAAAAAAAACAGTCTATAATATTTTGTCTCCTCTTTTTTCTTGATGGAAATAAAGAGAGATTTTGGTATAGTTTTTATTTTTGAAATACATTTTAGTCTGATCTTTTTTTCATCAACAGTATTGCGTGTTGAAATAGTCACTGTTAGTGTTTAATGACGTTGGTGTCATCTCGTCATCGTCTCGTCTTAGTCATGGAACAAAAAAGTCGCCGACAAACAGTTTTCATCATAGTTTTCGTTAATGGACTTAACACTGCTTTCGAGAGCTGGGATTGTTGGTCAGGGCTGGATTCTCACTTGCTAGTGTGAATGCAAGGGTAAAAACTTCAAAGTGTTATTATGTGAACCAATATATAGCATTGTATAAATCTTGGTGCCTGGATAGAGCATAAACACCTCTCTACAGCTTGATGTTTAGACATATCTTACGAATGTTTCCCAGGAGAAGTTTAGCATTTAGCATTTTTAAGTGGAATATAAACAATGTAACCATCTCTGTCCCTTGTTCAGTGTTTATTCCTGTTTCCCAAGAAGCCAGGAAAGTCTGCATCATTGTTCAGTCATGCACTCGTCCTACATTTCCCTTTGAGGTGCAAACTAACCAGCTGAACAGAGCTAATGTATTCTTAGGCACAGTGCTCTGATGTGAGCTGTTTGGTATGAGTGTCCTGTTTGCAGGACTAATTATGGTTTTGACATTAGGGAACACATCAGTAGCGCAGAGCTCATATGCTGCCTATGAAGATTGCTGTGTGCAAATGAGTGATTTCATCCAACTGGAAAGAGGATGGACACACTTCCCAAGTGGAAAGGATTTAGGCTATTTTTTTCCTCTTAATATCTGTATTTATTAGGGATACATTGATACCGTAACTGGTATCAGGTTTCAGTCTGGCACCATGCTCATTTAAAAATTATCAGATACCATGTGACACTATGGGTGTTTTCATACCTAGTTTGTTTGAGCCCTCCAAATGCTTTCGGAGCAGTTCAGAACCTGGGTTTGGTTCTTTTAAAACAAAATATATGTGAAAACACCCTATGTGACATAAGTTTAGTGTTCGTTGTCACTCTAAAGGACTGACAACACAAAATGGCAGTGCTCTGGATGTATTTCACAGTTAATCAAACCAAAGCAGACCGCAGACTGTGCGCTGTGAAAATATGTAGAGGAGGAACTACAGCATCTTCCTACAATACAAGTAAACAGCTTAGACATAACGCTTGAGGAGGTCATTGCTAACAGCTGGCCAGGTGAGGAAAGATGTGTATAGTCACTGCTAGGTCAAGTCAAGTGGGTTTTATTGTCATTCCTCTATATAGCATGTACACATTGGAACTAAATGACGTTTCTTCAGGACCATGGTGCAACACAGAACAGTATGCAAGACTAAGTGCAATACACAGTGTGAGATGAGTGCAAAACAATACGTACACAAGACAATAAATACACAGAACATGGAATATAAACTGTAGACTATTGTGTAATGTAGCAGCACAAGTATAGCAGCAATATTGGCAGCAAAAACGAGTTCCATAATATAAAGTGACTGATGTAGCTAAGTGCAGTGTTCGGTGGTACTGAGTCTTACTGGTTTAGTGTGAGTGCAGTGGTATAAGCCTTACTGGGTTAGGTGTTTGCTAGCTCAGGTGAGCTTTGTGAGGCAGCAGTAATTACATTTACGGTGCTGGGGTTTGAACTCACAACCTTCTGAGCAATAGACCAATACCTTAACTACTGAACTACCACTGCCCAGTAATGTGACTGTCTCATGGAAGAAACTGTTGTGGAGTCTGCTGGTGGTGGCGGCAAACTAAAAAAACAACAACAAAAAACACACCAATGACATAAATATTTCAACTGTTAGAAGAAGAGATGAAAGTACTGAAGAAATAAATGTGTTTTAAGATAGAGGAAACATTTCTGAGGTTCTGGGGGAGTGAATTCCAAAGTTTTGGAGCCATGATGGCAAATGATCTACCACCCATGGTGAAGAGGTGGAAACATGGTACAATGAGTAGACCTGAATCAGAGGACCTAAGATTCCTCAGGAAAGCTGCCAGAAGCTGGTGTCTGGCTATGCATCTCGTTTGCAGCAGGTCATAACAGCAAAACGGTGCTCTAATAAGTACATAAGATGCTTGCCATGAAAGGGTTGAATAATTTTGAAACTGGAGAAGTCATTATAAGTTGCATTTTCAGTTGAATTTGGGGAAACCACTTGAAGCATCCGTTGTGTTGAACTATTTCAATTGCTGTAGTTTGATTTGTTCATTGCAAACAACTGAAAGCCTGTAAATTTTGACAATAAACCTGATTTGCAATGGGGGTCGGGTAGTTTTGATTGCAACTGTACACGGAAATAAGATTTTCTCGAATTTAGTGTATGGTGGCCAGTAAGATTTACTTCAGTTTTGGTAAAGTTTAATTTTACAAAATTGGAAGTCATCCATAGTTTTATGTCAGTAATACAGGCAGATAAGTGCTGAGGTGAATGGGATGAATGAGCACTAATGGTAGATCTGTGTGTCATCGGCATATCAGTAATGATGAAGACCATGATACCAAATGATGAGACCAAGGGTAGCATGTAGACAATAAAAAGAGGTGGAGTGAGAAATGATGTGAAAAGCAGAGCTAAGGCCCAAAAGAATGAGAAGGGCCCCGGAGTCAGCATAGAGATCATCATTTACAACTCTAAAGACAGCAGTTTCAGTACTGTGGAGTTAGCGAAAACCTGATTGAAAGGGGTGATGGAGATTATTGGACAAGTGTAACAGCTACTGACTGGCAACAACCCTTTGGCTACGAGAGGAAGGTTGGATATAGGTCTGTCGTTGGATTGTTCAGCTGGCTCTAAGCTAGGCTTTTTAAGAATTTGTGTAGTTTTTAATTCTTGGGGAACAAAGGCAGAAGTAAGATACTTATTTATCAGGTGGGAAATAGGAACAGAAATAACAGATAGACATGTTCTGAGAAAAGAGGTAGGAGCTGGATCAAGCTGGCAGGATGACTGATTAGATTTTAGGATAAGTTCTACAACAAAGGATGGGCAAGTGGGAATAAAACTGGAGAGAGTGTGAGAAGGGATAATGAGAGGAGGTTCATTGATGAGAGTTCCAGAGGTATAGTTGGAATGTTGTGAGTAGAAAGACATAACTTTATCATGGAAGAAGCAAAGAAAAGAATCACAGAGAGCATCACTACCAGAGATATTGGGTGACGGTGGCTGGGTGTGTTTGTACACAGTAGCAAAAAGTGTTTTGTTCTTGCAGCTGATATTACTAATGATAGTGGAAAAATAAGCTGACCGGGTGCTATTTAGAGCAGTCCTGTATCTAAGCTAGGCATGTCACGAGAACCGATACTTCGGTTCCAATTCGGTACCAACATTCTTAAAACGTGACGTACTTGTTTTTCTGGAGTAGCAATGGAACCGTTTCTAATGGAGGTACCGATGTTGCAATTCTTCCGGACCTGATGGGGGCAGCAAATACACGCTAGTGTTTTAGTCGGTCCACAAGTGGTGAAGTAGAAGAGGAATGCCTACAAGCACACGGGAAAAACTACAGAAGTTTAGCTCCGCCGCGACTCGTTGAGAGGAAATGTGGTATGGAATATGTAGATACTTTGCATTCGAGGCGGAGGACAACAAACATATAATTGATGCTGTGAAGCCGGTGTGCAACCGATGCCATCGTTCATTTCAAACAAAGCGAGGAAACACCTGGAATTTGGCGAAGCACCTGAAAGACTGTCCCTATATTATGTTTGTTTGAGGCAGCTGGCATTGTGGTCATGAAACCAGCTAACGTTATGCTCCATGTATTGTTAGCAAGAGCCAGTTATTTGTTAACTACGCTAACATATTGCAGTGTTATAAACTACCTCCTAATGGACCACCATTCATTGCCATTCAGCCCGTGTCTTGTCAGCAAAATGTAGCCTAATGTCACTAATAATTATTCAAATGTTCATGCTTTTAATAAATCTTTTTGGCCTGCCACCATATCAGTGAATTTAAACTAATGCTTGCATTCAGAGTATAAGGTGTGTGTGTGTGTGTGTGTGTGTGTGTGTGTGTGTGTGCAGTGTGCGCGTTTAGGAGTGCTGCATCTCCACTGATTCTTAGACAGTGTTTGATAACTAAAATCTCTCTCTCTCTTTTCTTTGCCAGTATCAGCCAGAGGAGGAGGTCCTCCAGGAGAGTTTTTAATAAAAAAATTTAAATTTTATTTTTATACCACACCGTGGTATCGACTTTGGTATCGGTACCGACTACTAGATTTTTGGTATCGTGACATCCCTAATCTAAGCCGGTGCTCAGTATAAGCTGAAGAATGTACGGCTAGGCCAGTTTTCCTATATAGACGCTTAAGGCATCGCCCAATCATTGAGAGGAGCAAATTAGCCTTGACTTGCTGGTGGCATGTTCTTTCAAAGCTTGAGAAATGGCAAGGTTATAGCTGGACAAGATCTTAACAGGGCAAGAACGTTTAACAGAGTCAAGAATTGAAGAGGCAAAAATAGAGGAAGAGAAAGATATTGGGTCAATCCCTTTCAGATTATGATAAGAGATGAGCATTTATTTGTTTTGCCTTTTGTAGGGGAATGGTGACGCTGAAGTCAATGAGCTTATGGTTAGAGATACCAGGCTGTGAGCCAGTAATTAAAACATTGTTTAACCGAGATGAACAGATCAGATCAAATGTTTGACCACGAGAGTGGGTGGAGAAATTCACATGTTTTTTGAGGTTAAAGCATTCTAATATAGACAAGTTCCTAGGTTTTAGCAGAATCAATGTCCACATGGATGTTGAAGTCACCAAGTAGTATTACAGGTGAAAATGTTGCGCAAGCAAGAGTAAGTAATTCAGTAAGTTCTGAGAAAATGACTGGATTTCATTTTGGAGGGCGATAGATGAATATCATGAGAAGCAGTGTTGGACCAACCACCTTAAATGCCAATTCAATCACATGATGTTATATCATGGTAGTCAGCGCAACTATTTTAAGTTTGTTGCAGTAAACTACAAGAAGCTCACCTCCCCTACCTTGAAGTAGGGGCTTGGAAAGGTAACTCTAACCACATGGAGTAAACAAATTGAGGTGTAAATAATCACTGGGTATTTGCCAAGTTTCTGTACAGACTTTTGTGCGTAAATAAGTCATTTAGCAGCAAGGCTTTCTCCGTCATGGAGTGGCAATTTAATAGAGCCAACTTGCTGCTATGGCGATCAGATGCTGTGATACTATCATAATAGTGGTTTAAACCCAGCAGACTCAGCTTTGTTGTCAGTTGTTGTGGGATAATCGTGTTGAATGCTGAACAGCATCTTTACATAATTGTCCTTTTTGTCTAGATGGGTCAGAGACAGATGGATGGTAGCAGATATAGCGTCCTCTGTTGAGCGGTTGAGATGGTATGCATGCTGAAATGAGTCCAGTGTGGAGGGAAGACTGCTCTGGGAAGGTCTTCCTCACCGACATGCTATTCTCTGCTTCGAACCATGCATAGAAATCGTTCAGTGCGTCTGGGAGCAAAGCCTCATCATTACAGACAGGTGGTGTAGCTTTGTAGTCTGTGATTGTCTGAACGCCTTGCCACATACGCCTTGTGTCCTTGGTGTTTTTGACGTGACTGTGGATTCTTCCTGCGTGGTTGTGCTTTGCCTCTCTGAAAGCCCATGACAGACTGGCCCTTGCTGTTCAGAGGGCTGCCTTGTCATCAGACTTGAAAGCAGTGTCTCGGGTTTTTAACAGCAAGCGCAGATCAGCAGTCATCCATGGCTTTTGGTTTGCACATGTGGTGAAGGTCTTGAAGGAAGTTACATCATCTATGTACTTGCAGTGTATTTCTCCAAGTCTGTGTTGTTGTAATGTGTAGCAGTCTCTCTGAACATGTTCCAGTCTGTGTGCTCAAGACAGGAGTGTACACCTTAACAATGAGCACGATGGTAAACTCTCTGGGCATTGGTTGGCATTTCACAATCATAAACTCCACCAGCGGAAAACTGTAGCTTGAAAACACAACGGCATTCCTACACCATTTGTTGTTTATGTAAACACATAGGCAACATGCGAGTCTTACAGGACAGTGCTGCTATCCTATGTAGCAGTTAGCCCGGCTAGCTGAATGGTTGCATCCAGAATGGTGTTGTTGAACCATGTTTCCATAAAAATGAAAATTCAGCAGTCCCTGATTTCATGCTGGGTAGTTAGCTAGGTAGATCCAAGGAGAATTTTTCCATGCAAGTTTTAATAGACTAGATGAAAGCATTACATCCCAGTCAATGAAGGTTAAATATAATAAGTCACATAAATATACATATACATTAATATACATAAATATTTTTATAAATAAAAATAAAATAATACATTATTTTATTCATTATGTTTTAGGGATGGGTGCACGGTGGCTTAGTGGTTAGCAAGTTTGCCTCACCCCGCCAGGGTTGGGGGTTCGATTCCCACCGTTGCCCTGTGTGTGGGGTTTCCTCTGGGCACTCCAGTTTCCTCCCCCAGTCCAAAGACATGCATGGTAGGCTGACTGGCATGTGTAAAGTGAATGTGTATGTGATTGTGCCCTGTGATGGATTGGCACCCTGTCCAGGGTGTACCCCGCCCTGTGCCTGATGCTCCCTGGGATAGGCTCCAGGTTCCCTGTGATACTGAAGATTAAGCAGTATAGAAAATGGATGGATGTTTTAAAGACATAAGAATAGATTGTTGCATTTTATAAACAGTAACTAGATGCAGTCTAGAAGCTTCTAGAAACTCCACTTCTCATGCAGGTGAGAATTTCTTTCTAGTAGTTTTTCAGAAATGTATTTGAGCAGCCATCCATCCATCCATTTTCCATACCGCTTACCCTACACAGGGTCATGGGGAGCCTGGTGCCTATCCCAGTGGACCCAGGGCACATCCTGCTTGGGTTGCCAACCCATCACAGGGTGCACACACACACACTCACAAATCCATTCACACACTACTGACAATTTGGAAACATGGATCAGCCTACAGTGAATGTCTTTGGACTGGGGAAGGAAATCAGACTACCCGGAGGAAACCCCCGTATTATGGGGAGAACATGCAAACTCCACACACACAGGGCGGAGGCAGGATTCAGACCCCCAACCCCAGAGGGCTTATTTTATTTTTTGTGCCTAACAATACATTTCCAGGAATAGTGAAGTTTTCACTGTCGGTCTGTTCCAGTCCCTGCAGTTCCAGCACACACCAACTTCCGGCCTCTCAAACTTTATCACCAGTAGAGAAAACACTTTGATTTGCACAGTCTACTCGCTCAGCTCAGTGCAGTCCCACTCCTCACCTCCTCGCCCGCTCCGTACAACAATCACTATTTCTGAGTAGCTGTACATAAGTGTAGTCTCTCTGATATTACTCACCTTTCCCTGCTTTCACCATCATCTCCTGCTTTCTACACCACCTAGAGGGGATTTATTCTGAAGTTTCGTGTCTTTGGATTTCTTTGCAGTCTTATGGAGTGCATTATAAGTGACAAGAAATGCTCTTGGGCTCTTAGATCCATCAAGTGTATGTTACAAATATAGCCAACTGCTTGAGAATGTATGAATATGGAACAGTGCTGGCTTGGCCTATGTTCAAGCTTTCGGTTTTTGGTTAGTCATGGTGAATCGGATATTTTCTGCACAAGCTCCGGCAGAAAGAGTAACAGCGTACTGTTTTGTCAACTCAAGTATTCAATCAGTTACTAAGAGGTGAAGTTACATTTGTGGCATTACATTTTAACGTTTAATAATTAAAATGGAATAAGTCTAGTTTGATAGCTACCAAAATCCCCCGCCGACAACCACATCCCCTCTCAGCCAAGTTGAGCTAACGCTCGTGTTTAGTAATTAATTACATTCCCCTGTTGCTCATTACCTCCTCTGTTTCTGCTTGAAATGTCCCTCGTTCACACTGCTATACATGATTGCATAACCGAATATACACAAAAGGAGGGTCACATTTGCTCTTTTGCTATGGACTTACAGGTTGCGCAATCATGAAATCATTGTAGTTTATGATTTTCAGTAAAGTATGCAGCATCTAAAAAGTGTGGATTGATGATTTCACTGACTTTATGGCTTTCATTCACATGTGCGAGTAAAAAAAAAACAACTTGAAGTGTAAAACAGGGGCAATGTTGCACACGAGCTGGAATTTAATGCTTCTATAACATGTCTGGTTTGGACTGAAATGCTTCTAAAATGAAATTTTAATGAGGTTTTAAGTGACGCTTGGTGCCACAGATCTGAATGTAGCCTCAGTCTGAAGAGACAGATTGAAATTTCTGTGAGTTTTAGGTTAATAGCAGCACATTCATCATTATTTTGATTGAGGTGTTGTTCTTGGGTATACATTTATTGATTAGAATCAATGACGGTTGCACTCTGGCTGCCTGATTGTTTAATATTTATGTAGTGAGTTATAAGCTGTACTGAATATACTTTGAAAATCAGGTATCTTTAACAGGTTGCGTTAAAGTTAATATTGATAAAGATTCTTGATTTTCAAAGTGTTTTCAGTGTTGTAAACTGATTTCATGTTTAAATATTTCTTAAAGATACAGCTGGTAGAATGCAGATTTCTTATTGTGGAGATTGGTCAGGAACTTTGCTGCAAAGATCAGCACCACGTCGCTTTATGAAAGATACGGTTTATTTGAAATAACAGAGTTTAAGTGTACATGTGGTCTGTCTCTGCTGACTGTTCTGTTGGAACAAGGTTATATTGGGTACAGATCAAAGAATTTTGCAGGCAGACAGCTGTAAATGTCTGAAATGTCAGCAATTTTGAGGTTACACGAGTCAGATAACAGCCCAGGTAGTAAACATCCCGTTTTCAAACAATGGTAGGAGAAAGTCAGAATATAAAACAATGCATAAAATGTTTTTTTTTTTTAAAAACGCTTTATAATATGATCACCAGGACAATCCTGTGATAGTGATTCAGAACTGTCAGGAGTGTTGTGTTGGATTTGGAAAGAAGTTTTTACATATAAATAATATGTGTGGAACTTGGATACATCAAAAGTCATCATGCCCCAACTTCAGTCACGAAAGAAGTCCAGCTACATGATGATTGGCAGGAACTGTAGCCAATCAGGAGAGAGAGAGTTTAATATTACACTATAAGAGGAATAACTGTTGAAGACTGATGGAGTTTTCTTGCTAAATAGACAAGACATTTGTTTGTAATCTAATCTGGAATGTGAATGAGTCACCTGAATATTACCTCTTCTGGTTTTCCTTAAATATCATGTTAATGCATTACAGTCACTGAATGTGTGCTTTCTGTCACAATTTCCAGTCCTGTTTTCTGAGGTCTTTCCTACTGAACCAAATCTAGATGTCACTTTAGTCACCGTTCCTGAAGCTCCTGCCATCCAAGCATCAATAATGAACCCTCCTTCAGAGTCACTTGAGATCAAGATGGCAGGAGCTCTTCTCCCTTACCGTCTTGCACTAGAATAGCAGTCTGCTCAGCAGTTTTATACTTTGCACAGAGCAGAGCAGTGGTAGGATGTGAACTGAATCATGTAGTACACCTTTCTCTGCACTCGTTATGCTGCTCCAATCAGTTATTCAGGTTTTTCCTTTAATTTGTTACCTGTCTGTACAGTTTTCTTTGGTTTTACCCTTGAAAATTGATTCTTTTAAAGATTGTGTGTAGCATATTATAAGGGATGCACTGTATCTGAAGTAAGGGTGAGCGATATAACATAACATATAGGTTTGCTTACAAACTGCCAGGAATACAGCAGTGTTGCATAAAAAACTGTTTCATACTACATGTATCATACTACAAAAATACATATACTAATATTCTATAAATATGAATAAATAACATTAAAATAACATTTTTATTTATAAAAAAATTACACTGAAAGGAGAAAAAAACTGTTTAAAATTTTTACATTTTACACTTTTAAGGATTACGCACCAACTTTTGACATCAAATCAGCCGCTTCCAGTCAGCTTGTAGTTATTTAATAAAATATTTATTTTAGTAAAAGATAAGAAGCTTATTTTTTTCCATTATTAAAAATAAGGCAAGTGACACACATGCACATCATGATGTGAAAGAAAACGTGATTCAACAGACCAGTCCACTATCAGTGAGTCTTGGGCGTCTGTCACGAAACTTACGTAATGGAGATGAGGACGGATGCAAATGCAGATAAGAGTTTTTATTAAAGGAGCTATAGGCAAACAAATCCAAATCGGTAATCCAAAGCGTGTTCCAGAAACATGCAAAAGGTCAGGCGATCGGCAAACAAGCATAAATTGGGCGAGGCTACAATCAGAGTCGAGGAACAAAGTCATGGTGTTCAAAAAGTCTCTTTTATAGTGTGGAGTGAGTGTGAGACTGGCAACAGGTGTGTGTGATTTAGAATTCCAGAGAAGGTTAACGTGTGTGTTTGGGAAGTGTAATCCATGGTGGCCATGTTTGTAGGCCGCAGTGCAGGATGGGAAATGTAGTCACTGGTTTGCTGTGACATGACAGCGTCCATGACCCTGCACCACTTTTGGTAGGTACTAATCACTGCATACCGGGAACACCCCACAAGACCTGCCGTTTTGGAGATGCTCTGACACAATCGTCCAGCCATCACACTTTGGCCCTGGTCAAAGTTGCTCAGATCCTTCCACTTGCCCATTTTTCCTGCCTTCAAGACATCAACTCGGAGAAATTACTGATCACTTGCTGCCTAATATATCCCACCCCCTGACAACTGCCACTGTAACGAGATAATCAATATTATTCACTTCACCTGCTAGTGGTTTTAATGTTATGGCAATTTCTGACCATGCATGGAAGGGTTGTGCAAATAGTTGCACTTCATTGTGGTCTGAGTGTAATACATCAAATGTAAATTCTTTTCTGAAGCTGTTTACATTCAGACGTAATAAGAAAATTTAAACCTGTTTCTATCAACTACAGTTATAAAAGCTCATGAATGTGAAATAATATGATAAAAGGCAGAAAATATGATGATATCTGAAGTTCAAGCCCATGCAGTAAAAGAGAAACATGCCAAACAAACAGCAGTGTGAAGGAAAGAGCACTCTATATTGTCTGGATATTGTCTAGTGCTGTATGTTGTCTTGTATTGAAGGTGTGTGGTTTTCCTTAAAATTTGATCTACTAAACTTTTATTAAATTACTATATTAAGTATTATATTACATTAAAACATGCTATAGGTTTAAATAAACAGGCAAAAATATGAAATGGTTAGAATTGGCATAAAATGGATATTTACAGTATAAATATATACTTGTATAATTGTATATAATCTATAAAGAAAAATAAATTATATTTATCAATGTATAAGTAATATCTGCACACTGAAAATGGTTCAAAATAGAAGATCTATTCAGTTTCTGTTGTTCAGGATGTGAGGACTGTTTGAAGCAGAAAAACATCTTGCATGGCAAAAGACAACATAATAGAATAAAGCAGTGTGGGAATAAAAAAAAAAGGCTGTGTATGAGACTGTACTGTACCACACACTGAAAAGGAACTTGAGTTTCTTCTGAGCTAAGATAATTATTGTTTTTATGTTTTTTTATATATATTGTTTTTATATGGGGATAGAATGGAGCAATAAACTCATGTCCATAAACTCCCATGAGTTTGACCGTGTAGTATTTGCACATTTATAGAAGGGATTTACTTGTTTATAATCACATCTGTTGTTACCCAGATGTGGATGGGTTCCTTTTGTGTCTGCTTCCTCTCATGGACTCTTTCTCATATCGTCTCAGGGAGGTTTTCCTTGCCACAGTTGCCTCTGGCTTGCTCTTTAGGGATAAATTCATACATTTAAAATCTATATCCTGAATTTGCATCCTTCTGTAAAGCTACTTTGGGACAATGTCCATTGTTAAAAGTGAGATTTAAATAAAACTGAATTGAATTGAATTGTAACTCCGCTACTGTCAAAATGTGCTAGTGATAATCCAATTCTTCATCAGGAAGCTAAAAAAATTATGAAAAGAACTGATTTATCAGTCTGTACAGGATTTTGCGGCGTGTTTTGGTGATTGTCGTGGCCAAGCATGCTTGATTTTGCTGCAGTTTTTTTTTTTTCCCCACAATTTGCAGTGCAGACTACTTGAATGTTTGGTAAATGAGACCTTTTAGCTGTACTCATGTACGACACACATGAATCGTCACATGACATGTCTTGGCCCAAATCTGTGGAAAATCTGCAATAATTTGAATCATCTGAATATTGCAGATTTTTTTTTTTTTTTTTTTTTCTGCAATCACAAAATCCTGGAGGGACAGAAAATCTTTTTTTTAATAAGTCATTTTGCAAACTGTATTGATTCTCCTTTCAACGTCATGGGCACAGACCCAAACTGGACAGTTTGGTTTTTTGATGGATGTTTTTCCAGTCTTCAGCTGTCCAGTTTGGTTGAGTCTGTGCCCATGATCGTATCAGATTCTTGTTCTTGGCTGACAGGAGTGGAACCTGATGTGATCTTCTGCTGTGCTAGCCCATCCACCTCAAGGTTCGATGTGCTATACATGCGGAGGTGCTTTTCTGCTCACTACGATTGTAAAGAGTGCTTATTTTAGTCACTATAGACTTTCTGTTAGCTCAGACTAGTCTGGTCATTGTCCTCTGATTTCTCTTATCAACCAGGTGTTTCAGCCTGCAGACCCTCTGCTCCCAGGATGTTTTCTGCACCATTCTGTGTAAACTCAAGAGACTGTTGTGTCAAACCTGTAGAGTTTACACAGCCCCTCTGGTCACAGAGATCACTTTTTTCCCCCATTCTGTTGTTTGATATGAACATTAACTGAAGTTCTTGACCTGTATCTGCATGATTTTATGCACTGCTCTGCTGCCACATAGTTGGCTGATTAGATGGCTGCATGAATGTGCCGTTATACAGGTGTTCGTAATAAAGTGGACTGTGAGTGTATATTCAGTACGTTTGTGCATTCAGAATGTACCTTTCAGATAAATGCTGAGAAATATCTAGTAAAGTCATTTTTTGCTCCATGCAGTGTGAAAGGGAACAGTGGGGGGAATAAAGAATATTGTGAAATATATATAAGTTGCAGAAAACCTCTGCTAAAGGGCTGAACCCCCTGTTGGTAACACTAACCCTGTGTTTTTTTTGAGCAGAAAAATTACTTTCCACAGAAGCGTCTCACTTTTCAGCCACAGCAGGAAGATCCCCTCGCTCCAGAGGTGCACTGTCACTCTCTGCCAGCGGAACTGACATGTTCTTCTCCTTCTCTTTACAAACCATTAGCAGAACAGCACCTGTGTTATATTTACAGCTGTGCTAATATTGTTTTCAGGCCTTGCATACTGGCTGCAGAATTCCCTGCATATGTATACAGTAAAATATTAATATATGGGGTGGAGTAGGGGATTTTTGTCTGATTTCTAACCAAAATGTTACATTAAAAACTTTAACTTTTAATGATGTACAGTAAGATGATAAACAATAAAGAGAAAAATGTAACACTGTCTGAAAGCACTGTCTTGCTTTCAAGCTGAATAACTTATTTATAGACTAATGCATGAGACCATACAGTATTCCTAATATTCACAATATGGCATTTTTAGTAAATACATTTAGGTAGTGACTTTGTGATGCATTGACCGACATGTTAAATGGTGCAGCATGTCATGCAGCTTGTTTCTGAGAAACTGTAGAAGTCTGGAAGACTTACAGCAAACTGTAAGCAGAAAACCTACTTATAAGTCCTGAAACTGGAGACTCCTTCCATGAATTTTAAATAAACTTCTCCTTCCTGAAATGTTCACCATTTTTCTCTGTTAAACATCATGTTTATTTTTGCATTAATTATTAGGCTTGGATTATGTAGATCATCCACTATACAAGTCCATGTGAAGGTGTTGTTGCTAGAGGAATGATAACGTATTAGAATGAACACCTGTGATTTGAGTTGCAGTCAGAACACAGCTGAAAATGAACCGAAGTCTTCTGACCAATCAGATTTCAGAACAGCATTACGGTGCTAAAAAAGAAAAAAAAAAGGTTGCTGCCATGTTTCGTGTACGCTTCCCCCCCTTAGGTGAAAACATGGTTGTAAATTAACACTCAGTTCTTCTGACTGATTATCCTATGATGAAACATTTCTATCCTGATAGGATTGGTCTCTTCCACTATGACTCCGCCCCCACGCACAGGGCATGGAGGTCAGTTGAATGGTTTGATGAGGATGAAAATCATGTAAATCAGATGCTATGGCTTTCACAGTCACCAGATCTTAAATCAGTTAAATTCCTCTAGGAGATTTTGGAGAGAGGTGTTCGGAGTGACAGCGCTTTCTACACCATCATCAAAACACCAACTGAGGAAATATCTTTCTAATAAGCAAATAATTCATCTACAGTGAGATATAGCCTTTCATAGAAAGTGGTGGGAGAGGTGTATGAGCAAACTGGAATGGTTTCAGTTTTATTTTTTTCAGTCAAGGTGCTATTCAGCTCTGACGCACTCTCACATTTCAGCCAGAGAAGCTGAGAGACCAACATGTCTGATCTCACCAAGCCCATTTTGTGAAATTTTAATAATATATTGTCTAGCATGCTAACCCTTCTATGATGTAAATACTGTAGTTATGCCTGCAGTGAGTTGTTTAAGAGGAAGTTTAAATGTCACATAGATTCATACTGGAATTTTTGAAGTCTGGATCACAACCAAAAGCCCTAATGTCCTTTTACAGACAGTGTGGGACAAAAATCTTTATAGTTTGAATGATAACGTAGTAGAACTTAGTTGAATAACATTGTTTTGCAAATCTAATGTCATTAAATGTTAATAATTCCACTGCACTCTTGTATATTCAATTCAGATTAGCAGTGTTGGGTAAGTTACTCAAAAAAAAAAATCCACTACAGATAGCTAATTATTATTTTAAAATTGTAATCTGATTATCTGTAATTTGATTATTGCAGTACCCAGGCCAGGTTACACCCCTGGCAGCTGCGCAGAACGTGGTTTATTTTTAAAATGCATTTTTACTTAATATTGTTTTCTTAACAGTAAATTTGTAATTTTATTGACATCAGTAACTATAATCAGATTACATACATTTTAAATAATGCATTACATTACTGTGTTATCAGAAAAAGTCATTTGTACTTTGTAACGTGTTATACCCAACTCAGCAGATTAGTCAGTGTCACGATTTGAAGGCGGAGACAGATGAAAGTGCAGATTGTAAGTTTAATCAAAACAAAAACACCAGAAGACACTATGAACACGAGAGAGCATAACGTGATAACAGACGACGCTCAACGCAAGACAGAGTGCAGTGCAAACTGTGACTATATACACACAAGTGCTCGTTAACATGAAGGACAATCAGGTGCAGCTGGTTGTGTGACAGAAGTGCAGTGGCTGCTGGGACCTGAAGTCCAGAGTTCCTTCAGGATATCCATGACATTCAGAAAATGTTGAGTTGAATTTTCTATAACAGCAGCTGAAAGGTTTATATTAATGTGCACTTTTTTATACGTTGTTGCTATCTGCAGTTTACATACCTGTATGAGGACCTGTATGGTGGATGTTCCTCATAATTGTATAAAAATATTTTTAAAATTTGTAATAGTCAGATGGGTAGTTGGGAAAGTTTTCTGCCTCAGGGAAGTCTTTAGGGTGGAGAATTTTGCTGCAGAGAGAAAAAACAGAGAGGGAACAACTGTTTATCGCTATTATAGGGATATAGTCATAGTGATAACAGGAACTAAGAAATTTGGCAAAAACCCCAAACTGCTCATCACCCTCAGAACACCATCCCGACAGCATGGTGAAGCATGGTAGTGGTAGCATCATGTTGTGGGCATTCTTTTCATCGGCAGGGACTTGGAAACACGATAGGATTGAGGGCAAGATGGATACAGCTAAATCCCAGGTGATGGGAATGACTGTCTGTAGCTGCCATAACATAAGTGATAACAATTATTAACAATTGTTTTTGTACGTTGCACAACATTAAATGTAACTATAAATGGATAAATAGTATGACTTGTCATTCTTTAATAAATTACAAATTGTAATTGTTGGTGATTAGTTGTTCTATAAGAGCAATACAACACTTGAATAACCGACTTCGGGGTTGTAATTCCGCTTCACTACACAACCCCATCATTTTTGTTAACGAGTACATCCCGTAGTGTTTTCTTCCTTGTACACGACATATTACTGTAGCACTGTCCCTTCTTATTCATAACACATCATCACAGTATCAGAATGTCACATTTGTATTCTACTAGAAAATATCAAGTTTGTCTCAGTAGGAGTCTTTTTGTAATAACGTGCTATTGACTTTTCACATTATATGCAGTGTCTAGAAATGTGTTGTGTAATAATAAGACGACCTTCAAAATAACAAAATAACGTCTTTCTTCCAAGCTGATTAAATGTATTCTTCTGGTTAGATTACTCACTGTTTATTTTTATTTTTAGTGAATATGATCCTTTGTTTGATATGGTGAGACAAAGTTCTAAACTGACTATTGATTCAGTTTGGCAGCTCGAATTCAGGACTCTAAGACTAATAAGTCTCTTTTAGACTGAGACTAAGAAGTCTCTTCCCACAGAACAATTATGTTTATACAGTGTCCTGTAAAAATATTAACAAAGTACATTTGCAATTGCATACCTAAATAAGGTCTCTGCATAAATATTACCCCCCCCCCCCACGTTTCTCCTGTAACGTGTACACTGATTGGCTGGCATTAAAACAGCCAGCCACCGTCAGGAGGAGAAGGTCACCAGGCTGATGAGCATCTCAAACTGCAGAGACACACTGGACAGATTCGATCTCACTTCAGCAGTAGTACACTTCTTTGCCATGAAAAATCGCAGAAAATAGTCATAAAAATAAAGACAGTGTAATTAGTGTGGGAAATGATGCAATTTTCATTATTTTTAGTATATATGGCAAACTGCAGTTTAATGTTTTGCTGCACCTTGTTTTTGTTTTGAATGTCTAGAGAGAATTAGAGTCTAATTCTATGACTGCCGTTTGTTATTTTGATTAGTGTGGAAAAGAAAATGTAATCAACTTTTATCTTTCATTTGACTTGATTGTTTTGTTATTATTACAATATCGCTGTAACACATCTGGGTCGGGTCGGGAATGAGGAGGCGGGAGGCAGGCTGGACAACTCAGAAGCTTTTTATTCTCTCTATTTTTACTTTCACCTTTTCAGCAGACTCATTCAACCACACACACACACACACACACACACACACACATACACGTCTCTGTGACGATTGGCTCTCTCTCTCACCCTTGCTTGTTACGGGAGGCACTGGAATCACAAACAGACACACAAGTAAACTTGGGCTAATCCATCGCAGATCAGAATCATGCCTTACATGCCTCCTGCCATCCACAGCTGATGCTTGACCACGCCCCCACCGCCACAATCGCATATACTATGCATAGTCCAAAAATGTTACAGTGCAAATTAAACACCGAAATGAGATGACCAAATTTTTTCCAGTTTGTCCGGTAAACTTTATTATTCTCTGACACGTTGGACGGCGGCAAAATTTTGTAGCAGAAATTCAGCCAAAAATCAGGCTGATGAGCTGAAAGATGACCCCCCCCCCCCCCCCCCCCCCCCCATTACAGCATAGATCAAACCAGCATTTTCTGTGTCTTGATGCCTTTGGATCGATGGTTTCTGGGTACATTGTAAGATTCCGTGTTATAATAAACGCAGGTGTGATGAAGATTATGCTGTTAATGAAGCTGATAAAGGCTATGATTCATCCCTTCGAGACTTGTGTAATAACTGAGCAATGTGTGATGATGATAGGAGACAAAATACACCTAGAGCAAGTGAGCTTCAAAGCAACATACCTATAAATGTTCTTATATGACATGCTTGCATATCCTTGTAATCTTCCTTTAAACTAGCATTTGAATTTAATTTAATTCAGATTTAGTAGTTAGGGTTAATAGATCGTTAGTAGTACAGTTTGAGTCCACAGAGAGCAAACGTTAGCAGAAGTACCTCACTATTAGAAGTCGACTGATAGTGATACTGATAACTACTTTAAGTTGGGCAATACCTGCTGATAACCGATTAATCAACCGATAATTTTTAAAATTGATTCTGAATGAAAACTTAACACTCAATTATAAATATTATTTATATATTTATATGATAAATATATTTAAAAAATATATGCTAAAATATTGCTGAACTTTACTGTACTGACTGTACCATGAAAATGTACTATTAATGTAAATAATATATATTAATATACTAATATATTAATACATACTAATGTAAATATTAAGATACTCTTAATTAATATACCATTAAATATTAATTTACTATTCATAAATATTAAATAAGATATACATACAAACTGAACAAAAAGTTACACTCCAGGTAACAAATACAAATAGAGCTATCCAAAACGAATAATTTAAAAAAACTCTTCAAATAACACGACAAAATTTGGCAGTGATCGTTTTTATTTCGCCTCTAGAGGCCGCTCTCGCACTGGACGCAACTGGGAAAAATTATTTTGCAGATTAATCAGAAAAACGATCAATCGTTCGACCTCTACTCACTATGTCTTTGAATTGCATTAAGTATTGAAGCAAAGAAAATGACAATGGGACAGTATCATAATTGTATTCTAAACTTTAATGTTTCACATATTTTTAATTTAGCCAGAGTTATGTTTTTGATTTGTAGAGACTGATCGAAAAATCAACTACCAGCCTGTTCAACAGTATAAATCAGCAGCAGCAATATCAAAAAAAGTAAAAAAAAAAATACAAAGTAATTAGACTTACTATTGTAGCATCCACTACAGTGTAAAATATTTACGCTACATGACACTTCAGTATTAGTGTGTACGTGAGCTGTAAAAATCATGGCAAGAAGGTAGCTGGCTCACTAATTATCCTTAATAACATAACTGTTTTTTTCTAGAACAATTGTTTCTTGGGCACAATGTTCAGGAAACCTTTTAGATATGCTTGTGTGATAGTGATTTTTATACCTGATTCTATAGTAATGCACAGTGAACAATAAAAAAATAAATAAATAAATAAATAAAAAACAGTACGTTTTCAATATAATCCTTCAAATTGGTTGTCTAATGTCCACATGGCTGATATTTTTTATGTTGTACTGCTTGAAGTTGCATTAAAAACAGCATCACTTAGTAACAATCGATCAATTTCTAATTATCAACAGCATTACCATAATTTGTAAAATGTTAGATCTGTCACGTTGTTTAATCTTTTTAGGTCAAAATCTTTGTCTTTTGGAGTTTTTCAGTGACATCCCAAATGAACATATTTCAACAATGTTAAATATACTGTGTACTTGTTAGGTAAGTCAAACATACACTGACAGATTTTAATTCACAATAATGAACTCAAACCATTCTGCATTTACTGTGACAGAAAGTGAGATGGGGAAAAGGGTGGGGCTTGCAGGCAGTGTGAGTAAATACTGGATTATTAGATTTATATATTTGTTGGCTTATTTCACATTTTATTGGTGTAACTAATACTAGCATACTCTAATTAAATTGAAAAGTGCAAAATGCGTATAGGCTGGCAGGCCTGGTAATATAATCAGAGTAAATCTCTATCTCGCACAAGCCTAGTGACAGATTAGCACCGTGAGACTACAGCACCCGTCAACACCACATGTTCACCTGATCATGAGCCACATTTATGCAAATGAGCACTAATATTTAAGTCACATATGTATAGCACTCAGTGTCAAGCTTCTGTTGTGAGTATAGTCATTATTGATTGTCTCATCCATGCCACGTTCATGTTAATCCAATGCTTGCCTAGTTTGTGTTTGTTCCCTAGTCATAGTCTTCATTCACGTGTGTTTCACTAAAATACTCTGCACTTGCATCCATCTCCAAACCATCCGTGACACCTAGTTTAGATACGCTTGAATTAGGCAACTCATTTTGAGGTGGGCTTTACCTTTAAATATAAACATATTTAGAAAAGGAATAGTATTTCAGCAGTAAAATTTGTTCTGACAGCCCTACATATGCATACACACAGCTGTTAAACGCTTACAGGCAGAAAATGACATACAATTACACACAATTACATACACAGACAATTGCACACAAACAATTGCATACCTTTTTTTTTTTGGACTGCCACTCCCGCCCCACTTTGGAGGACAACTGAGACTTTGTTAGTGTTATTACATGCTTCACATAGTGTTGAGATCCCATAATGTGGAAGAATATAAACGCATAGATATGTATGAGCCAAGCATTAAATAAAACAATACAGTAATACAAGGACATAATAATAGGAGCATAATAGGCTAATGTCAACAGTAATAACAGTAACAATGGTGTGTGTGTGTATTTGAGAGCGAGAGAGAGAGTGAGTGAGTAAATACATGAATGAAGTGAACATTAACCTCTACCAATGTGAATAACTGACTCATTCGTTGGAATGGCATCTGTACACTCCACGGCACTAATCATTGTAGTACCTCTGCCTGGTGATATTTAGTCTGTCTTTTAAAATTACCCCCCCCCCCCCCCCCCCCAAAAAAAAAGAAAAAAAACAACAAAACATCACATTGAAATACATTCATAATTGATGTAAAGGTCAGAGTCGGTTAGAAAAGACAGACACAGCACGATTTATATTAGAAACTCCATGACTTTCTTTATCTGTTCTTGTCTGAAATGGATCGGCAGCAGTTGTGACACGTCCCAGTAGGAAAACTAATCAAACCTGACTTTAGCAGCATGGGGCTGCATGGGTGAGAGAGTAAATTGCCAGATTAATCACACCACCACTGGAAGGAGATTCTACACTAATGAGTTTCCCACTCTATTTTTCTCTCCCTCTGGCCATACTAGTGCCAGCAGCACAATGCAAAGGCCATGATGACCGCCATAGAATTCATACCATGTTTCTTACCATTCCCTTTTTCAGACATATTCCCTACAGAGGAGATTCTAGATGCTGAAGTGTTAAATACTGTGACTAACACACTAAGCCAGCACCTTATTATAGAAGAGGATTGCCTTTTAAATACCTCTATAGTGGTTTGAGCAATGCTCTGGGAAATTAAGAGGATGCTTGTGACTGGGTGATGATCCGACGTGTGTGTGTTTTGTTCGTTCTGGTTCGTGCTTAGCAGTTCATTTAGTTTTCATAACAATAGGATTGTACAGTACACCATACAATATATTGTATATGTGAAATAAACATAATAAAACACTTGTTAGATATTAGCTGGTGAGTCCATCATTTCAGTGCCATTTATCACTTGCAAATGAAAAAATAATAATGACATTTAATTTGAACATGTAACCATTCAAAAATTGTTGCCCATGCCATGCAACACTTATTTTATTTTATTTTATTTTATTTTATTTTATTTTATTTTATTTTATTTTATTTTATTTTTTGTCTGCTGACACTGGTTGCATTTTGCTCTTAAAGTCCCCCTGGAATAAAAATGTGAAGTTTTGTGGCTTTTAGTATTAATATGTCAGCCTTAAGGTTATCTATAAGCTAGTGCGCTCCAAAACAATGACAAAAATCACATTTAGAAAATATATGCATTCAAAATTTACTCTGCCACCAATATGGATCAACAATTTTGATGCCATTATTTCACACTTTTCTGTCCAATCAAATTCTCTCTAGAATCTGAAGTGTCCCCCCCCAACATTATAACTGGCAAGTACAGCTTAGCCTGGGCTGTGAGGTGATCTAAATGCTATTGGCTATTTTAAAAAGAAGTGGAGCCACTCAAAATGTCTCGCCCCAACCCCGATTTCCTGTTTCAGTGGAAATTACATCAACACATTGAATAATACTGCACGTCTCAAGGCAATGCAATGGCCTGAGTATATTAAGGACATTCTAATGATTTGCTTATAATGTATTTTTTACATAATAATTTATTCACCATCATTAACACAATATCACTGAAAATAAAGAGAAAAAGAATGAGAGATATTAATTTTCTTCATCCCATGTTGTGCAGGAAATTTGGATGTCTTCCATTTTGAATGTTGTGGGACGAAAATGGCAAAAATGCTTTTATCTGACTAGAGTATATTGTTCCAAAAGATTTTCATTTGTCTAAAATCTCTATGATCTCTACACATCTCTATGCTTTTTTTTTTGACAGAGGAGTTTTGCATGAGGTGTAGGATGAAGATGATTGCAGTATAGTCCACTGCTTATTGTTCTCTGCTGCTTTCAGGTTGTCCTGCAACTCTTTTTGAGTGACTGCTGGCTTCTCTCTTAGCTTCTTCTTCTTATTGGTCTGAAAGAACGTTGTGAAATCTCGTGTGGGGAACATATCCAGGGATAAGTTGTGGTGTACTTGCACCAACTTTGCACTTGCATATTATCAAACCAACTGTAGTGAAAGGGACGTTTTTGCTATGACTCTGTAGCTTTTTACATTTGAGCATTGTTTAATAATGTTGTCTCTGAGGACTTCAGGAAGCTCCTTCACCCTCACCATGATAGCTACTTGCCGTGTGAAATCATGGCAACCGGTGGCAACGTCTTTTGTAACGACATCAGGTGCAATTTGCACAAGAAGTTTTTTTGATGCATTTACACCTAATATATTTTTATAACCTTTATAAAAAATATATTTTTTATCACCTTTATAAAAATATATTTTTTATAGTGTTTGAATCCCCCCGCATTATTATGTTTTTTTTTTTTTTTTTTTTTTTTTTTTTTTTTTTTAACATATCTTTCTTTATGCTTATAAATACAAGTTTCTTGTTTCATGTTTAGAAGTACAAAGTCAAAAGACACTATATATGTAAATTTGAAGTGGCTCTTTGCACTGTATGTTTATTAAATTACAAAAAAACGAAACTCACTGTATTTGTAAATGTAACATCATTGAGAACAAATGGCCCCCCAGTTATGGACTTAATACTGAAAATCACATTGTTGATCCGGACAAAAAATTAAACAGAAGCATGAAATGAAAACCTCACTGAATGCATTATATAGTAATATTATGAGTCACCGTTTTTCTAAGGTATCCATAAAATTTAATGATTTCTGTCTGTCTAGAATAAATATTACTCACTGCACCTTTCACAGCAGTTCAGGTCTCTCCAGCTATGGCTGGTCTGGCTTTGTTCCTCAGCCAGAATGTGAGCACGTGTCTTCTTCCCATTTTGGTTTGCCCTGAAGCTCACTGTGTGGCCTGCCATTTAGTCCAACATGCGACATATCCCGCACTGCCAGCTCTAATCGCCAAGCGCATTGTGTGGGTGTGTTTATTTTTGGAACTCCCTATGAAAGTGGTTGGTCAGTATTGTGAGACAGAGAGAAAACAAGAGATAGTTTGAAGCAGTCATACTGCTGTATATCTTAATTTCACCTCTTGTCAGCATAGTCTTTTAATATTATCTAAACACGAAGGTTACTTAACTGTCGCTGAGAATGTAGTCATGCACGTTATAAAATCTATAAAGTTTTTATATTGGTCTAATTGCGGAATTTCTTGTAATCTCAAAGTATCATATAGCTATCCACCCTCTTACGCATACATGAGCTCACTGACACCCACGTTTCGCTAGTGTTGTTGTGAATGACAGGAGAGAGAGAGTGTGCGTGCCGTCCCTCCCACCCTGAGAACATGATTCATTTTGCTCCCTTGGACCCTGGCCGCGGCTGGCTTTGGTATCGTCAGGATTCCAGCTCACGATCTCCCAGCGATAGCTGTTCGCAATATTTCCTTTAGATGGTTCTAATTACAAAAATGACTCTTGTGTGCTTTATATCTGACTGCTCGCTCACACCTACATGAAAGAAAAAAACATCCTTTGATGTTTTGTATTTTGTATTCATATTCAGCTACATTCTCTCACCTTGGAAGAATCAAATCTTGGTGAAGTGTTCTTCTTGTCCAGTGCTGGACTTGCATCCTGATCACTAGCTGCTTTTCTCCTTTGCTCTTTCTCACACTTCCTCTCAGGCACCAGACTGTGCTTCTCTCTTCCCCACTTTCCTGCTGAGGATCTACTTCACACTACCTTTTGAATTAGGGGCATCTGCTGAGAGTGTTGCAAAGCTGACACAACAAATCTCAAAGTCTGAATGGCTTGAACGACCCTTCACTAGATCAGCACTTGATCAGAAGTCAGTATTGGACTTGCAGAATTGCATGTTTCGCTACTCATATGAGGAAGGTAGAATCTGTTTAAGACGATCAGGACGACTTGGACAACCCTGTAAAACCTTTGACATTCCTTACAACGCTGGTTCTCAAACTGGGGTCCAGGGGCCCCAAAGCTGGCATTTTTATTTATTTATTTTGTTACAGTGGTGGAAATGACAAGGCGACTTATCACAGTTATTATAATTACTGGTCCAAGCACCACAGTCAGTACAGCTCTGTGTTCTATAGCTGGGAAGTTACTCTAAGGGGTCTCTGGCCACAAATTATTTACCCAACCTCTGCCATGCACTACCAGCTGCTGTCTCTTGTACCCATATAAGTCCAGCCAGGCTATCTCCACTAAGCAGAACAAATTGACTCAGGTTCTGTCAGTCTGTCAGTCTGTCCTTCTTGATTTAACCGTGAGGTCAGGCAGAGAGCCAGACAGGTTGAAAAGAATTCCAGTCTACAGGGACAAATGACTTTCAGAGAGACAGACAATACTAAGTACTGAATACAATGCTTTTAAGCACATTGTATCCGTGTGCTGGTCTTATTTATTCACTGATTCATTTCTGACATATTGAAAAAAGAAAGTGCAGGTGCTGAGACAGCTGTTAGTTAACTAATTTGAGTAATTAGCAGAGTACAATAAAAAAATGAGTTGCTAATGCTTGCTTTGGCATATGCGTATTTCTCCTTTTATGAACCTCATAATTAGGTGTCGACCGATGTTGGATTTTACCGAAACCAATAACTAAGTTGGGTAGTACCTGCCGATAACCTATTAAACAACGGATAGTTTTTAAAACTGATACTGAATGAAAACATATCACTCAAAGTAAAACTTTATAACAAAAGTAAACAGTACTGACTGTAGCATTTTATGGGGAAAATAATAGTGGCCACACAAAATATTGACATTTTGGGCCCAGTTTGGACATTTTCACTTAGGGGTGTATTACTCACTTTTGTTGCCAGCGGTTTAGACATTAATGGCTGTGTGTTGAGTTATTTTGAGGGGACAGCAAATTTACACTGTTACACAAGCTGTACACTCACTACTTTACATTATAGCAAAGTGTCATTTCTTCAGTGTTGTCACATGAAATGATATTATCAAATATTTACAAAAATGTGAGGGGTGTACTCACTTTTGTGAGATACTGTGTGTGTGTGTATATGTGTGTGTGTGTGTGTGTATATGTATGTGTGTATATATATATATATATATAAATATATATCTCCAAACTGAACCAAAAACTTACACTGCCAATAACAAATGAAAAGACATTCAAAATGAATTTAAAAAAAAACCACTTCAAATAACACAACATAATTTGTCAGGGATTGTTTTTCTTTTGCCTCTTAAGGCCGCTCTTGTACTGTACAATGACAGTTAACGCTTCTCAGCCGCTCCCACAACGGATGCAACTGGGAAAAGCTGTTGGTTTGGATTTTTGCTGATAACTGATAGTTCCAGCAGTTGGTTATCAGTGCAGATTAATCGGCTAAACCGAACATTCGGTCGATTTCTCTACTCATAATACAGCTTTAGACAGACATTTATGCCAGAATTCATTGCTGTTTTCAATTTAAAAAGTCCATGTTTTACTCTAGGTTCATCTAACCTTGCTTGGGGGTAATGGGCATTTGCTAGAATTCCAAACAGTAAAATGTCAACAAAAAAAAAAAAAAAAAGGAAATTTAAAGTAAAGTCAAATTTGTGTTTTATAGCATTAATTAATACACTTCCAAAATGTATGTCTCCTGTGTCCTCTATTTCTTTCTGTCCAAGACTTTCTAAAGTCCTTAGCCACAACAGAATGAACACACACACACACACACACACACACACACACAAACCTACCTTTTGGGAATAACAACATCTTTCTCAGGTGTGTTGGTAAATTACTAATAAAAGACCCGGAGCACCAACTGCTAACTGAATGTCCAGGGCCTGCAGCATATTCTGATGCATCAATATTGAGTCTTGTGAATTCAGAGCTGTCATAAAATTTTGACCAATAGTATCCATGCAAGGGCCACACTAGCTGGATGGTTTGCATATATTCGACTAATTACAAAAGTTTAAATTTCTAAAAACATTGCAATTCCCATAGTTACAAATGCCATATGCTTGTGTTTTGGGTTCTTATTGGGTTCCTTTCTAATGTGTGCACCTGTTGCGTGTTAGCTGATTGATTGCTCATGTTTCTGTGTGTACCCGACTGTTTCTTAGTTTCACTGGAGGTCTTGTCGATTGTATCATGCATTTCTGAGTTTGCTAATTGATACTTGTGTGTTCCATGCCCTGTGTGATGTCTGGTTATTAGTACTCCAGTGGTTTCTCTATTATCATATATGTTTGACAATATGGATTTGATCATATGGATTTTACTTTGAGAGACCCTGCCTGTGACTTGTCCCATGCTATGGACTATGACTACAATGTTGGATTTCCCTCATTAAAATATATACTGGGATGTAGAAACAGCAAACATCCAGTCAAATTTGTAACAATTCCAATTGTGTAAATGTTCCAAAGATTAAAATTAGGGATGTTTTACTAGTATATTTTTCTGTGACTTTATTCTTTTGAAATCAAAAGAAATCTGACACCTTCTCCTTCTCTTGGTCATTGATTTTTTGGGGGGGACTTTTCTTGGGAAATTTTTTGTGAGATCAGCCTCCCATATGAGAAACTAAGCAACATATTACAAAGCCAGAGGAGTGTGCATGTGGCGTACTTTATTACACTGGAGAAGGGCACTAATATACCATCTTAAGATCCGTCCAACCAGCAGGCTGAGAGTTCCAAGAAAAACACTTCATAGTGAAGGGTTTTGGGTCGGTGCTGACAGATAGAGCCCGATGCTGCTCTTGAATGAGGTGAAAGTGGTTTAGTTTTCCTAATAAAAGCAGTGCAGAGACTCACTGTGATGAGTAAATTACAACATTCAAGAGCTCCACAAAATCATGGACGCTTGATGTAATGTGGAGTCGAGCATAATGGAAAGAAGTGACTGACGGTATACAGTATGAGTAGAGAGAAATCTTACATATGCAAATTATCATTGAGTCCTCTTGAGGCTTTGTAAGGATACTTATTAGGACATGATCTTGACCTGATTAAATGGGAGAAATGCTGACTGGCTCAGTGTAACACTAATCAATTCATTTTTGAAGCTTGGGTGAAACCTGCTGTAAAAAACGGAGTGAGGATTGGAGATCTTAATCCATCATAGTATTTAAAGCTGCAGTATCAACCTTTTTTTTTATTTTAGTTAAAAACGAACAAAAATCAATAAATGAGCAAGTACATTAAAATATCTGTGTTCAAAACTGTCTCCTTTCCCCAATTTGCAACAGTAAACTTAAAATAATGACTTAATAATATAATTTGAGCTGTCGCTTTAACGTCATTCATCTTTGCATGGTTGCATCATGTCCGTAAACAGAAGAATAAAAACCCAGCCACTATATCATGTGTATGGGAGCTGAGGATGGTGGAGTCTTTGTAGCTTGTTCTTACAACAGTTGCTTAGAATTTAAACTTGTCATCTATATAGATGGCTGCTTTTAATCTGGATAGTTCTAAACAGCATTCATCGTTGACATCTGGGGAATCGACTTTTGTCAAAATTAAGAAACTTCGAGCTGAGGGAAAGCCATAGAGCCAGTGCTAAAACAAGAATAAATAAAAAGGCATGGCTTTTGAGAGGTGGCAAAAACTCAAAATCTGAAGGGATTGAAGACTGACGCAGAGATGGCTTTTTTTATTCTGTTGAACAAGTAAGACATTTCATTGGCTCAGTAGGTAGCTAGTTAACATTTAAGGCACTTGTTCGCTTGATTTTTTTGGTTTGTTTGTTTGGCTATGGTCAGTGTAGTAAATTACACTTATTTTATTTCTGCTAGCTATGAGAGAGAGCAATTTACCTCTGCTCCAAGAAAAGTAAAGTATTTGTGAAGTATTGTAGCTAATATACAACCCACACGACCTCAAACCATCAGATTCACCCGTGCAGAGGAGCAGTGCTGAAGCTCACCCTACTTAAAGGGGTCAACATGATTTTTAAGCGTATATAAATATAAGTTAATTATGTTGTTTATTGGGTGTAATAAAATAGGATAACATGCTTTAATGTTCAAAAAACACTTTATTTGTCAAATAATGTACATTATTACAGTACCTCTGTGTTCAAGTGGAAGCAAGTTTGAAAACATGACTTGAGCAGAAAGTTTCACAGCGGTAAAGTTTTATTTTATAACTCTCTTACCTTTCAGATACAATGTAAATTCCCGACCCTGCTGGCAGGACTAACTGTCCTGTACACAGCTTCTTTGTGTACGTAGGTACTCATGCAATATATCTTTAGAAAGCTAAGAATCTTGCGATTCGATTGATATGAACCATTTCAAGATACAATAACAACAGAAGCTACAATCAACGTCTCTGTCAGACCACCAACATACAAACAAACAATAACTACTGAAGCAACTTGGCAAACTTTAGCTCGCACGTTAGCAGAGGTCAGTAAATGAGTCACAACACAAACAGACTGTATTTGGACCGTCAATACCAGATACTTCATCAAATAACTTCATCAAACATACTTACAGGTTCTGATTCAGAAGCACAAGCAAACGTGCTGTGCACAAGCAAACGTTCAGGTTGTACTGCTCAGGAACAGCGTTATAAATAAACAGTAACCACTGATTCCTAATTTCGTCCATTTTTGGAAAGCTAAACAAAGAGATTTCGCTTTCACATCGAAACACACAGTACTGTAGCTTTAAGACTTTTGGTGTTTGATGTGAGATACTTTTGACAGTGTATGCATCTTGTTTTTCACATGTGGACAAGATATGTTGGCATCTTGTCACCATATTTCACACATTTTAGCAAAAAAAAAGGTGACAAAAATGAAGGACAAGAATGCAGTAATATCTTCAAGCACAGTCATGGGCTATTGTACAACAACAACAAAAAATCACCTAAGTGAGGGTTCTCTATTTACTGGTTTAAAGTGGTTTTGTTGAATGAATTGAACTTGTAGTGAATAAGTAGCCTTATGGGGTATGGCCCAACTGAAAAGAACAACTGGAAGTTTACTGTGTAATTACATAAAAATCTAATATATGAAACAGTGAAGTTTATGATATAATTATGAAGAGGTGCACGGTGGCTTAGTGGTTAGCCTGCTTGCCTCACACCTCCAGGGTTGAGGGTTCGATTCCTGCCGTGATCCTGTGTGTGCAGAATTTGCATGTTTTCCCCGTGCTGCAGGGGCTTCCTCCGGGTACCCCGGCTTCCTCCCCCAGTCCAAAGACATGCATTGTAGGCTGAGTGGCATGTCCAAAAGTGTCCATTCTGTATGAATGGCTGTGTGTGATTGTGCCCTGTGATGGATAAGCACCCCATCCAGAGTGTACCCCGTCTTGTGCCCCATGCCCCCTGGGATAGGCTCCAGGTTCCCTGCGACCCAGTATGGATAAGCGGTACAGAAAATGGATGGATGGATATAATTATGGAGTTGTGTGAAGTTTAATGAAGTTTAAGAAGTTTACTTCATGACTTAATTATTTATGAAAGTGGCACATTTATCAAAACATAATTTTGTAGAACATTCTTAATAATTAATATTTGTGAATGAAGGTCTTGATCTGCTCCATGCACACAAACATGCTAACCACTAAGCCACTATGCCCCACACATATTCTGTACATATATCAGGTCAATTCAATAAGTATTCAAAAAAAAAAAAAAAAAAAAAATGATATATATATATATATATATATATATATATATATAATATTAATTTAAAATATCTAAAGACATTTGCTAGAGCAGTATGGGATTTTTTTGTACAAGGCCACTTTTATTTTTCAAGTACAGGGTCACTTTAGTGCGCAATTAAGCTGAGAGCAGCTCTCGCGCTCTCTTTCTCACAACACACAAAGTATGAACTGAACCACAGGTCCTGTTCCCACCTACACACTCATTGTGAGCCATGTCTCTGATCTGTAAATGTGCTTCGCGTGCATGTCAGAGAGACGGAGAAAGAAACCGACAGAGAGAGAGTGAGAGATGGCACGAGAGAAAGATTTTTGCAATACAATCAACAATACAAAGTGACATTCCAATCAAAATCTGTCTTAAATTATGCAAACCACTTATTGTGCCTATTGCAGTTTATGGCAGTGAAATGTGGGGTTCACTCACTCGGTCTGATTGTACACACTGCATGTTGAATTTTGCACAAGAAAAACCCATATACAGAGTGGAGTTAAGAAAATCCCCCCCCCCCCCACACACACACACACACTCATTCCACTACAAAATGTTAAAAAAGCCAGGAAGAAAACCTCTGCTTCAGTTCTTTAAGCCTGCTGGTCCTAAACTTCACTGGTTTAAACCCTGATATTGTTACACACAGAAGAGCCCCATGACAACTACACATCAGTCACTAATATAATCTCCCACCTAATTATAAATCAGCACAAACCTATTACCTATAAATAAATAATCAAACCACAAAACAAATGTCAGTGTTCTCTGGCTCTGAGACATGCACACGTGAAGCTTCGAGAAGGTGTGATGATGTACCTTCTCAGTGAGCACAGCCTGGCTGTAGAAACAGACAAGACCTGACTACACAGAGATGAGCAGCTGAGCTCTCACTGTCAGTGGTGGGAGTGGTGAGAGTGGTGGAAACTGGGCTGCACAGTACACCACAAAATACACAGCTGTGTACATCTGTGAGGAAATACGCATCATCACGCCTGAAATTGACGAGTACACTGATGCTGATGAATTCCCATATATACTGAGGGGAGAAAAGTGAAATCATTCAACCAGCAGCCAAATTTGGCAAAATGGCATCCTTCATCTAAGGGGAAACCAGAGAGGCAAGCGTTTATTTATATTTCTGTTTTTCAAAGATTATTTCCCTGTTATTCCTTATCTTCTGCTGTTTCTTGTTTATGATATATACATTTTCTTTCTCTTCTCTGTCTAATTAACCCTACTGTATTAACCTGTTATTAACTTTACATCTGTATTAACTTCATATGTGATGTCTGCTTTGGCAATAATGTCATCTAATATTTGTGCCAATAAAGGGAGAGAGAAATTGGAACAGTGCTTCTTCAAACATTTACATCATTTTAAAGTGATGATAAGTAATTAAAGTGAAAAACTTTCAATACAAAATGGTTAGATTAACTCTCTTACAAAGACAAGTTCTTCGTCAAGAACAGAACACAGAGCATTGTCACACCACTGAATTTCAAAAGCATTGATTGCCCTCATTAATTTATGAAAATTATAACTCAATAAATATTCTTGACTTAACCATATTTTTAAAAACGAATACTACATTTTGTCCTGATTTCTCTTGTTGCTTATTTCTCCTGGTGATACAAACAGCATACTTTGCTTGTCCCACAATAAAATTAATAATGACGTTTCAGCTTTTGTTTTGGACTGTAAAAAAAAAAAAAAAAGAAAAGAAACCTAGGATAAAATTTTGCTTTGTAAAGAGAATATTAATATAATCAGACAAAGCATTTAAAAGATCAAACAGAGGAAGGAGTTGTGTACGATACATAAAATAATTAAAGATTGTGTCTCGTGCCAAACAAAAAGGGCATTTGTTACTTACGGTGTGGTTTAAAATAGAAACAAAAGCATTTACAGCAATGGCCCCAAGAAGGATTCTCCAGTGCAGATCACCAGTTTTTTTTTTGTTGTTAATGGTGGTTTATAAAGTGCTCTCCAGACAGGTTTGGATTCAACTTCGATCCCCAGTTTATCTCGCCATACTGTATCTGTTTTATTACTTAGATTACGTTGATGAATTACTTTCACAATACATTTATACAAAATCTTTCCTCCTACTGAACAAAAAGAGGACTAGTAATGAGAGGTTTATCTAAAACAGGTATGATCTCAATAACTGGAAAAAGATCTTTATTATCGGGGACTAAAATCCCTGTAGCAAATTCTTCAACAGTGCCTTCTCCTCAGAGGTTGAAATCAAAGCTAACTTATCAAGGATTTTCTTAGCAATATGTATTGATCTAATTCCTAAAAGGTTAGTAACTTTGTCAGAATTGTGTAGATCATATCCTGATTCATTTATAGTTTGTGTGGTAGCATTACTTGTATTGTTCTCTGCCTGATATCGCTTTGCTTGTATTCTCTCATTTGTAGGTCGCTTTGGATAAAAGCGTCTGCTAAATATAATGTTTTTATAAATATAAAAAGTTTTTCACGACACAATAATTTCGTTAGATCAAGAATGTTTTCTCCAGAGATATAAAGATGAGTGCCAAATACAAGTGGTTCCTCCAACAAACAATAAAGAGAAGTTGCTGGCTCTGTCCGTTGACGTTTAAAAAACCCCCCAAAAAACCCAAACTTTGTGTGGGTGTCGGCGGGTTACATTAAAAGTCAGCGTTTTATTAAAAACAATGCTAAATCTAGTCCCATGTCACCCACTTTCCTTAAGATACTTAATGCCAACGGTCACCACACAAGTGTATAAGGTCCCATTAAAAGTTTCTGGATATATTGGAGATTATAGATGGCTCCTCTGCTGGTGAGATTGACTAGACCTTGGCCTCCTTCCTCCTTGGGCAAAAACAGGATGCTTTGCAGAGTCCAATGGTACTTATCCTAAAAAAAAGTCCACCAGTTCTCTCTGAATGTTTGCACGAAGTCCATTTGGGGGACCTACACAATCCAGTCTATGCCATAGCAAAGATGCCAGAAGATTATTAATTATAAGAATACGCCCTCTATTTGACATTAGAGGGAGTAACCATTTCCATTTTTCCAAACATCCTTTTACTTTCTCAATTAGTCTCAATTAGGAAAAGAAATTTTAATTTCCCAGGTATACACCAAGGTATTTTAAACCTCTTTTCCAGAGCAGTCCTCTAGGTAGCCTGGGAAGGTCACCCTTCCAGTTTCCTACTAGTAAGGCTTCACTTTTCCCCCAGTTAACCTTACCCGAGGAAATATGCCCAAAATTATGTCAATTTTTTCCAACTTTTAACATAATTTTCATTCATAAAAACAATAACATCATCAGCATAAGCAGAAAGATAAAGATTATTACATCCAGAGAAAGCCAGAACTTTTAATTGAACTCTCAGTTTATGAAGTAAAGGCTCTATGGTTAGAGAATACAACATGCCAGACATGGCACATCCCTGCCTAACCCCTTTCTGAACTTTGAATGGAGCATTTAAACCACCATTAATCTAAAGGACACTCTCAATGTTACAGTAAATAGCCTTGATATTTGATCTAATGAACGGACTAACACCAAAAGCTTCTAGAGTTTTCCACAAATACAAATGTTCAACTCGGTCAAAAGCTTTCTCTTAATCAAGAGAAATCAGCCCAGTGTTAATTCCCAAAAGTTTAGAAGCATCCAAAGCATCCCTCATTAAAGTAATATTATCAAAAATAGACCTATTGGGAATACAATGGGACTGATCAAAATGTGTCAATTGGCCCATAATGTTGTCTAATCTTATGGCCAGAGCCTTAGACAAAATTTTATATTCAGAACACAAAATTGAAAAGCGTGCCAATTGCTGATACTTTGAAGATCGTCCTGTTTGGGTAACAAAGTGATGACTGCTGTTCTACAGCAGGAGTCCTCATTTCAGATTGTCATTAAGAACTGTCAGTAGAACCGCGCCGATGACGGGCCATAGAGTTTTATGAAACTCAACAGGTAACCCGTCAATTCCAGGAGATTTGCCATTATCCATGTTCATCATGGCAATATAGAGCTCTTGTAATGACAAGGTCTGTTCTAGCTCCCTATTAGAGTCCTCGTACACATTTGGCAAGCCATCAAAAAATTCATCAGCGGCTGTACCAAATTCCACCAATTCCAATTTATAAGGGTCTGAATAAAACTCTATAGCATGGCTACGTGTATCAGCAGGTTTAGGGAGCACTTGCCTTGTAGCTGAGTGTATAGAGTGAATAATTCTGCTCTGGACTCTTAATTTCCAAATTACAAAAGAATTTAAAGGGACATCCATTTGGTAACAGTTCGGCCAACATAGCCATTGTTTCTTTAATTTGTTAATGTACTTCTTATTTTTTATAGATGTCATTTAGTCCTGTAAGACAACTATATCAATCTCTAAAGTCTTTATTGATTGGGCTATACCTCGAGTAACATTCTGAGTATACTTTTGACAAAAATCTTTAATGAAAACTTTCCCACAATCCCACCACTGCTGTAATGAAGCAAAAACATGTTTTGTTGTTTGAAATTATTCCAAAAAAAGTGAAAGTGTCTATAAAATGATTACCATTTAGAAATGATGTATTCAAAAGCCAATAGCCACTCTTAAATTTTAAAGACTTAACAATCACGCTACACAGAACTAAACTGATCAGAAAACCCCACTGGGACTATTTTACAAAACTTAAAGATTCCGCTGGTATTGAAAACTATAAAATCTATCAAGTCGTGCCAAAGACATAGAAAGATCTTTACCATGAGCCCAGGTGTACTGTCTGTCACTTTGGTGCATGTTTCATCACACAGATCACGAGTTTTAATCAATTGTCCACGGGCCCTTTGAGAAGCAGCATGTGGTTCTAGATGATTCCTGTCCAACTTGTCCTTAACAGAAATCTCCATCTAAAAGTAACAACTCTTCTGGATTTAAATCTTACAAAATAGTACCAATTTTATTAAAAAGCTAAAACCCTTTCTAGATGTATAGATGTTAGTTAGTACCATAGTGGTTCTCCCAAACTTGACTTTATTTTTAAAAGAAAAAACAAAGAACCACCAACTACTTCATCAACCTCATAAGATAAAGGTATAGAATTTTTTAGAAATAAAACAGCAACACGCAGTCTAATTGAAGATTAATGACTAAGACGATCTGTCCATCCCATTCTCTCTTCCAGTCCACCTTGTTTTTGATATCACTGTGTTTCTTGCAGGAACATAACATTTTTTTGTTTTTGTTTAACAAACTCATCATACTTTTATGACTGTCTCTAGCACCATTTAAGTTAAGAGTTCCAATTTTAGGATTAGTCATATTAAGGGCCAACAAAATTATAGTAACAGCTGCCAAGGTAACTAGTTTTGGCTAAAAGTGAACAGCTTCATCTTTGTTAATTTTTTTTCTTGAGTTTATTTACCAACTTCCTGAAACAATAAACCTCTACATCCTGAAAAGCTCTCTCTTTCATTAAATATCGTTCATCATTGATAAACCGTTTATGGTCAGGGAAAAAATCTTCAGCCTGCACTCCGTCCAGTCCTTTTGTCTCCTGCAAAACATTACTAATGTCTTCAGCTTTATACAAGCAGACTGAGTTTTTGCTTTGCAAACAGGTAGACAGATTTGAGCACTGAGACATATCTGAATCAGAGAAATCTCCATCATTATCTGAAGCCACACTCTCAGTACCACCATCATCTTTTCTCACCTGTTTAAAAGCCTTGCCACTGCTCTTTTTCTTTCTCAAAATCAACGTCATCATCTTAGTAGCCACAGCCGATGTTCCCTAAGAGCAAACACACTATACGCAAACGCAAAGGCAGCAGTAACGTTAACATTTTTGGAGAGCATTAATATTAAAGATAATATTAGTATTTGGTGTCTCTTTCCATGGGAGATCCTATAAAACCACAGGAAGTGAACTTTTGCGTTTCTTTCCTCTCTGCCCTTCTTTTGTCTGCGTGCCACACAGGAAGTGGGACTCTTTTGTAACCACACTGTGTGGGTAGAATTGATGTGAGACACAGATCTAAGATGAGATTCTTCTTGCACGTATGAAAAAAAAGACTAAAAATAGCTTTGTGGAAATCTTATATAACAACGCTTCATGAATCTAGACTATAGCAAAGTATCAGATAACAATACTGAAACCAAATAGCAAAACGGAAAGAGAACATTTCAGGTACAACTGAGCTGCGTGAATATTTAACCAGGATTCCATCAGCGGATCTATATTTATTATTCCCTCTCATAACTAAATACGTTTCCTTATTGGTTTTATTGTAGCGAGGGATGTAAGCTGAATAGTGAATAATAAGCTTGGGCTTTACATGTTCATGAGAATGGACATTTATTATCGGTTATTTTATAAGGCAGAATTAAACAATTGTTCTGAGACTATGAGCTCCTTGTTTAGGATTATCGCTGATATGTTGCTTGAGTTCGTTTGCCTTGCACCTCTGGGGTTGGGGGTTCGAAGCCCACTTCTGCCCAGTGGGCGTGAACTTTGCACATTCTCCTTGTGCTTTGGGGATTTAATCCAGGTACTCTGATTTCATCTCCCAGTCCAAAGACATGTGTTGTAGGCTGATTGGCATTTCCAGATTGTCCATAGAGTGTGAATGTGTGTGTGAGATTGTGCCCTGCGATGAGTTGGCACCCCATTCAGGGTATTGCCCACCTTATGCCCCGAGGCTTAAGACTCCAGGCTTCCCCATGACCCTGTGTAGGATAAGTGGTACAGAAGATGGATGGATGTTGCTTGAGTTAAATACTGAGTCTAACATAAAATTCATAGGGATTCCAGCAAGCAGCAGAAGAAACCATCAATAAACCCTTTCACTCTCAAGCCTCTCAGCATTATCTTAACCATTAACTTTTCAAATGAATCATTTCACTAAGGCACCTGTGCTAAGATCAACATATATATATTTTTTAAAATACAATTTTCTTCCTACATTATATCACTATTCCAGTCTGATCCCATCATATATTTAGTCCACTAACTCCACCCCTTTCTGGGAGCCTCATACTTCAGTCCTCAGTGAGCTGTAATACCAAGTTTGATTTATTTAATAATGTCTGTATATGGGTTGAAGTAAAGACCTGCTCAATCAGCCAATAATGAAGCAACAGTGCAGTGCATGAAAAGCTTCTAAGTTAATGTCAACATCAAACATCAGAATGGAAAAAAAAGTGATCTCAGTGACTTAGACCGTGGTATGGTTGTTGGTGCCAGACAGGCTGGTTTCTGCATTTCAGAAACTGCTGATTTGTGATTTTCAGAATAGCAAGCCGACAGGAAGTCTACGGGAACTCAAATAATCACTGTTTACAACCGTATTTTGCAGAAAAGCATCTCAGGATGCACAACATGTCTAACCTTGCACAGCTGCTCTCTGGTCCTTCAGCACTTGCTCAAGAGCTAATCCTGTAAATGGAATTAATTGGCATTTTAGTGGAGCTGTGATTTGTTTACTGTCCTCTTGGCGGTCTGATTAACAGTGCTTAACACCTCACAGCCAGCTGATCATTAACCTTGAAAAAAAAGGTTGTTATGTAAGTTAAATCAATTACTTAAGCTTTTACTGCTTTTTTTTATTTTTTATTTTTATTAAAAAGTTTTGTGGCCACTTCAATAAAAATCCCAAGGGACATGTAGTTATTGTTGACCTTGCTGATAAAGTGGGATCCCACTCGAGTTAATTGATTTGAGTCATTGTTTGTTGTGTGACATGACCTCAAGCAGTCCATTTTTCTCATAATCAGTGCAAAATAAAAGCAGAATGGCAGTGTTCATTCTGGAAAACACCAAGTCCAAATTGTGTAACTTTTCATTAAAGGAATGTTTCATGCTAGAAATTAAGTAATAATGAATCATGTTCTATATGGGTAGTGAATATAGCAGATATTTGGCAAAGTAATGCTTCCCATTAGATTACATATATTGTAATCTCCTGAATAACTTGTGGAAATGTGTGTGACCTTTAATGTAAAGAATTAACAGTATATTTACTTATTTGAGAATTTACATATGAAAGTGAAATCTGAGTGTTTTCTTTACATGCCTTTTCCAGTATCCCAAATTGTGTTCAAGTGTCTGGTACTTACTACCTTTTTATCTGACGGGGCTATAATACAGGTCTGTGCTGAACACATACAATGTCATTATATTAGATATTAGATTAAAAAGAAACCTTAAATGTGCAAAGAGAAATGAATAAGAGGTTGTCCTTATACATTATGTGTTATAGTCCACATTTTCTCTCCTCAGTGCTGGTGTAAGTGCACACTCTAGTGTTAAAACCTGAGTGTCACAATCTGTACCTGTATAATCTACTGACTAAACATGATTTCTTTTATTCTCATTCAATCCATATATGAATAATAACAATCACCTATTCCATATACTCACTGATATAATTATAGTGCTGTAAACTGTGATACTGTAAACTGTAAAGTCCTCTGTCCTGAACACCCTCCTGTGGTGGAAAACCTAATGTTACAGCTTTAACTCTGACACTAGAGACTCCTTCAATAAATATTAAATAAACATCTCCTTACAGGGAACTTCACCACATCGAGAAGTGTATGTTTTTATTTGTTAAATAACATGGTTAAATCTGTTTATTATTAACTGGCACATCTGCCATACAAGTCCCTGTGAATATTATTAGAACAAGAGCATTAATGTACATATTTATATTGCAGCTGGCACTACTATCAAAGCTACACTAAAAAAAAGGAATATGTGGTCGTTATTTAAGAGAAAAATAATATGTATAGTTTACATACAAATTTTAAGTTTCTCCTCAAAGCATGATTTCATTTCATATACTGAATTTAATTTAAAATAGGGACAGACAAAGTGCTGCATTTGTGTTCGAGAGAGGAAAGAATAATGAGTCCTAGGATTCAAGGACAATCGTCACAGTCTTGATGTCAAAATATTCAGGAGAGTGTAAACTTCAGTGATAATCAAAAACATGTTGACATTTATAAACAATATGGCTGCCACACATCAATTCAATTCTAAAGAGGTGGATCTTGTTCACCCACTAAGCTGTACGTCTGAGGACGTCTGCAAAGGTTGAGACATGGTTTTTGACAAGGGGAACAGTTAAGTCGAAATAGCTGTTTCTCAGGAACCGAAAGTCAAATGAAACTGAAATGTGGTTTGCTGCATCAATGTGCTAACTGGAAAAATTGTAATTCATCACTGAATTTATTTGAAAATATGGCTGCCTTCAGCCAATCAGATTTTAACAGGCATTTCACACAGTTAGCATTGAGATATCATTACAGAACCTGATATGTTCATCTATGGTCTCTTTATTGTTCTCTGTACAGTAATGTGCAAAGGTCTTAGGCACATACACAGAAATGCTGTAGGGTAAAGATTCCTTTAAAAATAATTAAATGTTTCTATATTTAAAAAATACAATAAAGAGCAATAAACAGCAGTAAATGACAGTCAGTATTTGATATGATGACTCGTTGCTTAAAAACAAATTGTAGTCTCAGGTACTATTAATTTGTGCAGCTTTGTATGGAAATGAGCTGTAGGTTTTACTGAGCATCTTGCAGAACTAGTCATGGTTCTTCTGGAGACTGACTGGTGGTGCATTTACTTCTTATTTTTGCATCAAAATAGAGCAGCCTTCATTGTGTTGTTTTGTTTGTTTGTTTTGTTTTTACTGGTCTCTTTCCCCTTAATACGCTGCTTTCTTTTTTTCTATAACAGTTAATTTTGTGCTGGAAATCTAGTGTTTGGAAATCTAAAGTGTTTTTGTACTGACTCGAAAATGTAGACGTAATACAATAAAAATCTGTAACAAAGTCTGGTTCCTAAGACTTTTGCACAGTACTGTATCTTGGCAAGAACGGAACACTGGAGGTGCTATTTGTGAGTGCTTACATCCTGCAGATTCCTGCTTGCAGCTATATTTTTCTATTTAGCCTTTTTTGTTTTTCTGCTGCACTTCCACCTTGAGAGTATACTAGAATAACATACCTCTGTACTCTTCCTGATCGCTAACGAGTATTTAAAGTAACCAGGTTTGCTATTACAGTTAGTGTTTGAATTTAAAATCCTCTCATGTAGCTTTCAAACCTACTGAAAGGCCTGTTTTATGCCCAGAATTGATCTCCTCAGGGATTTCAGTAGAAATGAAATGTGTGTGCAGAGGACTAGGGTCACCTCTGATTAGCAAACCCGGGGTGAACAGATTGAGCTCTGTTTCAGTCCTCAGTGACTCGTATTCCTGTTCCTGTAGACCATCAGAGCACCTTTTAGACTGTTCCTGCTCTGACACACCCACTTAAACCTCAATGAGACTGTGTTAATGAGCTGATGAGTTAAATCTTAAGGCTGTGTGAGACTTGTGTTATTGTTATGGATCCTTATACTGAGATGAATTACTATAGTTGTGGTCAGTTTCATTTTACATTGATATTGATATGAATTTGATTCAGTGTTTTAAAATATAGAGAAATATTAATAATATTTAATAAATAAAATGGGTGGAAATTGACTGATTGGCAAGAAAACAATTAAGCAACAGAAGCATTTACTGGCCTTTAAGATTTGTAACAACAAGCACTTTGAAGATCATAATGAAATGGAAGGACTACAAAGTAGAATTTTTAATTCTTCCTGAAAATGTAATTGAATAAAAGTACTATTATCACGTTTCAGTAATTCTTCCAAAACAATACTTCCAAAATGATACTATACTGGTCGCATCACTCTAAGATTTTATAGATCATATTTGTTTGTTAAAAATATGTTACAAATTATTCTGAAATTATTGTGATATACCAACTTTAAAGGATTAATTACAAACGCATGACTGTATAAAAAAGAAAATAAGCTAAATTTCTCTAGATATAATTTTTTTTTTTTTTTTTACTGTTCTAAACCTTTTTTCCCTTTATTGGACAATTTCGCTTATGAGTAAGGGTTGTATTCATTTGTGTGAATTCTACAGCCGGTGCTTGATCCTGCCTTAACCTGATCAGTGTATCTTGTGTTTCATGTCTCTTTTGATGCCTCTTGGTTGCCTACAATTTTAAAGTCAGCGTCATTGTCAAGTTATATAGCATTAAAAACAACATCAGTTGACCATAGTGCTTTACGACAATAATTACATGGCTATTTTCACGAAATTATTACCTCTGTTTATGGAATCCATGCTCCTGCTTGGTGATTATAACAAACCTGGGTGAGTTGGTATGATACCTTAATGTGATACCATCACACCACACTTCCATTAAGCTGATTCACTTATTACCCTTGTAACTCTGTGTGAAATAAAAATGTGCAATATAAACACTCAAAATGCCGATCAATTCGGCCTTTGCGGAAATGTCGTTTAAATCTTTAGCCAAATAAATACAGTAGAATCGTTTCTCAACTTCTAAACATATTTTCAATTAATCCTATCTTGCTGTTTCTGTGTTGCTATATTATTCTGTATTATATGTATATCAACACAGTGTTTTAAAAATGCAATGTCACGAGTCGAGGTCGAGCCAGAAGCAGGTGCAGATAATGACTTTTATTGACGTAAACGTAATATCAAACAAAGACACGAACACAACTTGGAAAACTACTGTGGCATGAAACAAAACACTGAGACATAAACAACATGAGTCTAAGACAACTTGGCATAATACTGTGGCAAAACTAAACATAAACTAACAAGATCAAGAAACATGGAACACAGTGGTCTAAGACAACGAAAGACAAGCAAATAGTGCAGACAAGGACTATATATACACGAGTGCTCATTAACCAAAACGTGAATCAGGTGCAGGTGGTCATGTGACAACTGGAGCAGTGCAGTGGCTGATGGGAAGTGGAGTCCAGAGTTTCTTGATACATGACAGAACCCTCCCCCAAGGGCGCTACTCCCGGAGCGCCCAAAATTATACGTCCTCCATCTGGTGGTCCTGGCCCCCTGGAGAAAATGTCCCCAGCAAAACCAGGAGGCCGTGCGGCTTCCACAATGGCACAGGGAGGCTGAGATATTTCCTGAGCTGAACATGAAAGCGGGGCGACGTCCTCGGCAGAGCATGAAAGCGGGGCGACGACCTCAGCTGAACAGGGAGACTGAGGCTCTGAGGTCACTAGGTGAACCTTGGGCATGGGCGGAGCTTGGCTGGCCGTGTCAGCAGACTGTGGCGCGGGCGGAGCTTGGCTGTGCGTGTCAGCAGACTGGGGCGCGAGCGGAGCTTGGCTGTGCGTGTCAGCAGACTGGGGCGCGAGCAGAGCTTGGCTGTGCGTGTCAGTGGGCTGAACTTGGGTGACCGGGTCGGCAGACTTGGGCGTGAGCGGAACTTGGCTGGGCGTGTCGGCAGACTGGGGCGTGAGCGGAACTTGGCTGGGCGTGTCGGCAGACTGGGGCGTGAGCGGAACTTGGCTGGGCGTGTCGGCAGACTGGGGCGTGAGCGGAACTTGGCTGGGCGTGTCGGCAGACTGGGGCGTGAGCGGAACTTGGCTGGGCGTATCGGCAGACTGGGGCGTGAGCGGAACTTGGCTGGGCGTGTCGGCAGACTGGGGCGTGAGCGGAACTTGGGCGACCGGTTCGGTAGACCTGGGCGTGGACTGAACTTGGGCGACCGCGTCGGTAGACCTGGGCGTGGACTGAGCTTGGGCGACCGGGTCGGTAGACTCAGGCTTGAGCAAAACGTGGTCGGCCGTGTTGTTAGACTCGGGTGTGAGCAGAACGTGGTCGGCCATGTCAGTAGACTTGGGCGTGAGCAGCATTTGGTCATTTGGGTCAGTAGGCCTGAACGTGAGCTCAGGGACGCGAGACTTGACTTGGACCTTCCTGACTGGGGGCTGGACCTGGAGCTCAGGGACTGGAGGCTGGACCTGCAGCTCAGGGACTGGAGGCTGGACCTGGAGCTCAGGGACTGGAGGCTGGACCTGGAGCTCAGGGACTGGAGGCTGGACCTGGAGCTCAGGGACTGTGGGCTTGACTTGGCTCTCAGGGACTGTGGGCTTGACTTGGCTCTCAGGGACTGTGGGCTTGACTTGGCTCTCAGGGACTGTGGGCTTGACTTGGACATCAAAGCCTGGTGCTGGTGCCTACCCGCTGACCTTTTGCTGGAGCTCGGCAGGTGAGCCCACCTCGTGGGGCTCAGGTTCGAGCTTTGAGGTCACCCTGTCGGTCCCGGGCTGGGTCTCTGTCTCGACCCATTACGAATGCCGGGTGTGGCCTGGTGCATGGTCTGTCCAGCTGCGGCAGGCCTAGCATGCGGTTATTCTGCGCGAGCAGTTCATCTGTCCTTCTTCCCTGCTCCAGCAGTCCTAAATACCACTCCGCATATGCTTCAAACCAGGCATCCATCGTGCTGATCTGCTGCTTCTGATAGTTGGTCTTTCGTTCTGTCACGAGTCGAGGTCGAGCCAGAAGCAGGTGCAGATAATGACTTTTATTGACGTAAACGTAATATCAAACAAAGACACGAACACAACTTGGAAAACTACTGTGGCATGAAACAAAACACTGAGACATAAACAACATGAGTCTAAGACAACTTGGCATAATACTGTGGCAAAACTAAACATAAACTAACAAGATCAAGAAACATGGAACACAGTGGTCTAAGACAACGAAAGACAAGCAAATAGTGCAGACAAGGACTATATATACACGAGTGCTCATTAACCAAAACGTGAATCAGGTGCAGGTGGTCATGTGACAACTGGAGCAGTGCAGTGGCTGATGGGAAGTGGAGTCCAGAGTTTCTTGATACGTGACATACAATAGCAGTTGTGGGAATCTATTTTCATTTTTTTGGGACACAGTATCCAAAGCAGCCTACAGGACTGTGTTCCTGTTAAAATATCAGAAACTGCTTCTTTGTGATTTTCATCAGTGCTGTGGCTGTACCAGTCAGTGGCAGTATAAACATACTGGCCTATTGGCTCATTACAAATAATGTGGTAAACTGGAGGTTGATGTACCTACACACCTACCCTCCTTTCCACCTTCCTACCTACCCAGTAGCAGTTCTGCATTTAGGTTATCCCACTTTAGCCTTGGGAGTCTTACCCATCATGGGATTGACACCTTGTCACAAACCAGTATAAGCTTAGTGGTGGTGCCATCCTGCCTTTGGTTGCCACACTTTAGCCTTGGGAGTCTTACCCATCATAGGATCTACACTGGTACATGACCATTCCGTACATGTATTTGCCCCATAGTAATTCCCCAAATCTATGAAACTGCCTTCATAGGACCTACAGGCCTACAGGCCTCTCTTGCATTAATAAAGGTCACTGTTCATGACTCCACTATTAGAAAAATTACTGCTAACCCAGAAGAACATTAAGGTTCATCTGAATTTTGGTAAAAGACACGTTGATGATCCTCAAAGCTTTTGAAGACTGTTCTGTGGACTGATGAGTCGAAAGTGGAACTGTTTGGAAGACAGGGTCCCATTACATCTGGCAAAAACCAAACACAGAATTCCACAAAAGAACATCATATTTACGGTCAAGCATGGTGGAGGAAGTGTGATGGTGTGGTGATGCTTTGCTGCTTCAGGGCCTGGGAAACTTGCAAAATTGAGGGAAACATGAATTCTGCTCTCTACCAGAAAATCCTAAAGGAGAATGTCTGGTCCTCAGACTGTAAGTTGAAACTCAAGCGCAACTGGATTATGCAGCAAGACAATGATCCACAGCATAGGAGTAAATCCACCTCTGACTGAGTCAAAAAAAAAAAGAAGCTAAATTTATATTTTGGAGAGGCCTAGTCAAAGTCCTGACTTGAACCAATTGAGATGCTGTGACAGGACCTTAAACAGGCAGTTCATTCTTGAAAATCCTCCAGCGTGCCTGAACTAAAGCAGTTCTGCAAAGAAGAGTGGGCAATAATTCCACCACAGCGCTGTGAAAGACTGATCTCCAGTTATCAGAAGCGTTTGGTTGCAGTTATTGCTGATAAAGGTGGCACAACCAGATTTTAAGTTTAAGGGGCAATTACTTTTTCACATGGGTGATAGGTGTTGGATATCTTTTTTTTTTTTTACTTCAATAAAAAATTAAAATAAAAACAGGATAGTGTGTTTAATTAGGTTGCCTTTGTTTTATGTTGTATTTCGTTTGAAGACCTAAAACTATTTAGTATGTGATATACACAAAAATAGAAGAAATCAGATAAATTATTTTTTCACAGCATTGTATATAGTATACGTGGCACATGTATTTTGTGGATAAGTAAGGTATATGCTAAACAAATAGTAAAAATCAGACTACAGCTACTCCATAAAAGCAGTTACAGTATGCTGGAAAGGTTATATTATGCGTCACCTTCCCAGCATAAATGTTTTCTACCCAGTTCTGTCCACTAGATGGCAGCAGAGGTTCATTTCTGTTTGTTCTAGAGGCCTGAGATACCGTCATGACAGTATGTGTTAGTTTAGCAGGATGATCACATTCAGCCTGTAAAACTAGATTAAACTCTTCAATGTCCCATAAATTCATGGTGCATATATCACTATTCTGATCATTCTTTCTTGCCCTCATTGTGCTATAAAGTTTTCACAACTGTTATTCAGAATCAGAGTGAAACTGATCCTTTTGGTTTTGACTCCTGTTTGGTGTGTTCTAAAATACAACTTTTCCATTGTTACCCAGATGAGGATGAGTTACCTTCTGAGTCTGGTTTCTCTCAAGGTTTCTCCCTCATATCATCTTAGGGAGTTTTCCTCACCACCGTCACCACTGGCTTGCTCAATAGGGATAAATTCACACACTTAAAATCTGTATCCTGTGTTTAAATGTTTCTGTAAAGCTGCTTTGAGACAATGTCCATTGTTAAAAGCGCTATACAAATAAAATTGAATTGAATTGAATCGAAAACTACTGCCTGCAACTTACTGCATATTTGAGTTGGGGTGATTCATGATGGGATAGTTTTCACACTACAATCAAACCAGGCATGGAAACATTTTAACCAGAAATCCAGATTTACAGTCCCCTCTGAAAGTATTGGAACAGCAAGGCCAATTCTATTGTTTTCACTATACATTGAAGGTATTTGAATTGAGATCAAAAATATTAATGAGACAATAGAAATTCAGCTTTTTAACTTCCTCATATTTACATCTAGATGTGTTAAACAACATGGCACCCATTTTTTCAAGTGATCAAAAATATTGGAACACGTGACTGGCATTTCTACACGAATCGACTTGGCCTTGCTGTTTCAACACTTTTGGAGGGGACTCTAGGTCTCAAGCCCTATGATCAGATAAGAGTTTTATTTCAGTGTCTTTTAACCATCATATTTTGTATTTGCACATTCTATAGTACATAAATTCAAAATGGGTGAAACACCTGACTACGCTGGAAAGTAATCTGATTGTTGTCTTGTTCTGTACATAAAGACATTGGATTTAAAATTAAGTAACTATGAGGTTGAAGTACAGAATGTCGTGTTAAATTGAAGAGAATTTGCATTTATAGCTGCTCACGTTTCTTTCCAGTGAATAGTTTGTGGGTAAAACGGCTAAAAAATTAAGTCGACATGTTCTAGATTCAGGAGGATTTCATCTGGAAACTTACTTTCCTCACGCTCATAATGTCACAATTTTTACAGTAGTTATTGAATAATTCATAGTTATAAAGTAATCTACTTTACAGTGAATAACTCTGTGGATGGATGGGTATCCCGGCCTGCCCCTGGCACCAGATGCCTGCTGGGCTACAGGCAAAACCCACAAGTGGCATCCCGACAATCCAGCTCAGTTGCAATGAAGAGGCATTACTCAAATAACAGGTGCCAAGCATGCAAAGGGCACAATGAGAGGTCTCCAAAGTACACAAAGACATGAACAAACATACACAGATGCCAAAAGCTTCATTTTTATTGCATTACATTTACACCATTTGGCAGACACCCTTAATGCAGGTCGCATTAGTGCTTTGTAAATCCTAATAAAAACATATCCTCATGCTAGAACAAATAGACCTAAGAATAGTAGCAAGCTAAAACCCTGTTAGAGAGGAGTTCATACAACTGTACAGCAAGAAAGTAGTACTGTACTATCTATCAAGAAACTACAACTGTTTTTTGACATAATTAGATTAGGAAAACATAAAACAGCAAAATCATTTACCTGTACCAGTTTAAAATGCCTAATTGGAGGCCATGATAGAATAAGCAGACATTTTCTGATGCCATTTTCTGTATCTATAGAACATACATGTACACTCTAGCCATTACAGGTTACCATTCACTGACATTTACACACACTAGGGTCCATTTAGAGTCACCTACACATAGATCCACCTACCGGCAAACTTATTAGATTTAGTGGGAAGAAACCAGAGAACTTTAAGGAAACTCAGGGACTCGTCTGTGTGACCCAATATGTAGGTGACAGTAGAAATTTTCTTGTAGAGTTCATCTCAAAACCAAACTCACCCATAGCCCACAGTCCTCAGTTTCTCTGCTTGAAGTGTCTCTCTGTGTCTATAGTCTTTATTTTCAAAGCCCATAGCATGTTGAAAATCTCCTGGGGCCTGATTAAAGATTCTGATGGAAATTTAGAGTACACTTGAGTGTGTGTGTGTGTGTGTGTGTGTGTGTGTGTGTATGTATAGAGTGTCAGTCTTTTTAGATCCACACCTCAAGCACGTGTTGTACATAGTAATGTACAGTGCATTGATTATGGGTCTTAACTTCAGGTTATAGAAAAGTAATGATGGGGTTGTGTAATGTGATCCATCACAAAGCGGAGTCACTGTTAACACACCAGTTAAAATGTTGGTTGTATAAATATATATATTGGAGCTGCAACAACTAATCGATGAAATTGATAATAATCGATTATGAAAATCGTTGTCAACGAATCTCATTATCGATTAGTTGGTCTGCATGCGGCGCGGGGGAGATTACTCATTACGTTACTTCTGTTCCGAAAACACGCCTCAGAGAGTAAATACTAAAGTCGTGTCCCAAATGAAATACTGTACACTTACACTATGCACTGTATACTCTACCGTCTAGTGTGTGGATTTTAGGAAGGTAATATCATCTCAAATGGAACACGGTTGTTGTTGTTTTTTTTTACTAACCGGAAATGTAAGCCACTACGGCACATGACATCATATGCACGCTAGCATTAGCAGACACCGAGAGTCACCGACAATGACTTTCTTCAGTTTACTGTTTGTCAGCGTTACCTTTTATTCCCAACATGACCTCAGTCCTCATCAGACGGAGGCGAAATCGTCACATGACTGAGGAAGAAACTCCTCTAAGGCAGGGAGCATTTTATATTAAACACCGCGGAGATCAAACACTGCTGCACGAGAAAAGTTATGTTTATATCCAAAATGCTCTACTGTGTGTAAGGGGCAGGGGAAACTGCTGCAAGCTGCTGAAAAGGTTTAGTTTAATTTAAGTTTATTTTCATTATATGGTGTATTTGCGCACTTGCAGTGTAAATTCTGTTGTTTATTGTAACGGAAGTGATGTGTTAGTAACGAGGCCACGTTGCTCCTCACGCGCAATGCAGACCCGGTCTAATTTAATGTCTAATTAAAACATTATGATCAAAAGTAAACACAAGTAAAATAATATGTCTAAAGACAGTGAGTAACAGAAACCATAAGGGGCAGTGAAAGTGAGTTTTTATTATTAATATAGGACTGTAGCTTAATTCAGTGCTTTTTGTGCATCCATAAAAATAATGCATAAAATACATACGCACACGCACACACACACACACACACACATATATATATATATATATATATATATATATATATATATATATATATATATATACATATATATATATACGTATATATATATAATTTTATTCATTTATTTTAGTTGATATTGTATATAAGTATTTATTCATTATTTTTTATGGATGCACAATAAGCACCGAATTAAACTGCAGTCCTAAATTATTAATATGTATTCTGGTGTGTGTGTGTGTGTGTGTGTGTGTGTGTGTGTGTGTGTGTGTGTGTATTGGGTTCTTTTCTGTTTTGGACAAACAGTTGTGTAAGGTTTTAATCTGAAGTTTATATTTGTAACACTCAGTTTGTCGAATTTATTTTAAATAAACAAAAAAAAAAAAGGTACTGAAAGTTTGCCCCCCCATCTGATTAATCAGCCAACTAATCGATTATATAACAAAGTTACTTCCTGTTATCTTGCATTTTTGCAGATACAAACATTGGTCGTTCCCTTATAAGTCAATCTCTTGACGATAATAAAACGAAAACAAAGCAAATAAGATGCAGATTGTCTTGTTACAGATAAACTGCAAAATGCAAAGTCTGAAAAGGCACAAAGTTGACACTGGAGGCTTCTTCTAAAATGATTAAACATAAACATCTCCTCACAGAAAACTTCACCACACCAACAATTCTATGTTTTTATTTGTTAAGTAACATTTTAAAATCCATTTATTATTAGTCTTCGTTTATGTGGACCGTCCGCCATACAAGTCTCCACAAGTTAGCTGTTACTATATAACGAGTGCATTAATATACATGGCTGGCGCTAGTGTCCGAGCTGCTGTTATAGACCTGCTATATACACCGATCGGCGATAACATTAAAACCACGGACAGGTGATGTGAACATATATTAGGCAGCACACGAAGAGTCAGTTCTCAAAGTTGATGTGTTGGAAGAAGGGAAAATGGCTGAGTGCAAGGATCTGGGCGACTTTGACATTGGCCAAATTGTGATGGCTAGACGACTGGGTCAGAGAATCTCCAAAAGGGCAGGTACTGTGGGGAGTTCCCGGTATGCAATGGTTACTACCTACCAAAAGCGGTGCAAGGAAGGACAAACCTGTAAACCAGTGACAGGGTCATGGTCGCCCAAGGCTCATTAATGCGTGTGGGGAGAAAAAGCTAGCCCGTCTTGTCTGATCCCACAGAAGAGCTACTGTTGTACAAATTGCTGAAAAAGTTTATGCTGGCTGTGACAGAAAGGTGTCAGAAGACACAGTGCATCATAGCTTGCTGCGTAGCCACAGACGAGGCAGAGTGCCCATGTTGACCCCTGTCTACTGCCGAAAGCATCTACAGTGGGCACGTGAGCATCAGAACTGGACCATGGAGCATTGGAAGAAGGTGGCCTGGTCTGTTTTCTTTCACATCATGTGGACAGCTGGGTGTGTGTGCATCACTTACCTGGGGAACAGATAGCACCAGGATGCACTATGGGAAAAAGGCATGCCAGGGTAGCAGTGTGATGCTCTGCCTGCCTAACAGATGTTCTGCTAGGAAACCTCGGGTCCTGGCATTCATGTCGAAGTTACTTTGACACGTACCACCTACAGTACCTAAACATTGTTGCAGACCATGTACACCCTGTCATGGCAACGGTATTCCCTAATGCAGGGGTTCCCAAACTTTTCCAGGGCAAGGCCCCCCAAATGGCATTAACATTTGACCGAGGCTCCACTTTTGCAAGATGTCTTTAAAACACATTAAAAATACAGATTTCTGAATATATCCCCCCTTTTTTTTTATTAATAATTACATCTTTACATTACATTACATTAGGAATTGAGTGTGTATGTGTGTGGTTGTCAACATACTAGTGGGAGTGATGGGCACACCAAATTGTTGAGGCCCCCCCGGGCGCCCTCTGGAAGCCCCCAAGGGGGCCGCGGCCCCCACTTTGAAAACCACTGCCCTAATGGCAGTGGACTCTCTCAGCAGGATGATGTACCCTGCCACACTTCAAAAATTGTTCGGGAATTGTTTGAGGAACATGACAAAGGTGTTAACTTGGCCTCCAAAGTCCCCAGATCTCAATCCAGTTGAGCATCTGTGCTGGACAAATAAGTCCTATCCATGGAGGCCCCTCCTCACAACTTACAGGAACTGCTGCTAACACCTTGGTGCCATATACCACAGTGCAAATTCAGAAGTCTTGTGGTGTCCATGCCTCAGATGGGTCAGAACTGTTTTGGCAGCACAAGGGGAACACACAATATTAGACAGGTGGTTTTAATGTTACGGCTGTTCGGTGTATATGTAGCTGAGTTGCATAATAAATAACAGACTACTATATAATGCAACAAAGTGCTTCTGGGCTTGGAAGCGGTGGAGTTGAAACCGGACAAGGAATCCTCTGGAAAATTGTCTCTTTATATACAGTATGTACACTATATAGGACCAGCTCAGCTTTTATCAGGTTGTGTAATGAGCTCTGATTAAAATACTACCTGATCCAGTCATGTAAGGGAATCAAGAGGGAATCACAAGAGGGAGTTTTAATATTATAGTTAACGCAGGATGTTTTAAATCTAATATCCATCACAGTGAGCTTGTATATTATAAAATATCAGGACACAATAAGACACTAAGATAACTAGAAATGATAATAGTGCAATGCCAGTCACTTTAGCTTATTGTTAGTAACTAGAACCCCAGTGTGCAGCCCGTCTTTCACTGAGATCGCGTTTGGTCCTGCTGATGTAAAAACAACCAGCTTGGCGTTCTAGTCTGTCTATAACAGATGGTGTTTTGCGGTTACCAAAGCAATTACACTGGTACTGTTTGTGAGGAAAACACATCACAAAAAGACTCATGCCTAATAATATCACGGCTATGTTTGCATGATTCTCATTTAAATTTGCTCATTTGACTGACGCCACAGTTGAGCAGATGAGGGTTCAGGGTCTTGCACAAGGCAGCTTGGCATTCCTGGGATTTAAAATCATGACCTTCTATTCAGCAACTTACAAATCTAAATGTCATCCATTTCAGTGTGTGCCAAAGCCTGTGTAGTAAAGCAGTCAGGTAATTCTTAACAAGGGAATAGAAAATGTAGAGAGATGAGAGAAAAGTATATGAAGAGACTGATCACTGAAAGCCAAAGTGATTGAGGAGAATGATGCCATCTCTTTTGTAAAAGCTTTTTGAATATGCCTGATATAGCAATCCACTACTGTAATCTCTAGAGGGAGACATAGAGACGCATAGATCTACACTTTTCCAAGTCTTAATGTTGCCATGTGTGTTCTACCCTGATAGAATCAGTTCATATTCAACTAATATACACAAAACTGTACTTTGTTGCAGGTGTTCAAACTTGTGTTTTATCACAGTTAATCTGAATATACACTCAACGGCCACTTTAATAGGAGCACCAATGCTTCTGCTCACCAAGACTGGACTGTTGGAGACATCAATGTTTCCAAAAAAGTTTTTCCAGTCTTCAGCTGTCCACTTTAGGTGAGCCTGTGCTCACTGTAGCATCAGCTACCTTTTCTTGGCTGACAGGATTGGAACCTGATGTGGTCTTCTGATGTTGTAGCCCAACTGCCTCAAATTTCACCATGTTGTCAGTTCTGAGATGCTTTTCTGCTCACCACAGTTGTAAAGAGTGTTTATTTCAGTTACTGTAGCCTTCCTGCCAACAAAGCAAAGCATTTTCCTGCAGAACTGGCACTGGATATTTTTGTTTTTGTTTTTTTCACACCACTCTTTGTAAACTCTAGAGACTGTTGTGTGTGAAAATCCCAGGAGATCATCAGTTTCTGAAGTACTCACACCAGTTCATCTGGCACCAACAACCATGCCACGGTTTAAGTCACTGAGATCACTGAACTATAATAATAATACCTCAGTAATAATACTAAATCAAAGTAGAGAGGTGTAATGACTGTGGAAGAAATGAAATTGTAAGGTTCTATTTTACTTTTTTTATTTTTATTTTTTATTTAAATGTTATAAATGTGACTTACATGCTAATGAAGGCTATGTGGGAAATAAACAAAAATTGCTTTAAAGTATAACAAATATAAACTTACTAGTATCCGTGTTGCATTTATTGAGGACCAGGTCTTTATGGCTCAGTATCTTACAATCACAGAATTACCAAATACAACAAGGTCCAAGGTTTTATTTGTTTCTTTTTTTTAAACTTCATATAGCAGTAATAAAAGCATTTACAAGTCAAGCAAAGTATAATTCTCATGTATGAATGTGTAAAACCTGAATCAAAATAATAATAAACTAATCAAGTAACATTATGATGGCTAAAGGTAACATAAAACACATAGCCTCAACCTAATCTTCACTGTTGCAAGGTTACATTATTATTAATATATCAAACTTATAGCGCTCGTGCAAATCTACAAGCAAATCATACACTCGTGAGTATAACCAAACATAAAGAACATTAGCTACATCAAGTTAAACTTAGCTAAGATTCGCCTTAAAGGAAAACTACTTCAGTGCTAATACGACCACTGATCTTGTAGATTGCTAGCTAGCTGATCCGAGTCTCTGCTGTAACTGTGTCATATACAGTAGCTACATTACATTCTGAGCACTGAGTCCAGAGCTTGTACAGAGGTCTCCAACATGCTTCAGTGTTGGGTTTTTCATAAATACAACTTTGAACTTTGCTAGAAAATGGTGAGTGAGAAAAGATACTCTTGCTCTCTTTGTTTTTATTTTAGGAACTAACAGCAAAACTCAAGCTGTTATTCCTTATGTTTGAGATTAGCTACAGTATCTCACAAAAGTGAGTACACCCCTCACATTTTTGTAAATATTTGATTATATCTTTTAATTTGACAACACTGAAGAAATGTGTACAGCTTGTGTAACAGTGTAAATTTGCTTTCCCCTCAAAATAACTCAACACACAGCCATTAATGTCTAAACCGCTGGCAACAAAAGTGAGTACACCCCTAAGTGAAAATGTCCATATTGGGCCAAAATATTGGTCCAAAATATCAATATTTTGTGTGGCCACCATTATTTTCCAGCACTGCCTTAATCCTCTTGGGCATGGAGTTCACCAGCGCTTCACAGGTTGCCACTGGAGTCCTCTTCCACTCCTCCATGATGACATCACGGAGCTGGTGGATGTTAGAGACCTTGTGCTCCTCGACCTTCCGTTTGAGGATGTCCCACAGAGGCTCAATAGGGTTTAGGTCTGGAGACATGCTTGGCCAGTCCATCACCTTCACCCTCAGCTTCTTTAGCAAGGCAGTGGTCGTCTTGGAGGTGTGTTTGAGGTCGTTATCATGCTGGAATACTGCCTTGTGGCCCAGTCTCCAAAGGGAGGGGATCATGCTCTGCTTCAGTATGTCACAGTACATGTTGGCATTCATGGTTCCCTCAATGAACTGTAGCTCCCCAGTGCCGGCAGCACTCATGCAGCCCCAGACCATGACACTCCCACCACCATGCTTGACTGTAGGCAAGACACACTTGTCTTTGTACTCCTCACCTGGTTGTCGCCACACACGCTTGACACCATCTGAACCAAATAAGTTTATCTTGGTCTCATCAGACCACAGGACATGGTTCCAGTAATACATGTTCTTAGTCTGCTTGTCTTCAGCAAATTGTTTGCAGGCTTTCTTGTGCATCATCTTTAGAAGAGGCTTCCTTCTGGGACGACAGCCATGCAGACCAATTTGATGCAGTGTGCGGCGTATGGTCTGAGCACTGACAGGCTGACCCCCCACCCCTTCAACCTCTGCAGCAATGCTGGCAGCACTCATATGTCTATTTCCCAAACACAACCTCTGGATACGATGCTGAGAACGTGCACTCAACTTCTTTGGTCGACCATGGCGACGCCTGTTCTGAGTGGAACCTGTCCTGTTAAACCGCTGTATGGTCTTGGGCACCGTGCTGCAGCTCAGTGTGAGGGTCTTGGAAATCTTCTTATAGCCTAGGCCATCTTTATGTAGAGCAACAATTATTTTTTTCAGTTCCTCAGAGAGTTCTTTGTCATGAGGTGCCATGTTGAACTTCCAGTGATCAGTATGAGGGAGTGTGAGAGCGATGACACCAAATTTAACACACCTGCTCCCCATTCACACCTGAGACCCTGTAACACTAACAAGCCACATGACACCGGGGAGGGAAAATGGCTAACTGGGCCCAATTTGGACATTTTCACTTAGGGGCGTACTCACTTTTGTTGCCAGCGGTTTAGACATTAATGGCTGTGTGTTGAGTTATTTTGAGGGGACAGCAAATTTACACTGTTACACAAGTTGTACACTCACTACTTTACATTGTAGCAAAGTGTCATTTCTTCAGTGTTGTCACATGAAAAGATATAATCAAATATTTACAAAAATGTGAGGGATGTACTCACTTTTGTGAGATACTGTATGTTTCCCTCTAAGTTGGCAGTTTAACTTATGTGAAAAATTGGAATATTTCATGAAACATTTGTGAATACAGTTCAAGAGAACAAAATTGTCACTTCGGGGGAAACTGGCACATCTCGCTGAGCCAATTATGCAATCACATGACTTTTTGATGCACATCAAGGAATTTATTCTGTAAATGTGTTTCCATCGTAGATGTTCTCTTCTTATTGAATAAAAATAAAAGATCCGCCTCAGTTGAGTGCATACCTTTTTATTCGCATCTGGTGTTTCCATCCAGCATTTTTTTTTAAAACAATACTTGGATGGAAACAGCTATTGTTGACATATTTTCTTCTAATAAACGACATGAGCGTAAGTCTGAGCATAAACGTATTTAATGTGTTTCAGGGTCTAGTTTCAATTTAATTCCTATATAAAATCCCTCAAAAAAAAAGATTGCACATTTTCCGAGCTTCACCTGTGAAATCTATTTCTTGTTTTCTTATTTTGTTTTTTTATATTCAAATGTTTATTCTGGCATTTTGGGAGAAAATCTCAACTTCAAAGGCTTTTAGCTTGCTATCACCCTCAAAGCCCTGTCTGGATTATACTATGCATATACTTCAAGATGTTCACAGTGGTTGAAAGTCAGAAATTCACTTTTAAAAGCACTGAAGTTTGCAAATATATATATATATATATATATATATATATATATATATATATATATATATATATATATATATATATATATATATATATATATAATTAATTAATTAATTAATTTGGATTTGTCAAATGCTTACTGGTGCTTTATTAGAGCTCTTTCTTTGTTATATCTTTACAAAGGAAGCACCAAGGCCATCAGTTTTCTCCATGTAGCTTGAGCCAGTTTAATTAATACTTTTCAGGTATATTTCCATTTTAAGGTCAGATTTTTCACTTTTTTTAACAATTTTTTTTAATAAGACCTTATATTCTTCAATAATAATGTCTGAATAATAAGCATCCTTTACATATATTTTTGATCAATTATGTAAGAAAAATAACTATCAACTGCACACACATTCACCATATTCACTATATAAACAGTAATTCATGATAAAAAAAAAATATACCCCAGTTCCATAATGTCAGAATCCTCTAAGCTGGAACATTGCCACTCTACATGCTGCGTCTATAGAAAACGAGAGCTAATTCTGAAGCTGGGATGTGCAGCAGCTGGTGGCTCGAAGCGCATGAGTGGGAGATTTTCAATGGGCTCTTTTTAGCATCTTTGTGCACATGTACCTCACAGATGTGCAGTGAATATGAAGTCTGCTGTTCAGAAATCTCGTTCCCTCTGCTGCTTCTGCTCCTTGATGCTACTGATGAAATACTGTGGATTCTGGTAGAGCTGAGAGATTTGAACAGAGTATCAGTAGGAGGTAAAGCTAGAGAAGACAGAGGTGAATACACACCGAGACAGAAAGACTGGAGAGAGAGAGAGATAGACAGAAAGAAAGAAAGGGAGAGAGAGAGCACGGCATACAGTACACATTTGGATATTTGTATTGAAATGTACAGTATATGACTGTATATAACAGATGAGCTCCTTATTTGATCAGTTCCAAAGTAATATTTTACCAACATGGTGAAAGTTTTTAACATATACTTTGATTAATATGTTTTGAGGGATACATCAGGGATTTTTTTTGTTTGTTTTTTTAAATCTGAGGTTTTTGCTAGTATAGAGGTCATTATGATAGATTACTGTTGCTTGTGTATCTCACTATGATTACAAAGTTCTTACACTTTTGGTTAGTGTGCATGAATCTTTGTTGACAACTTTTTGATTTGTCAGTAGATTAGGCGATTTCCCAATGAGCAATCACTGATCACCATTGTTTACCAACGACCAATCACTGATCACCATTGTATACCAACGACCAATCACTGATCACCATTGTATACCAACGACCAGTCACTGATCACCATTGTTTAATAAAGATTAATCACTGATCACCATTGTTTACCAATGACCAATGACTGATCACCATTGTTTACCAACGACCAATCACTGATCACCATTGTTTACCAACGACCAATCACTGATCACCATTGTTACCAAAGGCTAATCACCGATCACCATTGTTTACCAACGACCAATCACTGATCACCATTGTTTACCAAAGACTAATCACTGATCACCATTGTTTACCAAAGACTAATCACTGATCACCATTGTTTACCGAAGGCTAATCACTGATCACCATCTTTGTCCTTATTGTCTATATTTACAAGTACAGTAATAAAACTGAATCATCCCGTCTGTAACTGTCTTTGTCTCTGTTTCTGCTGATTTTGTCTTTGTTCTTTATAAAACATGATAGAAATATATTGTCTAAATACATAAATAGTTTGTTTGTGGTGCCATGGCCAAAGACCTTTCTATATAAATAAGTTATCATCTATTATTTTCTATTCTGGTAAAGCACTATTATATTCTATTTTCTTTTCTTCACTTCTCTTCTATTCCACTCCTTATGTTCTGTTCTAATATATTCTACTCTATTGTGATCGAATCTATTCTATTCTACTCTGTTCTGATAATACTATTCTATTCTATACTACTCCATTCTATTCTATTCTATTCTGTCCCATTCTAATCTACTCCATTCTATTCGATTCTAACGTATTCTATTATATTCTGTCTTTTTCTAATATATTCTGTTCTATTGTGATAAAACGTTTTTATTTTTTCTATTATTTTCTGATGCCAGGCATGCAGGTATACAGGGATTTATTAAACGTGGCAATCAAAACCGAGAAGTAATTCAGAAACAGAGTCAAGTTGCAGGCAATAGTCAGGAGATCAACAAACAACATAGACCATGCAAGTCGAGAAAACCAGAAACAAGATCAAGAAACAGAATAGCAGTCACTAAATAAAGGCTTGGTAACGACTGGAACAAAAGGAACACGGAGTGTAAACTTCGTGAGGTGAAGGTGCTGTGAGGGTGCTTAAATACTGTGGGTGAGAGTGAGTCCATGTGAGTGTAATCAGTAGCCTGGAGAATGCGAATGGGAGAGTGTCCGTGATTGCTGTGAGTTCTTGTCCACACTGTATTGTTATGACACTCTTCTAGTTTGTTCTATTTTATTCTCTTCTGTCTGATAATTCTATTCTAAGCAACTCCATTCTCCATATTCTAAACTCTTCTATTCTGATGAAATAATTCATTCTATTTTAATTACTTTCAGAAAATCTTCCTTCTTCATGTGGTACTTTTTTGATATGCAGAAGATCATGACGATTCAGTGAATATGCTTCCGGTGATTTCTAACAGCTTTTAGAGCATGTCCCATATCTCTCCAGCTTCCTGCACACAGGCAAACATATAGTGAAAAAATGGAGATTCTATCCCACATATTTTACGTGCAGTGTGAGGACAGAACACCAGATCATCACATGGGTGCAATTGCAGTGCGCTACATGATCATATCCTTGTTATTTTCCTTTAGTCTGGATTTCAACGCATTTAAATAGCCAACTAGTTCACCATACATTATTATGTTACATCAGATATCACTTTTTAGCCTGGGTAACCAGATTAGCGAACAACCAAATCATAGGTCTAGGCAGCTAACTGTAGCATTCTGATGATTTTATCATTTGTCCTAATCCTGATTCAGACTGTTAAAAATAATAAGTAAGCTTTGAGTAAAACATTGTGGGTTGCAGAGAATCCAGAGAAAAAGACAGAACTTGAATGTTCTGGGAACCACACGTTTCTAAAATAAAAATAAATAAATGCTGAAAATGTTTTTTTCTCTACCTCGGTGGATTGATCCCCTCCAGGACATGATTACATCCATCTATAAGCATGCCATTTCTTTTCATCTATCTGCTTTTCTGTGTTCACTGATTTCTAGGCTGGACCTGCTCATATAGAAGCACCATCGGATTCTGGCATTGCTGCTTAATTGTGGTGGTTTGCAAAGCCAGTGTAGCACTCATACCCACATTCCTGCTGTGTGTTTCCAGGAAATGTGGCACACTGTTAGAACAGTGCTCTCCAGCAGCGTGACAGATCCAGACCCTTATGCATCTTTTTAATTCGTTTTCCTTTCCTGACTGTACTGTTTCTGCATTGGCTTCTGTCAGGTGGCCACTTTGATGTCAGATGCTGGTGTGTGTGTGTGTGTGTGTGTGTGTGTGTGTGTTTGTTTGTCTTCCTGCCTTCAGAGCTGAGCTGCCAGCTGCTTGATGGTGGCATTTCAGCATCATATTATATATTAATATTAGACTATTTTAGTTTGGGGTTGAAAAACATGCACTGCCTTACAATTAAGAGTTATAATTTATACCAAAGAGAACACAGCCAAATATGGATGTGCAGCAAGACCTAAACAAGCTTCACAAAAAATTCTATAGTGCTGTCATGATGCAAAAGGTTTGCTTTGGACGGTATTAAAAAATGACAGTACTACTTTCCGTCTCTCCGGGAATTGTGCCTGACATTGTGAACGTGAATGTGGGATCATTCTAAAGCCTACACCTATGGTTAGGGTTATGTACTTGTATATTTCATTCAGTAAAAGTTACTTTTGGAATTTTACAATATGAGCACATATACAGATATACAGTATTTACAAATACATCGACATTCACAAATCTACTAGCGCTGGGTATTGTGACCAATCTGGCGATTCAATTCGATTCTTATTCATATGGTTTTGATTCAATATCGATTATCAATATTTCATTTAAAATCTTAGTTTTGCAGACATGGAAACTATATTTTAATATAAATGCTGGTAACTCAAACCCTTCTACTTGGATATATTACTGGAATAGACGTTTACATTAACAGTAGGACCCACACAGTTATGTTTCATTACTTTTTGACTTTTACTTTTAGTAACAAACATTGTAACAAGAAATCATGAATATGTGCATTCGATGCACACAAAGTAAGCAGAAACTGCACATTACTGTAAAAAAAAAAAAAAAAAAAAAACATTATAAATGTGCAACAGTGAAATTCATTAACAACTTGAAACATGTTTAAGAAATAATTTCAAAATTCAAATCATGTTCAAAACAGGCCCATAAAGCCAAATCAGCATTACTGTGGCATCTGTTATCTTCTTATTATTACTAGCCATTGCTGTTCAGAATCACAAAAACCAAATAGCTTGTCAGCGTGTCGTCTGGTGGTTTGTTGTGTTGTTGCAGAAACTTGCAAACGACAGTGGTGTTGTCGACCACATCTCTACCGTCGCTCCCTTTGAACATGAAATACGTCCACACATCAGACTTTAATTTTGCTGGCGCTGGCTTCAATTGGCTACCGTGACCTTCCGCCATGATCATCTGTCCTTTTTTGTTTTGTTTTGTTTTCTGGAGCAACTCGAAAGACATCTTCAGGACGAGAGGTGAAGTACAGATAATATTCACATCCTCTCAAGTAAAGCACGCAGATTAAGAATCGATTTGCTGATTTCCCAAATCGATATCATTTCCTTAAATTGAAGATTGATTAAAATCAGAGAATCGATTACCCAGTCCTAAAATCTACACAGAATCAGTTGATGGAACACACACACACACACACACACACACACACACACACACTACACTAATAAACTGCAAATAAACAATATCAATCTCACACAATGGAAAAATGCAATAATCGATTACATCATAATAATCTGAGTGAAAAAGCCTAAAATATCACGCGCACACTTTTTTTTTTTTTAATAAAAATATGGCTTATTTGAAAATATAATTCAATTGATATAATTTCAAAATAATATAGTTAACAATATTAGCATACAGTGTCCTTCGATATTTCTCATATGTAAGATAAATGATAAAAACAAAAGAGGAGATTTTGAATTTCTCTCGAGACCCCGTTTATAAATAAGTGACCCCGAGTTTGGGAACCGCTGTTCTAATGCACATATTCGGGCAATGCTTATTTTTGCTGTATGGAAAATGATCATATCGAGACACCACCATACTGTATCATATAAAATCGTTAAATCCCGCTATGCTATATTTATTAGTCATTCAAAAACTTTACTATATTAATTGATTGATGATGAGTTATACCATGTGGTAACATGAATTTCAGTCATATTTGTTATATGTTGCACTTCACCTGTGCACCTCTACCACACATTGAATTTCATTAGCTATGTTTCCATCCCTGTATTTTTATGTGAATTTTGTGATATCGCATAAAATACACAGGCTGGAAGAGCTGCAACAGCTAATCGAAAAAATCGATTTGTCAATGAATCTCATTATCGATTAGTTGGTCTGCATGCTGCACGGGGGGGGGGGGGGGGTTTACTCACTAATTTACCTCTGTTCCGAAAACACGCTTTGGAGAGTAACTATTTTATTTTATTTTATTTATTTATTTTAGTTTATATTATATATGAGTATTTATGCATTATTTTTTATGGATGCACAAAAAGCACAGAATTAAACTACAGTCCTAAATTAATAATATATATTCTGGTGTGTGTGTGTGTGTGTGTGTGTGTGTGTGTGTGTATTGGGTTCTTTTCTGTTTTGGACAAACAGTTGTGTAAAGTTTTAGTCTGAATTTATATTTGTAACACTGTTTGTGGATTTTATTTTAAATGAACGAAAAATGGTACTGAAACGTCGTCCCGCCCCCATCCGACTAATCGACAACATCTATCTATCTATCTATCTATATATATATATATATATATATATATATATATATATATCTATATCTATCTATCTATCTATCTATATATATATATAAATAAATAAATAAAAATAATCGGCCAACTAATCGATTATGAAAATAATCGTTATTTGCAGCCCTATATATAACCCAACAAGCTGTATACACATAAAAAGGTGCTGCACTTCCCTGTGTGATTTCAACAGGAACTGCTTGGGATGGCTAAAGGATCCAGTCTCTTGGTGCTCTCAAGTGCATTTTAAATGGGATTGAAGAGGACAGAGAGTGCAGAGGTCAGACTGCTGACCTTGATGCACAAATCAGGACTTCTAAATGGATGTTGGTGGGGATGATGAGGAAACAGAGGAAATGAAGCTTATTAAGATAGCACTTAAGATTATAGGGTCACATGAGCATATTCTTTCCTTACTTCATTTTATTGGGCTTCCTGATGTGTTATTTGTTATGTGAAATGAGAGCACTGTTGCAACAATATGATTTGAGAAAATCGTAAAAGGTCTTAAAAGCTGTACAAGAACGTGATTTATTTTCTCACATATTCACAGAGCTGCATGTTAAATCAAAAGACTGCACAGTGTAGTGTCGATGACCTGTCTAGCATCTTTTTATTGGTAATCTTTATCTCCCACACACGCGCGTGCGCACACGCACGCACGCACACACGCACGCACGCACACACACACACACACACGCACACACACACACACACACACACACACACACACACACGTACGTGCACACACACATATGCAACACACTGCATATGAGCATCACGCTTGCGCACACACTTGATGGAAACACACTGAGACCCAGTGGAGCAGTTTGTTTGTTTTGCTTTGATCCGCGAAAGTAAAAAGGAAGTGTATGTGTGATTGTTGGTCGGAAAAATCCACGGAGTCTGTGGTTGCCTGGACGACCATAATCACCGCTAAGTCAGAGAGAGAGAGAGAGAGAGAGAGAGAGAGAGAGAGAGAGAGAGAGAGAGAGATCAATGCTCTAAGACAACAAATGAAACAAGAGTGTAGCAGAGCAAATAAGCCAGGAGTGTGCATGTTCCCTGTAGTAAAGCTGTGCGTGCGCGTGTGTGTGTGTTTGTGTGTAATGTGCATGTCTGAGCCACCTCACAGCTCAGTACACATCAAGAGATTGGCTGAAGTGCTGGCTCTCTTTCACTGATGGATGAAATGAAGAAAGGAAAGACAACAGGACAGAAGGATCTCCTGCATGTCTCTGTCCACCTGCTGATCGTTTTCTTCTTGTTTCTGTTCGGTGGACAATCAGCAAGTTGTTTTTAGCTTTCATGCTAACACTTCTGGCCTTTGAACTTCTATTCAAGAGGAATAGAAAAAAAGGCTTAAAGAAGCAGCTTCAGAGGAACCCGAGATAAGAAAGGAGGAGGTTTCAAAGTAGGACCTTGTGCTTGGTTTTCCTGTCCTTCTAAGGTGAACTCGTGGCTGTAGTCTGTTTGTGAGGCAAATTTGGAAGACTCTGTGTCTCTCTCTCTCTCTCTCTCTCTCTCTCTCTCTCTCTCTCTCTCTCTCTCTCTCTCCCTCTTTCTCGCGCACACACACACACACACACACACTTTCTCCAGCTCTTCTGCCTGAGCTCCCTCGAGGTCAACGTGACAGTTTCTTCATCTTTCTTTTCGTCCCATGGATGTTCCAACAGACACAGGTGGACTGAAAAAAGGAGGGAAAGAAAACGTGCGCGCAGAAAAGCACAGCCGTGTCGTGTAGTAGGAGGAGTGAGGAGTAACATAGTAAGGGTGTACATTGCTGTTCCCTCCTGGAGAAGGAGGCTGAACCATTAGAACAGGAGGGGAGGAGGCTGGGTGAGAGTGACACATCGCATCCCACAGGTGGAGGCAGGTCTGAGGAAGAAGAGAGAACAAGAGAGAGAGCGAGAGAAGGGGAAAGGAGGAGGAAAAGAAGGAGAAAGGAGTGTGAGCAGTCCAGAATCGAGAGTGTGAGAGAGCCAGCTGACCCACAATGAGCCACTGCAGGAAGAGGTGCAAGCGGCAGATGACCAAAGTGGCCCGCTTCTTTTACAGGTTCCTCACAGGGACCCTGACCCAAGGTAGGAGGCCAGCACTTTTTCTTTTTCTTACCCATAAGTCCCTGGGTAATGTGTTTTAAGATTTTTTTTTTCTTCCTAGTTTCTATCATCCTGAAAGAAACTTGCATAAACTGATATATTTATTTTTTTTAACCATGGAAGTGTAGTGACTTGAGTGTGGTTCCCACTGCAAAAAGTGTATAAGGGTCAGTTCAGTTCTGTTTTTTATTCTTCTTTTTTTAATACTTCAATGCATATTAGTGCCTTGAAACTTCTATGCCTGCCATGCTCAAAATGGGATTATAATCCCATATCATTATAATCTCACATCATGTCTTGACCATAGTGTCAGGCAGCAATGCATAAATGACCTTGATGAATAATCCAAGCTGTAGTGCTGACAAAGTGGAAAATAATACTGACATGTTTCTAAAAAATATTTTTTTAAAAAGCTAACTGGGTCTTGCATCTTGAAAAGCAAATGTTAAAATAAGCAAAACGAAGTATTAACCCAGTGAGAATCGGTAAATACACTGTAAGTTTACCCTCTTGTCAGTTGCCATGGATACGGCTCTGGCGCTGGCTCTGCCCTGGCCTTCCGAGAGAAAAAAGGACTCGCTGTGTACAAAAGAGTGATTTCATTAGCATGGCTCAGTCATGATTCTTCACACTAGCTTCATCCAGAGCAGACTGCGTTGTGTGTGTGTGTGTGTTCAGCTCAGGTGTTGAGTGTTGAAGGAAAAAAACACAGAAAGTGGTTGTGCACATGCTCATGACTTGGATACATATGACTTTCTGCAGTGTTAGCTGAAGGGAGTGGATCGTGTTCCTGTAGTTCCGAGGAGGGCTAGACTAAACTAATACATGTCTGACCTTTGTCCTGATCTTTTATATATATATCTATATATATTTTATAGGGCTTAGTGGTTAGCATGTTTGCCTCATTCTGCGGTTTCCTCCCCCAGTCCAAAGACACGCAGTGTAGGCTGATTGGCATTTCCAAATTGTCCATAGTGTGTGTGAATGTGTGTGTGATTGTGCCCTGTGATGGTTTGGCACCCTGTCCAGGGTGTCCCCTGCCTTCTGCTCCGAGTTCCCTGGGATAGGCTCCAGGTTCCTCTGTGACCCTGTGTAGGATAAGCATACAGAAGTGCAGAAAATGGAGATGCAGTACTGTGTGTGTGTGTGTGTGTGTGTGTGTATATATATATATATATATATATATATATATATATATATATATATATATATATATATATATGTATATATATATATATATATGTATATATATAGATTTATATATATAAATATATACACATACACACACACACACACACAGTACTGCATCTCCATTTTCTGCACTTCTGTATGCTTATCCTATATATATATATATATATATATATATATATATATATATATATGCGCGTGTGTGTACATATGTATACAGTACAGTGTGTATGTGTGTGTATGTATGTATGTACATGAGCGAGAGAGTGACATCATATTACAGATACAGCAGCAGCATGTTGCTACCAGCATTCACACATAATTTTAATACACTTTGGATTAATTTATAAATATTGCCTCAGTTTAATACAGTTTCATCATTAAACACTCATAATTCCTGAAGATGAAGTAAATAAGAATGCAAGGAATATTAAGCATACAGGGAATAATAAGTAAGCAGGGAAGAATAAGTATACAGGTAATAAGCAAATGGGGAATAATAAGCATACAGGGATTAATAAGAATGCAGGGAATAATAAGTATACAAGGAATTATAAGAATGCAGGGAATAATAAGCATACAGGGAATAATGAATATACAGGGAATATAGTTTCTGCAGCTTTAAGATTTGATCACAGATGTGTTCTAATGCTAATGATTTCCCCAAGGTGTTATTGTTTATTATTCAATTATTCATCTTCAAGCATATTATTTAATGAGTACAATGAAACTAATTGGAAAGGAATGTAGTTATGACAGTGAGGAATGGAAGTCTGTCCGGTCCTGGTAATTTAAAAGGCAAAATTATCTGGATTCAGTTCAGTCAACTCCTGAAAAACGTTTTAATATGAATGAAGTGAGCATCAGGTAAATGTAGCGTGTGACTGGTGTCACTGTGTCAGTGAAGTATTGAGATGTTGACTCCTCTGTGATTATTATAGAAAACTGTCAGACAGGCTGGCGGAGCCGGGTACTTTTGCATGTTTGGTGACAGAGAATTGCTCCTCACAATATAACCCACTGTGCAAGAGAAGGAGGGTAAGCTTTTAGAAGGAGTGTGCACTTTGAGATGAAGCATTAGCTGTCAGGAGCTTTTCCAAAGTCGAAGGATTTGACTGAAGTTACATCGTGTAGAATATACAACATATAATGCTTTACATTTCAAGTGTTCACTAACAAGCATGGACTTATGCATTTGTCAACATGAATTTATTATTATTTTTTTTAAATAATTGTAGTTTTATTTAAATGGAAATTAGAAACTGCATTAGCTAATATTGTTTTCAGTCATTTGCTAATGTTTTCTATAATCATGATTCAAGTAAGGAACAAAACTGAATGACGGTTGGTTATTTTCCAATACGAGCATGTTTTCTTCCTCTTATACCACTACATTTAAAAAAAAAATAATGATCGACACACCATACATTTAATGTTCATACATGTCACATCTATTCTTCCTCTGGAAGTTAAGAAGTCAAAAAATCTATTTAAAAAAGTGCAGAAAGTGCAAAGTCCTCTGTTTGGAAGACGTACTGACTGTTACAACGTGCTGACACTGGAGACTCCTTCCATAAATCAACAAAAGTCTCCTTAGAGAGAACTTCATCATATCAACAATTATATATTTCTTTGATAAATAGAAGCACATTGTTTTAAACACTTTCACTCTGCCTTTGTTTGTTATTAAGATTTTATTCTGATTATTTGCTATAAAACAAGGTTTCGGTGGCCATGGACGATTTTTAAACTAACCCAATTTTTTTAAACTAACCCGGAAAACCTTGCCAACCCTTTCTGTAACTGTCCTGCCCGCTGCTACTCCAGCATAATTCCTTCCCCAATGGATCTCTATTAGGTCCCATTTTTGACAACAGTAATAACTCTGTGGAGCTAAATGGGGCACTGAGCATGCTGCCCCACGAGTTCCCAACATCTAGGTTGGTAACCCAATCAAAGGATCTGTCAGATTGCAACATTTTTTATTTTTAATAGGTAACAACTAGAGATGCACCAATACCAGTACTCAGGTGTCGGCCCGATACTGTGCTCATGTATTCGTACTCGTACTTGTAAAACTACCCCGATAGAACCGCACTGATACCACTTCATGACAGCGTGACATAGACTAACCTCTCGTCAGTTGAGCAGGCAGTCAGAAGAGGAGCAATGCCAGCAATTTGGAGATATTTTAAGATAAGTGATGATGATAAAAGTAGAGCAGAGTGCAAACTATGCTCTGCTAAACTGTCAAGAGGAGGGGTAAAAATAGCTCATTTAACACAAGCAATTCGATTAAACATCTAAAGAGCAAACATAACGCCGAGTGCAAAGAGTTTGCTAATGCTAGCAGCGGGAAACAGCAACAACCAACTTTGCAGCAAACGCTGGAGGTGCGAGAAAAAATGTCCAGAGACAACCCATGGGCAGTGAAAATAACAGAAGCTCTTACCCAGTTCATTGCTCTTGATGACTAACCGTTGTCAGTTGTAGATAATATATAATTTCATCGTCTTCTTGGTGTACTTGAGCCGAAGTATGAGATTCCCATCCCATTACAGATACCGCATTACCAAAGCTGCATGACTTGGTGAAAAAGCACATCAGGAACCTGTTGCAGGACATTTCGGCCTTCAGCTTCACCACTGGTATTTGGACTAGCAGTGTCAGCCCAATGTCTCTTATAAGTTTAACAGCACAATGGATTGATGAGGATTTTACTCCCCAGAGAGTCGTTTTACAAACAACACAGTTTAGGGGTTCGCACACTGGCCAAGCCATAGCAGGTGTGTTTGATGACGTTTCAGACATGGGGCATTCCGAAAAGTGTGAAGTACTCATATCGGTACTTGGTTTCGGCAAGTACCCAAATGTAAGTACTTGTGCTTGGTCTGAAAAAAGTGGTATCGGTGCAGCCCTAGTAACAAACAACAACATGCTAATACATACCTGTATATAAGTTTGAATGTGAATGATGCAGTGATACATTACTAAGACTGTGAATTATTAGACACATGGGAAAATACCACAGTATATATTAGTAATATTTCAGAAATTCTACTGTTATATTAGTTTTCATCTTAAATTATAAGGTATATTAATTAAACTCAAAATTTGTTCAGACATTGTGAATCAATTTTGATTGTGCTTACATTTTAATCAACTACAGGAGTTTTTCAGATTTTTTCATTATAAGTGGTCACAGTAACATGTCTTAACATCACAGTTAAGGGGTGTATTTTTGCCCCGTGAGCCTCCAGGGCTGAGAGTTTTCTCAATATGACTGTTAGTTAGCCTTTTGTTTTATCAGATATTACAACTGGACATAAAGCTTATTGTCAGATGATGTGTGTTTTATGAGTTTCATATGATGAGCAATTTTTACTGCACTTTGACAGCTTCATCACAACATATGAAATACTCTTCTAATCATACAGCTAGCAGGTCCCTCAACTCAGCGTAGTTGTCCAGCTGCACTTTTGTGGAGATAGGAAGAGATGCAAGTCATTGTCTAGCCCAATTTACCTTCAGTCATTAAATATCATCTGTTTTGTGTTTTATTGGATCACATTTCGTTTGTGTTGGTTTAACATTAAAATTCATAACGACTCTTGTTGTAAAACAGGATGGATTGAGACATTAAATGATTGTGGATTATCTAAAGACATAAAGCTTCCTGATGTCCTGCTAACCAGTAACATTAGCGCTCATTCACTGTTAGCCACTTTAGCATTATTGGGCTTTAAGCAGCCATATACAAAAGGTTTTTAGCAAGCCCTATGATGTTGCAATAAAATATTATTGTTTATTATTCATGCTTGGGTTCCTTTTCTTGGCAAAGCAACTCATTTGTGTCTCTTTACCAGCAGACATTAGCATTAATGTTGTTATTGGGAGACTTACAACATTTAATTTGCCCTGGTGCCATTGCTAAGCACTAACCTCGTAGCAATTTGGGGCACCAAAGTGTTATCTTGAAAAGTCATGCCTGTAAGCGTTTGATTTAATAACAGTCTGCCATATTGTGTGTAATTTTTATATGCATTAGTTTTGAAACCTGGTTTGCCATAAGTCATTTTTTTAGCACTTTTCCCAATTTTCTCTAAGATTTTTAGGTCCCTAAATTATATCCAAACTAGCCTGGAGCTTTTAATCATATGAAGCCATACACAGACCTTTAGGCACGTTAAAAAGGGACATATAGGACAGCATACAACATGCTGAACTGCAGGGTGTCCCAAAAATATCTATACATAGGGGAAATAAATACTTTTTAGCAAAATGTCTATTAGTTTATATTGTATATATTTATTTCAGATAGCCTTTAAGAATGCCTTTGAGAAGGAAAAAAGGACGTATTGAAATATTTCTAATGGCTGGATTGGGAAGGTGTCACAAGGTTGCAGTGGACTTTAACAGGAAACATCATAAGCACATTACGCAAGACACTGTCAACAAACTTATTAACAAATTTAAAAAGACTGAAGTGGATGTCCATGAACATGAAATGATGAAGGCACAACCGACGTCGTGCTGGCAAACATAGTCTCCTATACTGTATATGGCGGCTTTTGGGACACCCTGAATAACAGCAGTATTTGTACAGAACATAACAGACGACATCATATTATATGATTTGATTAACATTTATCAAATTATATATATATATATTATATTTGAATATCATGGATAATAAAAGTCGCAATACGCAATAAGCAGTTGAAATGTGAACTAAACAGAATCTTGATTTGAATCTAAATTCTGTATAGAAAAGATAATATGCTACAAACGCAATGCAACACATTTCATCGATATACACTTACGCCATACATGCCCAAACTACAGTAATGTGTGTAAAACAAATGCTTGAGGAAGGAGTGCGTGTGAATTAGCCTTTAGGTTACTTCAGGCCCACTGCTCTGCTGCACTATATCCAAATGAAGTGTACTGGTGTAACCACAATGTGAAAACACATCCAGAGTCATGAGTCAGCCCTAATGATTTTAAACACATATACACTTACTATCTGTCATTATTGGGAGCGCATGTACACCTGTACATTCATGTAATTATCCAATCATGTGGCAGATGAAAGTATACAGATACAGGTCAAGAGCTTGGGTTAATGTTTACATCAAGCAACAAAATTGGGAAAGGTGTGATCTCCGTGACTTTGAACCTAATGCCAGATGGACTGGTTTGAGTATTTCAGAAAGTAATGAACTACTGATGATTAGATTTTCAATCACAACAGTGTGCAGAGTTTACAGAGAATGGTGTGCAGCAGTTCCACAGAAATGCCTTAGTGATGGGAGAGGTCAGAGGAGAATGGCCAGACTGTGTGTGTGTGTGTGTGTGTGTGTGTGTATATATATATATATATATATATATATATATATATATATATGTATGTATATATATATATATATATATATATATATATATATATATATATATATATATATATATATATATATACATACATATATATATATATATATATATATATATATATATATGTATGTATATATATATATATATATATATATATATATATATATATATATATATATATATGTATATGTGTGTGTGTGTGTATATATATAATGGTTCGAGATGATGGGTTAACCACTCTTTATACAGTATCTCACAAAAGTGAGTACACCCCTCACATTTTTGTAAATATTTGATTATATCTTTTCATGTGACAACACTGAAGAAATGACACTTTGCTACAATGTAAAGTAGAGAGTGTACAGCTTGTGTAACAGTGTAAATTTGCTGTCCCCTCAAAATAACTCAACACATAGCCATTAATGTCTAAACTACTGGCAACAAAAGTGAGTACACCCCTAAGTAAAAATGTCCAAATTGGGCCCAGTTAGCCATTTTCCTTCCCCAGTGTTATGTGACTTGTTGGTGTTACAAGGTCTCAGGTGTGAGTGGAGAGGAGGTGTGTTAAATTTGGTGTCATCGCTCTCACACTCCCTCATACTGGTCACTGGTCAACATGGCACCTCATGCTAAAGAACTCTCTGAGGCTCTGAAAAAAATAATTGTTGATCTACATAAAGATGGCCTAGGCTATAAGAAGATTGCCAAGACCCTGACACTGAGCTGCAGCACGGTGGCCAACACCATACAACGGTTTAACAGGACAGGTTCCACTCAGAACAGGCCTCGCCATGGTCGACCAAAGAAGTTGAGTGCACGTGCTCAGCGTCATATCCAGAGGTTGTCTTTGGGAAATAGACATATAGGTGCTGCCAGTATTGCTGCAGAGGTTGAAGGGGGGGGTCGGGGTCAGCCTGTCAGTGCTCCGACCATACTCCGCACACTGCATCAAATTAGTCTGCATGGCTGTCGTCCCAGAAGGAAGCCTCTTCTAAAGATGATGCACAAGAAAGCCCGCAAACAGTTTGCTAAAGACAAGCAGACTAAGGACATGGATTACTGGAACCATGTCCTGTGGTCTGATGAGACCAAGATAAACGGTAGATGGTGATAGATGGTGTCAAGCGTGTGTGGCGGCAATCAGGTGAGGAGTACAAAGACAAGTGTGTCTTGCCTACAGTCAAGCATGGTAGTGGGAGTGTCATGGTCTGGGGCTGCATGAGTGCTGCCAGCACTGGGGAGCTACATTTCACTGAGGGAACCATGAATGCCAACATGTACTGTGACATACTGAAGCAGAGTATGATCCCCTCCCTTCGGAGACTGGGCCGCAGAGCAGTATTCCAGCATGATAACGACCTCAAACACACCTCCAAGACGACCACTGCCTTGCTAAAGAAGCTGAGGGTGAAGGTGATGGACTAAACTGTACTGAGAATCTGTGAGGCATCCTCAAACGGAAGGTGGAGGAGCACAAGGTCTCTAACATCCATCAGCTCCGTGATGTCATTATGGAGGAGTGGAAGAGGACTCCAGTGGCAACCTATGAAGCTCTGGTGAACTCCATGCCCAAGAGGATTAAGGCAGTGCTGGAAAATATTGGTGGCCACACAAAATATTGACACTTTGGGCCCAATTTGGACATTTTCACTTAGGGGTGTACTCACTTTTGTTGCCAGCGGTTTAGACATTATTGGCTATGTGTTGAGTTATTTTGAGGGGACAGTAAATTTACACTGTTACACAAGCTGTACACTCACTACTTTACATTGTAGCAAAGTGTCATTTCTTCAGTGTTGTCACATGAAAAGATATAATCAAATATTTACAAAAATGTGAGGGGTGTACTCACTTTTGTGAGATACTGTAACTGTGGTGAGCAGTAAAGCATCTCAGAATGCATAACACATTCACTACATTTACGTGGACAGCAGTAATCTAATTATTGACCTTATTCTGAATAAGATAATATTGTGATTAAGTTGTTTACATGAGTAGATTTTAGAATACTCCTTTCATGTTCCTGTTTTAAATGTTATAGAACATAGTTTGATTAACGGCACACGTCATTACATCACCGCGCCTCGCCGTCCGACGTCCCTCCAGAATTTCACTTATTAACACACAGTTGGTCTTCGTTATGGTCCCGTATACAGTTTTGGGTGTTTCATTTTTAATTTTACGAAAGCTTCAAGTGCAGTTAATTATTTGTCATGCTGTACATACAAATAGACGACTGCTTGAAAGCCGTGGGCTGTGTCCCAAACCGCGTACTTACCGTCTATATAGTAACTGAAATATGTGTATTTTGCCTACTATATAGTAGGTAAGTACACGGTTCCGGACGCAGCCGTGCTCTCTTGTTTGCCATCAAACGGTTGAGCACTTCCATGTGTGTACGTGTCCTGTCGCAAAATGCAGTGAAAACTCCCACACGATGTTAATAGTGTGATTAAGGTGTTTACATGTCTGTAACGCAATAATGCAACTAAAACAGGAATACTCCACACATCTTAATTCAATTTGTGTTTACTTCGAGTATGACTTTAGTCAGATTAAGGTCACCAATAATCGCTGTTTACAATCTAGTTTCTTAATCAGAGTATCGTCTTAATTGAGTTAATATTGGATTATTGTTGTCCATGTAAACGTACTGACTGTCGAAGATTGAACTAGATTGAACTACAACAGCAGAAGACCACATCAGGTCCCACTCCTGTCAGCCAAGAACAGGGATCTGAGGCTGCAGTGGACACCTGCTCATTTAAACTGGACTGCCTGGTCTTTTTGCAGTCTATAGCTGCTTAGTTTTGGTGGAGCTATGCCCACTGTAGCTTCAGATTCCTATTTTTTGCTGAGAGTAGGAGAACACTATACATACAGAATTTTCAGAAGGGCCACTGCGGACATCATTGTGTAAAGGGACAGGTGCTCGAGCACCCACAGCGACAACCCCCATCCCCCCACCCCTCCACTCCTCTGCATGTGTGCTACAAAATGATTAGGTGATTATAATAAAGCAATGCCAGATCAGTTCTTATTAATATATACAAGCTGTCCATGGTGCAGGGTGAAAGAAGAGGGAAAATAAACAGGCTATCTGTGGTGATAATCAGTGCTGTCAATAAAAACAATAATTAAGACCAAGCTCCTGACAGGAACGACTTTAGAGGGGGCCTTGGTGGATGCGTGTGTGCAAATCAGTGTGCATGTTTCTGCCATTACAATGATTACTGAAATGATGTACACCACTGGAGACAGGTTAATTAGCACACCCCGAGCTTGAGCTTTCCTCCAGCAAGGTTTTGCAGTTAGGGTTCATTTAGTTTCCTTTTCTCACTATTATTTTGCTGTGGGGTTTCAGCACTATGTATCCATGCCTTAGGCAATTTGTTTGTTTTTTAGCTGAAGGAGTTGCTCTAATTCTTTTTCCTGTAGAGATTTGCTTGTTAAGTTAAGGAAGAAAAAAACAACATTATTTTATCTAAGGCTTGTGTTCGTTGGGCTACATGATACATGCATATAAGCAAGTCATGATGACTGATGTAAACATCCATAAACATTCATAAAGGCATCAGTTTCATACATTTTGATGTCATGTTGACATAAGACTGATGTGCTTTGGATTTTTATTGGCATATGATTGTCTTGACATTTTTCCATGTTTCTAAGTTGCTGATTTGGAAGTGATTATCTTGTTGAATGGTCTTATCTATGGCCAAATCTGAACTTTCTGGCAGAGGCAACCATGTTTTGGGCTGAAATATACTTTGCAGAATTCATGATGCTATCAGTCTTTACAAGCTGAACCCCCTGCCACAAAACAGCCCCAAAGCATCACTAATCCACCACCATATTATACAGTAGGGTATCAGGTTTTTTTTTTCTTGGATACAGTCTTCTTTTGTCACCAGACATGCTAAGCAAAAAGTTTGATTTGGACAGTGCCTAATGTAGTTCCAATAACTTGTTGGAGTTCAGGAGCTGCGTTTTGTCTGGTTCTCTCAGGAAGGGCCTTTTTCTTGTGAAGCTTTGCTCAACAGTTGATTTCAAAACTTGACACCCACAAGGATCTAAACTGCAATCCTTAGGCGGTTTTCACTCTGGGTACGTTTACTGCAGTCCTAATCCGAGTGTGACGGTTCCCGGCATAGTTCCAGTTCAACCGAACTTGGACCACCTCTTACATGTAGTCTCGGGTTCAATATCACGGTGCACATGACAGCTTTCACATTACCAATTTTTCATGCATACCCTGCTCTGCTTCAGACTAAACAGACAGTGTGAAATCCCCCGTAATCTGTTAAACTTTTCCCACCTACTTCATCACCCTCTTCAGCTCTTCACTGTGGGGCAACAGTGTGATCATAGGTCCAGTTCCTGACAAATTTGCAATTGTTTCTGGCATCGTCTCTAATTTATGTTTTAATGTATTATGTATTTTGTGTGTTAATTTCCTTTCTTAAGCAAGTCACCAACCGTTGATGTATTTTGTGTTTAAAGTTTTTTCCCATGATAATGGGTGACAAAAGGATTTTGTGTGTGCAACCTCATATTTATACCCCAGGGACCCACTCTGACATCAAATTGACGAACTTCTGATGAAATTTTGATGAATCAAATTGATGATGTTTTTATGGCAGCCAATGCCTGTTGCAGTAAGCCTTAATATAGGCTATATAGGTTTATGTGGGTTTATCTCAGGATTATAGAGTAGGGGTCATGTAGCTGCCATGAAGAAATGTGTTACAAAAAATGATAACTAATTCCAAACTATTAATCCAATCATGTTAAAAAGGTTTGTTTAACATGATGTGAAGTATTTACATGGCAGGATGGAGCTTTTTTATAGAGTGTTTTGAGTCTACATTTTTCCACTTTTCCAATGTATCATTAGTCTAAGAGGGGGTGCGTGTAGACTGAGAGACTGAGTCATGCTGCTACTGCTATTTTGACTGATTGTTGGTGTATATTCAGTGTCTGTGCTCAGCTTTACTCTCAGAGGAGATGACAGTCAATCAGTGTAGTTGTAGCTGAGGGAACAAGTCATGTCTCTTACATCATTATTCACTGTCAGTGAATCAGACAAGCTGCCACCTACTAGCCTTCGAGTAGACTTCTGTCTTAAATATCTCCAGCAGGAGTAAGGATGCGTTTGTTCACCATAAATTCCATCCATCCATTTTCCATACAGCTTATCATTCACAGGGTTGTGGGGATCCTGGAGCCTATCCCACGGAACATGGGGCACGAGGCGGGGGACACTGTGGACGGGGTGCCAACCCATCGCAGGGCACAATCGCGCACACATTCATACACTATGGACAATACGGAAATGCAATTCAGCCTACTACACATGTCTTTGGACTGGGGGAGGAAACCAGAGTACCTGGAGGAAACCCCTGAAGCATGGGGAAGACATGCATACTCTGCACACACAGGGCAGAGGCAGGATTTGAACCCCCTACCTCGTAAGTGTGAAGCAAATGTGCTAACCACTAAGGGACCGTAACACCCCCTTCCCATCCCCCCTCCCCCCTGCCCCCTCCCATTTGACATTTACAGAAAATGCAACAGGATAGATTTTCATATTTTACCAAGTAATTTCTTTGGTTTGCATTTAGTGTTGTCACTTACATGACTGCATCATCCATGTCATGATCCATCATTACACCATTAAATATATTTATATTGAAATATTTGTGATGTGATTACAGTTTCTGGAGCTAATGTATTGACTGGTGCTTTGTTTTCATTAATTCCAGTGAGAAGGTTGATGTTGTCTGCCATGCACATGTCACAGGGGAACATTGTTATTGCTGATGCAGTTACAATGGAGTTTAATAGGAGGAAAAAATGCAGTGACCTTAAACATAAGGAATAATAGTCAGAGCTTATTGAGAGTCAAGAGCTTATTTTCTCACCGATCATTTTCCAGCGATGTTCAACATCATGTAAATAAGAGATCAAACATGGAAGCCAATAAATGTTGAACGTTCCAGAATGAAATGCACTGAGTTGTCGTCGAGATCTACATAATGATGAGCACAATGGAGATGGTGGTGTTAGCATGAAAGCTGAAGCTTTGCGAGCGGCTCTGTTTAAGTAGAGTGTACAGCTAAGGAGGTAAGAGAGCTGGACAGACTAAAGGACTTAAAGGCTTAAATCCCACTGCACCACTATCAGGTAGTCAGACAGCATTGTAGGAAACTGGTATATAAAATAGATTAAACATAAACTAAGCATGTTTATGAAAAAAAGTAAAAAATTCTAATTTCACACTTGAAGATCAGGTATTGAGTATACAGTGTTGAAAAAGTATTTGATTTCTAAACAGTTAGACAAATACATAAATTATAACATAAAACAAAGGCAACCTTTGTAAAAAAACAAAATACAGTTTTTAAATGATGTTATTTATTGAAGCACAGATGTTATTGGATAACACACTCGGTCTGTGTGAAAATGTATTTGCACCTGTAGTTACTAATTCCCTGGACCATACGCAACCTAATTACTGCAAACCCTGTTCAATCAAATCAACACTTAAATAGAACTTTTTCAACACTGTGAAGTTGGTTAAAAGGTCTTACCCAGTAACACACTATGCCAAAATTTAAATAAATTCCAAAAATGATGAGGAAGAAGGTGATTGACATACATCAGTCTGGGAAGGGTTACAAAGCTATTTCAAAGGCTCTAAGACTCCAAAGGACCACAGTGAGAGCCATTATCTCCAAACGGAAAAACTCGACACAGTAGTGAACATTATCAGAAGTAGCCGACCTTCCAAAATTCCTCCAACAGCACAGCGACGACTCATCCAGGAAGTCACACAAGAGCCAAGGACAGCATCAAAGGACCTACAGGCCTTTCTTGCAATCAATAAAGGTCACTGTTTATGACTCAGGGCTTTACAGTGTGACCATTTCATTCGCATTTGCGATTGAAAAGTACTTTGTACGACTGTGAATAAATATTTATTGGCACCGGTGTGAGTGACCTGTTTGGAGTTGTATAATACAACCAGAATAAAAACTACAGGAAGTCCAAAATGCATCTACACCGTGTAACAGTTACTTTCACACTGCTTTTCATCTCCTCAGTCAACCGAACAAGTGTGTAAATACTGCAGAGAAGCCATTATGATGAAGAGAGTACCTCTGTACATCACCTGCTTCTCTCAACTTCCCAATCTCACAAACCTCCATCTTTTATTGATCACGGCAAATGACCTGAACCTGCGACTGTGACCTGCTTGTGTAGACACAGCGAGCAAATCAATAATAATGTTAACGCTACAAGGTGGGTTTTAATTCAAACTTCTTTATTAAATAATACCTCACCAATCATAATCAAGAGTAGCAACTGTTCAGTCTGTAAACATACAGTACACTGCCGCTCTCCTTCACTAACTCTAATAGACAGTGCTTTCACTTCATTTAAACTCACGGTTGCCAGATATCACTAGAAAAGTCAAATCCCCTTTGCATGTTTTGATTTAATCCCCCCAAAAAACGCAATATTATCAGCAGACATGGCAACACTGTACTGAGGGAACCCATCTAAAACTGATAAACAAACAAAACTAATAAAATGTAAAGACAGAAAATGTGCTTAGTTATAAATAAATCATTTAATATAAAAAAATAGATATTATAATAACTTCATAAAATATAAATAAAATGATAAATGAAATAATGTTTAATTACTATGGGTTGCACTTAATATCACTTAGACATTAAGCTTAGTTCGCTATCTCCCTAGAAGGCTATTAGCCTTTTTCCTAATATGGATCATTTTGTTGTTAGTCTACTTTTAATTAGGACTCTTTATTATTTAGGATATTTAAAAATAAATATTTTATGCTTGTTTATTTATCAATTAACCAACAGTATCTCATTGCTATTATTTTAACTCAATTAACAGTGACCATGAGCAGAGAGCTTACATTTAACTGTTTGACAGACCTCCTGATTAAAGCTTAAACAAAAAAAAAATTGGTATCTGGATCGGTATCGGTTGTAAAAATCCTGATCGGTGCATCCCTAATGAACACCATTAAACTAAAGCGCTTTGCATCTGACGGGTAAATGAACTCACCCAATCACATCCTATATGAGATTATTCAGATATATACACAATATATACAGAGCGGTTCGAGAACTGACTCCAGCTCAGAACCATGACAGAGGAAAATGTCTAATAGTGTAACTTTAAATATATTTTAGAGGAGCCGACTTCAAAGACTGAACATTGATGTTTATTGTATTTGTTTTCAAGGTGGAACAGGTTAACGGTTGTTTTTTTGCATACAGTCTGTAAAATTAACTGAAAATATTAAATTTAGTTTATCAGAAGGTAAATTAATGTGTCATGGCTCACACTGTAGTCCTAAATTCTGTCATAATTCACCAGCTCAAGTTTTCTCATGCCTACGTGTGCATTATATTGTTTCATATTAGCGTTACCATCTCTAAAAAACTAAGCTTCAACTGTGCTCCTAAATTTTTGACTGTGCTCCTAAATTTTTGTAATTGAAAAAAAGAAATTGTTGTTTTACAGAAATTTCTGTAAAATAAATTGTTACAGTAGAGCCCTGTGATTCCACTATCAGAAAGACACTGGGCAAAAACGGCATCCATGGAAGAGTGGCGAGGCAAAAACCACTGCTTACTCAGAAGAGCAAGAAGAAGGCTTGTCTGAATTTTGCCCAAACACAACTTGATGATACTCAAACCTTTTGGGAGAATGTTCTGTGGACTGATGAATCGAAAGTGAAACTGTTTGGAAGACAGGAGTCTCGTTACACCTGGTGAAAACCAAACACGGAATTCCACAAAAAGATCATCATAACCACGGCCAAGTAAGTCCTAGTCCTTGTAGTAAGGGAAAGACTGATCTCCAGTTCAGAAGCATTTGGTTGCAGTTGAAGGTGGTACATCCAAATTTTAAGTTTAAGGGGGCATTTAGTTTTTCACATGGATTTATTGGATAACCTTTTTTTTTTTAGCTTCAAATAAATAAATAAATAAATAAAAACTGTATTGTGTGTTTACTCAGGTTGCCTTTGTTTTTGTTGTATTTGGTTTGAAGCTCTAAAACTGTTTAGTATGAAATATACGCAAAAACACAAGAAATCAGGATGGGGGAAAATACTTTTTCAAATATTGACCTCCAAGTCCCAGAAGGGATTTTTCCTTTAAGGGCTGATGAAACTGATAAAAATATGAAGCATTAACTCATTGGCACATGAATATGCATGACATGACGTGCACCCAGATTGTACAGTGCTGCTTGCAGAAGTACGCTGGCAAACAAGCAGCTCCTACAAAAATCAGTCTATAAACAACACCTGGTCCAACTGAAGCCCTGAGGCTCTGCCAAAATGAGCATTGTCCTGTTCCTCTATTCCTTTTCATACCGCCTCCCAGTGATGAAAACTGAAAAGCTTGTTTATTTTCATGAAGGAGCCAATCAGTTACTTGAGAGAAGCTCAATCCAGGTCTGAGCAACAGCTTCGTATTCCAAGCTGGCTGAAGTGCAGGCCTGGGGGAGGGGCTGTGCAGGTGAAGTGAAAATACATGGTAATCTTGGTAATATGGGCTGTGTATACAGAGTTGCCCTTTTTATCCTTGCACATATTCAACCAAGTTCACTGATATTTCTGGTCAGGGGTGAGACATCCATCTCATACCGTCTCAGTATATCTAAAATGATATTAAAATATATGCAGTATATTTTCCCCTGCAAATTAGACTTCTCATTAATATGAAGGTACTGGAAAATTGTGAGGGAGACAGAAACAGAAACTCTTGCTTTCCCGCCCTTTTTTTTTTTTTTAGGAGTGAACAGCACAACTTTAATATTATCCCTTATGTTTAAGGTTCTCCGTGTGACATCAGCACAGCAGACAACCACTAATTCTCTCAGGAATAAGGTAAATACAGTAGAAACTGACAAATTAGCAGAAGCTTCACTAAACACGTCACAAATATTACAATATATACATATTTACTGTGTTTCAGGGTGCAGTTTTCTTTTATCTCTGCCATAACTATGCATTTAAATTCCAACAACAAAGCTGTGTAGTTGCAGAATGGTCAGAGTCTTGTTATAAATCTTTTTTTATACTTGTGCTGTCTGAGCTGAGTTGCCTTGAGTTGTCTTCTGTAAATGTGCAGAACTTTCAGGTGCAGCTGTCAGTCCTGAGCTGTGAAAAGCTCTTATATCCTGCAGCTTCTCCTAGACTCAGATGCTGCCTGTCAGGTGGCGTTATGAGGAGAATAAGTGTGTGCGTAAACGATCAATTCTGTTTTGTCCCTCTCTTCTTGTAAAGACAATATATTATTGTTAGCCACATGTCCAAATGAGCCTGGATTTGAAGCTCGTTCTCACAAACAGCATTGTTGTAGCTGTGAACACTCATGATGCCACCCTAGCAAGTGATTCACTCTGTTAATGCTAGTTTTTGAATTATCAAGCTCTTTCAGCAATGAACAGCATTAATAAAATGGTGCACTCTTTCAAAAAGTGCATTTGAAAATGTTCCTTTTTAACTCTACTGCATGGTGTTGCCATATGGCAACAATTCATTTATGTGCAATTTTTTAGTAGGCAGCAATACAAAACTGCTATTTTCCTATGTATAACTAGAAAAAGGGGGTTTTAACTCTGACATGACATTAAAAAAAAAACATGTCACAGAACCGGGAAGTGCTGTTTGCATGTTCTTTTCTGCAATCACATGGCATGGTGAAGGTCATCTTCGGAGGGCTCTCAAAATTTGATTGGAATTTTCCAATATTTAGACAAAACTACTTGAAGGAATAATCTGAAACACTATCTGAGATAAGCTTAACATTTCTTTTTTTGTCATTCAAACAGGTTTATATATCTATATCTATAAGATATATCTATAAGAAGTAAAAAGATACTTCACCCAAATGTTTGGATCGCATTTTTGTATGTATTTTGAGTGAGTAAATCCATCCACATATTTTTTACAACTGTAATTCCTTTCTTTAACTTTACATGCTTACTAGGTGGCAAAAAAATCTCTGCAAGTTATAGTCTGGAAAATGCAGTAATTGGAATTGTAATCTCATACATTGTTTTTTATTTTTTATTTATTATAGTTATTTATGAGACTTTCTGCCATTGCCATTGCACCAAAAATTGTTTGACATTTTTTAAATATCTTTTTATTACTTGAACTAATTTAAGTACTAAAACTCCATAAAACCATTGTTTCTGTAGAAATTTAACTATTCATGCTGTAGCGGGTTAATTTGGCATTTCATTGACAATACTTTCTCTGTTTTGGTATCCATCCATCCATCCATCCATCTTCTACCGCTTACTCCTTCTTCAGGGTCGTGGGGGAACCTGGAGCCTGTTTTGGTATTTATAGTTTAATTTCATTTAATTATTTATTTTATTCTATTTATTTCCTACTATTTATTCATACTATTAAATTCATTCTATCTATTCTTATTCAGTTCTCTTTAATGTAGCTTTTATTTTATTCCGTATATGGAATAGCATAGGGTTGTGTTGACCCTCGAAGCGATCGCTGTTGCATGTAGGAAAGTGTGAAGAACACAGCAGGATATGTTTATTTTCATCAGGTCAATCAGTCAAAACAGCTTGAATTCATCTTTCGATGCTTTAATTAGCAAGACAGAAGGAAACTGGATGAGCCTGAATGCAGACCCTTAAGGTCTGTTGCGTTATCTGTCTTGCAGGACAAATTAAATCTACTATTCAGAATGAATTGCACTTGCCATGACAAAGCATATAATTGTATTGCCTCATTTTTTTCTGATTTTTATGAAATGACCCGGTCCTGAGAAAGCTGTGAGATGAGAATTTGTTTAGACACTTACTGGGCAGTAATTGTCTGCTTTTAGAAGGTCAGATAGCAGATGCATTCACCAAAACTTTTCCCCATTAACAACAACCTACAGGTATTCATGTAGTAAAGGTCAGGTGCATTTTTATTTCAGTTTACTGGAACTCTTGGCTTCTTAATGTACACTTTAACTGTGTGGTGTGAAAGTAAGGATTCAGAACTTCCTAAAAATAACGGAATGCAGTGAATAGCCCAGCCAGATTGGATTTATTAAGCTGATTATGCAAAATCAACAGTCAGTATAAGTATGAAGGAAGAACAAAACGTCGTCCATTCATCATTAAGCTATAAGTGTCACGATTCCCCCTTGAAGCAGCGTGCTCTAAGCGCGAATGCGTGAGCACCTGCTTTACCGTTGTTGACTGTAATGACATCTGGACACGTGTGTTTTGTTTATGTTTCTGTCATGTCTCCTCTCTGTTCTGTCATTGGCTGGGATTTCACGTGGGTCTGAATTGCTCTCAGCTGCTAGCGGTTTAGACGCTCATCATGTCCGCATATATACCGCGCGCCTCCCAGCACACGGCGCGGAAGATTAGTACTTTAGAGTTAGTTTAGTTCGTATCGTCATCATAGTCTTGGTCCATGTTTAGAGTTAGTTCGTGCTGGATTATCCGCTTCCAGTCCCTCGTCATAGTTCGTTTCTTGTTTTGTTTATCGACCCTGTTTTCCGTGACCACGACCTAGATTCCTGCCTTGCCCCGTGTATGCCTGTTTGCCAATCGCCTGACCTCTTGCATGTTTATGGATTACGTTTTGGATCACGTTTTGGATCACGTTTTGGATTTGTCTGCCTTTCAAATAAACAACTGTTCATCCTGCACTTGCATCCGTCCTATCTCTGCTCCGTCACGATTCGTGACAGAATCTTCCGCCAAAACATGGATGCAGCAGGAGAATGGAGGAGACGCAGAACCCGGTAGTCGACGCCAACCATCCCCGCTATGGACTCAGTCCACTTCCCACAATGGATATTTATGGAGCTTCCTGATCCATTTGACGGATTTTTCGGTGCCCCTGAATATTTTCTGGTAGACTGTCAATTCTATTTCGCCAGCCTGTTAGACCCTAAGCCAGAGGAGAAGCAATGGCTCCGATTCATGTGGTCCCAGTTCTTTGGACCGGCCCGTCAATGGGTGCAGCTCAAACTGGATATGCACTGTAGGAACCTGGACAGTGTAAAACAGTTTGTGGGGGAATTCATGATGCGATTCGGGAGTCCGGAGGCGAAGGACGAGCTAGAACAAGTTCTCAGGGGGATAAGTCTGGCAGGCGAACCTGCCCTGCCATTTACCCACTACTACAGGCAAATTCATACAGAGCTCAACTCTGAAATCCAAGTCAAGTCTCAAGTCCCTGAGGTCCAAGTCAAGTCTCAAGTCCCTGAAATCCAAGTCCAAGTCAAGCCTCCTGTCTCTGAAGTCCAAGTCAAGCCTCCTGGCTCTGAAGTCCAAGTCAAGCCTCCTGGCTCTGAAGTCCAAGTCAAGCCTCCAGGCTCTGAAGTCCAAGTCAAGCCTCCAGGCTCTGAAGTCCAAGTCAAGCCTCCAGGCTCTGAAGTCCAGGCTCTGAAGTCCAAGTCAAGCCTCCAGGCTCTGAAGTCCAAGTCAAGCCTCCAGGCTCTGAAGTCCAAGTCAGGCCTCCAGGCTCTGAAGTCCAAGTCAAGCCTCGCGTCCCTGAGGTCCAAGCTAAGCCTCGCGTCCCTGAGGTCCAAGCCAAGTCTCGCGTCCCTGAGCTCACGTTCAAGCCTGCTGATCCAGTTGACCAAGCTCTGCTAATATCTAAGCCTAATGACCAAGCTCTGCTCACGCCCCAGTCTGCTGACACGCCCAGCCAAGCTCTGCTCACGCCCCAGTCTGCTGACACGCCCAGCCAAGCTCTGCTCATGCCCCAGTCTCCTGACACGCCCAGCCAAGCTCTGCTCACGCCCCAGTCTCCTGACACGCCCAGCCAAGCTCTGCTCACGCCCCAGTCTCCTGACACGCCCAGCCAAGCTCTGCTCACGCCCCAGTCTCCTGACACGCCCAGCCAAGCTCTGCTCACGCCCCAGTCTCCTGACACGCCCAGCCAAGCTCTGCTCACGCCCCAGTCTCCTGACACTCCCAGCCAAGCTCTGCTCACGCCCCAGTCTCCTGACACACCCAGCCAAGCTCTGCTCACGCCCCAGTCTGCTGACACGAACCGCCAAGCTCTGCTCACGCCCCAGTCTGCTGACACGAACCGCCAAGCTCTGCTCACGCCCCAGTCTGCTGACACGAACCGCCAAGCTCTGCTCACACCCCAGTCTGCTGACACGCACAGCCAAGTTCTGCTCACGCCCCAGTCTGCTGACACGCACAGCCAAGTTCTGCTCATGCCCCAGTCTGCTGACACGCACAGCCAAGTTCTGCTCACGCCCCAGTCTGCTGACACGCACAGCCAAGTTCTGCTCACGCCCGAGTCTACTGACACGGCCACCCAAGTTCCATCTATGCCCGAGGTTCACCTGGTGACCTCAGAGCCTCAGCCTCCCCGTTCAGCTGAGGTCGTCGCTCAGCCTCCCTGTTCAGCTGAGGTCGTTGCTCAGCCTTCCTGCTCCTTGGCAAACATCGTTCCCCCCTTCTGCTTTGAGGAGGCCCACGCTCCTCTCCCTGGCTGCACGGAGGCCCACGCTCCTCTCCCGGTCCTTACAGGGGACGTCGCTCAGCCTGCCTGCCCGGCTGCGGACGTCGCTCCGCTTTCATGCTCTGACGAGGACGCTTCTCTGCTCTGCGGAGTACAGTGCTCTGTTTCCCTGCTCCGACGAGGACGTCGCCATGCTTCCCTGCTCTGCTGAGTACAGTGCTCTGTTTCCCTGCTCTGCCGAGGACGTCACTCTGCCTTCATGCTCCGACGAGGACGTCGCCCTGCTTCCCTGCTCTGCTGAGTACAGTGCTCTGTTTCCCTGCTCCGCCGAGGACGTCGCTCTGCCCTCATGCTCCGCCGAGGTCGTCGCTCAGCCTGTCTGCCCAGCCGAGGTCGTCGCTCAGCCTGTCTGCCCAGCCGAGGTCGTCGCTCAGCCTGTCTGCCCATCCGAGGTCGTCGCTCAGCCTGTCTGCCCAGCCGAGGTCGTCGCTCAGCCTGTCTGCCCAGCCGAGGACGTCGCTCAGCCTCTCTGTTCAGCCAGGGTCGTCGCTCCGCTTCCCTGCGCCGCCAAGAACACTGTGCAGTTTCCTGGCTCTGCTTGGGACATTCAGCCCAGGGGGCCGGGGCCGCCAATGAAGTGGGATGACTCATGGCACTCCGGGAGGAGTGCCTTTGGGGGGGGGGGGGGGGGTTCTGTCACGATTCCCCCTTGAAGCAGCGTGCTCTAAGCGCAAATGCGCGAGCACCTGCTTTTCCGTTGTTGACTGTAATGACATCTGGACACATGTGTTTTGTTTATGTTTCTGTCATGTCTCCTCTCTGTTCTGTCATTGGCTGGGATTTCACGTGGGTCTGAATTGCTCTCAGCTGCTAGCGGTTTAGACGCTGATCATGTCCGCATATATACCGCGCGCCTCCCAGCACACGGCGCGGAAGATTAGTACTTTAGAGTTAGTTTAGTTCGTATCGTCGTCATAGTCACGGTCCATGTTTAGAGTTAGTTTAGCTCGTATCATAGTCATAGTCACGGTCCATGTTTAGAGTTAGTTCGCGCTGGATTATCCGCTTCCAGTCCCTCGTCATAGTTCGTTTCTTGTTTTGTTTATCGACCCTGTTTTCCGTGACCACGACCTAGATTCCTGCCTTGCCCCGTGTATGCCTGTTTGCCAATCGCCTGACCTCTTGCATGTTTATGGATCACGTTTTGGATTTGTCTGCCTGTCTCTCTTTCAAATAAACAACTGTTCATCCTGCACTTGCATCCGTCCTATCTCTGCTCCGTCACGAATCGTGACAATAAGGAGTTTCCGCACCATGCAACATCAGAATCAACAAGTGCATCTTAAGAACTTGTACATCCTTACATAGTGTAGTATAATACACAAATGTATTATTTAATATTTATTGCACAGATTTATTTACTTTCTTTGTTAACAGTGTAGCATAGCAAAGCAATGATGATGGAAATGTAACTTGTAGCCTATCTGTATGTCTCTTTAATAACGTGCAGTTTGATGCCTAAAAATAGTGATTGCCTAAAACAGTTTTTGCTTTAACTAGAAAGAATGACTAATCAAAGTTTTTGACTTTTTCTCCAACAAGATATTTGGCCTACCAGCAATCTAGATGCTGTGTCTGCAAGACAGTCCAAGAACATCTCAGAACTAGAAGCGTTCTACAAGGAAAAGTGGGTGGAAATTCATTAAACGAGAACAGAAATACAGAAAGCATTTGTATGACATCTGAGATATCCGCCAAAGTACTGGCTTAGATAGACAGACAGGTCACTTTATTTATCCCAGAGGGAAATTCAGTATTACAGCTGCACAGGCAGTTAGAAGAATACTAAAAGTAATGTAACATTATAAATGAAACAAAATAAGAATATACATTCTTATATGATTCTTATTTTGTTTCACTTATAATGATAAATTACTTAATTAAAGCTTAATTAATTAAATGTTGAAGCCACAATTGCTATTTAGTTTTTTTATTTTTTAAGGTAATCATATTGAACTTAACTGTGCATAAATATTTGGGGTCGGTTGTTTTTGGTTGATGATTCGTATTTCTATAGAAAATCATTGTGTGTGTGTGTGCGCGCGCGCACGCACACACACGCGCGCGCGCACACACACATGTGCGTGTGTGTGTGTGTGTTCAGATCTGCCTTGTAAATGTGCGCCTTTGTGTTAATCCTAATCTTTCCTTGATGTGTCACTTTCACAGCCTAAAAATGGCAAAAGCACCAAAGCAGGCTTGCTATTTTATTTTAAGAATTCCTTCCCATCAGGTGCAGAGACGCTAAGATTCTCAGCAAGACTCCAGCGTGCTAATTGCTTTTCCTAATTTTCCTCTTTTCTTTCCTCACACCTACCTCACAGTGTTCACCCTTCCTGATTTGCAGCTTCTCAGCTCTGTCAGCTTGGTGTCAATCAAACATACAAGGTTAAACAAATTTTAAACGAGTTTTTTTTTATTTATTTTTTTATTTTTTTATTGAAGGAATGCAATAATAGTGTACAATGTAGTCGACTGGATTTTATTGACGAACCATATTCAGGGAATGATTGCAATTCCATATAACATGTTTGCATGTTGCTCGATTGAACTCAAAACCAAAAACCACAGTGCTGTTGAATTGTCGAATCTGATAAAGAAAAAAAAGAAAAAAGAAGGTGTTGATTATACGTCTATAATTCAAATCACAGGGTTATATGAATGCGTTTCTTCTAATATATTACCGTTTCTACAGTAACAACAAGATTCACAAGAGACATGGCTGTGGTTCAAGTGAGTTCAAGGAAAATTATTTTTTTTAATCTTTATCCTTTCCATGTGCAGTGGGAAATATTGGCCTCCATAGACTCGGTGCAAAATACAAGACTAATAACGGATTAATGTGCATTGGAAGATATAAAGTGAAAATATACACATTAAGAATTTAATATTAGCTATAAAAAGCCATGTATCAAGCTCCTAACTCTTTATATTCCTGCTGTTTTTGAGGTTCTGGCTGTGGTATTCTCTCCTACATTAATATTATGCTAATATCTTCCTGCTGTACACCACACAATAGACTTCAACCCTACACTAAAACACGTGACCTGAAACACGTGTACCTTTTAATATTCCAAAATTGTAGACTTCAAGTGTAGAAGAACTGCTATACTGAGCATTGATCTCCACCATTAATCCACCAATATGCCAAACTACTCAGATTGACCCGTTCTTCTTCTGTTGGTTGTATTTTACGTTATATATCATCTCCAGAATTATTGGCACCCATGATGAAAAAGAACAGAAACGAATTCCGCTTATAGTTAGGGATATTTTGAGCCTAAACATGTGATGCAAATGTCCAGTTGTGTGGCTTAAAAAAGGTTGGCACTAGTGCTGCTTTGGGATACACGTGAATTTGGTTAACTACAACCATGTGACTTTATGTGCAAATGGGCAGTGGTAGCTCAGTGATTAAAGCATTAAACTTCTGATCAGAAGATTGTGAGTTCAAATCCCATCACTGCCAAAGTGTTACTGCTGGGCCCTTGAGCAAGGCCCTTAACCCTCAACTGTTCAGTTGTATAAATGTAAGTTGCTCTGGATAAGGTTGTCTGCCAAATGCGATAAATGTAAAATGCTAACTGGACTTTGTGATCTGTACTATATCATGACTGTGACCATGCTTCTGAAATTTTTAGTGGTTGAAACAGGTCAAAGGTGTCAGGGATTTCCCCCGAGCACAGAGCGCATAAACAGCATGCACTTCCGAGTTATGTTTTGTTTAAGTTAACATGTGTGTTTTGTTTTCATTCACGTCCTGTCTGCTCCCCTGTCTTATCATTGGTTGTATCCTTCATGTGTCATGTCTTTCTCACCTGTCCCCGTTTACCCCTTGATTAATCTGTGTATGTAAAATGTAAACCCTTTGTGTGTCCCTGTCCAGCATTGTTTAGTGTCTCCCGCCTGAGCATTACAGAGCCTTTTGTTTCCCTGTTCTTACCTTGTTTCTTGATCTCGTCTCGGTTTCTTGTTTTTTCGCTTTTGGATTGTCCTTGCTGTTGCTGTTTGTACATCGCCTGACCCTTGCCTGCTTTTGGACTTTGATTTTTGATCACGTTTTGGATTTGTCCACCTGCCTCACTTTAATAAAAGCCTTTTACTGAACTTGCATCCACCAACACCTCTTTTACGTGACAGAAAGAGTTTGGACTTCATTTCTAAATTCTCAACATATTGTATGATATTTTATGGAATGGAATCCTGTTCCTGTTATAGCTTATGATTTAAACAGTTGATCCCTCAATACCCACTCTCTTGACATTAATAAGATAAATATAAATAAAAAATATAAAAATAAAAACAACAACAACAACAAAAAAAACCCACCATGTCATTTTACAGAAAAAGTGTAAACTCATCTGCCCTGAACACTTTCCCATGCACCATGACTATTACAAAGTGCTGTCATTCAGGACTCCTTATTCTCCTGAACACTAGCCTAAGGGTTCAGACAAGGTTTCTAAATCCGTAACGTGTTACATGACATTCGATTGCATGGAATTCACCAGAATCAGAGCTGGTAGTTAAAATTTCTAAAATTAATTACATCATATTTCATTTTTGCACTGCCTGCTGATTTCATCTGTGTTAGGAAAAATAAGTTGAATTATTTATTTGTCTTTTCTTGTTTATCAGTTTTGGTGACGTGTCTAGGTCTTTTTAACAGAAATACAAACCTGTCCCAAAATTGTACCACCTATCCATTGTACACGCAGTGTATCCGTCCATCTAGTGTTCTGCCTTTCTCTCCTTGGCCATGTCACCATCCTCCAAATGGAGAAAGAGCAAGACAGAGGGGTAAAACTTCACCTTCATTCATCACAGAGACCCACACCTCGCCCACCTGCTAAAAATAAACCCCTATTAGCAGCTGTCTGCCGGTGGAGGACACAGGCGATGTTAAGGGAGAGTGTGTGTATGTGTGTGTAACAGACACATGATCATAATGGGCTAAAGGAGAAAAGAGAGAGAGAGAGAGAGAGAGGGAGAATCAGCCATCCATCGCTCGATTGGTTGCCATAAATTATATAGTTGGCACAGGTGCGTTTTAAATGACTACTTTTAATGTTATTTGCAAGTAATTATGATTTCTTTTTTGTCCCACATGCTCCATGTGCTCCACGACTGCACAATCACACATATTAGCAAATGTCAGCTGGTGTTAAAATTTACAAAAGGTTGAAGTTACAGTTAGGGGTTGTTTTAGCAGCTCTTCTTATGATTTCATTTGCATAAAATCCAATAAAACCAATCTTGTTCATCAGTGTTCCTACAAATGGTACCTGAGATCAGATTACAAACTGGAAAAAATGGTTCTTGCTGTTCTGGACAAATGGACAGACATGTTCCTTGTAATACTAACTATTGATCCTACATCTGTGAAGCGTTATACAGTTTTACAGCACACATAATATCTGATAATGCCTGACATAAGCCTGTATCCTGCCTCAGCCCTGTTTTCTCTGTGCTTTGGGGGTTTCCTCCCAGTGTTCCGGTTTCCTCCCCCAGTCCAAAGACATGCATTGTAGGCATTTCTAAAATTGTCTGTAGTGTGATTGTGCCCTGTGATGGGTTGGCACCCCGTGCAGGGTGTCCCCTGCCTTGTGCCCCAAGTTCCCTGGGATAGGCTCTAGGCTCCATGCGACTCTGTGTAGGATAAGCGGTACAGAAAATGGATGGGTCCAGAATTTACAATACTGTGAAAAAGTATTTGCCACCATCCTGATTTCTTCTGTTTTTGTGTATATCTCATACTAAATAGTTGTAGATCTTCAAATGAAATACAACATAAAACAAAAACAACCTAAGTAAACACACAATTCAGTTTTTATTTATTTATTTTGAAGCAAAAATGTTATCCAACACCTATCTCCTATGTGAAAAATGTATTGCCCCCTTAAACTTAAAATCTGGCTGTGCCAACTTTAGCAGCAATAACTGCAACCAAATGCTTCAGAAAATAACTGGAGATCAGTCTTTCACTTACTACAAGGACTAGGGTTTACTCCTATGCTGTGGATCATTATCTTGCTGCATAATTCAGTTGTGCTTGAGTTTCAACTTATAGACTGAAGACCAGACATTCTCCTTTAGGATTTTCTGGTAGAGAGCAGAATTCATGTTTCCCTCAATTATTGCAAGTTTACCAGGCCCTGAAGCAGCAAAGCATCCCCACACCATCACACTTCCTCCACCATGCTTGCCTGTAGGTATGATGTTCTTTTTGTGGAATTTGGTGTTTGGTTTACGCCAGATGTAACAAGACCCCTGTCTTCCAAACAGTTCTACTTTGGATTCATCAGTCCACAGAACATTCTCCCAAAATGTTTGAAGGTCATATAAGGTGCGTTTTGGCAAAATTCAGACGAGCCTTAATGTTCTTCTGGGTCAGCAGTGGTTTTCGCCTCACTACTCTTCCGTCTTTCTGATAGTGGAGTCATGAACAGTGACCTTGATGCAAGAGAGGCCTGTAGTTCCTTTGATATTGTCCTTGGTTCTTTTTAGCTGTGCTCTTGGAGGAATCTTGGAATGTCGGCCACTCCTGGGAAGGTTCACTACAGTGCCAAGTTTTTCCGTTTGGGGATAATGGCTCTCACTGTGGTCCTTTGGAGTCCCAGAGACTTTAAAATAGCTTTGTAACCCTTCCCAGACTGATGTATTTTAATCACCTTCTTCCTCATCATTTCTGGAATTTCTTTCAGTTTTGCCATAATGTGTAACTGTGTTAGACCTTTTAACCAACTTCACACTGTTGAAAAAGTTCTATTCAAGTGTTGATGTGATTGAACAGGGTTTGCAGTAATCAGGCCTGGTTGAGTCTAGTCCAGCTGAACCCCATTATGAATGCAGTTTCACAGATTTGGGGAGTTAGTAACTACGGGAGCAAGTACATTTTCACACAGGCCCAGTTGGTATTGGATAACTGTTTTGCTTCAATAAATAACATTATCATTTAAAAATTGTATTTTGTTTTTACTCAGATTGCGTTTGTTTTATCTTAGATTTTGTTTTAATTTCTGAAACAATTTATTATGAGATGTACAAAAAAAAAAAAAAAAACAGAAGATATCAGGATGGGGGCAGATACTTTTTCACAGCACTGTGTATGTGTATTTCTGTAAAGCTGTGTTGTGTCCAAGTGCTGTACAGATAAAACTGAATTGTATTGAATGCTTATGCTTTACATAGCATTGCGCATATATATATATATATATATATATATATATATATATATATATATATATATAAACACACACACACACAAATATATGTGTGCATATATATATATATATATATATATATATATATATATATATATATATACACATATATTTGTGTATATATATATATATATATATATATATATATATATATATACATATATGTATATGTATGCATGTTACTATAACTGCTTATGAACAAATACAGTATATTAGGTATTATAATCTATTATCTATGATTTATAAATGAATGCAATAGGAGCATTTCAGTCTTGTTTTTGAGTATGCACTGCGTTGTAAGTTCTCTTTGTCCGCACTAATGGTTCTCTCAGCCATAGCTGACTGATACCAATTAGTGAACGGTATGCATGGCATATTTGTAGTTGCTCATCTTAATGAGCATCTGTCTCAGCTCCTTTAGTTTTAGTCTCTGTTGGTTTCTCCACTACTGCTGTTGCATTGTGGGCCATCTCTCTCTAAGACACTCTGGCACATAATTGACCATCAGTCCACTGAGAGCAAAGAACAAGCGCCTTTGTGAGGTGTGAAATGCCACCAGCTACTACTTATGCCAAGTTAGAGCCAGATGCCATGTTCTAGATTTAGGGGCTGAAAATAGCATGTGCAGTGACGCCATTCAATAAACCTTGGACTGTATTACATAGTTGTTTACCAGTTCCGTCTTGCATCACTTTTTACTCGTATACACTCACCAGAGTCACATTTATCTCTACGTCTTGTTCATGCACACTTTGGTTTCTATTCTGATCTAATGTCTAGTTCTCCTGCTGGTCTGGTTTAAAAATACCCCTCTATTACCATGCGAGCAATATTTTATCCTGACCTGCTCTGGGAGCAATTCTTGTCCTGCCAAGCTTCATTTACAAACCAAGTAGATGACAATCCATCTCAACAGGCTGGAGAAAAACAAACAAACAAACAAACAAACAAACTCATAATGAATTAAGAATTAGGGAATGTTAGTATAATGCCAGTGAGACCAGTTAACTAGCTCTTACTAATATTCATTGACTGAATTTACGCAAAAAAGGAGCGGGCACCATCTGTGCTCCAGTTTTTAAACTCCAAAAGGTCGGTTTCTAAATAGGTTGGCTGGTCTGTATGTCTGGTTTAATTAGCAGCTTTAAATGAATTCTTTTAAGAACAGAGGTTTGCATAACAGTCTATATTACCAACTCTTAGTCTGATTCTTTGGGAATATTGTACGCTGCTTGCAACAGGAGGGAGTTATAATGAGGTGTGTGTGTGTGAGAGAAAGAGCAAGAGAGAGTGTTCAGACACTAGGCAGACAATTCAGCCAGTATCTGTGTAAACAGCAGTGTTTTTGGATCCATTCCATTATAAGTGTACTTTAAAAGACAAGCTGTCATGCTGACATAATATGGAGAGAATGGTTGTGGGCAGTGTGTTATCGATCTCTCTTTCAACTGATTTTTAATAGACACAGACACACACACACTTTCTATAACAAGTGAAATTTCAGCTTGCAACTTTTACACTGCATAAAACTGACTGTAGATGTTCCAGTAATTTGCTGGCAATAGGGTTGCCAATAAAGTAATATAAAAAAATTACATTAAACAACTATAAATATATTTATAGTTAGGTACTATAATATCTCACATAGTACAAAATAACACACAATCCAGTACATGTTCTCATTTGGCTGACATGTACGTGATGTACAGTTGAGAGCTGAAGAGAAGGTTAAGGGTCTTTCCATGGCTGTTTGGTAGTGCTGAGATTTGAACCTAGACCTTCTAATCTTTATCTCAAAGCCTTAACCACTGAGCCACCACAACTACCTCACCAAGTTTACTTTGATTAAACCACTTCTACCACTGAATTAACTCACACTAAACAATTGAATTCAATCAGTGCAAGTTAGTTGGGCTAGTTGTGGTAGCTCAGAACAAAACTGTCCATGCTCTAAGGGTGGGAGTATTCACTATCCAGTATTCAGTAGTCTTTTAAAGAATAAAAAAAAATCTTTGCATCAACATCAGAGTATTTGCTTGTTGTAAATGTTTTAAAAGGAATTAGATGGATTTTTGTGTAATCTAGCACAACAGCACCACCAGTGGTCACATGATAAATACACACAATGGTATGAAGAAGCAAGGCTGGGGCTGATTTCCTTCTAGCCCAGACTGTAGATTCATGCAGCCTACCAGTGACGGTCATGCCTTGTGATTACACCGCGTGACATGGTTACAGCTTTTCTTTTTATCATGGTTTGTATTGGGAGGAAACATGGCATGAGCACAGTAAAGTATTATTGATTTCAGACAGAAGTTAAAAAATATTTTCAGCTGCCTATTTCCAGTCCATACAGGTTTTTTTTTTTTTTTTTTTTTTTTTTTTTTTTTTTTTTTTTTGTGATTGTTGCAGCCAAAAATGCTTGATTTGGCTGCAGCTTTTTTCAAAATTTGCGGTGTAACTTGCAGAGTGACTTGCAATCGCAAATTGTTTTCACACCTTTTAGCTGTGTTCATGTTGGACGCATGTGAATCAAAGAGGGATTTGGCTGAGTGCGCATTGTGATGAGGTCACATAAGTGTCTTGGCCCAAATTCTGCAAAAAAAATCTGCACTAGTTTTGAAAAATTGCAAGCTCCTCTGAATATTGCGAAGTTTTTTGTTTGTGTTAAAATCGCAAAATCCTGGAGGGACTAAAAATTTGCCTTTAAGGGTGTGTGTGTGTGTGTGTATGTGTGAGAGAGAGATGCCATTATTTTTATGTAATAATTTATACCCTTGCTCAATCCTATTAGTTTCATTTTTGACTATTTCAACTATTTTATTTCAAGTATGGAGAATGTTTGCCGGAATTAGGCTTAAACATTTAAGCCTGTTAAAGTCAAAGTTATTAATTCTTTCCTTTGACAAAAAATGGCTAATTTGTACCCAAGGCACATCCTTTATACTGTATACTTCAGTGGAGGAATCAACTAGCCAAAGCAGTTTGAAGCAAAACCCTCACAGAATAGTTTGAGCTGGTGAACATGACAGATGTTGGGTTCATTAGCTGTCTGTCAAGAGGATCATTCTCCACTGCAGCAGAAAGAAGCAATAATTGCTCACGTTTTCTTCACTGCTGAAATAAACAGTTCTGTTCTTGTTGGAATATTTTACATTCATAATAACTGCCAGCACATTTACAACTCACCCCAGTTAATGTCAGCCATGAAAGCAACATACTATCAGCATGTTCTCTTGATGTAATACCACAAGTGTGCAGATTTGGATGATGTGTGCAAAATGCAAGAATGGAATTAATCTTAGGTTTTATTACTACAATTGTATGTTGGTTAATAATGTAAGTTGCAAAATAGATAAATGGTACTATATGCACTTCATTGCACGCATTGCAGTCTGGGAAAACTACCATTATAAATATGCATTTTCTTTTTTTAGAACAGCGAATTTAAAGATAGAACTGCCCTCATCTCGTGCACAGTTTACGATTTCATGGCCTCCAGTTGGTATCTTGTCGCCCTATTAAGTTGGATGTGCAATTAATTGTAGGTGCACAATCTTAAACAAACTAAAACACAAAATAATAGTATGTGCTGGATCAAGTGCTATTTTCTACACTGCTGAATAATGAGGGTGGAAACCATATTTTTAGCCATATTGTTGCAGTGATTAATGTGATAATTACAGCCAATCAAGGACTAATCATGCAGCAATATTTTGGCAATATTCTAGATGCCTGCATTCCCTAATTCGTATGTCATCTCAGTTATTTATCTTTTTTTTGTTTTTCATTATTAAATTGTCTATTGCTTTTGGTTCCCTGTTGGATTAGTGGCTAGCATGTGACATTCTCACTGCTGTGGTCTGGGTTCGATTCCTGGTCAGGGAACCAACCCAAGCCACTGTAGGGTTGCACGACCCAGTGCACTCTCAGTGCCAGTCCCAAGCCCAGAAATGGGGAGGGTTGCATCAGGAAGGGCATCCAGTGTAAAGTGTGTGCCAGAATTAAATATGTGGACAGGTGATCCGCTGTGGCAGGACCCCGGACGAGAGCAGACAAAAGACGAGGAAAATTGTCTCTTACTTTAATGTTGCATCATATTACATTTGACAGCAAAGAAAGCAGTCCAGATTTTCTATACCTTTTTTTGGTGGAATTTGGGGGGTTCTTTTGTTTTAAGGTGGTCTAGATGCTACTGAACAACCTAGTTTCTGACACGTTTAAGTGTCAAATTAAAATCTGGCAACCTTAAGGACGTGTGTAACCAGACTCTGAATACGACTAACTTTGTCTGCATAAATATTACTGCAACTGTTTAACTTTATTAATTCATTACTTTTTTTTTTTACCGTTACACTCCAAAGAATTTTTCTGGTGTGTTGATAGTGAGTCTCAGTTCATAGTTCTACCCCTGCTAGGGAAATAATAAATAAATAAACCATGACAGCAGAATCCAGCAGGGATGATGTGTTCAAAAGCACTAAAAGTCTTAGTGGCTTCCCAGGAGAGATGTCTGCCACTTGCAATTAGTCAATGGGCCATGAAGTGCAAGATTCCTTTCGAAATGGTGACTTTGAATTGCCCACATGAGTCACCTGTGTGGGTTGCACACAGAACTAAGGAGAAGATTCTGAGATTGAGTGGCACATGGTCAAAAAGATAGGGCTGAACAGGCACAATGAATCACTTGATTACTCTGTCACAGTTTACACACCAAGACCTCATTTATCTGCTGGTTCAATAGTCATAGTAACAACTTTGCATCTTTTCACTGCCAATGGTTTTATTAAGGAAGACGCCGTCCAAGCTTCAAATATGCTGGCTAACAAATGGGTTTTACATTTGGACGATTTCCATTTTGAGCAGTTTTCCACCACTCAAACTGCACCAACTGCTTGCTGTCAGTCTCTCCGAATGCTCCGTTAACAGAGCGTGATTTTGCTTGAGTCAAGCAGGAATTCTGCTTGACACACTCAATCTACTTCTGTAATTAAGAGTTTAACTTAGTTTAAGCAATGTGTAATTATCCCAGAAGTCTCTCAAGGCAGTGTTCACTCTGTCTCTGTCAGCATCGTAACAGTCTTATAGTGAAACAGTACAGAAGCTGCCATGCAAGAAACAAAAAATATCCATCAGCATCTCAAGATGTTTGGTTGTACTTGATCTTGAGATGTTTTCTCGTAATAGCACAATGCTGATGGGTTTTTTTTTTTTCTTGCATGACAGCATTTTGCTTACGTACTCATGGTACCACTTGGTAGTTCATCATAAAGTCATGCTGTGTTCAACTAGTGTTTACAAGATTTCATAACAAGATGCTTTCACATTAAGGATCCTCTGTTGTGTTCATGAGTTGTGACACAGTGTTGATGATTCTCAATAAAGTCACGCTGCTTGAAGATGGGTTTTCTATCAGTGTGTAATTTTAGTCTTAGAAAGCTTTTAACATGTGAGGGAAATGTATATTTCTTAACAGTTTCATTTCACTTTACTTTGCTAGTATATGCTTGGCATTCATTTTCCCCATGTGCTTAGCAACAGTATTCTCCCAACTTTGAAATTTTGAAGGTTATAGGATCCTGTTCCCTCGTCCAAATCATACATTCAAGAAGATCTATTTTGAACACCATTATTTGACGTTCCAATTTACATAAATTTGAAATATGGTTTAATAGTGAGAAGCACAGATCAAATTATTGCTTAGTATTTTATTATTGTCTGCAAGTTTTTATCATGAATCAGCCCCAGCAGATTCCAACCATTTCTTAACAGCAAATAAGGCTGAGTACCGTATTGAAATTGAGTCATATGCTTTATTCATTTATTTATTTAATTACATTATATTTTTTCTCGAAAGAGAGGCCGGGCTTAGCTCAGCTAGCCAATTAATACCAGCCGGCTCTGTCCAGCCTAGAGTTCTCTTTTCTTATGAGCCATGCTTTTTGCTTCTCTGCACAGTTTGGGTTCATGCCAGGCACACACATGGTGTGACTACCTCGTCATAATCTCTTCCTGTGCCATTGCCTATGTGGCCTTTTCAAAACTCAGCCAGTCTGCCCTTTACTTTATTAGTGTCCCTATTTACCACCCCACTCAAACATTACATACATTTGCTCATCAGTTCTCAGTTCTGTCCAGCTTGAGCTCATACAACATTGGTTGCAATTCTACAAGGCACATTTTTCAGATTTCATTTGCATGAAATTGTAAGAAATAGATATACAAGATGGATTCTGCGTAGTCTTACACATTCACAAACAATCTTAATTCTGATTCAGTTTCAATTCAGGGTGCCAAGGTATAAATATAAAAAGATTCTTTATGCATACTTAAAAAATGGAATTTGTGCCTGTTTTGGGGGTGCCCGTGTTCAGCACTGAATTTATTCGTGATGTCACACTCCACAGTAGTGATTAATGTAAAGTAGACTCTCTGGGCTTTACGGATTTGCAGTTTTCATAGCCAATTTCACATAGCCTATTAGGTTTAAATGTTATAATTTTATTGTTGCAGTTGTATACAGCGTTTTACTATCAAAAATGCTTTAGTTGTGCTGTCGGTTTGATCTCTGTACCAGTGTTATTGTGGAGAGGTGTGATTTGTTGAATTGAAACAGACTTGCAGCGATAAAATAATGAATTTGTTTATATTGATTGAAAATGCGAGATAAGTCAATTTCCATTCCACCGATTTCCATTTAATATATTTCATTTGGATGGCCATGATACATTTTACTTATTGAGCACTATTTGAATTTTCAACATATTTGAAAATTTGAACATATTTTGTTAATATGTTGGCCAGAATACCCTTGTGTTCTTTGGCATAGGAAAAGAGTGCAATTTTTAATTCAGTATAAAAATAACCAATGTATGTGTTTTATAAGTGATATTACATGTACATCCAGCCATCCATTTTCTATACCACTTATCCTTCAGGGTCGCAAGGAACCTGGATTCTATCCCAGGGAGCATCAGGCACAAGGCGGGGTACACCCTGGTCAGGGTACCAATCCATCGCATGCCTCAGTTACCTGTTCTTGGCTGACAGGAGTTCAACCTTATCTGACTCAAGGATTTGAGAGTTATGTGTTCTGAGATGCTTTTCTGCTCATCATGGTTGTAAAGAGTGATTGTTTGCGTTACTGTAGACTTCCTGTCTGCTTGAACCAGTCTGGCCATTCTCTGGGTACATGTGTTGCTATTAAAGTGTCCAGTGAGTGTATATATTTGAGAGAAAGCAATTTAGGATTCAGCCTAACTGTATTGGAAGTGCATAAATAAAAAATATTACTGCAGGAAGAGTTGTCATGTTCTTATGTGGCTTATACTTCTGGGTGAAGTAAGGAATGCAAAATCAAAATAGATATCAGTGACGAGATGTTATTACTTTGGGTAAATACATTTGAAAAAGAATTTGAAACATTAAAGCTCATATTAAAAGGATCATATTTCCTCCATGTGGTTTCCTTTGCATGTAAAAGTTTCACTTTCTAAAGATTCAGTAGTTTTTTTTTTATTAATGTTTAGCCAGCATTAACATTAATGAACAATTAAGATTGCTCAGTCTCTCTAAGAAACTCATCACAATCTCTGTATGTATTTATATGTACTGTCCTTTGTATTTATTGTTTTGTTGTGTGTATATATATATTGTCTTGCAGTCGTCTCACACTGTTATGTATTTGCACTTTATGTAGTCTTGCGTACTGTTCCGTGTTGCACCATGGTCCTGAAGAAACATCATTTTGTTCCAATGTATACAGGCTATATAGAGGAATGGCAATAAAAACCCACGTGACTTGATATACTGTAGATTTTTAATCATTGGCATCTTTCTTTATGTCAGACTCCCACTTGGACCTGATTTTGTGGATTAAATTCTGTGAATATAGTTTTATATTTCTAACATTTGAGAAGAATATTGTGCTTTGATACATTTTCCAGTGACACTGCTAGAAAATCTAATGATTTTGCATGTATTAATGGATCAGTGCAATGTAATGACCAGAAGCACTACAGGTGCTTCAGGCTAAATGCATTATTCATATGCAGTGGCCTTGGCTGTGCATGAATGTGTCATATATGTACTGTACAGCTCCTGCAAAATTGAAATGAGGCAAGCGCATGCGCTGTTTGGACTGGCGAGTGTGGTCTGGCTTATTTTCCTATCCTGCTAATAGTGGCGTCAGTCTATTAACCATCCCTACAGGGTTCCAGGTCTGTGCCAGGGTTCCGACAGGCTCGCTGTCTACAGCACTTGTATTCATGATACCTGACGACTGTGGGCTCGCAGGATCATTCGCTCTAAGCTGAATTCTAGATCTGGCTATTTTTAGCACGCTTGATATGATCCCCATAGGAGTGTTCATGTTGGAAAGGTAATTGTAATTCCCTAGTTTTTCCCCTTTCTCTAAAATCCTGGCTTTAGCTGTTTCTCTGCTCTGTATCTCCCATCTATGTGGCCTTCACAGACTGACTCCACTGGGCTTTACCCTCATAAGTCATCCTATTTAATTAGCAGACCTAAGGTGGAAAATACTTGAATAATTGCATTTCATTACTATACTTAAATATTATTTTGGCATATTATGTACTTTACGTGAGCATTATATAAATTGAACACTTGTCCTCTTATTTAATTACTACAGTTGAGGTCATAAGTTTACATACGACTTGCAAAATCTGCAAAATGTTAATCATTTAAAAAATAATAATAATAAGAGGGATCATAAAAATTGCATGTTGTTTTTTATTTAGTTCTGCCTTGAATAAACATTTATTCATAAAATAAATATTTCCATAACAGATATTTACATAAAATCCTCAAGGCACAATAATAACTTAATTTACATAAATGAACAAATTGATTATTAATACTGTGTGTCGTTACCTGGATGATCAGCGATTGTGTTTGTTTTGTGATAGCTGTTCATGAGTCCCTTGTTTGTCCTGAACAGTTAAACTACCCACTGTTATTCAGAAAAATCCTCCAGGTCCGGCACATTCTTTACTTTTCCAGCATCTTCTGCATATTTGAGCCCTTTCCAGCGGCGGCTATATGATTTCGTGATCCATCTTTTCACACTGAGGACAAACTTTTTTTGTGCTAATGCCAGGTTAGACTAGCAGCATTTCCAGTCACTAACATAAATTGGCTATGTCCAATTCTAGCTAACGCTAAAAATTGGTTATTTATATATCATAGCATTAGTCATGCCATGACTGTCAAACATGGAGAGATTGTATTATGCTTTCAGTCAAAATGGCTTTGTGGCTTTAAAACGAATATCGTCTTCTAATTGTTTCATACAAGTCATAAACTTCATCAGTTAAAACACTTGACAAATTACTTTTTAATACTTGACTACATTTAAAAGTAGTAATGTTTTACTTTCAAATATGACCACACATTTGGCTACTTCAACTTTTATTTTATTTAAGATTATGACACATTATTGTACTTTCACTTAAGTGTAATTTCTCAGTACTTTTTAGACTCTAGTGCCCGAGTGTACCTCATGACAGGAGTGACAGAATTGTTCTGCAACTGCCTGAGGGTCAAAACTTGTGCTGCTAAATGCAGACAAATGAGGAATAAAACAAAGAATGAGGAAGAGAGATAAGATTATGTGGAGGAAAGGCATCTGAAGGGTGTCAGTGAGAAGGTAAAATGGTACATAGATAGAGGTTAAAGATCATTAGAGGAGGAGGAGGAGAGATAATTACAGGGAAGGAGAAAGCTAGCAGAAAGTGAAATGAACTTAGTAGGTGGCCTTGTACCCAGTTTTATTGTTAATTAAACTTGATGCAGTCCCTCAGTGCACATCTCTTAGCTTCCTCAGGCTTTGAACAGTATGATTGGCCCTGGGTGAAATTCTTTTGCAGCAATGACTCAAAGTTTATGACTTATTCAGTAATTTCCACTTTTATGACGAGAGAGAGAGAGAGAGAGAGAGAGAACGAGAACGAACGAATTGCCACTGCTTTTGTTCCTTGACCTTGTTGTTTTGCTTTTTAGGTTCAATTAGATTAGGTTTTGGATCTTTGTCACTGAACAATTATTCACACTTCAAGGAAAATCCACCCTAACGTTTAACTTAAATTACATATTGAAGTATTTATGATGTGCTTAGCGATTCCGGTGCTAATTTGTTGGATGGTACTGTATTTTCATTATTCCTGTGAGATGTCTGCGGTTGTGTGCTGCACTGATGTCACAGGGGGACATTGCTTGCTCATTCACAGTAATGTTTAATAGGAGAAAAAAAAATCTCACACATGAAAGATACCAGTCAGGTTTTGTTGTTAGCTTCTAAAAGCTAAAGAACACAAGCTTCTTTCCTTACCATTTCCCAGTGGTGTTTATTGTCATATTAATGAGAAATGCAGTGTGGAAGTAGTGGAGACTCAAAGTTTTAGACTGCAGTCAAGCTATTTGACGCAGTTGCACTAATTTACAGCAGAGTCCTGGTTAATTAACGTGAGGGTGTGAGCATGGGCATGATTAGCATGGAAGTTGAAGCGGATCTGTTTGATCAGAGTTTACAGATGAGGAGATGAGAGAGCTGGACAGACTAAAAGACTCTCTTTAAGCAGAGATTAAGCAAGGGCTAAATCCGACTACTAGCATTGGTAACCAAAGTGAAAATAGATCTTGTTGAAGAAATTTAAGCTAAAACTTCAACTCAGCATTCCATTGCAAAATAAATCTTGGACACCATTAAGATCACATGTTAATTATAAAGACTGGAATGCAAGTAGTTCGGGGTGGCTTTTCTTCTTTTAATGCAGGATGTAAAAACAACACCACCCACCACCAACAAAAAATCATTCAAGTATAATACAAGTTTAGTTCAGCTTTCATTTCCTCATATTTACATCTAAATGTGTTAAACAACATCTATGCTCTTTAATCTATCATGCTAAAACATGGCACCTTTTGTATCAGACCACCGAATTTTTAGGGGAGCAAAAGTATAGGAACAGATAGTAAATGAATGTAAATAATACGTAATATTTGGTTGCACATCTCTTGCTTGCAGCAATTGCATCAGACCAGTGACCCACTGACATCACTAAATGCTTGCATTCTTCTTTTATGATGCTTTTTCAGGCTTTTACTGCAGCTTCAATGTTTGTGCAATGGTTCTGAAGGATTTTTCCTTCTTTCCTCAGCTTCAAAATGGCTTGCTTTTCTCCCACAGACAGCTCTCTGGTCTTCATGTCGGTTTATCCTTTTTAACAACAAATGCAGTCTTCACAGGTGAAACCTAGGGCTTGAACCAAGAGTAGATATTCCGAGCTATTAATTTTTTTTTAAACAGTCGATTTTGACAGGGCACACCTGGGCAGCAAGAAACACCTATCAGTCACATGTTCCAATATTGTCGATCACTTGAAGAAACTGGTAGGTTCAAACAAAAGGTGCCATGTTCTAAGTTGTTTAACACATCTAGATGTAAATATGAGGAAATGAAAGCTGAAATTCTGATCTCTCTTGTATTCATCTTTTGATCTCAAACCCAAATGTCTTCAATGTATAGCGAAAATAATAGAATTGGCCTCGCTGTTCCCATACATTTGGAGAGGACTGTATAATTGGTTGTACATAAATGTTAAATATGCTTACACTTTATAGGTATAAATATACTTGAGGTATACTGTTTTAAATGTAATACATTTCCTAGACTAGACAGTTTTCCCCTCATCTTCAACTGTTTGGTTTCAGTGCACTCTGTAGCCTCAGATTCTTATTCTTGGCTGACAGAAGTGGAGCCCGATGTTGTCTTCTCCTGTTGTAGTTCATCCACCTTAAGGTTTGGCATGTTGTGCATTCTGAGATGCTTTTCTGGTCACCATGGTCAGTAAGAGTAATTATTTGAGTTACTGTAGACTTCCTGTCAGGTTGAAGCAGCCATCTTCCTCTGCCCTCTCTCATCAACAAGTCATTTCCACCTGCAGAACTGCCACTCACTGGATGATTTTTGTTTGTTTTTCAGACTATCCTGTGTAGAGATTGTTCCCAGGAGATCAGTACTATCTGAAATGCATAAACCAGCTCATGTGACTCCAACAAATATGCCACGGTTAAAGTCACAGAGATCACACTTTTTCCCCATTCTGATGTTTGATGTGAACATTAACTGAAGCTCTTGACTTGTATCTGCATGATTTTATGCATTGTGCTGCTGCCATGTGATGATAATGAGGAGGTGTACAGGTGTTCCTATTAAAGTGGCTATTCACTGTATAGTTCACACATTGAATATGATAATGTGTACAGTATTTCTGAAAGTAAAGTAATCATTTTTGATTATTACAGTCCACCAATGATAAGGTTTTGTTTTAGGAAAAAAAAACAAAAAACAAAAAACAGACTTGTTTATTTTTCTCTCTCTTTTTTTTTTAGAGTGCTAAATGATTTTTTTTCCCATCCTGAAACATCGTTCTTGTCCTCTAACAAAATTTTTTCTTTTAAAGTCATGTCTATTTTACAGAGATTGTGTTTGGTACCTCTTAACCTTTCAGTGCCAAGGATACTTTAAAATGTAAAATAAAAAAAAATAAAAGTTTGAGGTAGCTGTCATGTCTTTTTTAGTCACACTTGTGCACACACCTGACATCAGGAGGATCCCCAAGGACTTTTGCATGTCTCATAAAATAAATGTTTACAGTAATTAAGATCAAGATTAAATAAACATAAGAGTTGCGTATAAAATGTAAAAGATAGAACCCAGTAAACAGTACATTCTTTTGGAATCAGTGCACAGGAGGGTTAATGATTACAGATACAAACCCCCAAGAAGCACAATCCCGCAGTTTGGAGAAAACAGCTCTGAGACGTCATGTCCTCATGGGGACTGGTGCGTTGTCGTTGTCACCATGACAACGGAGCGCCTGATTGTCGCGGTGAATCACGATTTTCTCCTCCTTTCCCGTCCCTCCCTCCCTCCCTTGCTCTTTCTGTCCGCTCTGTCCTTGTTAGATGATGAGCAAGGTCATTTAGTGTCCCTATGCGTCTGTTTTCTCCTCTTTCTGCTGTTCTTTCAAGTGACAGTGACCTTTGACCTCTGATATCAGTGGCATTGTGAATCAGATCCCCTTAGGGACGTGTCTCTGAAGGTGGTTGTTTTAAAAAAAAAAAAAAAAGGAAAAGTGATGGAGTAAGTCGAAACGTCATCGGCAGATTATCCATCAGGGCGAAATCATATTTAAGAATCATATCCTCTCCAAGTGTTTTTTTTTTTTTTTTTCTTTCGCGCATCAGTCTCTGAACAGTAAAGCCACCGTCATTTCCCCACGCATTCCACTTAAGTATTGAAATTACAGATCATGAGAATCATTAAGCATAAGAGATCCGTGTGAGTCGCTGTTTCAGTCATTATACACACAGATTGTGTTTGTTCCCGTGCGCTGTGGGAGTGGAGTGGATCTCCTTAAGGGAATGAGTTAATTCATCCTAATCCAAATCCCTGAGCTTGAATCGTGAATCATTCTCCTCTACTACAGCCTGCCTTTGATTTTGTTTTGTTTTTTTTGTTGTTTTTTTTAACTTCACTAAACTTCTGCTGAAGTTCAGCTCTTAGTGTATTTTAAAATGATGATCAAATTTACAGTAAAGATAATTGGTGGCTATATAACATTCATAATGTGAATGACATAGCCACAAAGAGATGTTTGTTTCGCTGTTTTAAAAGATTTCTGTACGATATCGTCCATGTGTGTGCGTGTATATGTGAATCCATCCATTTTATCCATCCATTTTCTGTATCGCTTATCCTACACAGGGTCGTGGTGGAGCCTGGCGCCTATCCCTGTCATGTAGAGAATGTATTGCGGACAGTTCTGGAAGCACTCGGTACTTTGACACATGCACTTTCTTTCCCCTCATTTGTGAGTCAAGTTAGTTAAAGTAAAACCAGTTAAATTAAATTACCAGTTAAAAATCGAATGACCAGACTGGTTCGAGCTGACAGGAAGTGTATGATAACTCCAATAATCACTCTTTACAACTGTGGTGAGCAGAAAAGCATCTCAGAATGCACAACACACTGACCTTTGAGGTGGATGGACTACAACAGCAGAATGGCACATCAGGTTCCACTCCTGTCAGCCTGAAAGAACAGGAAGCTTCAATGGGCACAGACTCACTGAAACTGGACAGTTGAAGATTTGAAGGGAAATAAAATCCGTATTGCTCTAGATGATACTGTAAGGCAACATTACATTCTGTCCTTTGGTCCTGGGCTAAAATGTGTTATTTAGAGAAATGTGTTATTTAGTGTTAGTGGTTGGATGCTAAATAATTCTCACTCATTTACATTTTAGACATATTTCCAACTTTATTTTGCATTCTGGATCGCTAGGGTGTGTTTGTGTGTGTGTGTGTGTCCTCATTGGCATTCGAAGAGAGTCGCTCTAGCTCACTGGGACGCGTTAGATAGGATGTCCTATTCTCCGCTGTCGGAGATCATCATGCACTGCATCGCACACTCACACACTTGTCACACACTTCCCTACAGGTCAACCTCTGGAAGAGCAGCACATTTTGAAGGACACTGCACAAGTGCTCACACAGCAGTTTAAGAGGACACGTAGCGATTTGTATTTCTAGAGCTGAACTCCTGTGGAAGTTCAGTAGGATGACATTTTTGGAGGTGAATGCAGATATATATATTTAATTGTATTCTACTGTGCTGCATGTTTAATCTTGTATAAGCAAGCTGTTTATTTATATATATATATATATATATATATATATATATATATATATATATATATATATATATATATATATATATATAAAACTGACAAGACGATTCTTATTTGCCAAAAAAACTCATACCATCACTGAAACTGGAAGATGGCTCCCACACAACAACCAAACAACAGTTGGTGGATAGAATAAAATCATTTTATTCAGATCTGTATAATGATGATACCCCATTACCCGACCTACCCAATCCATTTGAAATGGTCCCTGACATACTAGCAGAAGAAGTTGATTGGGCTATTAAAACAACTAAGAATGGAACAGCAGCAGGACCTGATCAAATCTCAACTGAAATGTTGAAAGCAGGTGGAGAACCCATAGTTAAAATACTTGCTAAACTTTTTACTACCTGTCTCAACAAATATACAATACCTGACCAATGGAAAAACGCCGATGTCATACTACTGCACAAAAAAGGAGATGCTAAAGACCTGAAAAATTACTGTCCAATAAGCCTTCTCTCTATAATTTACAAAATTTTCACAAAAATCATCAACAAAAGACTTGAATCATCATTAGATTTTGCACAACCACAGGAACAAGCTGGGTTTAGGAAAAATTTTAGTACATTAGATCACATACAAGCCCTTCAACAGGTCATTGAGCGCCACGATGAGTTTAATCTACCACTTTGTCTAGCGTTTGTCGACTATGAAAAAGCTTTTGACACTGTCAAAACTTGCTCAATACTTCAGGCCCTACAAAACCAAGGGATAAATCTGGTTTATATAAAAATCCTGTTCGAAATCTATAAAAATGCAAAAGCTACAATTCAGTTAAATGATGATAAAGTGGAAATCAAAATACAAAAATGAGATACCATATCGCCCCAACTTTTTTCTGCCTGCCTAGAAGAAATCTTCAAAAAACTCGACTGGGAGTACAAAGGAATCAAGATCAATGGCTCCCACCTCTCCAACCCACGTTTTGCCGATGACATAATTCTATTCTCAGAAACCCCAGAAGAACTACAACAGCTAATACTAGACTTAAATGAAGCAAGCAAATCATAAGGGCTAAAAATTAACCTACAAAAAACCCAAGTTATGTTCAGCAATAGGGTTCAACCAATACCAATTAAAATACAGGGAAAACTATTGGATCAAATAAACAGTTACATATATCTAGGACAAAACATATTAATGGAACTGAATGGCCTTGACGAAGTCAACAGGAGGTCAAGATCAGGATGGCAAACTTTTGGCCGCCTCAATTTCATCTCCAAACACAACTTTCCTCTATGTCTCAAAAGAAAGGTGTTTGATCATTGTGTTCTCCCTGCTCTTACATATGCATGTGAAACCTGGACCTCAAATGCTAAAATAATTCAAAAATTAAGGGTCACTCAAGGACGCATGGAACGCCGCATGCTTAACATATCGCTATTAGACCACAAGACTAATGTGTGGGTGCGAAGTCAAACCAAAGTAATGAACATAATCAGAAGGGTGAAAACATTAAAGTGGAAGTGGGCAGGACACGTAGCAAGAATGAAAGACCAAAAATGGACGTCTGCAGTCCTAAATTGGACTCCACTGGAAGCCAAACGCCCAAGAAGACGACCTAAGGCCAGGTGGGCTGATGACATCAGAAAGTTCGCTGGAATCAATCGGCAACAAAGGGCACAGGATCGTAGTTGGTGGCGGCATTCAACAGAGGCCTAGGCCCTGCAGTGTGCCGTGAACAGCTGAAGACGCAGATGATATATATTAGTTCAAATGTGTGCATCCACTCTGGTTACTGAGTGTGGAAATTGGATAAGTGAACTATATTTTAAAATTTCATAGAATTTGAAACTTATAAAACTGAATTAAAGGCAATACATTCATTCATTCACTTTCTATAACTGCTTTATCCTGATCAGGGTCACAGTGAATCTGAAGCAAATCCCAGTAACACTAGGCATGAGGCATAGACACACCCAGTCCATCACAGAGCAACAAACACACACATTCACACACTCCTTTACATCTAGGGGCAATTTAGCATAGCCAATCCAGCTCCTGGCATGTTTATGGGAGGGAGGAGGAAACCAGAGAACCCAGAGGAAACCAACATGGACACAGATAGCAACCTGAGCCGAGGATAGAACTGGCAAAGCTGTATTTGTAAATGCAAAATCTATACATACAAGTTCTAAGAAAATGTACATCACATTCAAAATGGCAATAATAAATAAAAAAACAAAACGATAAATATCTTAAAGTCCCCATGAAATAAAAATTGAAGTCTTGTGGCTTTTAGTGTGAATGTCAGCCATGAGGTTATCTACAAACTAGTGTTGTGCCAAAACTTGTATTTAGAAAATATATGCATTCAAAATGTACAGTCTCTCTCTACCACCGTACTGGATCAACAATTGTGATGACATCATTCTACACTTTAGTTTCTCATCAGATTTTCTGTCCAATGAAATGCTCTCTAGAATCTGAAGTGTCCCACCCCATCATAAAAATCCATGGTACTATCTGTGAAGTACGGCTTAGCCTGGGCTGTGAGGTAAGCTAAATGCTATTGGTTATTTTAGAAGGTGGAGTTGCCACTCAACATGTCCCACCCTGACTTCCTGTTTCAGTGGAAATTACGTCAACACATCGAACACCAATTTGCGCAACTTGTGGTAATAAAGGAACATGAACACATTAAATAGTACTATACATTAAATGTACTTGTGTTCATAATTTTGTCCTAAGGAGTATGCAAACTTTTGTACTGAAAATGGCGAAAAGCTTCTTAACAGAGATCATGTGGATATGGTGTAGTATATTTGCTGTTCTTCTGGACTGATCTCGATGTTGTTATTCTTCAGATTTGTTTGAGCCTCTCTTCCTGCGTAAGGGTCACAGCCCCAAGTGCTCCTCTCACCCATGGGGCAAGCCTTCTCTGTAGTTCTTCTTTAAGTTGACATTGCTATCACTAACACATCAATTAACACTGCAACTTTCTGTCTCGTACCTTTTACCGCAGCATCTAGTTGGTTTTCTCTTACAGCAACCCTTTTGGAAAACCACTTTGTGTGCCTCAGAGTGATGGTGTAATGGCTGTACTGCCCTCTAGTGACATGAAGTTGCCATTACAGTTCATCCAGACTTGAAATGACACGAACGGATAAACTGATGGGTGTGTTTGGGACTGGAGAGACAGTTGTGCTATACACAAAGAGCACAGAAACACTCAAATATCATTTAGTGTTCATTTCCCAGTTACATGTGAAAAGAGATCAATCTATGCAGGTCTGAGTTCATGACCTCGATTTTAATTTTCTTTTTTTTTTTTTTTTTGACTTTACTAAGAAAGCATGATGTAATCTGAGTAATATGTATCGGACCCTGTGAAAACCCTTTACGTGGTCATACAGTGGTTTGATATTTTCCACTGTATATAGTTGGAAACACTAGACATAATCTGCTTGCACTCAAATGTGAAAGGGAGACATTTGCATGTAGATGAGTTCATTCATATTCCACTGAAAGATACTGTACATTTATAGCCTACTCTACTTATGAAAAAACAGTACTGCCAAACTGTAAAGAATTATACGTGTGCAATGGGATACAAGCTCTCACTTTGATAATCATTTTCATCAGTCTCTGTGTCACCACCTGAGGTACGGTAAAAATCACTTGCGGCATTTCAACTCATCATCTCTTCACTCAAACAATCTCTGTTCACACTAACCTCAGTGAGAAAAAATCTCTGATCCATTCAGTCATTTGTCTTCTGATCTCTGCATTTCTTTTTATTAATGTCCTTTTTAGGTCATTTTAGGCAGTTTAATGCTTGTCATTTTTACACTGTGTGCAAAAGCTCTTCTGTTTTGATGATGATGATCATGTGACGGCGCATGAACATCGCAGACATTTTGACAGTCAAAATCTGATAACAAACTGAATTGATTGGGGCAGCAGGGGGTTGGGGGATGATACGTTGGCTTACTGGTTATCACGATTGCCTCACATCTCTGGGGTTGGGGGTTCAAATCCTGCAAATTTCCTCTAGGTACTCCGGTTTCCTCCCGCAGACCAAAGACATGTGATGTAGGCTGATTGGCATTTCCAAATTGTCCATAGTGTGTGAATGTGTGTGAGGTAGAGCCCTGCGATGGTTTGGCACCCCATCCAGGGTGTCCCCCACCTTGTGTCCCTGTGTAAGTGTTATGGAAAATGGATGGATGGACTGCATTTAGGTTAGAAAGTAGCCTGTTTACAGTACCCCTTTTCAGTAAAATATATTTATATTTTCTTACAATAGAGATGTCAGAGTATATTATTAGCCGAAATATAAAAGCTCAAGCTTTTACTTACTTTATAGGATGCTTTTCTTTGTTAAACAACACATTTGTTAATGCATTAATTATTAGCCTATGTACAAGTCGCTGTAAAGTCGGGGTTACTATAGAAATGATCCTGTTTCAGGACCAGTTCATTAATGTAGACCTGTCATTGATGTTATAGTTCGAACTACTGTCAAAGTACAATTCAACCACACTGTGGCATGAATCATTGTAATCAACACACATTTTCTGTCAAAAGAAAAATGATTAATTTAGGTATGATGGCAGACTGCATGGTGCTAGTTCGCTGCTTATAAATTGCATCACCTCGAATATAAAATGCCTTTCTTCATCCCTGAGTGTTTAGTGTTCACCTTGCCATATTAGGGAACCTAAATGTTTTTCTAAGTACTTGTTTGGGGTGTTTAATTCAGCTTATGCCTGAGGGAGTTCAAATGATAAGCCTGAAATGGAAAGCAAAGGAGGCAGGAGAAATGTGAAGAGAGTGAGAGCGAGTCGAGAGAAGCTGCATGCAGTGCGAGCACCAAGGTGAGATGCTGCGCTCTTAGCTCATAAAGGCTTTTGTTCTGACTCTGTGTGTGTGTGTGTGTGTGTGTGTGTGTGTGTGTGTGTGTGTTTGAAGGGAATTCAGCGAGGGTAGGGTGTGAAACTGAGTCCTGAAAGAGAAGATCTTAGGATTTCACACAGTGCACAAGTGACAGAGCATTACTAATAAATGATCCTCCTCTCTGTGCCTTCTCTCTTTAAATATAGCAAACACATATATCATCTATCAAGTGTGTTTACTAGATTCCACTGTGAGCTGCATATAGCCTCATTCTGACACTAATAACTAGCTTTAATGTCACACATATAGATATATACATATATGCATTCAGTATTCAACACAGGTAGACGTGCTGGTTACACTGCCAGAACAGAAGAATAACATTAGCTATAAGAGACAGGATAATAAATGAAAAACAGTGTGGCTGTTAGCAACAGAGCAGCACATAAAGTGGCAGTACAGTTTCTATAATAAGGGGTTGTGTATATAAATATGTTTTAATTTACTGAGAATTGATCAAAATGTCATTGGAATGGAGCAGAGAAATTCATCCTGTATACTAGACAAGAAGCCCAACATACAAGTAGATAGAAAGAAACTGAAATGCATTAATAAGGTTTTAATTAATTTCCCAAAATGTTTATCATCATAAGGTTTATCATATATATAATATGGATTTGAGCGACTTGGACAAGGGCCACATTGTGATGACTAGATGACTAGGTCAGAGCATCTCCAAAACAGCAGGTCTTTTGGGGTGTTCCAGATATGCAATGGTTACTACCTACCAACAGTGGTCCAAGGAAGAACAGCCGGTGAAAGGACAACAGGGTCATGGGCAGACAAGGCTCATTACTGTGCGTGGAAAACGAAGGCTAGTCCATCTGTTTCGTTCCCACAGAAGAGCTACTGTAGCATAAACTGATGAAAACGTTCATGCTGGCTATGATAGAAAGGTGTCAGAACACACAGTGCATCACTGCTTGCTGTGTATTTGACTGTGTAGCTGTAGACCGGACAGAGTGCCACTGCTGACCCCCGTCCACTGCAGAAAGCATCTACGGCAGGGGCGGCTGTGGCTCAGGTGGTAGAGTGGATTGTCCACTAGGGTTGACGGTTTGATTCCCGGACCACGTGGTTCCACATGCACATGCTGAAGTGGCAAGACACACAAGACCTGATGGCAAGCTAGCGCCTTGCATGGCAGCTCTGGTGTGTGTGTGTGTGTGTGTGTGTGTGTGTGTGTGTGTGTGTGTGTGTGTGTGTGAGAGAGAGAATGGGTGAATGAGACACAGTGTAAAGCACTTTGTAGAACCGCTAAGTTTAAAGCAGAAGACTATTTACCATCTACATATAGGCATGTGAGCATCCGAACTGGACTATGGAGCAATGGAAGAAAGCGGCGTGGTCATGAATCACATTTTCCTTTGTATCATATAGACGGCCAGGTGTGTGTGCGTCACTTACCTGGGGGAAGAGATGGCACCAGGATGAACTATGGGAACTGCTGGAGGCAGTGTGATGCTCTGTGCAGTGTTCTGCTGGGAAACCTTGGGTCCTGGAATTCATGTGTATGTTACTTTGACATGTACTGTACCACCTACCTAAGTAATGTTGCAGACCTAGTACACCACTGTGCTTAGGGTCATTTTCCTGTTAAAAGGTCCACTTTCGGTTCAACTTCAAATATCGGACAGATGGCCTCACATTATCTTCAAGCACTCTTTGATATGATGCAGAATTCTTAGTTGAATCAATGAATGCAATCTGTCCAGTCCCTGAGGCAGCAACGCAACCCCAAACCATAACATTTCCAACACTGTCCTTCAATATTGGTATGAGATGCTTCTCCTGATAAGCTGTCTTTGGTCTGTACCAAACATGTCTGCTGTTATGGTGGCCAAACAACTCTATCTTTTGATTTGTCTGTCCAGAGCACATTATTCCAAAAGGCCTGGTCTTAGTTAGCTAATGCAAGGTTAGACCAGCTAATGTAATTGGCTAGGCAGCAAGTCACATTCTAGTTATTAGTAAATATTGATTATTTCCAGGATATTTTACTTCTAAATAATTCATTATCATAGTATGTAGCAGAGTTGTGCATATGGCTAGCAAGCTAACAGAGATTAAAAGCTACTTTTCACATGAAACCTGATTTAATTTCATGTCATTTTATTCTTAAAAGTAGCAACTTTTTACTTTCATTTCAGCACATTTTGTCATGATGCTTCCACTTTTAATTACGATTTGACACATTATTTATCTGTATTTTGATGTAAGTATAATTTCTCAGTACTTTTGGTCCATCCCCTGCTGAAACACAAAAACACAAAAACTAGTGTGTATGTTTGTGTTTACAGTGATGTATTTTTACTTTAGCCTTTGTGTCTTGATAGCCATTCCCTTTGACAAGTTCCCTATTACCTACAAATGCCTGATGTAGCCTGTAAATGCGCTGTAATAACTGAAACTGGCTCTATTAGCACAGTGCTCATTTGATAACTGAATGATGGGAAATGTTTTCTGTGTTTTATAAATGTTCTATAACTGCAGGCTGGGAAACCCTCGTACACCCGTGCCCTTCCCACCTACACAAAGAGACACAATGAAACACATTGTTGTGTTTGAAGAGTCTAATTTATGGTGTACTACGCATCTGTCATCGCTAGCATTAAACCAACATATCTAGGATAAACATCAGGCTTATATCTTGATGGTGCTTCCAAAAAAAGCCCAAAAAACAACAAACACATCACATGGGCTTTTATTGAATGTCAGTATCTATGATCTGATGTAGGTAATGAAAATGGACTGTAATGAAGATAATAGGCAGTAGATTGGGTTTGGGTGTGTTTGTGTCGGTGTGCGTAGGTACTGTAGCTAGTTGCTTTATTTCCAACTCGTGATCTTGCACACACGGAGAGACTTAATAATGTCAGAAACTGTGAATATGCACTGAAAGTGGATTAAAGTCAAACTGCCGTCTCATTTGAAAATCATGGTGCCAGCTGGTGAAAGTCTAGGAGGAGTGTATATTCTGCTGGTGTTCGTTCTCTTTCCAGTTTCTTACTGGCTGTTTGGAGGGGGTGAGTGTGATTTTAGAACAAAAAATTGTGTGTTTTGGTTACTGCTAAGTGGCGGTTGAAACTTTTATCCATTTGCCATTTTGGTCTAAATTGTAAAATCCAATATAGCTTATTTTGCATTTCAGTTATTTACATTGGAACTGATATTTATCAAAATTAACTGATCATGTGACTCTGATGATACAGGAAATGAGCAAATTATAAATGCCAAACTTTCTATGAAGAGCATACAGTACATATGATAACTTATGAATACATTCAAGCATGTTGTAATGCAAGGTATCATACACATGGTTATAATTATTTATGAAAAGGCACTACAGTTTATACAGTAGCCGTGTAAGTTGTTAACATGATGAGTTATAAGTAGTGTTTATAACATTATATCACCAAGAGCAAAGAAATTGCTTAAAGCATTTTGTCCAGTCGTAGGCTGAGAACTGCTCTGATAGTAATAAATTAATTTATATACTTTTTGTTTCTAAGTGTAGATTACTGACAGATGTTTCTGTGGACTTGAAGTGAAGTGAGACATAATGTAAATTAAAATATTTTATAAAGCCGAAGAGTATTTCCTACTTCCATTTCTCTTAATTGTGTCAAGTCATGTTATGAGCACTGTGCAAATACAGTGCGTTAATAATGCATTTCATCCATTTTAATAAATAATAACAGTATAACATCTGCAATGCCTTATGAATGCATTATAATGCATTCATAAGGCATTGCAGATGTTATACTGTTATTAAGCTGTCAACAAAAACACCTTTCTAGTCACAAGTCAAATTGTCTTAAATATGATATAAATGTAATATCTAAAAAAGGTAACAAAAGGAAAAAAATGAGTATAGTTTCACTTTTAGTAGAAATTTAGATTGAATTCTTTATTCAGAACTGCTAAGAAGTCCACTGTTCAGATTGACTGAGGATGTTGAATATTTTACATTAAATTAAATAATAATAATAATAATAATAATTTTTAAATAGTTTAGAGGACCACAGTTGACTTTGCTTGTGTCCACTAGGGGTCCTTGTCTCTTTGACAGATGATCAGTAACAGTTTGTCGAGTGCTTCAGGGAGCCGTGTCCTTCATGCTGAAAGACAGGTTGTGCTGATCAACATTTAATTTAGCTCTCACCCAACGCTCTGCTCTACTCACACCACTGCTGTTCACGGAAATATTTCCAAAAAAGAACTCAATCATTTCAGCAGCATTTAGCAAATAATTCAGTGCCATGCCTATAGGTTTGTCATTTGAGTTTCTTTTTAAGCACAAGGATTCAGTGACATTGCTGTATAATGTAGTATATATATATATATATATATATATATATATATATATATATATATATATATATATATATATATATATATATGTATGTTTGCCCACTGACAAAGAAATAATCATTCTATAATTTTAATGGTAGATTTATTTGAACAGTGAGAGACAGAATAACAACAAAAAAATCCAGAAAAACGCATGTCAAAAATGTTATAAATTGATTTGCATTTTAATGAGGGAAATATGTATTTGATCCCTCTGCAAAACATGACTTAGTACTTGGTGGCAAAACCCTTGTTGGCAATCACAGAGGTCAGATGTTTCTTGTAGTTGGCCACCAGGTTTGCACACATCTCAGGTGGGATTTTGTCCCACTCCTCTTTGCAGATCTTCTCCAAGTCATTAAGGTTTCGAGGCTGACATTTGGCAACTCGAACCTTCAGCTCCCTCCACAGATTTTCTATGGGATTTAGGTCTGGAGACTGGCTAGGCCACTCCAGGACCTTAATGTGCTTCTTCTTGAGCCACTCCTTTGTTGCCTTGGCCGTGTGTTTTGGGTCATTGTCATGCTGGAATACCCATCCACGACCCATTTTCAATGCCCTGGCTGAGGGAAGGAGGTTCTCACCCAAGATTTGACGGTACATGGCCCCGTCCATCGTCCCTTTGATTTGGTGAAGTTGTCCTGTCCCCTTAGCAGAAAAACACCCCCAATGCATAATGTTTCCACCTCCATGTTTGACGGTGAGGATGGTGTTCTTGGGGTCATAGACAGCATTCCTCCTCCTCCAAACACGGCAAGTTGAGTTGATGCCAAAGAGCTCCATTTTGGTCTCATCTGACCACAAAACTTTCACCCAGTTGTCCTCTGAATCATTCAGATGTTCACTGGCAAACTTCAGACGGGCATGTATATGTGCTTTCTTGAGCAGGGGGACCTTGCGGGCAGGATTTCAGTCCTTCACGGCGTAGTGTGTTACCAATTGTTTTCTTGGTGACTATGGTCTCAGCTGTCTTGAGTTCATTGACAAGATCCTCCCGTGTAGTTCTGGGATGATTCCTCACTGTTCTCATGATCATTGCAACTCCACGAGGTGAGATCTTGCATGGAGCCCCAGGCCGCGGGAGATTGACAGTTCGTGTTTCTTCCATTTGCGAATAATCACACCAACTGTTGTCACCTTCTCACCAAGCTGCTTGGCAATGGTCTTGTAGCCCATTCCAGACTTGTGTAGGTCTACAATCTTGTCCCTGACATCCTTGGAGAGCTCTTTGGTCTTGGCCATGGTGGAGAGTTTGGAATCTGATTGATTGATTGCTTCTGTGGACAGGTGTCTTTTATACAGGTAACAAGCTGAGATTAGGAGCACTCCCTTTAAGAGTGTGCTCCTAATCTCAGCTTGTTACCTGTATAAAAGACACCTGGGATCTTTCTGATTGAGAGGGGGTCAAATACTTATTTCCCTCATTAAAATGCAAATCAATTTATAACATTTTTGACATGCGTTTTTCTGGATTTTCTTGTTGTTATTCTGTCTCTCACTGTTCAAATACAACTACCATTAAAATTATAGACTGATCATTTCTTTGTCAGTGGGCAAACGTACAAAATCAGCAGGGGATCAAATACTTCTTTCCCTCACTGTGTGTATATATGATTTAAAAAAGGTAAATGAACATATAGAGGTTTTTTTTTTTTTTTTTTTACTTTGGTGTTAAATGAAGCTATTTTAATTTGTGTCACTATAAGACTGCAGAAGAATTATCATTTATTGGTGACAGGATCATTTAAAGCACAAATGCTTAACAACATAAATGCAACACAACATGGAAATAAACTGTCAGAAAACTGTATTATTGTTTTTTTTTGTTTTCTTTTGTTTTCTTTTACTTTTTTTATTTGCTGTAAGAACTCTGTTGTTTCCTTTAACCATGTCCTGTTTGCTGGTGTAGAAATATGAGGTTACACACAAACCTCACAAACACAAACGCACAAATCACAAACTGTAAAGAAAGAAAGAAAGAAAGAAACTTAGAATGAAAATTCTATGAAAGTCTGTAGCCTACACGGAGCAGTTTCTGACTTAGGACATGAGACTTCTTGGGGTTTTTTGGGTTTTTTTTGTTTGTTTGTTTGTTTAGTTTTTGTTCTTGTGAAAAGCCTGATGAAATGACTGAACTTTTCATTTCTGAACGAAAAGCACACAATCCACACAAGCAACCGAGTTAAATGTCCGCTATTTCATGAACGTTATTTTAATTTTTCAATTAATATTTTTTCAATTAATACTTAATTTTTCTTTGAGATGTTTCTGAGTTGCTATTCATCGAAATGTTTTTTGTTCCAGGAAATGTGTCCTTATCACAATGCAACATCGATATCAGCCCACTGGCACTGTAGTAATGCTTAGCAGAAAGCAATCATGGCCATTTTCGTCTATCAACTCAAAAGACACCATCCCAAAAGCATGTCTCTGTCCTTCAGCTCCCTCGTGGAGTGATGGGGAGTGCAGCCTTATTATCCTGCCCTTTATATTGAGTGAGCAATTTGGAAAAATCAATAGAAATTAAGATCAGATGAGTGGCGAATTTGAGCTTTTTTTTTTTCTTCAGAGAAATATAAGCTGGCCAGATAAAGGGAAAGAGGCTATAATACCAGTGTAACAAGTTGTTCCTATAAAATATGATTATATTGTGGTATAATGTTGGAGGAATTTGGTTTTAAAACTATTATACAATTGGAGAGCATGTTGTCGCCTTTCAGTCTAAAAATCAGTGTAACAGGTGTATTTATATTTATGAGATCATGAGACATTTGAATTGCACATAGATGGACTCCATCCAACTAATGATGTGACTTGATGGCAACTGGCTGCACTAGAACTAATTTAAGGGGTTTCCTAGAAGCGGGGGGTGAATGCTTATGAAATTACTATGCAATTTTATGTTTTTTTATTGGTAAATATATATGAATTTTTAGTCCCACTTCAAAATTCGGGCTACTTTGTGTAGACTCTTGAAATACAATCCAATTTAAGTCCATTTCCATTGCAGGTAGTAGTCAAAGTCAAAGCACAATGTTTAAGGGCAGTGAGTACTTATGCAAGCCACTGTAGATTTTCATTTTTAGGCCATTATAGTAAATTATTTTGACAGTAGAGGACTTTTAACCATTAATTATCTGACTGATACAGAAACTACATCATTTGAACTTGACCACAGTGCACCTCACAACATGGGCTAAACCAAATGCACTAAACATGGTTCGAAAAGGTTCTTTATAATGATACCAAAGGGAAACCAAGAATCTGTTGATTGATAGATCTTTCGCCATTTTATTGGTACCCAGTGGTGCAGCATGTCAGTTGTAACTTATCACTCTGAAGTAGGAGAAAACTGGATTGGATAAAATATCTCAAAAAGGCAAATTGAAGCAAATCGGTCATGGCGAAACACACCTTTTAATTGGCTGAGGAAACTAATTATTTACAGCAGCATATCTAGTTGTCCATTTACAAAAAAAACAAAACACTTCATTCTTAAATTCAGGGATAGAATAGTTAGAATGGTTACAGGGTAAATGTAAGCTTGAGCAGGTCATTTTGTAATAAATACACATTATTAGCATGTTAGGCAATAGTAATAGATTAATTGAGTACTCTAACAGCAGTAGTAATAGCAAGTCCTATTGGGCATGAAGTTCTGTCTGGATGACGATCCTCTTCTTCCTCTGATGCATGTTGCAGCTAATTTTCATTTAAATTTTATTTGTATAGCACTTTTAAAAATGGATATTGTCACAAAGCAGCTTTACAGAAATATATACATTCAAGATAAATGATAAATTTATGCCTAATGCGCAAGCCAGATGCAACGGTGGCAAGGAAAAACTCCCTGAGACAACATGAGGAAGAACCTTTAAGAGGAACCAGAATCAAAAGGGAACACATCCTCATCTGGGTGAAACCAAATAGCACGGTTATACATAATTCCCTCCTATAACTGTGCATTACGTGGTCAAAATTTGCAGTTTTGTTACCAGGAAATTCATTACAGTTTTCACGTGAAGTCTATTTTATAAACGTTAGCAATTTTGAGCTTTTAGATTCCTGTATCTATAGATGAGTCCAATGTCCAAGGTATCCATGGTATTTGTTCTTTGTACCAAAGAAAACTAAAAATTCCCACCATAAATGCTTATGTGGAAGGATCTTTGTGGTGAAAGTGGTTATTGCATTGATTGTCGCAATAATAATGGCTTATGGACTGAAATGTTCACCATTTACATCGTTCAAAAGAACCTTTTCTGCGAACTTTATCTTTTAGCGTGTAGAAGAGGTCCTTGGACATGAGTGAGGGTCCAGTTCATGTCAATTGGTATCAAACAAGGTCAAAAATGCCACTGCTTAGGTTGTTGGTACATTTTCCCAATGAAACAGATGCCTTTGTCTTCTCTCACTGGCTCAGAGGTGAAGGCAGGCTGTGGCATTTATCTTGATTATATCTGCCGCACACTGGGCATCAGTACCGCATTGCAACACTGGCTGGAGCATCTGGTAGGCGGATGTTTTCTAATCCATGGTAGGAGACAATTCTGGGGAGCCAATTTTCCATAGTGACAGACCTAAACATGTGAAAAATTCAATATAACAGACCCAGTATCAGAAATAATAAAATCATTTTTTTTATATATATATCTCATTATCCCACCTTTTGTGGGATTTATATGTATTTGTTTAGTTTCTAAAATTATTTTAATCTTATTTAGAATAAATGTGAGATAATTAAAACTTGAGACGAATGAAAATCGAATGATCGGGGAAAGCAGCTCAGCATGACTCACGTCATGAGTTTGGGTGATTCATGCATTAGAGAGAAAGGAGGAAGGACCTGGCCCAGTGCGTGCTGTTTGTAATCGGCAAATGGATTGCTGTGTCCCACTGGCAAAGAAGATGATCTTCTTATATTCTTAACAGCCTAAATCTGTGCTGAAGGCAAAATGCTTCATTTCTGTGGCATGTATTAATAATTATAATACATCACTGATTTAGATCTGTAAAAAAAAACACAAAAATTGTTCTTATTCTTTTTTTTTTTTCTTTTTTTTTTTTTTTGAATTTCATGGGATGCTAATGTCCTACACAACTGGATTGGTTAATTATTAACAACCTCAAGACGAGTTGAATTTAAACTTACATTACATTAATTAAGTAATGCTTACATTACTTACAGTGCACTCCACTAATATTGGCACCCTTGGTAAATATGAGCAAAGAAGGCTGTGAAAATGTGTCTTTTGTTGTTTAACCTTTTCATCTTTTGTTCAAAAAATTCAAAATATACAAAAAAAATACTCTGCTCTCATGGATATCAAACAATTTCAAACACAACACAGGTTTATCCAAAAAAATATATCTTTGTTAAATGTAGGTGTGCAACATTTATTGGCACCCCTATGAATTCATATGAGAAAAATATATTTGAAGTTTATTCCCCTTGATATTTTTGGATTTTTTTTTAGTACACCTGGGTGACTCGGAACAGGAAATGACTTCCTGTAAAAATATGAGGTAGCACATAGGCCAAATTCCCTTAGTCATTCATAACAATGGGTAAGACCAAGGAATATAGCTGTGATGTGGGCAAAAGGTCCCTTTTCACAAAATGGGAAGTGGCTATAAGAAAATAGCAAACATATTGAAAATGGCCATTTCCACCATCAGGGCAATAATAAAGAAGTTCCAGTCAACTGGAAATGTTATGAATCAACCTAGAAGAGGACGTGTGTCTATATCATCTCAACACACTTTGAAGAGGAGGTTCGAGTGGCCAAAAAATCTCCAAGGAACATGGCTGGAGAATTGCAGAAGTTAGTTGCGTCTTGGGGTCAGAAAGTCTCCAAAAGTACAATCCAAAGTCACCTACATCACCACAAGATGTTTGGAAGGGTTTGAAGAAAAAAGCCTCTACTCTCATCCAAAAACAAACTCAAGCGTCTTCAATTTGCCAGACACTACTGGAACTGGGATCGGGTTCTATGGTCAGATGAAACCAAAATAGAGCTTTTTGGTAATAAACACCAGAGGTGGTTTTGGTGCACACAGAGAGGTAGCCATATGGAAAAGTACCTCATGCCCACGGTTAAATATGGTGGAGGCTGTTTTTCTGCCAGAGGACATGGACATTTTGTTAGGATACATGGCTTTATGGACTCTATCAAATATCAACAGATATTAAATGAAAACCTGACTGCCTCTGCCAGAAAGCTTAAAATGGGCCGTGGTTGGATCTTCCAGCAGGACAATGATCCAAAACATACATCAAAATCAACACAAAAATGGTTTACTGACCACAAAATCAAGTCCCCTGACCTGAACCCCATAAAAAAAAACCTGAGGAAAGGTGAGGAGAAGAGAGTCCACCTCGAAATTTGAAGTATCTGGAGAGATTCTGTATGGAGGAACGGTCTCAGACCCCTTACCATGTATTCAGCAATCTTGTCGGGCATTATAGGAGAAGACTCAGAGCTGTCATCTTGGCAAAGGGAAGTAGCAAAAGTATTGACTAAAGGGTGCCAATATTTAAACAAAGATGATATATATTATAATAGTATATATATATATATATATATATATATATATATATATATATATATATATATATATATATATATATATACAGTGAGGGAAAAAAGTATTTGATCCCCTGCTGATTTTGTACGTTTGCCCACTGACAAAGAAATGATCAGTCTATAATTTTAATGGTAGTTGTATTTGAAGAGTGAGAGACAGAATAACAACAAAAACATCCAGAAAAGCACGTCAAAAATGTTATAAATTAATTTGCATTTTAATGAGGGAAAAAAGTATTTGACCCCCTCTCAATCAGAAAGATTTCTGGCTCCCAGGTGTCTTTTATACAGGTAACGAGCTGAGATTAGGAGCACACTCTTAAAGGGAGTGCTCCTAATATCAGTTTTTACCTGTATAAAAGACACCTGTCCACAGAAGCAATCAATCAATCAGATTCCAAACTCTCCACCATGGCCAAGACCAAAGAGCTCTCCAAGGATGTCAGGGACAAGATTGTAGACCTACACAAGTCTGAAATGGGCTACAAGACCATTGCCAAGCAGCTTGGTGAGAAGGGGACAACAGTTGGTGTGATTATTCACAAATGGAAGAAACACAAAAGAACTGTCAATCTCCCTCGGCCTGGGGCTCCATGCAAGATCTCACCTCGTGGAGTTGCATTGATCATGAGAACAGTGAGGAATCAGCCCAGAACTACACGGGAGGATCTTGTCAATGATCTCAAGGCAGCTGGGACCATAGTCACCAAGAAAACAATTGGTAACACACTACGCCGTGAAGGACTGAAATCCTGCAGCGCGCGCAAGGTCCGCTGCTCAAGAAAGCACATATACATGCCCGTCTGAAGTTTGCCAATGAACATCTGAATGATTCAGAGGACAACTGGGTGAAAGTGTTGAGGTCAGATGAGACCAAAATGGAGCTCTTTGGCATCAACTCAACTCGCCGTCTTTGGAGGAGGAGGAATGCTGCCTATGACCCCTGGAACACCATCCCCACCTTCAAACATGGAGGTGGAAACATTATGCTTTGGGTTTTTTTTTCTGCTAAGGGGACAGGACAACTTCACCGCATCAAAGGGACGATGGACGGGGCCATGTACCGTCAAATCTTGGGTGAAAACCTCCTTCCCTCAGACAGGGCATTGAAAATGGGTCGTGGATGGATATTCCAGCATGACAATGACCCAAAACACACGGCCAAGGCAACAAAGGAGTGGCTCAAGAAGAAGCACATTAAGGTCCTGGAGTGGCCTAGCCAGTCTCCAGACCTAAATCCCATAGAAAATCTGTGGAGAGAGCTGAAGGTTCGAGTTGCCAAACGTCAGTCTCGAAACCTTAATGATTTGGAGAAGATCTGCAAAGAGGAGTGGGACAAAATCCCTCCTGAGATGTGTGCAAACCTGGTGGCCAACTACAAGAAACGTCTGACCTCTGTGATTGCCAACAAGGGTTTTTAAACCAAGTACTAAGTCATGTTTTGCAGAGGGGTCAAATACATATTTCCCTCATTAAAATGCAAATCAATTTATAACATTTTTGACGTGCGTTTTTCTGGATTTTTTTGTTGTTATTCTGTCTCTCACTGTTCAAATAAATCTACCATTAAAATTATAGACTGATCATTTCTTTGTCAGTGAGTAAACGTACAAAATCAGCAGGGGATCAAATACTTTTTTCCGTCACTGTATATATATATTTATAAACCTGTGTTTTGTTTGGAATTGTTTTATATCATTGAGAGCAGAGTATTTTTATGAATTTTTTTAAAGAAAAGATCAAAAGTTTAAACAATAAAGATAAATTTTCACAGCCTTTTTTGCTCATATTTACCAGGGGTGTCAGTATTAGTGGAGGGCACTGCATATGGCAAAGTTACCAATGGTCAGGTTTATGTTAAGTTACAAGGCATTCATAGGTGCCATTAGGTCCTTTTCACTCTCTTATTTATTTATTTATTTATTTATTTTTATACATTTTGGATTGTTACAACATGGAGCTGTCAAAACAAATCCAAGACAAAGTTTTGTAAATGTATCAGTGAGGGTTTGGTTATAAAATAAATAAATAAATAAAAACCTCAAACTTGGAACATCCTGCAGAGTATCATTAAATTCATTATTTAAAAAAAACTGAATGATTATCAAACATCAGTGAACAGGTAATGAAGGCAGGAAGAGAAGTGACTAAGATGCTGAGGGTGAAGCTCAACGTGATGCCACCACCATCATGCTTCACTGTAGGGATGGTATTTTCAATTGTACTTTTTTCTGTGTAAATTCAGCAAGATACATTGATTTCCATCAATCCATCCATCTTCTATACCGTTAATCCTTTTCAGGGTCACGGGGAAACCTGGAGCCTATCCCAGGGAGCATCGGGCACAAGGCGGGATACACCCTGGACAGGGTGCCAATCCATCGCAGGGCATATTGATTTAACTCATTTTCAAGATTATATTATACAATATTTGGTGTAGATTAATGACATAAAATCCCAATTATTTCATTTAAGTTGTAACACTACAAATTGTTTGAAAGTTCAAGTGAGGGAATACTTATGCATATTTCATGAACAACAGACAAATGTGATTTGGCTTGTGATTTGTTTGATTGCATATGAATGAATATGGGTATTCAGAAATGGTATCAATGCTAACCCCACTACCAACCTTAACCTTCATATCTTTTTTTTCAATTTTTTTTTTTTACTTGACTTAACTTGGGAGCATATTTACAAATCTATAAAATTTGACAACATTGTAACTCACACTCAGTGCTACTAGATGATACACAGGATGATTTGAGTCATTCCATTTGTGCTAACTCCTGTTTCAGTTTAATAGCTGTGAACATTTTGGTGGTGATTGCAGTGGATGGACCCAAAAGCTTTGTGCCTGTGTAATAATCTCTCGCTTTGTCCAAGACAGAATCCATTTTATTCATTTAGAAGAATTTACTTTGATTGCCTACCTGTGGTCTCTTTGTCTTTTTGTTGTCTATTTGTGCATGGTAGCGAGGTAAAAATAGCTTCCCATCAATAGAGGATATGTATGATTTTCAACAAGTTGAAATGGACAGTCGGTCTAAATTCAAGCATTAATATATCCAATAATATATACAACACAGGATAGTGTTTCACTCATATGGCAGAAAAAACATTCTGTGCTACTTAATTTTTTGTCCTTGTCATTGTGACCAAATGACATATACGCAGTGTTACTTAGACAATAAAACAGATGCTGAAAGTGATTAATTCAAAATGGGGCAAAAAGGCACTGGAATGAACATTATTACTAAACAGATTTGTCCTTTGTTTTTTGCTCTGTGTGCTAAATCTCTATCTACAGTATATGCCCTGTGTAGAAGCACTCAGACTATGACAGATATCTGCTACTGTTCCTTCAGCGAAAAGAGGCAGAAGATATTATGATTTTTTCGTGTCTCACTTCTCCAATTGTTATGGTAGAATATCAAATATACGTTCCCTCTCGCTGGTTGGCAAGCTTATAACCAAGTATACTTTGTTTGGGACATGTTCTTGTAGACAGCACAACATTTTGTGATTTCCTCAAACCGTGTCTGGCAAACTATTGTTGCAGTGTTCGTGGCGTGACTGGACTTCATAACCACAGCAGTGATGCCACAGTGCGTCAAAACAAAACACACAATTCTACTGTGCTTCCAGTTTTACTAAAGCTGTCATCAACATCTCAGAGCACAATACAATACCAATAGCGCTATCAGATACAGGGATTGTGCCGTGATTCAGTTATTAGTCTTGTTAATTCAGTTGAATATATTCATCACCACGTGATTGCAATTTAAGGGAGCTTGCACAAATCAATTTGTATGGGCATTCTACTACAGCATGCATAATATATTATAATACCTGTCATAACTCTGTATACATGCTCATAAGTCACAGTTTTTTTTTCTCACTTTATATAAATCATATGATGTCCTAATGTCTGGTTACACACTATAATATAGGTTCATAAGAACATTGTTGTAATGCATTATAACACATGAACTATTATTGTACCTAATTCCCTATCATGCCTGGTATGAGTCTGTATAAATGTTAATTAGTAGTCAGTGCATGCATAACCCTTTAGAAAGCGTATGATTTCATATCATCAAGTTACATTAGACGTTATAGACACAAACGTTATAAGGCATTATAACACATGAACTAGTATAGTACTTCTACCATAGTATTATGCATTATAATATTCACATTGGTTTCTTGGTAACACTTCCTATGAATTGTAATGCATTATAAAGATTTGAATAATGTGTTGTATGACATACAGTATACCCTATGATGCCAGGCATAAGTTTGAATAAATTTTCTGCATAAAGTAGTTAAACTTGCATGCAAAGCATGTTATAATGCATATAACCTCATAACACTTTATAATATGTTCCTAAGAACTTTGTAGGCACAAATGCTGTAATGCATTATAACACATGATCTAGTAAAGTACCTGTAACACTTCCTATGAATCATAATGCATTATAAATTCTTGAATAATGTGTTATATGGCATATATAATACTCTATAATGCCTGGCATGAACCTGTAAAATGTTCTTAAAAAGTAATAGGTGTATGCATAACACTTTATGCAACATATGACCTCATAATATCAGGTTATGTAATGCATCATAATATGTTCATATGTATATTGTAGACACAGATGTTGTAATTCATTATACAAAAATGAACTAGCATAGTACCTGTACCACAGATTAAAGAGCATTATAATATTCACCTTTGGTTTCTTTGTAATATGGCCTATGGGATCTTGTATTTATAATGCATTATATACACACAAGCAATGTCATATGGCATACATAATACACTATAATGCTTGGTATGAGCCTGTATACATGTTCATAAGTAGTTATACATGCATGCAAAACAATCGCAGAATGTTACAGAGCGCTTTATGATATGTTCATAAAATAGGCACAAATGTCGTTTGTTATAAACATGAACTAGTAAAGTACCTGTACCACTTCCTATAAATTGTAATGCATTACAAATGCCTGAATAATATGTTATATGGCTTGCATAATACTTTATAAAACATGTGACTTTATAATATCAGGTGACATAATGCATCAAAATATGTTCATAAAATCATCATAGACAAAAATTGTAATGCATTATAATACATTAAGTAGTATAGTAGTTGTACCACAGTGTTATGCATTATCATATTCATGTTTGATTTCTTCACAATAGTTCCTGAATTTTGTATTCATAATGCATTATAAATGCATGGATAATGTGTTATGTTGTATACATAATACACTGTAATGCCTGGCATGAACCTGTATACTGTAAATGATCCTAAGTAGTTATAGTTGTAACTTTATTCCTAATGTCAGGTTACCTAACCCATTTTAAAATCTGTTCAGAAGAATAATATAGACATTAATATTGCAATGCACTATAACTACAATTTGAGAAACCAGTAACACTTCCTTCTCACTAAAGTTATATGCACTTTATTCTCCTAGTTATAGTTATATGTGCACTTTATAAAGCATGCTTATATTACCTCATGTTGTCAAGTTACATAATGCATTATAGTAGCTTTTCATAAGAACACTGTAACATAAGCACTATAATATTAGTGTAGTATCTGTACTGCAGGATATGAATTATGATAATTATGACTTGGATTAATGCTCAGCTCCTGTGTTTATACGTGTTTATAACACATAATATAAAATAATGACAGGTACTGTTATTATACTGTAAATGAATTTACTAATGATTAGGAATATAGGATTCATAGGAAGTGTTGTCAAATGTTGGAATTCAGTAATAATATTAACGAATTGGTCTTGGAGTGTCAGTTTTACTGCTGATGTTATTTTTTTCAAAAGATCCACCACTGTGCAAATTCAGCTTGATGCAAACTGTATGCATGCAATTATATCCACTGTTATAAATGGGAAGCTTTTTAAAAAAAAAAAAAAAAAAAAAAGCATTTTTACTAACATGTAAATAGTTTGAGCAGCTTGGACTTGAGAGGAAACATTTAAACTGGACCTTAAAATGTTTTAGATGAGTGCAGTGAAGGTCTGGTAAGGTTGTTGATGCGTCTAGCCTACTTTTTGAGAATCAATCATGAGCAGTGTGTCAATAACAACCAGCTAAGGTCAAATCTATGACAGTTTCATTTGTAAAATGGAAGACTAAGCTTGAGCATTAGAGCTGCTATCCATGTGTTTAGAAAAAAAAAAGTTGATGCTGAAATAAAGAAAAGCATGGACATTTATAGAAAGGATCATGGGATGAATTAGGTATATTTTAGAGTTGGTCTTTGGCCAAGTCCTTGACAGTTAAAGTACTTGGGATATAAGATCATATTATGTTGACCTTCCAGGAAAGGTGATCGTTGAACACTTTTAGCCATAAGACAAATGCATGTGAGATGCTTTTCTGTTGATGGTTCGTGCCTGTTCCTAGGGAATATCTGTTAAACAGAGAAATTACATACACATTGATTGCCCTTTTTTAAAACGCAGAGAAAAGTGCACTAAATAACCATTACTGTTCCATAATTGCTCTCAACCTTCAATTACACCCGGGCTATCAGGGAGATCACCTTTGCTCTTTACTCTTTAAAGTTCCATCTCATGTTCATTTTAGGAAGACTTCAAAGTGTGTGTGTGTGTGTGTGTATGCCTGTTTGGTATAATGTAGTCCCTTACTCTTCATCCCTACTGGTATCTCTCTCTCTCTCTCTCTCTCTCTCTTTCTCTCTCTCTCTCCCCTTTATTTATCTCTCATGCTGTGCATAATAGCACAGTCTACAAGCTCCATTGAGTACAAAACCACTGTAGCAGCTTGGAGGCAGGATTTGCTTATTACTTGTTTGCAAAGCCCCCAGTATTCCCATCACACACAGGAATAAAAACATTTTGAGCCGAGAATGACAAATAATGGCATGGTTACATCTGGATACACCGTGGTTACAAGTGGATTTAACGCGTGGATTTATCTGTGTCTCTCTGTCTTTGAAATAAACGAATGACCTTCCTCCCTTTATTTTTCATTAAACATAGCCTTCAAATGTTCAGAACCGAAAGTAGAGAGTAATATTCATATTAATATCACTTATCATTTTGGCTCTCACCTAACAGATAACAGATGCCGAAAATAAAAATGAAAAACTAAAGGCAGGAAGGAAACGAATGGAAAATAAATGGGGAAGATAGCATATCCTCTGGCATTTGACAATGCAAAGTGAAAGTAAAATTGCCCCAATATCCACTTCAAATGTGTGAAATTGTTCATTAGCCTGTGACGAATAAGCAGACAGTGTCTCTATGGCATTCAAAAAAAAACATCTTTCTGTCTGTCTCTCAGTCTGTGGGCACTGCATAACACCCTCCTCAGGCAGGAATCGAGTGAACAAGGGAAGGAAAATGGATATTCTCTGAGTTAAAATACCCTGATAATAAACTCAGCCTTGGGTGCTGTTAGGATGATCAGCTCAAAGGTGGCAGTGAAATGATTACTCACTGCAAAATCAGAATGCTTGAATAAGGGCAAAGTGTGAAGTTTTCCTCATCCTGATTTTTTGTCATTGGTGCATATTAGCTGTCCTTCCCTTTATATCATCCATTTCTCTCCCTTTTACCCTTTCCCATCAGATTTGTCCTTTGTTACTATTGTGTATCTATCCTAAAAAAGGCAGCAAAACGTACAAGATACATGCAACCCGTATACACACACACACACACACACACACACACACACACACACACACACACAAAAAAAGAATGGTAACGATGAATCACAGATGTTAACATTCTGATGAAGCTATGTAGATGAAGCTAGATCTCATTAGAACATGGATGTCCAGTAGTGTCCATGAAGGGCTGGTGTGGCTCCAGGTTTTTGTTCTAAACAAGTACCTGATTACACATGTTTATACAGGTGTTGATTAATTTTCTATACCAGCAGCTCTTTCTGGCTGTAATACAAATCAGAGGTTTATATTAATGCACACGTTCGAATATGTTATGGTTTAAATTCAGGACTTGTATGGCTGTCACTCCACATAATCGAACTAATAATAAATGGATGAAAAAAGTGGTGTTACTTTAAAAAAGAGAACGGTATCATAGTTGATATGGTAAGGAGATGTTTGTAAGGAGTCTCCAGATTCAGCACTTCAGTATAAGGTGAGTAAGGGAGAGTCTTTAAGACGAGCACTTCTCAGTCAAATGACAAGCTAATATTTTTTTTGTCTTATTAATTTCTATAAAGAGAAAACAATAAAAGGCTGGTAAGGGAACAACTTTTTGTAGCTGCTCTAATGTGAGTGATAACAGTAACTAGCTTCTTACAACAATAAAATGTACAACATGACATTTATTAATAAATTACAAATTTTAACTGTTGGGAAATTGCTATGGAGTGAAAGGATGAAAACTTTGGGGTGGTAACAGTAATTCAGCTTCATGTGTTCATGTCATCTTGCACGTTTTATTCCTTACTTAATCAGTTGATTTGGACCTTCAGTCAGCTATCAGATGTGATTTTTTTCTTGGTTGGAATAAAAACCTGCAGACACACCAGACCTTTACAGATAAGGTTGAACACCTCTGCATTAGAAGTTTTAGAATGTCTCATCACAAGCCCCCCCCCCCCCCCCCCCCCCCCAATCTGTAACCTGAATGTGATTGGTTTTTTTCATTATGGCTTTCTTTTAACTGCCACCATGCTTGTTTACCTAGGTGCCTCTAAATATCCACCACCAGTTACCTTGGAAACTACATTAAGCAAATCAATGAAGGTAGTGTCACTGGATAGGGAGGGCATTCTTCTCTCTCCCCTCTCCCTCTTTTCTGTCCCCCTCCTTTGCTCTCTCTCTCTCTCTCTCTCCCTCTCTCTCTCTCCCTCTCCCTCTCCTTCCCTCCTTCCCTCCCTCCCTCCTTTCGTTTTCCTCACTCCCCGCATTGTGAGATTGCATGCTGACAATCACAGCCCAAGCCGTTTGTGTTGTTGCGTCTGTCTGAGTTTTCAGGAAAGTGCCTCCAGGTCTAAGATCCCATGGAAAGATGGCAAGCACGTGATGCTTTCCTTTCACTTTCTCGATGATCCTCTTTCTGATGTTCCAGGTTATAAGGCTGGCTTAACCTGACCATTTTAGGGTTTTTTGTTTCTGTTGGTAGTTTTTCTTTTTGGAGTTTTCTGCTCAACTGTTGAAAGCCCACTGGGATAACTAGTAGGTTTTCGGATCGTGGTTTACAATGTAATGAGTGCACTCCACTATGATGAACCTGGATGGCCTCGAGATGATCGCCGTCCTGGTGGTCATGGCACTTTTCATCAAGGTCCTGGAGCAGTTCGGACTGTTTGAGCCTGTTGGAGGAGAAGGTAACACACTGTTTCATATGAATGGTTGCATTAACTGGCTTACTATGAAGAAATCAAAGTTTTACAAATGACAAAGCTCATATATCACTTGTATGTGACGGTGAGCTCGAGTTTGCAAAAATTCTGCAGTACCCTCGGTCCTAAGGATCCCGCTGTGGTGAGGGGAGACGAGTTCGATTACTTACTGCAACTGTTGGCTCTGAAACTTTATCTTGTGATTCCTTGTACTCCCTCACCCCACCTCCCTGTGCCTCCGTGCTTGATGCACTTATAGTCTAATCAATAGTACGGCACAAAGAGGCTTCGGGTGATGCTCTTTTGGCATCTGCTAGGAAATATGACTCGCTGTTTTCTGTCTTTTACTAGGGAGATACATTTCTTCGATATGAAAGAAAAGTATAGTGAGTTTAGAAAGTCTGGGTCATGTTTTGGAATGTTGAATCTGCACTTTGAAGTTTGCTTTTAATAAAGAACACTTATAAAAGCACACTTTATGAAATTATATGTATTGTGCTTTGCAGATGTTAGATGTTAGTGAGATATTCTTCTGAGGTTAAGGGTAAGTTTGTATTATACGTTTCAATCCATAATGTTCGGAATTTTGCTGATCTATTTCTCCAAAGCTTTATCTTACCAGCCAGGATCAATATACAAATAAACTCATTGAGATATCCTTGACGTCTTCTCTGCATGAATGACCAATCATTTAGCAGCAAATTAAATTTAAACAATCGTCCTTGTCCATTGATAAATCTATACCCCGCCCTTCATGTCCTTTACACCATAATAGTTAAGGATGAAGATGCATTTTTCTTTTTATTGTGATGCATTTATCTTGATATCCAGACTCTTTCAGCATCAGGCCTTTAAGTACCATATACTGTTGACAGTATCTAATCTCCTTGCACGACAACGGTCATTTTATGGGTGGAGTTTATCTTAACTGAGATGTGTGCTGATGAAGGTTTGATTGTGAAGGTCACTTAAACACTGCAGTAAGAGGCTGTCTTGAAATCATTTTTCAAGCAAAGAAAAGTGGATTTGGCCTTCAGAGATTTGGCTTCTGACCTGCTGGTATTTATGTGTTTTGTGTACACAAGGCATTTTAACTCTGGAGTCCACTAGTATGAGTTATCACTCAAAAATATACAAAAAGAGCAGTCTTCTTTTTTCCATTCAATAAAATGGCAGATTAGCCCATCACTGAAGCAAGTGTTTTGAACTGTACAATATTAACTGAGCCCCTGGAAGCCCTGCCCCCTTACCCCAACTCTCATTAGTAATCTTTTATCTAATCTCGATTTTCTCACTTGAAAGATGCATCCACACTTACTATCTAGGTAAAGGGAGAATGTCTTGAATTCATTAATCTGTTGATGTATTTTACATGCACACTTTCTTATTAATTACTGTACATAACATCTTTTTCCTAGACTAGCAAGAAACAAGTAAAATTAACTTTTTTAGTATCTACATCTAAAACAAGCACGCCTTTGTCCTTTAAGTGTAGACCCAGTATGTACACACATTAAAGTTTCCACCTTAAAAAAGGACTATATTGAAAATGTACTGCGTCTCCTCCCCCCACACTGTTTCCCCCAGCAGGATTATGTATTATTTCTCTTCATGATTGACAGGCCTGCATGGCTAGTCTTTATGCTTAGACTTATACCTTGTATTATTTGTTAAAATAATTCACCATTTGGCATTTAGTCCACTTGGACTGGTTTTAACGGCAATGTAGGAATGCGGTAGTCTGAATATCTGTCATTTTTATGGACTGAAGTAGAGTTGAATTAATCAAAACAGCTCTCCCACTCTCAACCCAGACCTCCACACTGATGTGTCTTTTGGAGCATGCCCAGCTATGAAGGAAGATGTGCCAACTGATTGCTCATTTCAAGATTAAAAAGCAAAGTTCTTTTTACTGCCCTCACCCTGAGGTTTGTGCCAGACTTGGCCTGTACAAAATTTAGAGGTATTCAGCCATCTCCGGACCAAGCAGTAGAGAAAGACTTTTAGAGAAAAAGCCAATAAATTGTCCAGACACATTAGGCAAAGTGCTACCCTTAATATGAATGGTTTTAATAACAAAAGCGTCTCGAGGATTTAAATAAGCCCTGGTGGGTTTTACAGCCCCATTCTGCAAATGTGAAATCTTCAAGTCTCTGTTGTTTTTGTGATTATGTTTGTCAGGAAGAGGCTGAGGTCACTGCACTATGCCTTTAGAGTGGTGAATTATTAATTGTAACAAGCACTCCGCCACTTATCTGCTTCTGTTTATCGCCACATGCCTGACATAACTCACTGTCAGTGAAGCCGTGTAATGAATAGGTGTCAAACTTGCCAGGTGGACCAGAGTCAAACTGTGAAGAGGGCATGTCTGGCTGGCACTCCATCATCTGTAGGGTGTTGGAACATGTAATATAGTGATAGATTGTGTTCCAAAATTAATGTCGTTGGGAAAATATAATATAACAATTCAATAAATGCAATTCATACCATTCTTCAAATTCATACTATTCTGTATATTATTTGTATAACCCACTCTTTGCGGTCTAATTCTCTAATCTGTCCATTTGTACAGTTTAGATCTTCAGTGATAGTCACAGATGCATCCACTTACTTCACTCACTTTACCAATCACTTTCCTGTTTCATTTTAACCACCATTAAGCCACATTTTAAGTTCAGCAAAGAGCTCTGCTCTGTGGTCAAACTCATTAATATATTGACGCAACTTTTAAAATCTGTATTGTCACTGTAACATGACTGACTCTGTGAGACTATAGTGACACGTGAATCTAAGTCCAGGCCACATCATCCAAAATGTTTGGTGTAGACCAAAGGCAACTAGTCCAAGGTCATAAATTCTGAATGCACACTAATTGGTAGATAATGCAGTCTGTAATTGCTATAGTAAACACACTAGACATTGCAAAGAGTGCCAGAGTGCTATTTAAACAAACTGGAACTAATGAGCCACACATTAACCTAGTCCATAACCTAGTCCAAGAATTCTGCATTCAGTTGAACACTTAAGATACATCATTACTGGTAATGTGTAATGATATGTGTCATCATAGAGCAGAACTATGCCGTAATTCCTCGCTCTGTCACCAGCCAATCAATAACACAATCTGACCCAAACGGTAAACAACTACATCTGTATACACACACACACACGCACACAATTGCAATCAAAATTATTCGACCCCATTGCAAATCTGGTTTATTGTCAATATTTACAGACTTTCAGCTGTTTGCAATGAACAAATCAAACAAAAGCAATTGAAATAGTTCAATGGTGGTTTCCCCAAATTCAACTGAAAATTCAATTCATAATGATTTCTCCAGTTTCAAAATTATTCAACCCCTTCATGGTGAGCATCATTAGTACTTAGTAGAGCACCCTTTTGCTGTTATGACCTGCCTCAAACGAGATGCATAGCTTCTGGCAGCGTCCCTGAAGAATCTTAGCCCATTCCTCATGAGCAGTGGCTTCTAGTTCAGTAATATTCTTGGGTTTGCGTGCTGCAACCGCCTTCTTCAAATCCCACCAGAGATTTTCTATGGAGTTCGTCATGCTGAGGATGCCATCTGTGAGGAAGCTGAAGCTTGGACGTCATTGGACCTTCCAACAGGACAATGATCCCAAGCATACCTCAAATTCCACAAAGGCTTGATTGCAGAAGAAGTCCTGGAAGATTCTACAGGGCCTGACAAGTCACCTGACTTGAACTCCATAGAAAATCTCTGGTGGGATTTGAATAAGGTGGTTGCAGCACGCAAACTATTCAAGCCAGAAGCTATGCATCTCGTTTGCAGCAGGTCATAACAGCAAAAGGGTGCTCTACTAAGTACTAAGAATGCTTGACTAATTTTGAAACTGGAGAAGTCATTATAAGTTGCATTTTTGCATTATAAGTTGAATTTGGGGAAACCACTTGAAGCATTCATTGTGTTGAACTATTTCAATTGCTTTTGTTTGATTTGTTCACTGAAAATCTGTAAATTTTGACAACAAACCTGATTTGCAATGAGGGTTGTATAATTTTGATATATTGAAAAAAAAAAAATATATATATATATATATATATATATATATATATATATATATATATATATATATATATATATATATATATATATATATGTGTGTGTGTGTGTGTGTGTGTGTGTGTGTGTGTGTGTAGCGCCAAGGGAAGATTTAAAAGTATATTAAAAAAAACTTATGTTTTTTTGTTTTGTTTTGTTCTGTTTTTTGTTTTTTTACATTGTGGTGAAATGTATTTATGGTTTCTTAATATTGAAGTGTCAAATTATGTTATAGGCAGAACAACCTTGATTGATCAACACTTTCATCAACACCTGATTGTTAGCTTTGCAGAATTCAGCCACAGCAACATCCAATTTTCCAAGAAACCACACATTTACTTCTAGGTAGGGCTGCAACTAAAGATTATTTTGATAATCGTTTAATCTGTCAATTATTTCCAAGGCCAATTTTTATTTTATGTATTTTTTCAAAAAACATGTTATTTCACATTCTGCCCAATGTTGTCCTTCAAACACTGTGCAAATTGAAGGCTAATTATGTGAGCTATGCTATACATTGTGCAAAGGATTTTTTAAAATATTAACATTGTATTTTGAAAAAAAAAACAAAACTGATTGTCCGCAAGCTTTAAAGCAGAAGTTAACTCATTATATAAAAATTCTAATAAAAAAAAAGAAAAGAAAAACAAAAACACAAACTAAGTGTTAACTGGTAAGAGTAATTGTAACTGTTAAGAGGTTGATGTTCTGCAGTAACACACACATTCACTCATCTGAACACAGTAACATGTTTCTTTATTCTGTAAATGTATGATACTTCTTACATTTATATACTATTACATGTTCTAACCCCATTACAGTTACTGCTCTCATAAAAACAATTACTTTTGTTCCTAAATATAGAGAAATATAGCATCAACAACATATTTGATCAAAATGAATATTTTAGTCAGAGTTACTGCGGTTCTTTCCTATCGCACGCTGTTTGATTGAAGCGCATGCGTGGACTCGCGCTCATTCAGTGAAGTTTAATGGAGACCCACTCGCGGTCAGGACGAGCCTTTATGTAAAATGGAAATACTGGAGTGAATTTCTAACATTTACAGATAAGGATATAAATGTAAAAATATCATTCTGCACTGAAGAAAACACGTCTGGAACACATTAAACAGCACACACATCTGTCGCAGCATCTGACACGACAAGCCACGTTAATACCCTTACGAGTTTGTTGAAACGCTCCATATAAAACATTCTCCTGTTTTGGACGACCTGGATGGTGCACTTTTCCCCCAGCAGCTCGCTCTGTGACCTCCACTGTTTCTCATGTGTGTCTCCACAGTTTTTGTCAATTTACCTAATTTATATACTGTATGATAGTCACCAAGGTCTTGATTAATTAATGGTATTTAGGTTGGATTAAATGATAGCAGAATTTCAGAGTCCAATTTGGAAGATGTTATAGGATTCTCACTTGTCACAAAACTCACACGACAGCTACAAATACGATAACAGTTAAACATAAACTAAACATGCTAATGGACAGGAAATTCCCCTTATTACCTCAAGTTCACTTCGAATAATGTTTCAGTTTACCTGTTTATAGGATTTTCATTGCATTATCTGACAGGGAGAACAGACATTATCAAACAATCTGTTATAGAATTTTATTGGGAACATTTTGTGCAGTGTGACGAGTAACAATCTTAAACACTGCTATTATCACACAGTGTAAAACCATCTTTGGTCAGATAGAAGTCCTCTATATATGCTAAATAAGAAATCTAAATCCCTAAATTGTGCCAGTGTTGGATCCAATTCCACTTTAATACTGTCCCGAGCTTTCAAGCCTGGAGGCAGAAGCTGAAAAATCATTCAGCATGACCTTAGCATCTCTTTACAAGCATCCCTCTCGCTCTCTCTCCCTCCCTCCCTCTGTCCATCCCCCCCTCTGTCCATCCCCCATAACATTCATAGTCATTAGTGGGTAGATGTATGTAGACTTTCTGGTGAAATTCCAATGGATTTCTGCTAGTCTAATGAATGTGTCAGCTTTGTTTCACTAGTGCATCTTTCTAATTGAAATGCCCAATTTACAAACTTTAATCCAGAGCATAAGAGCTGCTAAGGGAGGCTGATGAGGGTAACACTGTTAGCGAGCCCTACACGAAAGGGGAGCTTATTCTTTCTCATTTATGGTATAGATAACATGTCTAAATTACAAGCAGAGACAACCCCATCTGTAATTGTGAGAGGTAGTAGGATCTGAACAGGCCATAAACCTGTGGAATACTGTTTTGTACTAACATGTAAAGCCATTTTTTGGACCCAGGATTTTATGAGGCCCAGAATTACTTGGACTGATAGGAGATGACCAGCTTGAGGAAAATAAGTAATAGATAGTTAAGTGTTTGTATGGACTGTCTGTTAGATAAATTGTCTTTATTAGTACAGTGTTAGGGTCTGTTTTTTTGTGTGGTTTTTAAATATATATGCACAAACTCTTTATGAAGCCCTGGCTTGTAAAGAACTCCTGCTGATTGCTACTAATATTACTCATATATTATTTTCTTTCCTCAGTTGGCATTACAATGAGAATCTACAAAGCAAAGAGGTTCTCACATTTTTTCCCTCTATTTTTACCCTCTGTTTTGTTCTTGGGTGTCTCAAATTCTTTTGAAAAAAAAAAAAAAGTTGCTGGATGCTGGATCATTACTGTATATATATATATATATATATATATATATATATATATATATATATATATATATATATATATATATATATATATATATACTGTACCATCTACAGTTTTTCTCAAAGCTTAACGAAAGAAGCTTGCAACAAGTCGCTCAATTACTGTCAAGACGTCTGAATCAAGTGTCAGCCAATACTCAGAACTAGAGATATTGTATTGAACATGAGAAAGGTGTTCGGCACATTGCTAAGTTTGACTATACAATAAAAGTTCTGATTATATTAAATGTGAATGTATGGCGTAAAATACTTTTTACGCGCAGATAAGAGGCTTCGGAGTTATAAAGCCATCTTCTGTGGTTTGCTGCTAATGGCTTTAGCATGAAGACCTTTTGTGTTCAGCACATTGTGGTTCCTTTTGGATTGCTCATATGCTGTATATACTAGTGCATAATTGGTATAGGATGCTTTATGAGCTCAAAGTCATTTAAAGATCTTTCTAAACATAATTGTTTGAAAGGTAAACTCCATCCAAAGAAGAACTTCAATATTGCCATGTGTAGTGATTCTGGGGCTCATTTGTAGGTTGGTGTTGAATTTTTGTTATTCTAGTGAGAAATTAGTGGTTGTCCGCTGCATTGATTTGACAGGTAACATTGTTAGTACAGTTACAATGGAGTTTAATAGGAGAAAACATATAAACAGTCTCAAACTTAGTTCCTAAATACAAAAGAGCAAGAGCTTCTGTTCTTAAACACAATTTCCCACCAACTTTCAATATCATATTAAGGAGAAATTGAATGTACAATTAGTGGAGATTAAACACACTGGACTCCGAGTTCAAGAATGCAGTGTAGCTATACGACAGAGCTGCTCTGAGTTACAGCAGAGACTCGGCTTGGCTAATTAGTGATTTTTGAGATGACGAGAGTGATGGTGTTGACGTATGTAGTTTTTGAGCTTTGAAGCTTTGGAACCTGATGCAGTACTGCTGTATCCGTCTCTTTAGGCGGAGATGAAGCGATAACTAAACCTCATCAGGAGGTATTTCAATGGCATTGTTGGTAGTGTTAACCAAAGTGAAAATAGACCAACATGGTGATGAAAAAAAAGGAATAAATAAGCCAACTTAGAATTTCATTAGAAAGTAAATCTTAGACGCCACTGAAGATTACATGTTAACTATAAAGATTCATATGCAAGTCATTCTGGGTGGATTTCTTCCTTTAACTCTTTTTACTAGAGGCCAAAAAGAAAAATGGAATTTCCACCCGTGTTCGTCATTGAATTTAATAGTTAATGACTAGTATGAAAGTAGACACTTAGGGCTTTAAGAATTTGCAGTTTTTCCACAAGTATTCCTTTTTTTTACCTAGCTTACTGGATTCAAATGTTATCATTTTATCGTGGCAGTTGTATACGGTGTTTTACTGTCAAAAAAGGCCTTAGTTGTGCTCTCCGTTTTATCTCTTTGCCAATGTTATTGTGGAGAGGTGTGATTTGTTTGCCCAGCAGGGAGCCCACACTCCTTCCCTTTCCCATCGGCCTGCTCACCAGCAGCTAAACACAGAGGCCCTGTTTACACTAGTGCGTTTTGTTTTAAAACGTTGTTTTAAAATGAAAATGATACTCATCCACACTGGCATTTCCGCTGTGTTTCAGAAACGATCTCCGTCAACACTACACGACTGAATATGCGCGTCACATGACCATTCATGCACACTGGGCATGCACATACAAGTGTAAACAGGAAGTTGGTTGCTAGTCACCGGCAGGCACAAAAAAAAGGGCGTTCGATGTAGGGCTTACACCGCTTGAAATGCAATTTGTTGGCGATTGCTCTAATCATAGCTCGCCTCTTGCGCATGTAGCAGCTACAGTATTATAAAATACAGAATTTAACTGCACAATGGCTTCTAAGAATGACAACAAAACCAGCAAAGCTTGCTGTTCAGTCTCATTCTTGTTGTGTATACGATCAAGGTAGCATAATGGTCATATGGTAGGGGCTTGACGAATCAGGGAAGGATACGCAATGATCCAGAAGACCCAATCAGGGAGAGAATGTGGGCGGAGCGACACCTTCATTTTCAAAGTCTTCATTTTGGTCTGTTTACACTGAAATGCGAGCCTGGAGTTTTCAAACTAAAACGGGGTCTTCAGCATTTCCAAAAGTCTCCGTTTACGAGGGTCAAATACTCCGGAGTAGTGTAGACGACAGGTGTAACTGTAGCAAAAGTTATGCGTTTTAAAACGACAACGCACTAGTGTAAACAGGGCTAGAGTCATGATACTCTACACACAGAAACCCAACAGTGTCCTGACTAATCTTATAACAGACTAGCAGCGATAAGATAATTCATTTGGTTATATTGATTGAAAATGTCCGATAAGTCGAATGTCAGTGTACGGCGAGAAAGGGTTAAACTTTAGAATCAGAAATGTTTTATAAAAACATTTTTGGCTTTTATCCAATATATATTTTCAAGTCTACCACATATTGTTTGGAACAGTATGGGTATGTTGTGTCAAAGAGTTGAATTTTTTCTCTCTGTGTCCTCTCACTGAAACATAATTAACTATGCTAAATGAAGTGAGAGAAAGTTAGAGATGAGATACACACAAAGCTTTTGGCTAATGATCACAATATTTCTCGCTTAATCTAATTTGTCATGCAAGCACAGACTAAATCTGAGCATAGACAAATTCATTCATTCATCTGCAGTGTCCTGTTTATCCTGGTCAGGGTTGCTCTGGATCTGGAGACATTGGATGTGAAACACTGGACACGGATTGGGAATACATACTGCATTTACATTTATTCATTTAGCAGGTCTTGAATTTGATATGGGCGGCTACAGGAAGCCAGTGGAGGGAGATGAAGAGGAGTGTGACATGGGAAGCTAGTCAAACATACACATTCACATACACTTTCTTACATTTACATTTACTTACGGGCGGCTGTGGCTCAGGTGGTAGAGCGGGTTGTCCACTAATCGTAGGGTTGGCGGTTCGATTCCGTCTCCACATGCTGAAGTGTTCTTGGACACTGAACCCCAAGTTGCTGCCAATGGCAAGTTAGCACCTTGCATGGCAGCTCTGCTACCATTGGTGTGTGAGTGTGTGTGTATGAATGGGTGAATGAGACACAGTGTAAAGCCCTTTTTTTCATAAAAGCGCTATATAAGTGCGCCATTTACCATTTTTACCATTTGGGCAGTTTAACATAGCCAATCCACCTACTGGCATGCTTTTGGGAGGTTAAAGGAAAACAGAGAACCCAAAGGAAACTCACACAAATACAGAGAGAGACAGTAACCTGAGCTCAGGAACAAACCTGAAGCTGTGAGGTGGCAACACCGTCCTCTGGTCAACGTACCAGGATAGACAACTGTGATTTTTGCAAATAATACCACTGCTTTTGTCCAGTATTTCTGGTTTTGAAATGTATAGCGTATACATCTGTCTGCTAGTTCTTTTGGAGCCTTTAATGTCTACAAACAGATCAAACACATTAGGAAAACATTTCTCTTCTGAATATCCCTCTGGGATTTATAAAGTCACCATCCATCCATTTATCCATCCATCCATCCATCTAACCCTCCATCTATCTATCTATCTATCTATCTACAACCCCAATTCCAAAAAAGTTTGTACAGTATGAAAAAAGCTAATAAAAAACAAAGAAGAGTGATTTGTAAATGTACTTTGACTTTTGACAAACTACTTTGACATCAAGGTATTTGATGTTTTATGTAATCAACTGCATAGTTTTTTGAAGATAAACGTTTATTTTGAAATTAATGCATGCATCATTCCACAAAATTTGGGACCGGGGCAATTTAGGACTAATAGCGATTTCACAAGTTGAAATAATAAGGTGATGTGAAACAGGTGAGGCAATCGTTTAATCATAGTACAACACCAATTCCAAAACAGTTGGGACACTGTGTAAAATGTAATTTGGAAATCTCATAAACCCGTATGTATTCACAATAGAACATAGAAAAAATATCAAATGTTTAAACTGAGGAAATGTATCATTTTAAGGAAAAAATAAGGTAATTTTGAATTTGTTGGTCACAACACGTCTCAAAACAGTTGGGACAGATGCAACAAAAGGCTGCAAAAGTAAGTGTTATTAAAAAGAAACAGCTGGAGGAACATTTTGCAACTAATTAGGTTAATTGGTAACAGGTCAGTAACATGATTGGGTATAAAAAAGAGTATCTTAGAGTGGCAGAGTCTCTGAGAAGTAAATATGGGATGGAATCTGGATGGAAGCATATGTTGCTGTAAAACCTGTATATACCTTTCAGCATTGATTATGCCTTTACATCAACCATACATCAACACTGTCCAGAAGTGCCATCGACTTCTCTGAGCTCAGTCTCATCTGAGATGGACAGTAGCACAGTGGAATCGTGTTTTGTGGTTCAACAAGTCAACATTTCAAATAGTTTTTGGGCAAAACAGCTGTCGTGTTCTCCGGGCCAAAGAGGAAAAGGATCAACCAAACTGTTATCAGCGTCAGATCCAAAAGCCAGCATCTGTCATGATATGGGTGTGTGCCAGTGCCCATGGCATGGGTAATTTGCACATCTGTGAGGGCAGCATTAATGCAGAACGATATGTACACATTTTAAAGCAACATATGCTGCCATCCAGAGCACGACAACGCCAAACCACATTCTGCCCGGATTACAAGTGCGTGGTTGCGTAACAGAGAGTGCGGGTGCTCACATAGCCCGCCTGCAGTCCTGACCTGTCTCCAGTTAAGAATGTGTGGTGCATTATGAAGCGCAAAATAAAGCAATGAAGGCTCTGTTCAAAATTCCACTTGCTAATCTTAACCAACAGGTGTCTTCACGCAGAGCCCAAATGCTTAATAAGTGTTATTAAAAGAATAGGTGATGTTACACAGTGGCAAACTTTTTTGGAGTGTGTTGCAGTCATCAGATTTGAAATGAGTGTATATTTTCAAAAATAAATAAAATTCACAAAGTAAAACATCAAATATTGTTTTAACAATGGGTTTTCAATATAGTAAAGGGTGAATTGAATTCTCAAACGACTTACTTTGTCTCAACTTTTTCGGAATTGGGGTTGTGCCTCTTAATGACCAAGATTAAATGTTAAAATGCAAATAAATTTTAAATGAACATTCACAGTTGTTCTTGTCTATAGGTGCATCTCAATCAGCTCACTAGGTCGTGAATCAGTATATGGTGTACATGTTCGGCACTGTTAAGGACCCTGGCTCACTACACATTTGGACACTGATGTCTCAATTTCCAACGACATGACTACGTACTCACATTGTAATACATCACCACTTGCATTTATCAACAACACGCAGTACTGATAGCGTTCTGACATTATATTTGTTAGCATTTCTGTCATGGTACTTCAAGCAGGATCATAGGCTAGCTAGTGGATTTTTTAAAATCTTTAAACACTTAAAAGTCATGGGACTCAAATAAACCATATATAGTACATCATAAAGTTAAAAATCTCTAACTTAAGTTATACTTTTAGAGCTAAAACAACATTAACAAGCTACTTACATTTGTAAATGAAGATGGTTGAGAGTTCGTCCGCCAGTTTTGTCAAGCTGAGAGGCTTCAGAAAAGATGACGTAAGGGAACATAGTGAGACAGCATTTAAAATTGCAGATTCCCTGATCAGTGCCCTGTCTACTGAACTAGGGAACTGGTTGAGACCCTATTTTTTGTGATCTGAAATTTTTTTATCTGAATTTTCAGAACTGAATCTGAACCAAAATTTCTACACTTGATTATTATAAAATTTTATTTGAAATCTTGGAGACGAATTCAAGCCATGGAATACAATTTCAATTTCATCTAATTCAAATACAAGGCTTCACTTACAAATTCAAATAAAGGCATGAAAATCTATAATTATACATTGTAAATTTCAGATTGTAGTGAAACTTTTCTCATTCCATAGATGTACACCATGCTGAAAATCTCAGTCGGCAGGTCTCTCGTTTTTATGAAAATTAGTATTGTAAGTTTCTGCAATTACAAACATAATATATAAAATATATACAGTACCTACTACATAGTAAGTCTTCTGTGGTGTGGATTGTATTAAGAAACATTAAATAAAGCTGTATTAGATTATAAATTCTACATTAATACTGTTACAGGTATTTTTCTTCATCATTTTAATAACTACTGCTAAATCAGAGCAACTCATTTACCTCATATAACCTGCAAGAAGGAACCATTTCTAACAAGACATTTCTCTAACAGATTTATACTCCAATATTGAATTACACCACAAAGTGCTCAGCCATCATAAGTGAAGGAAAGGGAGGGGGTCTGTGGAAAACATTAAGATTTGTTTTACTCTCATGCCTGACAAGTTATTAAAAATGCATGGGCTGTGAAGAAAACATAGGCCTTTCATCGCACAATCTCTGAATAAAACTTTTAGATGTGAGTCCAACAACAGCTATTAGTCTTCTCAGCCTTCACATTTAAGCATTTTCAACAGAAATGTGGCTTTTGATCGATGACACTTAGCCTTGATAAAGCTATCTTTTGCATTGCCATAATGGAATCCTTTAATATTTCTCATGTTGTTTCTCAGGGATCCATTAGTCCATGTTGAAATGCTTTTTTCATCTGTGTAAAAGGTTTCTGAGGGCAGTGGTAGCTCAGTGGTTAAGATATAGGAATACTGATCAAATACTGATTGGAATACAAATCCCAGCACCACCAAGCTGGGCCTTTGAGCAAGGCCTTTAACCCTCAATTCCTCAGTTGTGTAAAAAAATAGATAAATGTAACTCTGGATAAGGGTGTCTGCCAAATGCCATAAATGTAAATGTAATGTAAATGTTTCAACATGAAATCGTGTTCTAATACCAAGAGATGATCAACAATGCCTCATACTTGCACATTTATAAAAATAAATAAATAAATAAATAAATTCTTATGATCCCAATTCATATGAAAGTTATCGAAGGTTAAAGTAAGAGTAAATTTAATGGCTAAAGCTTTTTTTTTATGATGTCATTTGAACAATCCAATACATAATTGGTGAGCAAAATGAGACTAACATAATTTGGCTGTGGATTATTCCTTTTAATTATTCCTAATTATTCCTCTATTCTTATAACCTCCCCTTTTTCTAGTCTGGATTCTTTTGCTTGCTTTACAATATGGCTCTAGCCTTGTTTGTTTACCATATTTGAAGTCTCATTCAAAGTGTGTATACAAATATCAAAGCTCATTTACAGTATACATCATTCATATACTCATTCTTGCTCAACAACAATCAGGAAGGACCTCTTTAATTGTTTAATGAGTTCTTAATAAGTTCTTATAATGCTTCTCAGTTAGGATTTTAAAAACATGAATACATGAAAGTGTCTGAAATGGAGAAATGCAATTTATTAAATATAAAATGAAATCTAGCAGTCTATGTTCAACATTAGACTAAGTATATATTTAACATCGGTTAACTATGTTTAATAGGAATGCCACTGAAGTGTTTTGGCTAAAAATGGTCAACAATGGAGAAAAGATTTTATGTAAAAATTTTGGTGATAAATTAAAGCAATAAGCCCCAAGAACAGTGATTTTTGAACAGCGTTGTTAGGCTTGACATGGAGAGGAGTGCTGAAAACCTCCTTCACTGTACTAAAATCACTGTAAACCAAGACTTGTTGGGCTTACCGCTTTTATAAAATGGTTACTAAATTATTATATTTTTAAAAATTCTCTTTTTTTTGTTAACTGTTTACTGCACATTTCTGCAGAATCGCATAATAATTCACCATCAGGCTGAGTTTACACAATTGCCAGCTAGCAGTTCCCGACTGCACAGTTGGTAATATTGTTACACCCTCCCATACTCTCCATAGACCTGAAATTGTTGAAATGCTTGTTTTCCTTTCTTTTTTTTTCAAGCTAATGATTTTGGACTATGAAATTGTTTATCACCTATTTTTTAAATCTTAGCAGTGAAAAATCAATATCGCACAAGTGTTGCAAAACGTATATTTATTTTGTAAAGTAATATGCTGTATTTCAGTCACTCCATGACTGTGTTCGACTTCTCAAGCATTTGTTTACATCATATTAACAGAACATGAACAAGGAGCAGGGATTTCTTATTACAAATGTGCTTAACGTTTGCACATTCGGAACATTAAGCCCCTAATTTATTCAAGATTTGTGTGTATAAACATGTCCAAACTGATTTTTCTATCTGGTTATGTGAAGGATTGTGTTTTTTGAATAAACGAAAAGCATGTCTTGTCTTTTTGTGCATGTTTGCATATGCACACTAAATGCTAATTTGCCATTCAGAATTTTGCAGCTGTTCATTTTAAATTGGCAGTTGCAAAAAAGTGTTGTGAGCGATGAGAGAGAACAAAGGTGCAAGTTTCAACTTTATGCAAATAAACAGAAGCAGGTGAATCAAGGGGCAAAGATCTGTTGTCTAATTATACGGTTCACCCAATAATTCATGGACAAAGTTACTTATAGCATTATCTCAGTTCTCTGTAATGCATGACCTTATTCTACATGATTGTAAAGATAAAAAGAAAAGAAATAGGGATTGAACAGCTTAGTAAAAGGTTAAAATAAGTAATTAAATGATTAAAAGATTCATTTGTAAACATCGTGTGCAGGTGAAGTGGCGAGCCGAAGGTGTGGGAAAATATTTGCACCGAATGCAGTCTACACGTATTGTTAATGAATATGACGTTTGGTGTGTTTACTTAAAAGTGCAAAATATGGGGCAGGTTCAATGCAAATAGATTTATTAAGCATCTGCAAATGTTTACTAAACTATAAAGTCACTCATAAATCACCTGAAAGGCAGGATATTTCAGATCCAAGTTAACCCTGGTTATCAAGAACAATTAGCAAAAACATATTGTAATATTGTTTCCTGCCCCTGCTTTGCATGCGAAGTCCTTTATGAAAATCATTTGCGCCATGGCCACTAACCCCACCGTTACAGTTTATCAGAGTCCACACACAATCTAGCACTCTTTATATTTGTATTTACATTTACAGCATTTGGCAGACACCCTTATCCAGAGTGACTTACAGTTATCTCATTTGTACATCTGAGCAGTTGAGAGTTTAGAGCCTTGCTCAAGAGCCCAACAGTGGCAGCTTGGCAGGGACTCATGACCTTCCAATCAGTAGTCCAGCATCTTAACCACTGAGCTACCCACTATTTATTTAGCTTTGTAAATCAGGGTCTGGGTGCATAATGATGTTCCATGTTGTAATACTCAGCAGTCCATTGTACTGTAATTTAGACTTCTTCAGGTTTTAAGATCTCTTGTCTGTTCTTCGTACAAAGCTCACACCTATTGCTGGTCAGTTGATGGTACTCTTGTGTCACGTGCATTACTGTCGGCTCCTTTAACAGCTCAAAATAATTTTAATTGTGGACACATTCACTTTTAACTGTTCTACAAACTGTTCTACAATCTTGATATAGTGTGGCACCATAAAAAAAAAAAAATATATATATATATATATATATATATATATATATATATATATATATATATATATATATATATATATATAGCTACTGTAGGAAACAACATCCTACGGAATAATTACAAGACATCGATATAGACAAGGTCTTGAGCTCCTAAAAACTTTGCGGCTGAAGGTGAAATTGTGCGCTTGTCCCTCATGGGAAAGCTTCATGGGAATCGTTAATGGTGGGGATCAATCTGTAGGGCCTGATCCCCAGGGTGAATGGTGAGGGGCATCCAGACACTTTCTAAGGGCCTGAGAGTATAACTCCATTTAGAGCTCATCTTTGGCTTCCAGGGCTGAATCTGTGTATAATGGAACCCAGCTTGCTTGGTTGGGGGAAAAAAACACTCAAGCACACTAGTAGTATATAGTCACAGAACTGTTAGCCTTCAGGCAGTGGGGATGTGGAATTTGAGAGGGGCAAACAATATGGCAGAGGAAGTGTAGGGTTAGTAGAGGAGCACCAACTCCAACCCCAAGCTGTCTAGCATAGTACGCTAACTATTAGCAATATCATGACAAGCTTGTCTCTTAGCTTGTTGGCTAGACACTAAGGCATGTGAGGTGGGCCTGCAGTACCTCAGCCCCAGTGCATTTGTTCAACAGCAAGCAGCAGGCAACGTAGCAAGGGACTTGACCATGTTAGCTACAGGCCTAGAGTACTGGTTAGGCAACCTGGGCAGCCATGTGGTGAGAGCCAAAGCAGACGGGGAGTCCCCATTTGGCAGAGATATGAGGGGAAATGGAAGGAAGCCGGACACATGCTGGCAGAGACCAGCTAACATTGCAAGCTCTGTGGTGAAGGGTGTGGTATGGTGAGAGAGGGTCACTCTACCACACTAACGACAAAGCTACCATTAACATGCAAGTTAGTCAATTTAACAAGGGTGTAAGTAATACATATTATTTGTTGAGGCAGTGATAAATATGAATTTAAACTGAATTTAAATATATATTTAAAAATCGGACTTAAACCATATATAATTGTATTGCACTTTTTGATACCTGTGTCTCAATGCATCATTTAAGCAGGCAATTTGGTCTAACTTTATTTGTTTGCCATGGGTCATTTAAATAGCATGCTGTGAAGTTCATTATTTGAACATCATGATTGAGTATACATTTTTAAGAGCTTTAATTAGATTTAATTGGGTGATATCCCTCAGCAGAGCTTTATGATTTGTGTTTGTATTTGTGGTTTTTTTTCAATCATTAAAGTCTTTTATTGTGGGTGAGGTAGTGTTTCTGCCTCATAGCTCCAGGGTCCCTGGTTAAATCCTGAGCTTGGGTTACTGTCTGTGTTGAGATATGTATCATCTCCCTGGGTCTACATGGGTTTCCTCCAGGTTCTCTGGTTTCCTGCCACCTCCCAAGCTGGACTGGCTACTCTAACTTGCCCTTAGGTGTGAATGTGTGTGTGTGTCACTATATATGATGACATCATGGTAATTGGTGACGGTGATCCAGGGTATATTTCTGCCTCATATTCAGTTCCCAGGATAGTTTCTGAATCCCCCTGTTACTGAAGATGAATTAATGAGTGAGCATTTTTTGAGGAATATTTAAATATTTGGGCCATTATTTGTTGGAAAAAAACAAAACAACGTATACGTATATACAAACTATGCTTAAGTTGATTATAATGTAGGAAGATAAACTACACTTAAGAAAGTCAAAACAGTGTTGCTTTTTGAATATAGCTCCCTGTCTAACTTCTGGTCATTTTGTGTATTGCTACTAAAAATATGTTATGGGCATGAACAGCAGTTGTCGTGCTGTCCTGATAAAACTGTTATGACTCTCAGTCTAAAATGAAAAATCTCAGATTGGAAGCAAATTGATGGTCCAAATAAGGAAAAAATCAGATTACATTTTTTTTCCATCTCCCTAGCACTGTGTGGAGAACTATACAAGGTTTCCTCCCCTGTATGTAACAGAGATATTGATTCAGGGGTTGGAAATCTGATTTATTGCACAGGGAGTAAGCCGACGTGGACCCGTCTGACTTCTGCTACGCTGGACGTGACAGAGATTAGTTAGTGCTGCATAGTAAAGTTTCTGATATCGTTTTTTCTCCAGGTCTTTTAGGCTTTGATTTTTACTTATTAGGGGACATTATATATATATATATATATATATATATATATATATATATATATATATATATATATATATATATATATATATATATATATAAAGGGAATTACATTTGCACTCAACTTTTCAATTTTCTAAATTAAAAATACATAGACACTGATGTGAATATTTCTTTTATACAATTAATCACTCAAATTGGCATTGCTTTTATGGCACTATGCAAAATCAGTCACAAATCTTCATTTAAAATTCCATTTAAACCAATCATCAATTTAATCATCATAAATCTTCAGGTGGATGAGATCACATTCTGAATCTCAGCCCCAATTGCAGTTTCTCTCTCTCACACACACACACACACACACACACACACACACACACACACACACACACACACACACACACACACACACACACACACACACACACACACACACACACACACACACACACACACACACACACACACACACACACACAGAGAGAGAGATTGAGATTGAGATTAATAATTCATGGCCGGGCGATATATTCCTGCATGCCTATTACTAACTGAGCCTCATCAGGATATGAGGTCAGACTAATTAAAAGCCAGCTCATTTTGCCACTGCTTGAGGAGGCTTTAGGGAAGTCTGCCATTTATTTATAACTTCCAACTTCCAAAGGAGAGCAATAAAGCTTTCACTGGATTTTTACGTGACAGCAGAAACAGGCCTGAGGTCAGTTTTAATGGTATTGATGCAAGGCAGTGTGAGGAAGAGAAATGTGGGAATTGATCTTAGTTCAGTTATTAGACTTTTATCAGTAGTCTGTCACTAGGATCTGGTGAAACCATCAGAGCGGGTATGCAGCATAACTTTAAGAAATATGTATTGCATATAATATAGGTGTCTGTTAATATTAAACACCCTGTTAACTGCCCAGTTTCACTGTATTATTTGAGCGGTGTGTCAGATTGACAGTTCTATTGTAATAGCATACTTGTATATTATACCCTGCTTACTGCACAAGTACTGTAAATATTGGTCCATACTGCAGTACATACTGCTCCAGTTTATACTGTAACTAATTCAACCTGCTGTTGAAATATAAATTATAACACATACTGCTCCTGTATATACTTTATACTACATACTCCTCCTCTATATAATATGTACTACATACTCCTCCTGTATATAATATGTACTACATACTCCTCCTGTATATAATATGTATTACATACTCCTCCTGTATATAATATGTACTACACACTGCTCCAGTATGTATAATATACTGCATACTCCTCTGGCAGGATACTTTGGCCCAAGTAGTACATCATCCAGACATTTTTTTGGGGCACTGAAAATATTCATATGCTACACTCTGTGTACTACATACTTCTTTTATATATGTATATATATATATATATATATATATATATATATATATATATATATATATATATATATATATATATATATATATATAATTTAGTATTAGTAGTATGCATATAGTATGACATTTAAGTCTTTTTGTTATGTTCATCCTGATTTTGTCTCTATTGATCCTTTCCACTCTGTATCCCTATCTGTGCCTCTATCTGTCTATCGGTTTGCCCCCTACTCTTTCCTTATATGGTCACAGTTCTTCTTTCTTTGTTAACTTACTCTCTGTTGATTCGGACTTTCCTCGAGTGTTTCAACTTGTTGCTAGTTTCCCCATATACTCCCATGTGTGGCAGCAAGATATTTCATGTTTGTGTGCAATGTCTTGAGCTGCAGGTCCTCAAGTCTAGGGATTTTATAGTTCCATTTTTGTTTCAAATTCTTCAAAGTTTTTGTTTTTTTTAAATTATTGAATACCCTTTTTTTTCTGCCAACCTGCATTTTGACACATGCTTTATGAACCTGTGGTGACAACTTGAAGAACCTAAATACACATGCTTTAAGCACTTGCATCCCTCACCTCATGCATGATACATGGTGAGAAAAATTAACTCCCTCAAGATGGATTCATGTGATTCTATCTTCAGATTTGTCCAAAAGAAAGCTCTTCTTATGTTTTATTTTGAACATTAATACATTTTGTCACTGATCACAATTTTCGTGCCTAATATAGCCTTAATGTAAACTGTCCTTTTGAATGTTAGGAATGCTACCCCATCATCAATTTTTAATAACAATAACAATGTGAAAGCCTCATTCTAGCCATGTCATATGTCAGCAAAAAAGCATTTCTGAAATCTCTAAGATCTCTAATAGAGATTTGTTGGCCCAGTCTGTAAAAGCAGGTGTGAAAAGGAGAAACCAATACAGCAAGAGATATCGCTGTGTTTTTTAGCTATAGAAAAAGAAATTACAGCCTTCAAATCTTCCTAAATGGAGCAGGTGGGCTTCAGCGACTCTAAGATCAGCTTTTCAAAGGCAATAAATAATGCTCTATATTGTTAGACGGTGCTAAACAGTGGCATAATTGATGTACTGTTGGGAGAAGAGTCATTCAGGATCAGATCACTGACATTTCATCATAAAACATGTTAATTTTGTCTTGGGATTTACTTATTGATTGTTTTCTGCACTATATTTGAATGAGATGCTCAAGTGTGATATACGAAGCAGAAACATGACACAAAGCATATGGACTGGATGTATGGCTATATACTGCCCCCTTGTGGTGTGCATGAGTGCTTGGCTTTCAAAAATTAAATCGGAAAAGGATGAACAGGGAACACTTTGAAACTAAGCACAAATGCAAAATTGCGTTCTCCATTTAAGTTCAGTTAGGTGTATTTATCTGGTTACTCATATTAAAATGAAATATAACCTGTCAAGTATTTATACAATTTAGGTTTTTTAGTAAAAATCTGGCATTAAATATGAACTGATTTACAAATAACAAAAATAACAAAACAATTAAACATCCAACAGACTGATTTAACTGTATAATGCACCAAATTGTGTTTTATTTGAGCAAAATTATTTATATCATGGAATTATATTTTTAAAAAAACCTGTATATGAGAACTGGATTTTTAAATAGGTTATATTAGAGGTCACCTGATTGAACGGTTTTGCTGATTAATTGGCACCAATAACTAATTTCTGGAACTATCGGTTATCTGCAAAAATCGGTTGGTTGGTTCAGTTGGGATGTACATCTTATATTTACTAATATTTATTAATGGTTATATATATATATATATATATATATATATATATATATATATATATATATATATATATATATATATATATATATATATAATTTTTAAAAAGTACAGTACATTTTCAGGGTATAGTCAGTACTGTTTATTTTTGTAATCAAATTCAGCAATATTTTACTTTGAGTCAGGGACGTTGCTAGGAAAATATAGTTCTACAGTTACTCTGAAAAGTGGCATTCAGAACATGCTGCAGTTCTACATCCCAGAGGTGGACGATGTTGAACAGGTGGTGGATGAAGTGGATGAAATCAACATGAAGGAGTTTTTAGAACTGGAGAAAAAATTAAAAGATTCGTAGTCCCAGCTTGTTTTGTCGACCTGCAGAGAGAAAGACCAAGAACATCGACCAGTGGCCATTATACCCAGTTGTAATAGTATTCTGATCTCTAAGTAATTATATCCCCCCCCCCCCCCCCCCCCCCCTCGAGGAAATCAATATATCAGCCGGTATATTTTCTTTTTGATTTCTTTTTTTTCATCAACGGTTCGATTCCATCGCATTTTAAACCTGTTCTGTTTAACTATTACACTTTGTACAAAGCTGTTCCACTGTAACAGTTTAACTGTTACACAGTTACATTGGTTTTTATTAATGATGCTGAGCATGATGACGGTTACAGTTCGGCTGCTCACACACACCTGCTGCAGACTCACACTCAGACAGCTTGAGCGAAGAATGACGCGGTCACACCCACTCCTGGTCTTAAAGGGAAATACTCCCAGATCATTACAAGAGGTGACGCAACACAAGGGATCACCAAACCGTGTCAATCATTCAATTACATATCGTGTCATGTACAGTATACTCGGACAGACAAATAAGACTGTAGCTAGACTACACAGTAGCCCGATTATAATTGCCCATGTAAACATAGTTAATGTAATTAACAAAGACAATGTGCTGATTGCCGTCTCACTTTCTCTCTAAATAAAATCCAAAAAGTATTTTGGAACCTGTGTGTGAAATTGTGTCAATGGCTGATAAATGAAAAATGGCACATTCAAAAATAAAATCTTAAAAACATTAAACATATAAACAGTAAACCTCTCATTAACCTGAATCCTATACATTAATCAATTAACCTTTTATCACCATTTAAAAAACCAACCCTATACACATCAACAACTATCTGAAAAATAGCATATTTATGGCACAGTTAAAGGAGATGGTACAAAAATGATAAATAAAGCATGTATTCCACAATTGATTTAAAAAAAAATATTTAATTACATATTCGGAAAGTAATATTTGGTCCGTATACGTTGCGTTCATTCATTTTTGGTTTCAGAATTGAAAAACAAAATCTAAATAACCAATCACAAAATAAGACGACAAGAACATATAAATGAGGCATACTTGAAATATTGTGCATTTATTGAGCAAAAATGGGTTTTAAACAAAGTTTATTAGTAATTTAATTTTCAATATTAAAGCGAAGAAATAATGACTGCGCTGTTATTTGTATTTTGTTTTCCAATTTTGAAACCAAAAATGAATGAATGCAAAGTACACAGACCTAAGATGACGTTATAAATGAATATGACGTTATAAATGGAAAATTCAAAATTGAAAAATTCACCATTTTGCTTGTGCTTCCTGGCTTTAATTTAATGAATTAATTAATTTTTATATTTTCGTAATTAGTATGCAGGACATGTTAGAAAGACTGTGTTTCTAACATGTCCTGTGTTACTATGTTGTGAAAGTAACTAATTTTAGAACCAGAGTAAATCACTCAGAGTATATAAAAAAAAGAGGCAAGTAAAGATAATGAACCATGAAAATGAACAACCCCTCTCCAAAGCATTAATTTAAATCAGGTTATTCAGATTTGGGAGAATGGAGACCATTTGTTAGCTCGCATGTCTGTACCTCACCTCCAGTCATTTTAATCAAATACGAGTGGGATTAGTGCGCAAGTAGATATCTAAATTTGGCAACAGTTAAATGATTCTGTCTTTCCATCCCAAAGGCAGAGAAATGATTCATTCACGGTGCATAAGTAATTAACATTAGACGCACACACATGCCGACACAGTGTTTGTCCTTCATAGGCCTGCAAGTGAAAAATCGTAATTTATGAGACGCAGAATTGAAGCATGTAATAGTACTAAGTAATCACAATAGCTTACAGTATACAGTGAGCCTGTGCCCTCTGTAACCTCTGATTCCTGTTCTTGGCTGCCAGTGTGTGATGTGCTGTGCTTTCTGAGATGCTTTTCTGCTCATGTTTGTAAAGACTGGATATATGAGTTACTGTAGTCTTCCTATCAGTTCAAACCAGACTAGCCATTCTCATGTGACCTCTAGCATCAACAAGGCATTTTTGCCTGAAGAACTGCTGCTTACTGGATGTTTTTTTTTTGTTTGTTTTGTTTTTTACACTATTCTGTGCAAACTCTAGACACTATTGTGTGTGTGAAAATCCCAGGAGATCAGCAGTTTGCAACCCTGTTTGTGACCCTGCCCAGGATAAAGTGCTTACTTGAGACAAATGAATGAATGCTTAAATGGTATAACATGAATAAGTCATTAGTTATTGTGTAAGTAAAAGCAAAATACCTGTCTTTTTTATGCTTATTGCAATACCAATTTTTTTTAGCTTTTGTTCTAAATACAAGCCTATTATTTACACAGTAATAATGGGAACCTGGCGATTATCAGTAACTAAAGGGTTCCAGCATCATCGCTTTTGTTCCTTTTGAACGGAAATACACAAAATGACAAGTACCATCCTTTCAAGTCTATTTGACGTTTCCAGGTCACACCAGGAACGGAGTCTATTTTGATCACTGGGCCAAACTGACCGCTGGAAGGGTTCATTTTCATTTTGTTACCTCAATTCTTATCAGACTCCCAGCTGAGGTTATGCGTGTCTGAGCATTGAAACCCAGGAGATAAAACGGCATAAATTTAGTCATGACACGACTGAGCTGAAATCTCCTCAGTGGGTAGTGACGAAGCTATTGTCTGAGGCAGAGTGGCCTTAATGATCACCAGAGAGACTTGGGATGTAAATGTGGCGAATGGTTGTCCTAGTTTGGTGAAATTTATGTGGCATTAAAAATGGGTATGATTTCCTGAAATCATTTTTAATTGTGTCTTTGATTGCCTTTGTGCATGCCGGCATCTCATGCTTTTAACTAAAATAACCACAACACTCCAGCACTCAGACATCAATATGCATGGACCCATATAATGGTTCCATTAAGTTAACTTTTGTTGTGACAATTTAAGCCTCAATTATTGGTGCAATTAAGCTTAGTCTCAGCACTCATCTGTACCTGACATTGACTCCCAATAAGAACTGGCATAGTGAATACCCCTGTTGCATAATGCACAATAAGACTGAAGCACATTTACTTTAATAATTTATAAGCCTAGCCATTAATGACCTGGTGTCACCCAGATGATGTCCCACTATCCAGTGTCACCCCAGTGCTGCTTCATTGTTTTGTTTTGTTCTTGGTGTTGATTTAATCTTGTTTCAGTGCTACTCCAATGTTGTTTCAGTGGTGTTAATGGTGTTCCAGTTTTGTTTCAGTGTTGTTTTGCTGTTGTTTCAGTGTTCCTTCATATTTGCTTTTGTGTTGCTTAATTGTAGTTTTGGTGTTGCATCAGTGTTGCTTTAGTTTTGCATCAGTGTTGTTTTAGTGTTTTATTCTTGTTTCAGTGCTACTCCAGTGTTGTTTTAGTGTTGTTCCAGTGTTGTTCCAGTTTAATTTTGGTGTTGTTTTAGTGCTGCTTCATTATTCTTTTGGTATTGCTCCATTGTTTTTTTTGGTGTTGTTTTTATCTTGTTTCATTCAGTGCTACTCCAATGTTGTTTCAGTGGTGTTAATAGTGTTGTTTCAATTTCATTTCAGTGTTGTTTTGGTGTTGTTTCAGTGTTCCTTCATTTTTGCTTTGGTGTTGCATTTGTGTTGCTTTAGTGTTGTTTCATTGTAGTTTCAGTGTTGCATCAGTGTTGTTTTAGTGGTGATTCAGCATTGCTTCTGTGGTACATGGGCATTGTTTCGGTGCTGCTTCAGTGTTGCTTCATTGTAGTTTCTCTGTTGCTTCAGTGGTGTTTCATTATTGTTTTGTATTGTTTCAGTCATGCCTTGGTGTTGTTCCAGTGTTGATTTAGTGTAGCATCAGTGTTGTTTTAGTGGTGTTTCAGTGGTGTTTCAGGCTGTGTGTCTGAAGTCTTGTGGTGTCCAGTTGAGTTCAGTTTTAAGTCCACGTGAACTTATTTATTTATTTATTTTTACCAGTTTGAGTTTGCTAGCCTTGGAAATGATGTATGAAGCCATGAAATAAAACATACTGATGCTTTCAGGCATGGTCACAGACCATCTTTTTCCTCACAATCGTTAAGATCCTATTGAAAAATGTTATTCAGCAAAGCAAGTTTAGCTTATGTAGGTACTTAGAGGGCCTATTAAATTACTGACTTATTTATTGATTGATTTAAAAAGAACAATTGCAAAAATATTTAAATTAATTCTATGTGTGTTTACATAGTAAGTTCAGATCTGAAAGCGATCCACCAGACTATTTTCAGATCCTGAGGCTTAATTTTGAGAAATGTTCCTGTTATTAAGTTTTATTTAGTCTTTAAATGGCAGCCAATCTTTAACAAATCACAGTGCAGGTGCTAGACATACATTTGCATTGGCAACACCTTATATTTCTTTATGCTCTTTGGTAGAAACACCCTGTGTTCATTAATTCAATTAAATTCAGTTTTATTTATATATTACTTTTAACAATGGACATAGTCCCAAAGCAGCTTTACAGAAGTATGTAAATTCAGGATACAGATTTTAAATGAATGCATTTATCCCTAATGAGCAACCCAGAAGCGACGGTAGCAAGGAAAAACTCCCTGAGACGATATGAGGAAGAAACCTTGAGAGGAACCAGACTCCAAAGGGAACCCATCCACAACTGGGTGACACCGGATAGTGCAAATATAAATAAATAAATCCCTTCTATAAATGTGCTAATACTACATAGTTTTTACATGAAGTCTGTTTTGTTGAACTTATCTACTGTTCACTGATGGAGACTTGAGTGCAAAACTGTTTGTGTTAATTGCAGTCCTAAAGCTATTAGAGTAATTGTAGTCCTAGCCATCATAGTATAACTGTTCATATGAATTAAGGTCCAAAGCCATCTTCATGGTTTTTAAGTGGTACCATCCTCAGCAATCTCAATGATCTTTAGACTGCACCATGTAGGGCCATCCTCAGCAGCAGCATGTGATTTCCAGTTGATGAGAACTCCAAGCAGAAGTAGGGCATCAGAATGGATCCGGCAGGTAAGGTAAGGTAAACATGAAAAAAGGGTGTGTTCATTGAAAGATGCCATTCTTAATAGAACCTGTTAATAAATCAGGATTTTTTGCTGGTTTTCTCATGTTTGCAAATATGTATACTATACACGGAAACATTTAGTAATCAAAATCCAAAAACATCATAGTGCAGTGCTAATTGGTTTTCTGTTATAAGTTCCTATGCTTTAGCTCGTTTCATAAAATTTACTCAGGCACTTGGTTCCCTGTGGGCACAGTGTGTGTGCCAGGATAATGGGGCTACTATGTGTGTGTGTGTGTGTGTGTGTGTGTGTGTCTGAGTGTGTGGATTTGTCTTCTGTCACCTGTGGGCTATGGCTCTGAGGTAAGTAGGCAATCAGAGTCAACCAGACCAGAGAGCAGAGAAAGAGAGAGCTGGTGAGGAAGCAATAAAGGGTCTCACATCTGTCAGGATGCCTACTCTTGCCCGCCCATATGCCAACCCCACCCCCCCGCCCACACACACAAGCCTCCAGGGTCTCAGAAAACACGAAAGTGACCCAATTAAGCTCAGGAAGATAGTAACAGAAAAGAGAGAATGAAATCATGTGTGACTCAGATCCACAAGGGAGAAGGACTGGATTATTAGAGTGCTGAAAGTCAGCTCCTCAAGCCTGTTGTTTTTACCATTACTCGGCGAGACTAATGAGACATGTAGAGCCACAGATTTAAAACCTGTGGATTCTAAACCTTGGACTCCATCCTTTCTTGCCTTTGTGGCTGATTTATTATTAGTCCATTACTAGGAGAGAATTCTTCTGTTGGATAATTTTTCTGTTGGGAGCCACCGCAAAGATCACGGCAGGAAGACAATAACTGAGAAAGTGGAACAGAAATAGCATGAAGATGTTTGTAGAGATGTTTCTGGAGCTCTACAAACAATGACAGCGTGTGAGGTTGTGAATGTGGCAGACAGTGGAATGTAGGCAGCCTCGGATGAGGACAGGGAGAACTCTTGTGTTGTGTGGGCACCATGTTGGTGTTCTTCAAAGAAGAGTGGGAGATGGAGGGCATGCAGACAGTCGGCATTCTTTTGGTGGTCTGCAGCTCCCTCAGGCTCCTGCACTTTTTGGGCTTAATTGATTTTGCTGGTGAAGGTAAGATAAGATAGCCGAGATCCCCAAAACATATTAGAAACTCAAAACATTTTTGTAGTTTAAATTTCTCTGTTTCATGCGCAAGTAATGTCTGTCCCAAATGTCAAAGATTAGCATCAAGGGGAATGCTCTTATAAACAGAACTGTAATATGTCGTTTCATACAGGATATAGATCTCCTTAACAAATAAGCTTTCAAAACAATCCTTGTAATCTTAAAGACTTTGGATTCTGATGTTTCCTGATTATCAATCATAGATTAATATTTCTTCTGTTGCAAAATTAGTTCTTCATGTAAATTTATTTCTATACTTTCCCAGCAACCCATGACAGGAATAAACTTAATTTAATTTCCATCAGGCTCTAAAAGTTGTGATTGGTCATCAGACTAACCGATGCCAATCCTAGCATAGTGTTCTAAGCTTTGTGTCTTCTGTGCTTTCAGCCATTGGACTAAACTGAAATTGAATACGTCTGTAGCTTCTGACTTAAATTTTGTTCCTGGCTTTCTGGCTGTTTATTAGGTATCTTGGTGTAAGTGGTGGTACAGTGATGGAGGGGTAGCATTGCTGCCTCACATCTCCAGGTGCCCTGTATGTTCTCCCTATGTCCTCAAGGCTTTCCTGTTGGAGGAAACCAGAGATCCCAGAGGAAATCCTTGAATATATGGGGGAAAGGGCAATGCCAGTAGGTCAAGTGCCTAATCTAAATTGTCAAAAGTGTATGTGCATGGTGACTTGCAATGGATTCGTGTCCCATCTGGAGTGAATTCCTGCTTCATGCCCAGTGTTACCGGAATAGGCTCTGGATCTATCGTGACCCTGACAAAACTGAAACTGAACACTTCTGAGCAACTGCATGTCCATTTATCTCTTAGGCTGAACACTAGTGCATGTTCTGTGAGAGTTTTAACCAGGTCTGGGACATAAAATGTGATAAATCAATATGATCTAGTTTGGCACATTTGTCAGGTTTCATAATAGTCATTCTCACTTCATATACTGCAGGGAAGATGAGCAAAAATGTATTTGCTCAAATATCACACCTCCTGGCAAAAGAATAGCAGCAGCAAGTGAGTACACAAGAGATGAGACTAAAGCAGTGGTTCTTAAAGTGGTGTCCATAATTATTTATTTTTTTATTTTTACAATGGTGAATATCAAAACCCACTATTATCAAAGTGATTACATTTATTATTGAATATTATTGCGCTATTACCCTGTTGAAATTGTCCCTTAATTTCAATGGGTTCAGTCCCAACTTCAGTAAATGAAAAACAACTCTGCCTATAAATAAAGTCAACTTGGACCTAATGTGTTTTGTTGGTGGAAAGTTCAGGAATAAAAAGCTCTTATGCCTCCAGTAAATAGCTATAATATTATAGACATTTGAATAAAATATGCCTAATATTTGAATAGTCAGATTATGTGCCAATAATTAATCTATACTGGGAGTCTGTGGAATTTATTTTATAGTCAGACGGGTCCCTGGCTGCCAAAAGTTTGAGAGCCGTTGCACTAATTTAGAAGACTAAAACACACTTGCATCTTTTTTGAGACAAAATTGTCAATAACTATTGATACCACCGTTTCATAATGTCTGTATGCACTAATAACAACTGTTAACTTGCTTATACAAGTATAATCCTACCTAACTTGCGTATAAAAAATCATCATAAATGTCAATACATTTTTAGCTTAATTGAATTCGATAGCTAAAGTTGCTGCTTAAATGATAATGTTTAATGAATACCTAATAGATGCAAGCATATGTTACTGTAGGTAAAATGGCTACAATTTTACATTTCAGATAGAAATATTGAAAAAAAAATCTAGACAGTTTTTTTTTTTTTTTTTTTTTTTAAATTTTCATTATGTTCACAACTGCAATTATATACTTAATTATAAATGAGCCCCTCCAGCTAATTTTTCCACATCAGGGCACTTACATTTTGAGGTCAATTGAGTTAAGTCTTTGTAGTAAGTTCAACTCCATGTGTTGCATTAACTCTGGAGAGCAAAGAGAGCAGCAAGCTATGACTCAACAGTGATGGCTATATATTGATAAAATATTCTGACCAGACTGATTACTGTAATTACATATCACTTGAAAACACTTTTCTATTCCTCCAACCATGCTTTTTGTTTGTTCTTACATCTGAATCAATAGGCATTTTTTACTGCTTGAAATCATAGTTTAATGTGACTATTATTCTTTCGGTGCATACCACTGATGACACTTATCTTTGTGACCTGACTAAATTCTTGAGTCACAATTATTTATTCAAGGCCACTTTGGTTTCTCATATTTTCATGGCTATCATCTCTCAAACCACTGGAGCAGCACTAAGAAAGATCAAGTTATTTTTTGCTGTGGTGGTAAAGGGGCAAGAATATGTGTCCAGTAAATTCTGATTTAAATTTTGTTCCTGGCTTTCTGGCTGTTTATTAGGTATCTTAGTGTAAGTGGTGGTACAGTGATGCAGGGGTAGGTGCCCTGGTTCAAACTTGAGCTCAGGATACTATGAGTGAGTTCACAAGAGATGACACTAAAGCAGTGGTTCTCAGAGTGGTGTCCATGATATTTTTTTGTGTGGAATTTATTTTATAGTCAGACGAGTCTCAGGCTGCAAAAAGTTTGAGAGCCCTTGCATTAATTTAGAATACTGAACCACACTGGCATTTTTTTTGAGACAATATTGTCAATAACTCTTGATAGCAACAGTTTCATAATGTCTGTATGCACTGATAGCAATTGTTACATTTTGTTCCTGGCATTCTGGTTTTTAATTAGGTATCTTACTGTAAGTGGTGGCTTGGTGGTGCAGAGGGTAGCGCTGCTGCCTCACAGCTCCAGGGGCCCTGGTTCGAATTTGAGCTCAGGTTAATATGTAGAGCTATCCATGTTCTTTCTGTATCTGCAAGGATTTCCTGTGGGAGGAAACCAGAGAACTCAGAGGAAACCCTTGAGTATTGGGGGGTAATGCCATTAGGCGAGCTGGATAATCTAAGTTAACAAAAGTGTGCATGCATTGTGACTTGCAATGGACTCTGGTCCCATATGGAGCGAATTCCTGCCTTGCACCCAACAACCCTGACAAGGATGAGTGCTTACTGAAGATGAACGAATGAATCTCAGTATAAAAACTGGCTATGTTGATCCAGGACTTTTTGTGACTACCATGTGTAGTTAAAGAATCTGATCGATATCTCAGATCAACCTTACGTGGAACAGATGCTTAAAAGTGATTTTTGTCCTTGAATGTTGAACATGAGTGAGATGGAGAATTGGGATTCTGTTACTCCCAAGAGAAGGGTCATAGCGTTTGTTGCTTAGTGTTACGATATGGAGGCAGAGCCGGATGCAAGTGCAGATTAAGTTTAATACAAATCCAAACAAAACACAAAAAGGACACTATGAACATGTGAAAAGGAAAACAAATATAAAACAATACATAAAAGATAGGCGAGCATACCGGTACAACCGAAGACAATCAAAGCAAGACAAGGAATGTACTGCAAGCTGTGACTATATATACACACACAAGTGCTCCTTAACATTAATGTGAACCAGATGCAGGTGGTCATGTGACAGTGATGCAGTGGGGTGCAGTGGCTGCTGGGAACTGTAGTCCAGAGAGATTCTTGGCTTGTGTGTCTTGCTGAAGAATGAAAATGTAAATTGTTTAATTGACACTTTGCAACTGCCAATTATGCACTTGACCTTGAAAATATGTGGTCTTCATCCTAGTTGGAAGAACGGTCGCTCCTACTATGTGGTGCTATATTTTTAATGTTTAAAAAAAAGCCTCTGAAGCCTGGTCAGCAAAATCCATTGCAGGGTGATGTACTGCATGTTTCTGGTATAAAATATGGGTTTGTGGGCCTGCATATCATTACCTGTCTTTACCACAACTCCTGAGTAAGCTATAAGGCAAGTTCTACCTTGTGTGACATATCTATAGGCCATTTCACAGAAATCACCAAATCTCATGGATCCTGTATCACCCTGTATAAAATTAATACTGAATGTTACCATTCCATTTCCCATGTCTGTCCTCTTTCTCAGTTGTTTTTTTTCATGTATTTTTATTTATTTATTTATATTTTTAAATATTGAGTTAGGAAACAACTGAATATATGAAGCCCATACATGCAACAAGTTAACTTACTATAAATTTCTATCTTTCCTTTGCATGCTGTAAAAAAGCTTTTAAGTCACTCTGGATAAGGGTATCTGCCAGATGTAATAAATGTATATGTACCAGGGTGGAGTCAAACCAAAAGTCCAGATGGTGTAGAAATCTCAGTGTGTCTCAGGCTGAATAAATGTGTTGTTTTGTGACATAGAGTGTTTGGTGAAGACTCAAACACTAAACTGTGCAGGACAGTGACACTCCAGGATCTGGACTGAGATACACTGCTCTCTTTCCTTTCCACTGTAGCCAGGTCCACAAATCTGCACAATCAATGTTACCCAACACAAAGCCTACACCAGGGAGTTTCAGTTTGTTCTTCTAACATGAGTGTCCTTGGCATAGTGATAATGATTATTTATCACATATACATATGCACAGTGAAATTCTTTTCTTCACATACCCCAGCATGTCAGGAAGCTGGGGTCAGAGCACAGGGTCAGGCATGACTTACAACAGCTTGCCATCCTTCAGTTTGAGTGGTCATTGACTACGTTTACATAGCAATAATCTAATTATTGAATAATTACTCAGAATAAGACAATATTGTGATTAAGGTGTTTATATGACTTGCTTTTAGAATATTCCTTTCATGTTCCTGTTTTACATGATATAGAACATAGATCGATTAACGGCACACGTCATTACGTCCCCACGTCACGCCGTCCGACGTTCCCTCCAGAATTTCACATATCAACATACAGTTCGTCTTTGTTATGGTACCGTATACAGTTTTGGGTGTTTCATTTTTAATTTTTACGAACGCTTCAAGTGCAGTTAATTATTTGTCATGCTGTACGTGCAAATAGACAACTGCTTGAAGCTATGGGCTGCGTCCCAAACCGTGTACTTACCGTCTATATAGTAACCGAAATACGTATTTTTCACCTACTATCAGGTAAATACGCGGTTTGGGACGCAGCCGTAGTTTCTTGTTTGCTGACAAATGGTTGAGCACTGCCGTGTGTGTACGTGTCCTGATACAAAATGCGGTGAAAACTCCCACATGAAGTTAATAGTGTGATTAAGGTGTGTACATGTCTGTAACGCACGACAATAATGCGACTAAAACAGGAATAGTCCACGTCTTTATACGATTTGTGTTTACTTCGAGTATGACTTCAGCCAGATTAAGGTCATCAATAATCGCTGTTTACATGTTAGTTTCTTAATCAGAGTATCGTCTTAATCGGGTTAATGTCGGATTATTGTTGTCCATGTAAACGTACTAATAGTTTGACTCTTTAATTGGACTGCCAGAGTTAACCCAATGGGAACTATATCCCATCTTTATTACTGCCTTTCTGAGGGCATGATTGGGCGAGCCAATGTCATCCAATAAATCATCCCCTTAATTTTATGATGTTGCTTGACGATGTTACCTGCTACCTCAAACAGAGCCATTTTCAACTATCTTAAAACTCAACCATTAACTCAGTAAAAAAGCAGACAGATTTTAAGCACTTTCTCCCCTCAACTGGACACCTTCCATACTACAGCCACATTCAGGCAAAGACCTCAGGTTCAGTTTGCATTTCAGCTTTTCAGGTTTTGAATGTCTAGCGTGAAGCGATGCCGTCATGTACTCCAGCCCAAATTTTGTAAAGAGACTCCCATTCACTGTTCATACCACCATCAGTCAAAGGTGTGAGCTGTATTCACAAACATATAATTGGGCAAATGTTTTGACATATTGAAAATTTGTTTCCATCCATTGGGTCATCACATGGGATCTGTTTTCCATATGGACTTCACATAAAATGGTCCGTTCATGAATGATTTACACATGTGGATTGCATTATTGTGCATGCATTCTGTATGTGTGTGTGTGTGTGTGTGTGTGTGTGTGTCTGGCTGATATGTATGCATGCCTTTTGTGCTCTCTTTTTCTAACCCTCTATTATGGTTGGTGACTTACAGGTAACACTCCCAGCCAAAGCAAAAAAAGTATTAAACAGCGGTTCCTCAAGCTGCTGTCCTGCTGTGGGCCCAGTGCCACTCCCTCAGTCAGTCAATGCAAGTGATTCACCACTGCTTCACTCATTTTCCTCCATATAACACTGCATATAATTACCAACATATTCTATCCTATACACACAGCAGGGTTCTTCACATGATGTACACACAGTGGAGACAGTCATGGAATCAACTGATGGAAACAGAGTGTGACAAAAATGTATTAAAATATTAATACATGTTGGTATAGAATTTATTTTATATTAATAAAGACAAATATTTAGTCCTTTAGGAAATTCATGATACTGGCTTCATGATTCGATGCAATTCTCAGATTCGAATCACTGAGTCATTGAATCATAAACAATACAAAATAATTTGTATTTCTGTATAAAACTAAATGTTAAATGGTCTGCACTTATATAGCATCTTTTAACCTTAGCACTTCTATAAAGCACTTTATACTGTTTCTCATTCACCCATTCACACATACACACTCATATACACTCATATACACGCATACAACTGCCATGCAAGGTGCTAGCCTGCCACCGGGAGCAACTTGGGGTTCAGTGTCTTGCCCCAGGAAACTTCAGCATGTAGGCTGGGGATCAAACCACCAACCCTGCGATTAGTGGACAACCCACTCTACCACCTGAGCCATAGCCGCCCCAATGTAAACAAAACTGCTATGAACAGATGTTTACTGTTGTAAACAAAATGTACAACAGGTTCACCATAAATAAATAACTCAATTTATTAATTCCCTTAAACATTTTTAATTGAATAAACAACGGGTCTGACCTGGGGACCTTGAAAATGATCAGCTGAAACATAATGAGCTCCATAGCAGAAATAGAACTCCAAAGTTGGCTAAAATGCCCAACTTGTAACCATATAACAGTTTATGCGTGTTGGCCATTGCAATTCAGATGTACTGGGCGATCTTTTTTCACAAGTTATTGAGCAATCTTTCTTGACAGATCTTGCAGGCTCTGCATTACATATATAATTAATAGAATGTTGATTCAACACAGTGTGAATCGCACATTTCCACAATGTACATCCTCACATTTTTGCATTGCGATGCATTGTGTTACAATGTATCATTAGACCTCTACTGAAGGGATATTTTTCAACGGGCCTTCATCATCAAGAAACACTATTACATACACTATGCTGTTCAAGGAAGGTGAAATGTAGTAATTGCTGCTCATATAGGAGCATGCTCAGAGTTAAGTTACGGACATAATAAATTAATACAGAAATTGCACGCATCTGACGTTCAGACCTCAGCCACACTGCAGAATTATGTGCTGTATATATTATATGCAAATATTTGCACAGACTTTGTTTGTGTGGGGGTGGGGGTTTGATTTGGGCTTGAGGTGAAATCCATGTGTTAAAGGTGGTGGTGTAGATGCTGTTGATGCCATTTGTAAGACAAGAGCTTGATTTGTCTTTTGTACTGAAATATGCAGTTGTTGTTGATGGATGCTACTCTCATATTTAACTCGGCTTTTTGACATTTATAATGCTTTTTTTGCACTACATAATATAAATGCACCTAAATATTTATTTCAAAATATGTTTAAATATGCATTATTGAGCTAACCACTGTTAGATGGAGAATATTATTTAATAAATATTAATAAAGAAATGGTTTACCATAAATTTCAACTTTCTAGAATGTGTAATAATTGAACAGTAATTGAATACATTAATTTCAATTTTTTATGTGTCACTGTTCTGATGAACTCGTTTGTGTCTCACAGACAGCATCGAGGATGATTTTGAACTCTCCACTGTGTGCCATCGGCCTGAGGGTCTGGAGAAACTGCAGGAGCAAACCAAGTTCACCAAGAAAGAGCTGCAAGTGCTCTACAGGGGTTTTAAAAATGTGAGGCTCTCCTGCTTATTCATGCTTGATTATTGTATCGTATTATAAAATCTGTATTTCATCAAGTTCATACATACTGATCAAAATGGTTATTTTTATGTGGGTGTAGTCTTGGAAATGAACATCATGCTGTATTTATATGACACATAACATGATGGTATCTAATGATTTCAGAATATAATACTAGTGTTGATGTTATATAAATGTACATAATTCTGGTAAAGATGCAAAGTCTCTTTGAAAATGCTCTTATTCTTGCATTTCATGTGACATTACGCTCTATAATCGCTGCCATTTTGAGGAGAGAATAGGGGAGTGATTGCGTCAATGGCCGAGCAGCAAGTTCGTTTGAAGATAGGTTGTGACCTTTTAGCAATACCACAGAACACAGTTAACACTTCACCTTCCAGCCCGCATTACACAAAGATTCAGAGCCCATTTTGTGTTTCAGGAATGTCCCAGCGGCGTTGTGAATGAGGACACCTTTAAGGTTATCTACTCACAATTCTTCCCACAAGGGGGTGAGTACACATGATAATATACACCAATCAGCCATAAAATTAAAACATTGATTATCTCGTTGCAATTGCACCTGTCAGGTAGTAGGATATATCAGGCAGCAAGTGAACAGTCAGTTCTCGAAGTTGATGTGTTGGGTGCAGGAAATAGAAGCAAGCGTAAGGATCTGAGTGACTACGACAAGGGCCAAATTGTTAGACGTTAGATCGTTAAACGACTGGGTCAGAGCATGTCCAAAATGGCAGGTCTTGTGGTGTGTTCCCGGTATGCAGTGGTATTCAGTGGTCTTTCAAAGGAAGGACAACCAGTGAACCGGTGAAAGGATCATGGGAGCCCAAGGCTCATTGATGTGCATGGGGAGAGAAGTCTAGCCCATCTGGTATGATCCCATAGAAGAGTTAGTGTAGCATAAATTGTTGAAAAAGTTAATGGTGGCTATGATAGAAATGTGTCAGAACACACAATGCATCACAGCTTGGTGCATATGGGGCTATGTAGCCACAGACCAGTCAGAGTGCCCGTGCTGACCCCTGTTCACTGCCAAAACTACCTACAATGGGCATGTGAACATCAGAACTGGACCATGGAGCAATGGAAAAAGGTGGCCTGGTCTGATGAATCATGCTTTCTTTTACATCATGTAGACAGCCAGGTGCGTGTGCATCGCTTACCTTGGGAACAGATGGCATCAGCATGCACTACGGGAAGAAGGCAAGCTGGTGGAGGAAGTGTGATGCTCTGGGGAGTGTTCAGCTGGGAAACCTTGGGTCTTGGCATTCTTTTGGATGCTACTTTGACACCTACCACCTACCTAAACATTGTTGCAGACCAAGTACACCCCTTCATGGCAACGGTATTTCTTAATGGCAGTGGTGTTTTTCAGCAGGATAATGTGCCCTGCCACACTGCAAAAATTGTTCAGGAATGGTTTGAGGAACATGACAAAGACTTCAAGGTGTTGACTTGACCTCAAAACCTCCAGACCTCAATCTGATCAAGCATCTGTGGGATGTGCTGGACAAAAAAGTCTGATTCATGGAGGCCCCACCTCATAACTTACAGGACTTGAAGGATGATAACATCTGCTAACATCTTGGTGCCAGGTACCACAACACACCTTCAGAGGTCTTGTGGAGTCCATTCCTTGAGGGGTCAGAGTTGTTTTGGTGGCATAAGGGGGACCTACATAATAATAAGCATGTGGTTTTAATGTTATGGCTGATTGCTACATATTTACAACAGACAGTTGCAATCAAAATTATTCAACCCCCATTACAAATCAGGTCAACATTTATCAAAAGCAATTGAAATACTTCAACACAACGAATGCTTCAAGTGGTTTCCCCAAATTCAACTGAAATTGCAACTTATATTGATTTCTCCAGTAAATTATTCAACCCCCTGAACAGAATCCCTCACAACAGCACAAATATGCAAAACAGGTTTTGTCTCAAGCACACCTGATGCAACTAATCAAGGGCTTCATTAGTTGCACCAGGTGTGCTTGAGCTGGAACACATGAAATATCTGAAATGGCTAGGGGCAGAAATACCTGGACAGGGCAGAAAAAGGAAGCTATCAATGGCTGCAACCAGATTTAAGAGAAGGCAGGTTGTGATAAACCCTTGAGTAACTGCAAAAGACCTGCAGCAAGACTTGGTGGCAACAGGCACTGAGGTTTCAGTGGGCACAGTAAGGCACGTACTAAACACAAAAGGTTTCCATTCCAGAACTTGAAGACGTACACCACTACTGACCCAAAAGCACAAGAAAAGTCATCTCAAAATCATGTAAATAAGCCACAGAAGTTTTGGGATTCTGTTCTGTGGAGCGATGAAACAAAACTGAAACTTTTCGCCACGATGGATCAGCATTATGTCTGGAGGAAGAAGAATGAAGAAAGAACACTCTGTCCACAGTCAAGCATGGTGGTGGCTCCGTGATGCTCTGGGGTTGCTTTGCATCCTCTGGCACTGGAAATCTCAAATTCCATCAAGGCTTGGTTGCAGAAGAAGTCCTGGAAGATTCTACAGGACCATCTCAGTCACCTGACTTGAACCCCATAGAAAACCTCTGGTGGGGTTTGAAGAATGCGATTGCAGCATGCAAACCCAAGAATATTACTGAACTGGAGGCCATTGCTCATGAGGAATGGTCTAAGATTCCTCAGGCACGCTGCCAGAAGATATGCGTCTCGTTTGCAGCAGGTCAAAACAGTAAAAGGGTGTTCTACTAAATATTTAAGATGTTTGCCATGAAGGGGTTGAATAATTTTGCAACTGGATAAGTATTTTCAGTTGAATTTGGGGAAATCACTTGAAGCATTCATTGTGATGAAGTTTATCAATTGCTTTTGTTTGATTTGTTCATTGCAAACAGCTGAAAGTCATTTTGGAAAAAATCTGATTTGCAATGGGGGTTGAATCATTTTGATTGCAACTGTACATGCATTATTATTTTAATTATATGTGTGGCAGCATGGGAAAACCCAAACATGAACATCATGAAATTTTGCCATTTTCTTCTATACATATAGCTTTGAAATCTATTGGCTGTGGTGCAGAAGTATAACGGACAGTTTGACTATCTAATAATAATAATAATAATAATAATAATACTTCCTTATATTTATATAGCTCTTTTCTAGACCCTCAAAGCACTTTACATAGTATGGGGGGGTATATCTCCTCAGCCACCACCGGTGTGTAACATCCACCTAGATGATGTGACGGCAGCCATAGTGCACCAGAACGCCCACCGCACACCAGCTGTTAGTGGAATGGAGAGTGAGATGTAGCCAATTCAGAGATTGGGATTATTAGGGGGCCATGATAGATAAGGGCCAATGGGGAATTTTGCCAGGACCCTGGGGTTATACCCCTACTCTTTACAATAAGTGTCCTGGGATTTTTAATGACCACAGAGAGTCAGGACCTTGGTTTAACGTCTCATCCGAAAGACGGTGTGGTTTTTAGAGTATAGTGTCCCCATCACTATACTGGGGCATTAGGACTCACACAGACCACATGGTGAGCGCCCCCTGCTGGCCTCACTAATACCACTTCCAGCAGCAACCTTACTTTTCCCCAGGAGGTCTCACATCCACGTACTGGTACTGGCCAGGCTTAACCCTGCTTAGTTTCAGTGGGAAACCAAATGAGAACTGCAGGGAGATATGGCTGTGTATGTCTGATTACAAACTAAACTGATTAAGCTTAGACCCATATTTGTGACTAACTATGTGAGGAACTCAAACTTAACTAGCATTGTTTTAGACATATTTAGGTAAACTGTGTTTTTGCTACTGTATCTGTTTCATTATCCACCTGATGGGATTTCTTCAGAGAGGCCATATTGGTGAAATCTGTGTTATGTTTTCCCATAGATTCAAGTATGTATGCACATTTCCTTTTCGAGGCATTTGACACTAACAAGAATGGATCAGTTAGTTTTGAGGTAAGTACTGTGCAGTCATTTCTCTAGGTCAGTGGTTCTCAAATCCAGTTCTGCTGTGCCCATGCTCTACAGACTTTAGGTTGTTTAGTGCTCTAACATTACTAAATCAGCTCATAAAATGTTTGATAATGAACATTTTTGTGTTTTGTGTAAGGTGTATCAGAGCATGAAGTACTCAGGACTAGACACAAGAACCATATCATTTATCATAACGCCCTTTCTTCTGCTTTCTGATCAGAGGTAGAAGCCAAGATGAATCAGAATTTCTGCAGTTGTCCTGTTGCTCTTTTCAGGACTTTGTCTATGGCCTGTCCATCATCCTCAGGGGGACAATAATTGATCGGCTCAACTGGGCATTCAATCTCTATGACCTCAATAAAGATGGTTGTATCACCAAAGAGGTGAAACTAACATGAATTTTTGAGAAGGATGAAACATTGATGGTGAATGAAAACAGCTCATTTAATGTCTTTGGCTTACAGGAAATGTTAGACATCATGAAGTCAATCTATGACATGATGGGGAAATATACGTATCCCTGCATGCAAGAGGATGCTCCCAGAGAGCATGTGGAGAGTTTCTTTCAGGTGAGCCACACAAGCCATCATATTCATCAAACTCTGTAACTGTTATCTGTTGATTTGTTCTTAAATTTGTACTGTCTGATATACCTTCTTGATAATAATAATAATAATAATTCCTTAGATTTATATAGCACTTTTCTAAGCACTCAGAGTGCTTTACATTGTATGGGGGGAAATCTCCTCAACCACCACCAGTGTGTAGCATCCACCTGGATGATGCGACGGCAGCCATATTGGTGGAGAGGAGAGGAGAGGAGAGTGATGTAGCCAAATCAGGGATGGGGATTATTAGGGGGACATGATAGATAAGGGCCAATTGTATTTTTAACAACCACAGAGAATCAGGACCTTGGTTTAACATCTCATCCGGAAGACGCTACTGTTTTTACAGTAAAGTGTCCCCGTCTATATGCTGGGACATTAGGACCCACACAAACCACAGGGTGTGAATGTTTAAGTTTTGGGATTTCTGTTTTCAACCTGCTGTTTCTTTGCTAAATAATGACAGATAAATGGTTTTCTGTTAATCCCAAATAACTTTTCTTATGGATATGATTTTAATGTGTTTTTTTTTTCTTCTTTGTTCAGAAAATGGACCGTAACAATGATGGCGTGGTCACCATTGATGAGTTCATTGAGTCATGCCAAAAGGTTTGCAATGACCCCATAATAAATCTTACCAACTTACCAAAAATTATCTTAATATATTGTACTCAGTGTACAGTATCTGCTATATGCAGATTTGCCAACAGAAACACCAGAATTTGTACATACAAATATAGCAGTCAACAATCTGGTGTGACTTAATAAATAGAGTTAGAAGTCCCACATTATTGTTTTCAATTGTCTCACAAGACCTAGCCTTGCAAATTCACCTTGATAAAAGTTGACAGAAAATACCACACGACTGCTACCAGAAACAACTGTATTATTCATGTCCTGCGTCCTTTCTCTATCCGCTGGTTTATGGGAAAGCTCACAGGCCTGTATAAAAATGTGGATTTCCTTCTGCCATTTCTCTTCTATTTCTCTGTTTTCTCCACCTGTTTCTCACAGGACGAGAACATCATGCAGTCCATGCAGCTGTTTGACAATGTCATTTAGGGCCCCGCTCTGGTGGAGAGGAGAGGGCAAGAGCCTGAGAGAAGTGACCAAGACGTTCAAACTGGTCAACCAGAAGCTACTTCCTCCTCTATATCCCCTCTTCACCCAGCCAGAGGACCACCATTATTCTCTTTCTTTATTTCTCCCAGAGACATAGTGGAAGATGACGCACCAGGGCTGGCTTCTAGATCCACTTCAATAACTTATTTTTCTTACATCCCTGCAAGCATTAAACATATTAGCTGGACTCAGGATGAAGCCAGCTTGACACATTTCACATGTAACCTGAAACTCGGAGGAACAGGGAGTGACGATAAAAGTGAAAGGAACTGGCGGACCAACATCTAGCTAGAAGTTATGGCTGATGGTGGTGGTGTTTTTTTTTTTAAATAACTGACTAATTTTTCTTACCGCATGATGTCAAATAACCTACACCCTGTAACGTACCTATTTACCGAGCTAGTCCAAAGCTTGTCTGTTGTCAATTGGCCATCCACATGTGCCTCGTTCAGACTGCGTGCTGGTGTGTGCACCATTCAAGTTCCTCCATTCAGCAGCCAATAGAAATAGAAACAGTCTATTCCTGTACATTCCAGATGAGTCTGTAGAAAAAGTGACTCCTTGGCCTTGAAGTTCTTAGTGCTTAGCAGTTCAGGCTGTTGTTTTCTGGTAAGAGATGAGTTCACCATGTATTGTGTAAAAACGGCAGAGTGGAGCTATGCTGCATTAATGCTACTCTATGTTCTCACTGTGAACGCATATACAATATGAATTGTGAACTCATTACTGCTGGTAGGATCCAATAATGATAAAGTCAATGTTTTACATCCCTTCATAAAAAGAATATTTCGCCAATTTCAGGCAGAACTAAAGACCAGTGCTCATAGGCAGCTCTGTAGGGCGTAGGGACCAGCAAGCTTGTCCATCACCGAGTGTCCCTCAACACCTAAGACACGCATCATGACCCATATTAAAAATATTTCTAATAAAATAATAATAATAATAATAATAACGTACAAATAAATACTTATAATGGAGTACAGTTCAAGGGAAGAGTGTGGCAAAGGTATGACAGACCAACTAAAGGATATTTTTGCTAAATGGAAAAATTTAAGCCTAACAATTTAGCTTTTATATATATATATATATATATATATATATATATATATATATATATATATATATATACAAATTATATCATATTATATTATCACAATTGTATGTAATTTGATTGAGCATTTTAAGTCAAGCTTAGGAATCAAGCTTAGGAGTCTGTATTTTTGGGGGAAACTGTTGTCTAATATGATACCTTGCATATGTATTCAGCCTCAAGCCTGAAACTGGAATAGGTAGACTGGAACATTGCCATCTATTTGGCTCCACCATCTTAGCCTCAACCCTGACCAGTTTCCCAATCCCTGTTGATAAAAAGCATTCCCACAACATGATTCTACCACCAACATGCTTTATTTTGTAGATGGTGGACTCGGGATGATGAGTAGCATTGGGTTTTCATCAAACGTAATGCTTTGAACCAAGGCCAAAAAGGTCAGTTTGGCACTCATCAGACCAGAGAACATTTTTCCACGTTTGCCTTGATTGCTTCTACGACTAATGTCCTACTTACCTGGTCAGTCATTTTTCGTGGAATTTCCACCCGAGATTCTTGTTAGCATGATATCTCAAGAACAAGTGGTTGAATGCTTGTAGGATTTATATGGAATTGTAATTGTAACAAGACTTGTTTTGGTAGTTCCTTGATATGCTCCATGACAAACTCTGGAGGCTTCCAGTAACAGGTGTTTATATTGCACTCATGTGATGGTTTCATTTTAATTGCATACAGATGGACTCCATTCATCTAATTCTGTGAGTTCTGATGGCAACTGTTTTGCAAATGTGGAAAATGTAAAGGGGAGGGTTGTTTGAAAATACATATGCAAGGCACTGTACAGTGGATTGCACATTAAATGTTAATGTACTGTTAATGATAAAAAAAAAATAAACAGTGATAAATCACTTATTAGTGATATAGAGTAGGAGCAATTCTTTGAGGTGTGGGCTTCAGTTATGCAGGCAAGTATTTCTTAATAATGCAGCATTCAGGCATTTTAATCAATATCACATCTACAAATACAACAGTTACAATGTTGTTCCACCTTTAAGCAATGAACTCTAAGGGTTGAGTGATGTGTGACATTTACATGACAATGAATTATTTCTAATCAGCTATATTCAGTGATGAGAGGAGTGGGTATGCAAGAACACAATGGACTTAAATATTTAAGCAATAATTTTTTTGATTAATGTCGGCCAGTATTGCCACTTAAACCTATCAGTTCAGCCCATCGGTGTGGAGTGGTGATTATTGTTTATTATTCAAAGCTCCAATCTCACACAATTTATTTAAATATTTATGCAAATTATCTCTTCAAAATACCACAAAGGATTGTGTGCTGCAAAAAAAAAAGGTTTTGTGTCCTCATTAGAAGAACATTTTCCCTCCTCAAAAGGTCAATCCATGGCAGATGTTACAACACAAATGTGTTACTTTCTGCACCATTATTCTGTTAGCGTACAAAGACAGAAGCAATGAATGTAAGGTATACTTAGAATATGGTGTCTTGTCAAAAAGTTAATTAAATGACAACTTTCACCTTATAAAAAGGTATTTTACAAGTACCAATGTTAACTCTGTGAACATCCTTGTAAAAAAAAAAAAAAAAAAAAAAAAAAAAAAAAATTCACGAAAGGAAGGAAACTAATAATGATATTTTACATATGTTAAGTAATCCAAAGAGCTGTTATTTGACATGATCAAATAAATATACTGAATATAAAGAAGCACAGATTTTGTCCATTGGGGAATAAAAAGCCTCACAGGACAAAAGATTGTCCCTACATTGCATAAAGTCCTTCACCAGTGACTGTTCACATATTCACTGGCCAAACAGATGTTCAGGTCATTTTTTTTTTTTTAATCTCCCACACTCAATGTTGGAAGTTTTTCAAGGATGTGTTAATGTGTACACTCTGAGCTGGAGTTACTCACTGGCATCTTCTTTTGTGGAGGAGAACTCAGGTGGGCGCAAATAACGTTTCTCATTTGTGTTGCATTGACTAAAATCATCAGAGCTTAATGTAATTTGACAGAGCAGATAGATGTCCAGGGCCTTGATTCTGGTTGGCAGATAGCTCCCTCTCCCAGTTTTCCAAAATGCATTCGTGTTTTTTTAATCCCCACTTCAGCATCAATGGACAGTGTTGTTCAGGCAATCGCTCCTGTGGAACCTGTTCATGCTCGCATGACAATAATAATCTGCAGTATTAACCGTTTCTTTGCTAGTCTCAACTGGTTGCACTGCAAACAAAAAACAAAACCATGTATATTTTGTACAGAGAGAATAAATAAAATTTAAAAAAAACTACAACTGCTATGCAATGACAGGTGAAGTGTCTAAATTGTTGCAATGTCTTTGTAGTAAACCATAGTATTAAACAGATATAATGAGATTACTAGTGATGTATTGCTTCCATTTTATGCTGTATTCTTTCTCCTGTAACGCTAATGTCACTGATCCTCACAGAAAGCACACTGACACGAGGCAAGCTTCTGTTGCTATGTGAACCATTAGAGGCATGATGGCTTTAATATGATGTGATTTAGGACAGTTTGTGCCATGTGTGTTTAAGACAGCATTAGCTATGACACTGCTCATATTCAGATCAATACACCCCTACAAATTATTAATAGAAATGTCAGGTGTAAGTAATAAAAACAGGACATGGCATGCTGTTACAGGATAACCAAGGACAGGCTGGTGTGAGGCAACTTGACACGAAGTGGGCTTACTGTGATCACTCTGAAGGTGATTATTTTTGAATAACAGCATGTCCTGGAATTTTTTTATTCTTCACATACCACAGTGAATTGCATACAATTATAATTTGTCCATTTATTAATAAATATTATGCTTTTTAACTGTTTATAGTTACACTTAAATGTAGTGGCTGGTCAGAGAAACAAATGAGTGCCTGTTATCCCACTATTTCTTCCCCTCTCTCTTCAAGAAAAAAAAAAAAAAAAAAAAAACTGCACATGAAACATCTGTCCTCTTCCTGTGGTGGAAAACGAACTGTTACAAAGTGCTGACATGGGAGAGTCCTTCCATAAATGTTAAATAAACCTCTCTTTATAGAAAAACAGTTATAGAAAGAAAATCAACACATTCTGGCCAATCGGAAACGAGAATAACAGTGCTGCGGTATCATTTTACCAAACACACAGGACAGTAAAAACTAAAAATTCATGAATGATGTAAACTTGAATATGGTACATTATTATTGATAATTTTGTGTGGATGCCAGACATGATATTCAAATTAAATGTAGAGAGCATATAAAATGGTACACATGTATAGTAATTTTATTTACATTCTCTTATCAAGGAACTCATTTCAAATCAGCGAGTACCATGTGTGACTAACATCTGGCTGGAGTCTAAATTATTCCATTTAATAAGACCCAACAATTTATTTGTATAAGTTACAGATGAAGGCAAAAATCTGCATACCCTATTTTTGGCAAATGGAAAATGTAGCCAATTATTAAAAATGTATCTGCTTAAAAAGGTGTACGACATGTAGATGTATAAATAAAGTAAGTTTTTCTTACAGGGGACTGAACATAACTGAGGTAATAAAGACGTTGTGGTAAAATTTCTTTTGAGTGTTTGATATAGAAATGACTTGCATCAGTATACAGACTTGACCTGAATAGAGGCAGAAGGTGAGGAATTACTTGGCCACCTTGCGTAGTTCTGCAAGGACCCAAATAGCGAAAGTAAGCAGTGCTACGGATCCGGATTGGTGTGTGGCTGCCATGGAAGTGGGCACGTACAGGAGCAACGTGCTGATTCCAAGAACAACCTAGGAAACAAACGATAACAGGCAATCAAAAAGCAATTTCAGCATTCGGCGGCACAAACAAGGCGGGATTAAAGTCTCGTATGAGGCTGGCTTATTGATCTTCAGTTCCTGTTTACAAAAATAAATAAATAAAAAATTTCTCCTCCTGGCTTGTTAATTTTCAGCCTATATTTTGTTTCAGCAATGCACCATGGGCTGATTTAAAAAATCGACTAGATTCCAAATGATTGAAAATAAAGAAGGCTGGGTTTCAAATTAGCAATTTACATACTAAATACAGCTGACATTCATTTACCACGGCTGTCTGTAGCTGGAAGCCAGGAGAGCAAAAAATTGGCTATGATCTCTGGGTGGGATGGATGGCATTACTCTCTCTCCCCCGTCAATCACAGAGACACTAGTCACTAGATGGCGACTGCGAGGTCAGGGATGCAGAAGCGAGCAAATGGTGCATTACTCTTGAGTGTGTTACACTGCCTTGTGATGCAGCATGAGCTGTCTTCATGAGTCTTGGAGCAAGTGTTAGCCTTCGCCCTGCCCAGTTGGTAGTGGTCATATGATAAAGTAGAGTGGTTAGGAAAATAGAGGGGAAAAATGGTGGGGGGCGGGTTTTAGAATTTTATCCAGTAGAGGCTACACACAATGTAATTAGGGGTAGATTCATTTCAATAAACAAACAAGTAAACAAATAAATAAATGTTTAGGTCACACCCACTTCTGACTGAATTGTGCAAAACACTGAAAAAGGTCTTTGTTGAAGAGACGTAAGGTGGAAGCTGAATGCCGAGTGCTTCAGCAGTCATGAACAAAGACATTTCTTCTTTAACCTGCGAGTCTCCCACAACGTACATTATTTTATTGCACATTGTTTGGTGAAGGGTTTTTCTTTTAGCTAACAGTCTCAATATGCAGGTCAACAATAGGTTATATAATTGTGTTTGCACATGTTTATTGTTAAAATCACGACACTACAGTCAGTAGCAATGTCAACAAGTGGTTATGGCAATTTGCACTATGAACAATGCTATAATTAAACAAATATGAATAGCCACTGATACCTGATAAAGCTTAAATCATTTACACACACATTAATAATGACAAATGTTTGGATGCACTGCTAGCTGTGAAAAGAAAATTCTGAAGCACTGTGTTGTTAATGCAACTTAATATCTAATTATATTGACTAGAGATGCACTGTTGTATCGGCTGATACAGGCTATTTTTCCCGCTATGGGCTATCGGCCAATGTTTAAGAACATCCAATGATCAGGGCCCATTATATCCTGTCAATCAAAAGAGGGCGGGAAAACATCGATTTCGTGCTGTGTGTAAAGATGGCAAAACTGCAGTTTGTAATCTCTGCACTGCTAAAATTTTTACGGGAAACGTCAATTAATTCTCTTAAAATTAATTAATAACATTCAATAATTTTAACACATTATTAAAAGTATTGTTTCTTATGTTAATTAGAGTAATGTGTTTTCTGTTTATGAGACGAGTTACTGTGAAACAATAGTTTAATAGTAATAGTAGAAAGTTTTTATTTGCATTTCCTTCAGAACTGTGGAATTAATTATTTTTAATTTAAAAGAAGGTATAAAAGGCAGTACTATCGTTATCGGCCGATATCACTCTGAATAATTGGTTAATCGGTATCGGCTGAGAAATTTAGTATCGGTGCATCTCTAATATTGACTTAAGTCGTTATTTCAAGACATTATTTCATTTCCATTTAATATCTTGTTATTAATAATGGAAACATTATTACAACAGTCTTTAATATCTGGCAAAACAGCTCAACACTGTGTGTGGTGTTGCTTATATAAAGCTAAGAACCGTATCTAAGGACAGTAGTATACAGTTATAGAGTAATGATTTATAATCCCACCATCCAGTGCCACCTAGAAAAGGATGGGATCCCTTTTGAGTCTTTAAGACCTTTGTACATGAATTATTACTGACACTTAAAGCCTTTTAATGCTTTTTTTTAAATTTCAAACATTTTATTGATGACCATTAAAATGTTCATCATTAACCCTGTTAATTACCTGGTAGTTACCGGCTTCTTTTTTCAGAATGTGCAAAATGAGCCACTGACCTGTGTATATGCCATGGCAGTCAAGCAGCTGATTGCAAGCTTTGCCCTCCTAGGCAGCTGCATGCGTCTGGAGAAGAGGAAAAGGCTGGTGATGGCTGCTAATGAGCCAATGCCCTACAGGAAGATAAACAATTGTTTATTAAACAGCAGGAAAGCCAGGATACAGTGACACTATTAGCATAGTTGGACTTTATTCCAGCAGGCAGCACCACAGGTAATAACCTTTTGATCTATGTGTGAACTCGTCTATATCAAATATTTTAACAGGAACCTTTCCTCTAGCCTGTAATGCCATGTTTATATTACAAAATAATTACAACAAAATGTTCTAAAAGGAAATGGCAAAGATACAGACAAGCCAATCATTTCCCATGAATGTGTATAGTAAATGTCAATAATAATAATAATAATAATAATAATAATAATAATATTAATAATAATAAATTTTTAATTTATATAGCACCTTTCATACATTTAAAATATACCTCAATTTGCAATGTGTGAAGTAAAAAGCTAAAAATAAAGAAACAAAAAGGTAGTCCAAAAAAAAAAAAAATTTATTTGGTCTTGGTTGAAACCAAGAGTCTCCTTTGCTGACATTTTTGTTCTGCTTTTCCTCACTAATTAAGAATCGATTGTTCCCCGACAGAACCTTATTTTGAAGAATAAGCCACACATTTTTAACTCTTCAAATATGTGCTTCTATTTAATGCAATTACTATTCAGTTTGTAAAAGTCATTCTCACATTTAACATTAGCTTTCATTAACTGTTAGCTGATTTCTGACTGAGGAATCCCTTTACGCCACAGTGCAGTGCTCACCAGTATTCTGTGGTCAAACTGGACGGTGGTGGGGTTCTCAAAAATGTTCTTGATTGTAGGGGAGAAGGCAAGAAGATCATCTGGGATCCAGTATTCACCCATTTTTGGGAAAGAGTTGTACACCAATCCAGCATCAAGGCCAGCGACGAAGGCTCCTGGGAAGAAACGTCACGCCACATTGCATCACCATCCTTAACCCTTTGATTTTATAGCAGTGTGATTACGAAAATGTCGAAATTCATTAAACATTTAAATAATACATTAAAACACTACATAAAAAATTTGGGGTTTTACATCTACATCATCTTATCTGCTGTTAACAACTGGCTTAAAGAGGATTATTTTCTACGTTCGTGGAACTGGGCCGAATTCTTTCTAGCCCAGACTGCACAGCTTTTCTGTTAACCATACTTGCTATTCTATCGTTTAGTTCAAATTTACATTAATATTTTGACCCAAAGGTGGACACAAGTCGGCACCTGAGAGAGCTGTGAGAAAGACCAACGCCCCTGTGGCCTTGGCAAACCTCCTGAGCTGCATAATGCGCCTGGTGTCAGGAAGCTGTGAAAAGGAAATGTTTTTGCAATTACATGATTAAGGTCAGTCAGAGAGTGTGTGTGTGTGTGTGTGTGTGTGCGTGCATGTACCCTGTTCACAGGAAGCATTAGTGTGAGCCCTGTCCAAAGACTACCGCAGTATAGAAGAAGAGCTGAACCGAGATGCGATGCCAGTCTGTACTGACTGACACGGGGAACATCATACGAGTCTGGCTTCTCCTCCAGTCCACTCTTCACCATGTACCAACCCAGAAGACCCTATGAGTAAATAGAAATGAGCAATTATATAAAAACAAGTTCTAAGAATTCTATTGATACCAATACTGGTATTGTATACTGATCCAACACACCATGCTGATTTACTCACACTCGTAATAAATGCTCCGAAAGCATCTGATATCATGTAATACTATGAGACGTAAGCCTAATGCATGTTTCTGCACTAAGGAAAAGATGAATAGACGAGTGATGAGTGTAATCTGGGTGTATCTCACAATTAATGATGGAAAACAAAGCAAAGCAGACAAACAGTCCAAATCTTCCTATAATAAAAGTATAATAATAATAATAATTTTAAAAAAAGCATAGTAGTAAGTATCGATATAGTATTTAAACAGTACCTTTAAAAGCATGAGGGCAGCCGTCCTGAGCACGAAGAGCTGTATCAGTAAGGTGCCATGAACGGCATGCACACACACAATGTAATTGCAAGCAAGGAGCAGTGAAGTGAGCACACAGAGAAACTGTTTTATGTGAGAGAGGGCACTTCAATTCTTCAAGCACTGAGACACAATTAAATAAAATGCTCCATGACACCCCTGATTAAGTAATATGAAGTAGGTTACTCATTTCGGTATCCGTATTGATGACTACGACATAACGTACGTGTAGTTGGTCTGAACAAAATGTAGCATGTATTCCTAGCAATAACCTTAAACCATATAATCAAATACTGCAGTTGAATATCATTGTATTTCTTCACAAAGGCATCAAGTTATATTACAGATCACTGCAGCAACAGTGTAGGCATTACATTCATTGCTAATGTAAACTGCTAGCTGAAGTTAGCCTTCAGTGGGTTAATAAAACAATGTAGAAATACTGTTTTCTCTGAGCAGCCTAACGAAGGGATGATACAAAACGCAGAGGCTGTTTATACTGGCGTGAAAATAGAAACGTATACTATTTACACAGTTTAATGAGTGTCAAATATGCACAATATAACTGTATAATGATAGCTAGCTTTTTAGTTACCATAGTTACAAATTTACACAATAACACACTAATATTAGCCAGCCTTTCTAGTGACGTTACCCCTTTTTCCTCAAAATTCTATGTGGTCAAATCTGATGCTAAAAAGTGTACACAAATTCCGGCATGTTTTCTTCTTCATCACTTTCATCTTTAATTTATCTAGACTGGCGTGTGTAAACTGTAGTGAAACATTTAACATTCTGTAATAACAAACTGCTTGATTTGCAGTTGAATAATACAAATCAATGCCAGTATCATCAGTATAGTAAGTACAGTGGTATTAGTATTAATACACAAGGGAACTTTGGATTAAACTGTGGGTAATTAGGTTTAGTGTCAACCTGTATATTGCAAAAGTGAAGCAGAGCTACAGATATTTTCATCAGCTCAAAGTGCTGAGCCAGGTGTGGAGTGTTGTAAGAAACCTGGATAATTCATCACTTTCATAATGTTTTTTTAAGGTTGCTATGTAAGACTAACACGAAACATTCCAGATGCCATTTTATTCATTTCAATTCTGCAGATGAGTTTGGAAAATAATTCAGTTTTCTACCCAACTGTGGGTTTAAACAAAATAAAGAACACTTACTTAATTGTCTTTTTAACTGCAATAATCTCAAACACCTCTACAAAGGTGCCACAATTAATTAAAAGAGAAAAGCCAGAAGATTACCACAAAAAACCTAGTATATGTCAGTGTGCATGATACTCTACACAAAAACACACAATGACTACGTTTACATGGACAGCATTAATCTAATTATTGACCTTAATCTGAGTAAGATAATAATGTGATTAAGGGGTTTACATGAGTCGCTTTTAGAATACTGCTGTCATGTTCCTGTTTTACATGTTTGAGAACATAATTAGATTAACAGCCCGTGTTATTACGTCACCGCGCCACGCCGTCCCTCCAGAATTTCACGTATCAACATACAGTTCGTCTTCGTTATGGTACCGTATACAGTTTTGGGTGTTTTTTTTACGAACACGTTAAGTGCAGTTAATTATTTGTCAAACTATACGTGCTAATAGACAACTGCTTGAAGCCGTGGGCTGTGACTCAAACCGCGTATTTACCGTCTATATAGTAGCCGAGATACATGTATTTTTCCCCACTACAGGCCTATAGTAGGAAAGTATGCGATTTGGGACACAGCTGAACTCTCTTGTTCGCCATAAAACGTAAAACTGCCGTGTGTGATCGTGTCCTGTCGCAAAATGCAGTGAAAACTCACACGACGTTCATAATGTGATTAAGGTGTTTACATGTCTGTAATACACGTCCATAATGCGACTAAAACAGGAGTACTCCACC